>NC_045595.1:215104875-215704875 GCF_009762305.2 Zalophus californianus | reverse complement strand
TCTCCTCATCCAGGCGCTCCAGTAACTCCTGGTGCTTTCTAACAACCTGCGCGGTCTCCTCGTTCTTATAGGTAAATTCCTTCTCAAAACGAGAATGAATCTGACGTGCTTCCTCCAGCTGTTAAAACACATTTGAAAACCGGAACTGCACATTAAAATAAAGCTGACGTTAACACTAACAGAATTAGAATTCTGGCACAAGTAGAATTCTGACAAAACGACAGATATCCTGTAAGAAACGATACTGACGTTCAATATTGTGTCACAATTACTGGACAAATTTGCTCATTCCACAATTTTCAAGAAGGAAAAATCCTGCACACAAACACATGCGACGCCGCACAGAAAATTTACATGTTCGTGAACTATCGAAATAAAGCTGTTAAGGAGAAGGTGCGTTTCAAAGGTCACAGAAACTGCCCACTGAGATCCTAGAACCTGGGCAGGGATGACCACCTGGCACTCTACAGGTGGAGGAGGAGACGGGGAGGGCTCCTTGGGCCGGTCACCACAGCGGGCAGGGGGCCTGACACGTCCTTACCACCCGCAGACCCTCCCTGACTCAGTCACCACAAGGCCCCGCCGGGCCCCCTCTGATGCCACCCAGGCCTGGTTCAGTCCCAGGCTCCAATCTCCCCTTCCTCCCCCGGCAGCCCACCCTGCCCAGCCCAAGGCTCCCCACCACCGACAGGCTGGGGGCCCCAGACGCACCTCTGAGTTCAAACACCTACGCCCAGCCGCGCCGACAGACACCTGAGCACCTACACTGGGCCTCTCCGCCTCCTTCCCACTTAATGCAACTCCAGCTTCCCCAGACCCTGCCTCTGAGGGCATGTACGGGTTTCCCCTTGAAAACAGCCCCAAGGCTCCCTCTTCTCATACCTTCACCAGGTGGGGAAAACTTACTCAAGGATTTCTGGGATGTAAACAGCAATGTTTTGGCTAAAAATGCTTATTTTCTAATTGGGCTGAATGGGAAAAAGAATCTCCATACTGCTTTTCATACATTCATATTTAAGGTCTTTCCTGTCTAAAATGTTCTAAAAGATTAACAAACATAATTCCCTTTACTAGTGATAATCTCTAAACATAAATATATTCAACGTGAAATTAAAATAGTGCAGAGGGTAAAGCAGAGTAAAGGCAAAAGACCGAACCATGTGTCCTTCACCTGACACTCAGCTCTTACTTTCCACTGACAGCAAGCCTACTGCTTCCAAAATTTCAGTTCAGAAAAGACTTCTGCTTAGGAAAAACACACAGGAGAATATCAGTGGTAGTAACAGAAGATCTGAACAAAATGAGAGGAAGGCAGGTGCACACCCAGAACTGATTTTCTGCCCCCAATGCCCAAAGGAGGAGAGAATAGCAAGGGAAGCCAGATCCACCTGGAAAGTGCCAACTCCCCTTCTCACCCTGCAGGTTACAGTCGAGAATCAGAAACACGCGTGTGCGGCGCCCAGTGGAGCGCCTGGGAGCTGTGCTATCCTCATCCATCAAGCTTATGCCACCAAACCATTCAACCTATCCACTTATTCAACCCATTATCCTTCTCAGAAAAAGAGAAACACTAACAGGAGCCAAAATAGGGCCACGGACGGACAGCACCCAGAGCCATGTCTCACCTGCCTGGTGGAGTCCAGAGCCAGCTCCAGCAGGCCATCCACCGCCAGGCCAAGGCTCCGGTAAATTCTCCTAATTGGCTGCTCACACTCCAGCGAACTTTCTGGGCTCATGAAAAAGCTTTCACAGATATGACTGCTAATTTCAGCGTCTGAAGACATCTCCACAAATTCAGACAAAGTTTTGTCCAGCTCCAACAGGGCTGCCTCGGACCCAGGCCACATCTCATCAAGCACTGGTACTGCAAAGTGAGCACACACAGAAACCTGCATATTCCGCGTGGCAAGCAAGCTCACACGACAGTGTTGTTGAAGGAGAAGCACACCCATGTCCCCAAGGCAACGACCCATCTCAAGCATCAGCCCCAACAGGGAAGGAGGACAGCACCCGGTGCCCCAGACCAGGGGCTGCAGGCGCCGGGCTGTCCTGGCACTCACCTGCAGACAGGGCCTGGCCACTGGGCTGCGCATCAGGCAGGCCCTCGTCCTCCAGACAGAGCCCCACGCGCTCACCGATCCGGCTCTTCAGGGTGATGGCAGCCTTGAGCATTTCTCCAAATAAACTGAGCAGCCTCCGCAGAGCATCTTGGAGCGCTCTCCTGAACAAAGCACACAGCAGAGAGTGGGCTGTCAGCCACGACCCTGACTGTCTGACTCAGACAAGAGGGGCACAGCCCAGAGGGCGGCTCTGCCAACAAGACCAAACCTTTGGGCTGCTGCCCTTGACTTAAAAAAGACGTCATCTTATTGCTAGTTTTAGCGGGTCCCTGTCCCCACTCACAGCCTTCCTGACCCTCAGGAGGACAGTGGGGCACCAACGTGGCCCTCTCCGTCCAGAGCACAGTGACCCTGTCCAGGATATAGCTGGGGGCAAAGCGCTGCAGCCTGCGTGTAAGCTGGAGCTGGTGCAGGGTCCTCACACTGGGGAGATGCCAGGGCCAAGTGGGCAGGAGACAGGCTCATCCACCCCCATCCATTCCCAGGTTCGCATCCCCCTCGTGGGCCCGGAACAAGGTCTGCTCCCAACATGGGGACACATCACTGAACAAAACACATGGGGAGCTGCCCCTTACAGGGCTAAGGCACCAGGGGAGAGACACAGGAAGGATGGGTGGGAAGGAAGCAGCGGGGCAGACTATGGAGCATACGGATAGCTGGGGGCCCAATGGCTCCCTGCTGCTGCCCAGGCTGCCACAGGTGGCGACCGAGACCTGAGGATAGAGGGCAAGGCAGGCACAGGACGAGAAGGCCCCGTGGGGGCAGTGGGGGGAGGCAGGCGCGAGGATGACCGCGGATATGCTGGGTCAGGGAGCGCAGGTGTCAGCTCTCCTCTGAGAAAACATGAGTCCCCCTCAGAGCTGGCCCCGCCTCCTCCTCACACGCCGTCCAGGCCAGGGATGATCCTCAAAAATGCCAAACACTCGTGGGTGTCGGGGCGTCTGCAGCCGCCGCTCACCCAGCTGGCCACGGTCTCCCAGACACCTGGGATCGCCTGCTTTCTGCCATGTCTCTCCCGTGTGGGGCCAGTGCTCTGTCCTCACCCTGGTGCCTGAGGGTGACGGAGGCGTCAGCACCCAGCCCACAAGCAGCTGTAAACAGGTGCTAAAAAGGCTCACAGGCTCTCCGTGGAGAGCTCGGAAACCATGCAGAAGAACTCAAGGAGGTCTAGACAGAGTGAGAAGGATGCTCATTCTCTGCACATCCAGCTCAGGGCTGAGCAAGGCCTGGCTGGCCCAAGCTGGTTTCTCCTGACCCTCAAGGGTGCACACCTGCACAGGAGCTGCTGTGGACGGGGTCCGGGGCTTCAGCAGAGAGCAACAGGACTGCTAGGCGCTGCACGCAGTGGACAGAACACGGGGGAAGGGCCCAGAGAAAGGACTGCACCAGCTGCACCCGCCAACACATGGTGCTGAGCTAGGTGCTCAGACTGTCCTGACGTCAGGTACAAACACACGGGTAATGCCACAGCCCCAGGCACACTCCAGCCCTACACCAAAAGCAGAAATCAAAGTCTGAGACCCCAAAAGAGAGAAGATCTGTATGGTGCCAGAGTAGGGACTTCTTAAATAAGACTCCCAAAGACAACAAAGGGACAGATCAGTACTGGCGCCCACTATAAAAAACTCTAAAGGGACATCACATTTACAGCAGGGCCAGGCCAGCAGGGGGGAGCGGACCGGCAGGAAGAAGCACCTGGCACGTGGGTCTTTACCAACCCAGTGGGAGGAAAGGTTCTTCCTCTCCCCACCCCATCCCCCCCATCAAAGCCCAGCCAATGGGAGGCCACCACAGCCGGGCCAAAGAGACATTTGCAAAATGTTTGCTACTGGGACGCCAGCTGGTTTCATGCTTAAAAATGATGCGCGTTTATAACTAAGTGGACTGACTTAACCAGAAGTTAATTTAGGACTTTGATGGCCATTACGAGGAACTTTTGATCTCCCTAAACTTTTTACTCAAAATTAAATTAAAAAGCCCTGGCTCTTTACCAAAAGGAAAAAAAAAAAAAAAAACCTCAGTGGGATGCCTATTTTAAATGGTATCTTGAGGCTTCCAGATGTTTTCGGGATTGTTTGCTTCTTTACAAAATATTTCTAAACTGAGGCAAATTGGGATGCCTGGGTGGCTCAGTCAGTTAAGAGTCTGCCTTCGGCTCAGGTCATGGTCCCAGGGTCCTGGGATCGAGCCCCACATTGGGCTCCCTGCTCGGCGGGAGGCCTGCTTCTCCCTTTGCCTGCAGCTCTGCCTACTGTGCGCTCTAATAAATAAATAAAATCTTTAAAAAATATAAATAAAAAAATAAATGAACTGAGGCAAGCAATTAAAAGAAGTCAGAATGGCTTCTGAGGCCTCTTGAGCTTCCGCCCATCCCCTTGCTGGGACGAACTAGTACTGGGGTCCTGCCCCCAGAGCCATTTTCCTCTACTCTCTCTGCCAGGCTTCCTTTTCCTCTGACCTTCTTCCCCCTCCCTCCTCTCCTCAACCTATTAAAACCTGCCTCTCTAAAGTCTTCTGAGGATCTGCACAGACCTCAAGCTTCTTATGTTCTCTGGACAAGACCAAATTGCGAGCCACAGTTAAAAAGAGTTTCCTAAAGTAACTAAGGGCTCCGATAGGTTTGCTGAAGAATTTAGCAGAGTTAGTCAAACTTACCAACCTGGTTTCTCACATTTATATCTGTTAGTCCACATGCTTGTTGGTGAGGGCCACGCCAAGCACTGGATAAAACTAGCCCAAAGGAAACATCCCAAGGGGGATTAGAGAATCTAGCATCAACTTCGGTCAGGATGCTAGAATACATGCTGGAAATCACTGAGCAGGTACGGTAGCTTTTCCTAAGCCTGCTGATTGGGACAAAACTCAGGCTCGTACACAAAAGCCTAATACACCTCTTCATGACCGTTACAATGGACTCCAAATGGTCTTTTGAGACCATTCTAGTCTTTCTTTAGATGTTGAATCCAGCTGGGTAGCATTTAACTCTATTTTTTAACAGGCTGAACTGGGATCTTTCTCTTAAAAAATGACCAGGACAGAATGGGAAACTGCCCACTCCAGATTTGGTGACTATGGCAAACCAGCTGCTTACATCCTACATGAGTCACCTAAAAAACTGCTAAAATCCTCAACTTTCAAATCTGACAAGTAAAGGCCCCTAAACAAAACCAAAAAACTTATAGTTTCTGCTGCTGCAAAGAGCCAGGACACTGGGGGTGGGGGGAGGGTGTGACTCCAGTCACCTCCAGCCCTCTAGCCAGTCTTGAAAAAAAAAAAAGTTTTATTTATTTATTTGATAGAGCAAGCAGGAGAGCAACAGAGCACAAGCAGGGGGAGGGGCAGAGGGAGAAGCAGGCTCCCCGCCGAGCAGGGAGCCCGATGCAGGGCTCGATCCCAGGACCCTGGGATCATGCCCTGAGCCGGAGGCAGACGCTTCACCGACTGAGCCTCCCAGGGCCCCTCCAGCCAGCATTTTCTGATGTAGGACAACCAGGAAAGTCATTCCTGGCACTGAAGGACAAGACCACTAAATATGAAACACCTGACTCTTGATCAGCAATGCTTTCAAGGAAAGAGCCTGCTCAAAAGGGGCAAGTTGTAAAAATTAAAAGAAAACCCGATTAGAATGGGTCAGGAAGCCAGCAGGGGGAGCTCTCAAGCCCTACCGGCCGCAGACCTGTCAGCAAGAGGCACTTCCACCAGATTCCACATTACTGTACCGACAGGAGGAAGCAGGTTTCCTTCTGCCCAGCAACAGCTTAGCCAATGGGAGCCAATCACAACTCAGCCAATGAGAAACCACTACGCTTTCAACACCCAGTTTACTGGCAATGGACTTTCTGTTTACAACAGTCCCAGCCCCCCACCCCTCTATAAAAGAGCTTCCCCGCGCTCTCCAGCCTCGCTCCCGGTGAGGCACCAGCCAGTGTGTCCTGGGCTGCGATTCTGTTATTCCTGAATAAGCCCACCTGTTGCTAGGAAAACAAACAAATGAACAAAAACCTGGCAATTTAATTTTAAGGTTAACACCACATTATAGCATCACATTTTATAGTCTGGCAAAATGTGAAGATTTGGCAGAGTGAGTGGCGGGTGTATAGGCATCTTACATCACTCAGTACTTTTCTTGATATTTAAAGTCTTTTTGAATGAGAAGGACGTGGCACAGGGTTCCATCCTGCCCAGCATCTCTGTGCGCTAGGGCGCAGGTGACAGAGGAGTGGGACTGACCTTTCGCGGGCAGACAGGTCCATGTCAGACTTGAGCATCGAGATGAGATTGGTGCCTTCCTGGTTTTCCCTTTCACGTCTTTGCTGTAGCTTCTCCAGTTCGGAACGGCACTCTTCCACCTCGTGACTTAAGAGTAAAATCTGGTCTTTCAGCTGTTGAGGAAAAATTGTTACAGCTTTATTTTTAGGAATACACTTCTGTAAGAAACACTCATCACCCCAGTTAACAAATATGGCAAAGTATGACAGTGATTAAAGGTGAAAATTACTAATAGAGCCCCCACCCCACCATCATTCATTGCCTACAAAATCAGAATACATAAGCATTCTAGCCTGCCCCAGGCACCAGAGGAAGGGGCAAATTCACCAGACATTATTCTCATGAATAAGAACTCAAAATCTCTTTTATGGTCATTCAGAATAAATATTAGTTTCCAGGCAAGTGAAGATCATGCTTATATATTTCTCCTTGAAAAAAGAGCCAAGAGAGGCGCCTGGGTGGTGCAGTCAGTTGAGCATCCAACTCGGTTTCGGCTCAGGTCGTGATCTCAGGGTCCTGGGATAGAGCCCCAATCAGGCTCTGTGCTCGGCATGGAGGCTGCTTAAGATTCTCTCTCTCCCTCTGCCCCTCCTACTGGTGCATGCGCGCTCTCTCTAAATAAACAAATCTTAAAAAAAAAAAAAGTCAACAATCATGGGGTCTCAGTGGGCTGGTCGGCTGGGTGGCACCAGCTGCCCTGGGCATCCCTGGCTACCATAGGCTCCCCAGGCTCCTGAGCATTGGCCACAGGTCATTGTGGTTTTGTCATGCAGCTTAGTGAAATGACAAGTGTGTCTTCCCAGCAACAGAGTGACCTGAGCCCACTGCCAACCACCGTGATTTTTCAGGGCTGGTTGAGTTTACTGACAAGAACATGGGCATCTTGTTTTATGTTAAAAACTGCCAAGGTGTGATGCAGGGGAAGAAGGAGAGCTATGCTTAACTCTAATAAAAAAGTCCCCTGTGTTCCTGTGGGTGTTTGCTGTGATTAACAGAAACCTTCAGCAGAATCAGCTACATGTAATCTTGTTGCTAATGGGCTGTTACCCCACTTGCGTCGGCACCCCGTGCTTCATTATAGTGGCGGCAGTAGCCAAAGGCTGAGTGGTTCATGGAGACAGATCTCTCAGAGGCTGCAGCTAATTCCAGCTATTTCTGAGTTGAGCTTTTGACTTACTGCTACTCTAGCCTTCCTGGTGGCACCTTCTCTCCTAGAACATTCACACTTCAAAGGCAAAGCTTTAAAACCGGAGCCAGTCGATTCTAGTTACCGATGCAACACACATCCTGTATTTCTTCCAATGGCGCCCCTGGCACGACGCCATGTTCTAGAACTGGGAAGCTCAGTCTGCTCTGATCCTGTGGTCTGGGGGGACTCGATGATTTGTGCTGTTAGGACTTTTGAGCCTTTTCATTTAATTACATTTCTGGGTCTGATGTTAGGCTAAAGGAAATCCAGGAATATTTCATGTTCGATATTTAATGCAACTGGCCCAGCAACATTAAAGGGGATTCCTGACGCCAACGCTGAAGGCTGCGGGCTAGACGTTCTGCCCTGTTTTCATATCCTCTTATGACCTCAGACTCAGACACAAGGCCTTTTAAGTGGAGATTTAAAAAACTACTGCCATTTATGTAAAATAATGTACTGTGACCAAGTTGCTTTAAATGGAAACATGACAGGGCATGACTGCACACACATGCAGCAGAGAGACAGGCAGACCGTATGCCTGTCCCACACCACTGTCAAGAATCAAGAACAATGGGTGCTCACAGCTGCTGTGGGCAGTGGACCAGCCAATGAGTGACATGCCTAACACCTCCAGCTCAGGATCAGACAGGTGGAGCCCAAAAGCAAGTGGACTACAAGCGGAAAAGCCGTGTGCCTGGGGCACACCCAGCTGGCATGGACATCTTTTCATCCAGGAGCAGGAAAAGCAGGTTTGCATGGGGCAGAAAATTGGTAAGAGAATACCAGAGTGGCACCCATAAAACGTTAGAAAGTACAAAAAAGAAACAAAGATCAGATAAAATAAGAGTGTAATTCTGAAACCCCTTCTTACAGGAACGAAAGCGAACTGTAAACATAATTTCAGTGCTATGCTTGTAGGGAAATTATAAACCACTGGTTATGTCACACCAAGATGGCAAACAAGGATCAAAAACAAACAAAAGAGAAGATGAACAGTGAACCCAAATGCTGCCAGCACAGGAAAGCGGTGCATAGATGGCTCCAGGCATGGCTTGGCCCCAGCTGGTGGGGTGTGAACAGACGGCAGATTCCTGCCGGATGCGCAGCACGGAGCCCCATTCCCACATCGGCTGCGGGGTGAGGTAGCCACACCTGTGACGGCCAGCAGTTTACAGGCCACCGCAGTGGCTGGTCCCAGTCTTTGAGCCTATGGGACAGACCTTCCCTCTGCCCGTCCTGCTCCCTCCCTTTCACAAAAAAGTGCATGGTGACTGGGGAAAAAACCTAACAGATACACCTCTAGCAACACTGATCAAAAAAGAAGTACAAATAAACATCTTAACAAAACGTTTTTTCTGGGGGCGCCTGAGTGGCTCAGTCGTTAAGCGTCTGCCTTCGGCTCAGGTCATGATCCCGGGATCCTGGGATCAAGCCCCGCGTCGGGCTCCCTGCTCCGCGGGAAGCCTGCTGCTCCCTCTCCCGCTGCTGCTCCCCCTGCTTGTGCTCTCTCTCACTATCTCTCTCTGTCAAATAAGTTAATAAAATCTTAAAAAAAAAAAAAAAGAAAAGGAAACATGATTATTACAATCCTGAAAGGTCTACATTGTGGGACTATCTCAAAAAACAGTATAAATAGGGGTGCCTGGCTGGCTCAGCTGGTAGAGCATATGACTCTTGATCTCAGGGTCATGAGTTCAAGCCCCACATTGTGTGTGCAGCTCACTTGAAAAAAAAAAAAAGAAAATAGTATAAATAATACATCTATACTTACAAAGGAAATAACGAACTCAACAACAAAAACCAAACCCCATTCAAAAACCGTCAAAGAACTTGAACAGACATTTCTTCAAAGACATACAAATGGCCAATAAGCTCATGAAAAGATGCTCCACATCACTCATCATCAGGGAAATGGACATCAAAACCACGATAAGATCGACGAGATCCCACATCGCACCCGCTATGGTGGCGATTATAAACAGAGAAGGTGGCAAACGAGTGCTGGTGAGGGTGTGGAGAAACTGGAACCCAGTGCACAGCTGGAAGGAACCTAAGATGGGGCTTCCGGTGTGAAGACAGTATGGCAACCCCTCAAGACACAGACAGGGTCGCCATATGACCCAGCAATCCTGTTCCTAGACGCACACCCCAGAACTGACAGCAGGGACTGCAACAGTACTTGTACACGTAGTAACATTATTCATAACAGCCAAGAGGGAGAAACAAACATCTAGAGGTCTATCGGCAGATAAATCCGTGAAGAGAAATACAATGTGGTATCTCTATGTAACGGAGTATTTATTATTCAGCCACAAAAAAACAGGAAGCTTTGACCCACACTCTGACATGCATGGACCCCACGGACATTACGCTGAGTGAAATAAACCAGACACAAGAGGACAAATGTTGCATGATCCCACTTACAGGAGGTCCCGGAAGTGGTCAAATAAACCGAGGCACAAAATAGAAGAGTGGGTGCCAGGGGCTGGAGGGAGGGAGATGGGGAGCTAGGGTGTGATGGGGGTAGAGTTTCTGCTTGTGACGATGATGAGCTGTTCTAGAAACGGATGGCGGTGATAGTTGCACAACCATGCGAATAGGGTTAATACCACGGAACTGTACATTTAAAAATGATTAACATGGTAAATTTTATGTTATGCGTATTTTACCACACACACAAAAAAGTAATAACAAAGAAAACACATGTGCCACATACCTGCAGAATTTGGTTATTCTTCTCCTGAAGCTGCAGAAACAAAGACTCTTTCTCTTTCTGGTAAAGAGACTGTGCTTGCTCACACTCCAGCCTATGTGTCTCCTCCTTTTCATGCAAAGCAACTTTCTTCTTTTCACTTCCAAATTCACCCTGTATAAAAGTATGTTATTAACAAAAACAACAAAAATGCCACTAAGCTCTAAAAATTATGCTTGTTCCATTTCTCTGCTGTTTGCTAAACCACAGTTCATTCAACAAATATTTATTGAGTCCATACTGTGCCAAGAGCAGTGATCAAAAGGGACAAAGCCACTACCCACAGCGAACATGTATTCAAATGTGCTCCTCATACAGAACATAAAGAAGACAGTTCGCTACCTTTCCCAAATGATCACATGAAGAAATGATCCATCACCAGGCTAACATGACCATCAGAATCCAAGATATTTAGAAACATAAATTCCTTTGGTTTTAAAACATAAACCCTTTTTCTTTCTAAATAATAAAAACTGTTTCTCATAAGGTTCACCTAACAAATTATATTAATGAAATAAGCTTAAAACAAAAGAAAAAAAATACAGAGGCAGCACTTCCAAAATGGCAGAATAAGGACCTCCAAAAATGTGTTCCTCTATAAAAGCACTGAGAACACTGACACTGTAAAAATCAACTTTTTCAGAGCTCTGGAAATTAAGAAAGACTTGTAACAATCCAGAGTTTACTACAAACAAAGTCTGAGTCTCCATCAAAACAGCAACTTTGAGGTATTTAAACTTGCCCTAAGGCCATCACTCCAACCTCTGGTATAGCTTTGAAAACAGCGGTCATAAGGGTTGGGGGGACAAAATGGGTTTGGATCTCCCCAAAAGCACCACCCCGCCAACTGTCACTAACTGGTCAATATTGCAGCTCACTGAAAAAGCTCCATTCTCAAAGATGATCTCACAGAGCTCACTCGTCAACAATCCTATCCCCAGGCCATTTATCAAAATCCATCAGCAGCCACTGTTCAACATCACAGTGGCCTGAAACTGATAAACTGATCACAGTTGGAGCCAATAAGAGGAAAACATAAAACTTAAAAGGAAACACTAGGGGCACCTGGGTGGCTCAGCTGTTAAGTGTCTGCCTTCGGCTCAGGTCATGATCTCAGGGTCCTGGGATCGAGCCCCGCGTCGGGCTCCCTGCTCAGCGGGAAGCCTGCTTCTCCCTCTCCCTCTCTCTCTCTCTCTCTCTCTCTCTCTCTCTCTCTGTCTCTCTCTCCCACTGCCCCACACCCCCACTGCCTGTTCTCCCTCTCTCAAATAAATTAAAACAAAACACTAGAGAATGAGACGTCAATAGGGAGCTTTGAAAGGCTCCAACATATTCCTGGGAATTTAGAAAGCAGGTATAGGGCTGTGTACTTATCAAGGAAAACCTGAGAAGGCTCTAAGAGTTCACTCCTTGTTTACCTCACACACACACAAAGTGAAAGCTAAGTAAGAGAAAGCATGCCCCAACCAGAGCCCCTCAATAAGGAGAGTAGAAAGCGGAACTAAAGAGAGCTTCTGGAGCTGAGAAGTACAATTACTGAAATGAAAAATTCATTAGAGAGGCTCAGCAGTAAATCTGAATGGGCAGAAGAATCAGCAAATATGAAGATAGATCAAATAAGATTATTCAGTGTGGAAAAGAAAAAGAAAAAAGAACAAAGAACAGTGAATAGAAAGGCGCCCAGGTGGCTCAGTTGGTTAAGTGTCCAACTCTGGATTTCAGCTCAGGTCATGATCTCAGAGATTCGCTCTCTCCCTCTGCTCGCTCGCTCTCTCCCCCTCTCTCTAAATAAATAAATAAAATATTTAAAAAGAAAGAAAAGTAAACAGAGCTTCCAAGGTCTGTGGGACACCCTCAAAGACCAACATACACATAATGGGAGTCACAGAGGAGAGGAGAAACGAACAGGGTAGAAAGACTGCTTGATGCTATAATGGCCAAAAACCACAACGTGGATGAAAATAACACAAGAAGCCCAACTAACCCCAGGTAGGATAAACTCAAAGAGATCCACCCCAAGACACATCCCAATTAAACTGTCAAAGACTAAGAAAAAGAATCTTGAAGGCAGCAAGAAAAGTGATTCAACACAAGCCATCCTCAAGGTATTATCAACAGCTAGCTTCTCAGAAACCACAGAGGGCAAAAGACACTAGGGTGATATATTCAGTGCTGGAAGACAAAGACTTAACCAAGAATTCGATATCCAGGAGGAAACTATCTTTCCAAAATGAAGGAGAAATTAAAACATTCCCAGGTAAATGAAAACTGAGAGAATTCATTACTAACAGGCCTGCCCTGAAGAAATGCTGAAGGGGGTCCTCAGGCTAAAGTGAAAGGACACTAAACATGAATTTGAATCCACATGAAGAAATGAAGAATGTGGTAAAGGTGACTGAACAAGTAAACTGAAAGACAAAATAAACATAATTTTGGTAATTTTTTTCTTCTATCTGATTTAGAAGAAACTGAATAAATCAATAAGCATAAGTTGTATATAACCATAGTTATATACAACAAATATACAACAATATATACACCGTATGACGATATTAGCACAAGGGACAGAGAAGGGAATGAGGCTACAGAGGAGAACAGATTCGTAAACTATTAAAATTAAGATGGTATTAATCTGAACTATACTGTTATAAAGTGTTCACTGTAATCCCCAGGGCAGGCACTAAGAAAATAATTTTAAAAATATATAGAAAAATAAACATCAAGGAAATTAAAATGAAAGGAAGGCAGTAATGGAAAACTAGAAAAATAAAAGAGATAAAAGATACATCAAAAGCTAACAGCAAGTACTGACACACGCTACAACATCTATAAACCTAGAAAACATTGTGCTGAAAGAAATCACACGTATTGTATGATTCCACGTCTATAAGGTCCAGAAAAGGGAAACCCACAGAAACAGAAAGATTAGTGCTGCCAAGGGCTGGGGGATGGGAGAGGCAGCTAAGGGGTGGGGAGTTCTTTTGGTGGTGAGGTGAATGTTCTGGAAGTAGATAGCAGTGACAGTTGTGCAACCTGGTGAATACACTAAAAAACCACTGAAATGTCTGCTTAACAAGAGTGATTTTTATGGTATGTAAATTGTATCTCAATAAAGTTGTTAAAAAAACAAAATAAAGCTACATTAAAAATCATAAGAGTGGGTGTGGAGTGTTCACTCATCCCGCACATTCCTCCATGAAAACAGAGTACTTGAAGCAAGAAAAGCGGTGATGTGGGTGCTGAGTCACCAAAGCACAGCAATAAGACCCAGACTTTCTCAGGTTTAAAATACTTGACAACTTCTTAGTGGAAAAGGTATGATAACCATCCAATTTAAATAGAAAAAAAATGAATGAAAAAGTTGCCTAGCAATGACAGTATTTTGTTTTCACTTTGCGTGCCACCACTAATTTAGAGTGAAATTTCTGACTTGCAGATGAGAAAGGACAGCAGTAACAGGTCCAGCCGTGCGATCTGCCTCTCTGGCAATGCTCCCGACCGGCACTTCTCCCCCTGCAGCTCGGCCAGAAGAGCTGGGTGCTGGGCCCTAGCCTCTGCAGGAGCCAGGGTACCCTGCTTGAACGAGGAGGCGGAGTCAACACTGAGCCCCTCCTCCACACACACCTACCTGTAAATAATGGATCACCTTCACTCCATGAGCCCTCACTGTGAGGACACCCAGGCCTCGGGCGACAGCTTACAGAAAACTCTGACTCACAATCATCAGGAGACGGGCATGCATGGCACAACACTAAAATCATACTTTCAAGTTACAGACACTATTTCTGAATTAACATAAATTATTTTTATAAACTTTCTCTCCTGAAATAAATTTAACTCCAAAACCTTTAAAAAGAAGCATCAAGTAAAAGCCCCAAGTTATCACACCCTGCAAAGTTTCTGAAAGTACTTGAATTACCACATTTACACCACAATTCCCCTTCTAGGGATGCTAATCCTCCGAGTGTCCGCCACAAAGTGTGGGTGAATACAGGAAAAAGCCTGAACACCAGCAGGCACCACAGACCAGCAGGGCCAAGGCCAAGGGTCAGGAACCACACTGCCTTTCCCCCCCAAAAAAGACCTCCGGGAATACTGCCGCCACTGTGCAGGACACTGGGAAATGGAAGAAACCATCAATGTCCAAGAAGAGGAAACCACACCCCCCACCCCCATCACGCGATAAACTATGACTGATTTGGGAAACAGAGGCAGAAGAAAATTTATTACATTTCCTTACTCCCTGCAGCCCACTGACAAGTCCTTGAAACAGGCAGAGTGACCTTCCTCTAGGGACTCAACTGCCTCCATGTTAATACTTTGCTCAGGGCAAAAGGCAATCCTAGCCTGACTCCCCCCTCCAGGATCCTGTGAGTCTACTTTAATGTATAAAAATTCCTCCGGAAACTTCCTCTATCTCTAAACCCCCCAAGATAGGTGTTGACCATCATCCCCCAAGCATACGGCCCACTGATGTACATCTGAAGGGTCTCATGACTCAGGTTTTATTAGATGGTAATAAAGAACCTCTTCCCAACAACAGCTAGCCCCCTCAAGGTCCTGGAAACCTTGCTCCCAAATTCCTTAGAGACTTAAGCTCTCCCTAACCCCCTCCCAACTTGAAAGTATATAACAGGCCACTCCTCATGACCCCCGTGCAGCTCTTCCTGCCCACGGGTCCCGTCCCCGGGCTCTAATAAAACCACTTTTGTGCACCAAAGACGTCTCAAGAATTCTTTCTCGGCCGTCGGCTTCGAACCCTAACGTTCTTTCCTACATCATGATTTAACAATCCAACTGGAAATGGAACCCCAGTTCTTTGGGCCCTGGGACCCTGGCACAGGCATAGGGGTGCTCCCCCCGCCAGCACCTTCAGGGAGTGGTCACGGTGGCAAACCCTGCATGCTCACTCTGCCCACTAAATGCTCTGGTTAAGATGTAGGAGGATTAAATACACGGCTCTTGGGAAACTTTCGAGCCACAGATCCCTTTCTTTAGGCAACAATCTTCCATAGAAGCAAACTTCCGTCTGAGGTCAGGTAGGAGTCCAAAAGCACCCCCGCCCCCACATGCCCTTGAGGAGCCCCCACCCCAAGTCCTGGGGCACCTGTGACCAGCAGGCTCCAGCCCTCTCTCTGGCCATATGCTCCTTCTGGGCCTCAGTGTCACTCCTCCAGGGAGTGTAGCTCCTCATCTGCCCCACTGAGGGACCCAGAGCCACACAACACAGAGCTGCACTTGCTAAAAGAGGGTGGAAGCTAAGTATATCACTTGTTACCCATCACTTTGTTTCAGGAAGGGTTTTAAAGGCAGTTCAGAGAGACACACAAAGTATGACAAGATAGCATAAACTTAATGCAGCAAGCAGCAAACACAAAGCACCCATGCAATGTGCACTGTGGGCAGGAGGAACGGCTCTAACTTTCCACCTACAAGGGGACAGTGGAGATACTTCATGCCTGTCCTGTCCAGTGCGTGCCCAGACCTGGAGTGAGGGACTTGCGAAAACGTGCACCTTCACCATAACCGAGGCAAAGGCCAAACGCGGCAGCATCGCGTGGCAGGATGGCCCCCGGGGGAAACAGGAGTCAGGTGAGGCAGTTTCAAGGGTGTGCACTCAGGAGAGGCTGCAGGACAGATTCCGGCCACTGGACCTTGACGGCCCAGTAGCTGTGGGATGGTTGTGGATGTCCAGCAGGACGTGTTCTCAGGCTACCCCCTCGCCCTGAATGGAGAGGCTCAAAGTCAAGTCTCCCTTGACTCATGCAATCCCTACCTCCATCCATAAGACCTCCTCCTACAGATAATCATTTCTATTTCCAGCCTTGAGTAAAATTCCATTTCATTTTCCATATTCTAAATGGTAAAGTCAATATAAGAAAAAGATGCCTTTAAAAGTTTATTCTCAGGTTTTTCTAAAACTCCACAGAATTCTAGGAAAAATGTCATATATTTTTTTAACCATTAAGAAACCATGACAAATATGCCTAAAAAAAAAAAAAAGTAGTATTACACAAAAAATACCAACACAGTCGGGTGCCTGGGTGACTCAGTTGTTAAGCATCTGCCTTCAGCTCAGGTCATGATCCTGGGGTTCTGGGATTAAGTCCCGCATTGGGCTCCCTGCTCAGCAGGAAGCCTGCTTCTCCCTCTGCTTCTGCCCCCCCACCTCCCCACGCGTGCGCGTGCTCTAAGAAAATCTTGGAAAAAACCCCCAATGTAATAAAAATAAATTCAACTGATAATGAATTAAAAACACTCAAACTGTATTTAAAATAACCTTACTATTTTCAAAAATTAACACATGAATAGTTTTTTTTAAATTGAAAAAAGATGAAATTGCCTTAAGCAACTGATACTGGCCATGTTGCAGATCGCTTCTGCATTCCAGAACTCTGCTTAGTGTTACCTGCACAAGGGAGATTTCTTTACGGGATGCACATCTCTAAGAAAAGGAAATCAAGCTCACGTTTCCAGAGTTCTTTTCTCACAAGCGAACTCCAAAGGGAAGTAACCTAGAAAGTAATCCAATTAGCTCACAAGCGCATGTGAAATAACTCTTCTGGTAAGTGACCCCGCTTTTCAAACAGGTGCAAAGATATTTGCGGCCCAGATAAAACCTGTCACAGGAGGAACAGCATGTCCCTGCTATTTTGGGGACGATGACCGACCCTGGCAGCCCAGAAAACGCCCAGCAAGGCTTTCCGCAGGCTCTGCCTGCAGGGTAGAGCCTGAGGGAAGCCCGCAGCAGGAACATGCAAGCACCCGGAAGTATTCCACACCAAGACAGGGACCTGATCTGACGGCCTGGGGAGTGGTATGGACACGCTTACAGGAAGAAATACGGGGGACAGGGTTAGCCAGCATCACAGGAAGCAGTAAAAACAGATCCGTGCACACGAAGCCCTGTGTGGACCCTGATCTGAACAACCACAGGAAGAGACGGGAACTGGGGGTGGATATAGGATGACTGTAAGGAATTCCTGTTCATTTTTTAAGTTAGAATGGATTGCAGTTATGTTCTTTTGGGGGAGAAAAACACACTACTTGGTAGAGACAGATGAAAACACACGGTATCTGGGATTTGCTGCAAAGTAAGCGGGCGGTGGGGGAGCGGTGATGCAGTAACACCAGCACGCACCCCCCGGGGTAGCCGGAGACAGAGGTTTACCCAACTATTTCTGTCCATGTTGAAATGTTCTCCAGTAAGAGTTAAAATAGGCTCAGAAACAGCTTCCCACCTTCCCACAAGTCCAACTGTTTTTGTGAAACCAGAGAGACAACAAAGTTCAATTAAAAAAGTATCTAACGTTCACCTCCTTAGTAGCAGGTAAAGAGATCACTTACTTGAGCAACAACTCACTTGTACAACTAGAAAAATACTTACAACATGCTGTGGGAGCACTCAGACAGGAGTCAACCCAGAAATGCCAAAACGCTGCACCCAGATACAGTATTGACAGGCGGTTTCAGAAAGCGCTCGGCTCTCTGTGTCCCCACAAGCAGCAGAGTGGGCAGTCTTTAGAGGGAGGGCTGCAGTCCATGAGACCCAGGAGAATGGCAACAAAGGGACCGCATCTTTCCCACAGTCGCCCTCAGCAGGTCCCAGAGCAGCGCTTCAGGAGAGAAGACGGACAGCCCTTCAGGCTTCGGGGTCACTAACTCAGCCCCAGATGCAGATGTGCGGGCCAGATCCCCATCCGCCAAGCACAACGGTGCAGCAGACACAGGCCAAGGCGTGCCTGTCTCACGGAGGGCTATTTCACACATCCTGCTCACAAGATGCTCATGGGACCAGGCACACGCAATGTGCCAACACCCCACTGCTGCACCAAGGACCGTGAATGATGCAGGTCCAACTCAGGCCCACTGCTGTACCTCCCTGCAGTGAAGCATCTTCCTGGAGGCCACCTGACCCCCTGTGATGGCCCCTCAGCACTGCACCCGAGGGGCCAGGGGGACACTGCGGGGACACTGAGGCGGTTAGGGGGACACGGCAGGGTAACATGGAGGGGGCTTCATCCTCTCTTAATGAAAGGTGAGTAAGAGCACCCTGTGAGGAGAAGACTATTCATGCGACTCAGCGACCAGCTGCACCCTGGGCTTCCCCGCGGTGGTCAGGCTGTGTCTCTCCGAGCCATCTTGAGGGCACAGGTCTGTGTGCGTGCATTCCTCCTCTGTCTTCTCATCCCCTCAAGTGTGAGAAACCCACCCAGAGTGGCCAGATTCAAAGCAATTTAAGAGTCCAAGAAGCAAATCTCAAGAAAAATGCCAATACCCAGACTTTTGAACCAAACAAATGGGGATAAACCTCATTTTTATGCTTCCCTTTATTTCTGTAATCTCCTGTAATTCTCATTCTGGCAAGTGCCATGGAGAAAATGGTTTAACTACTAATTTCACAAAGCAAATGATCACTACACACACAACCGAATGCATGGACTATTAACCTAGGACACGCAGAGAACACTAGAGCCTTATTTCATGGTTAGAAAGGAGGCATCACCATGCCCTTTTTAAAAAGCCCCATAGACGGGGCGCCTGGGTGGCTCAGTAGGTTAAGCGGCTGCCTTTGGCTCAGGTCATGATCCCGGGGTCCTGGGAAGATACAGAAGACACGAGTATCTCAAACCTAAAGACACGGAAGCAGAAGGGCCTCGGGGTGCAGAGCCAGCGCCCTCACACACCATCCTGCCCAGATGCGCAGGGAACTGAGGGCGGGAGCACCACAGCGGTTCACAAGGACCTCGGCTGTGTCCCAGCCTGCGGGGACTGACTCACCTGTTCAAGAGAATTCCACTGCTTTGTCAGACTTCTTCAAAAGCACAACTACACGATCTGACATACTGCTCGTACATATTCTGACAACGTTTAGGAATCTGCACACGGAACTGGAGTGTGCACGGGCTCCTAAGAGCACCTGCCGTAGCACAGCTGAGGCAGCCTGCCCTGCACGGTCCTCACCTGCTTGCAGTGAGGGCTCTTCCCTCAGCTACCGCCCTCCTCCTGTGAGCCCAGAGCCAGATGCCTCCCTGGTCATCCCCAAGGGCCCCAGCCTCTCCATGACCCCCATAAGCACCACGGCCAATCTCACCCCAGCACACCCTGCGAGGCGTCAGGAAGCCCTCGCGACCCCCAAGCAGCGCCCCTGGAGGGGTCCTGAGCCCGCCCTCCATGCCCTCCCATCCCTATGCTTCCTGAGGGCCACGGTCAACCCCTGCCTCAGGTGGTACAATCATTCCCAACCCTTTTTCCGTCCAGCCATCAGATGCCTCTGGAACAGATCTGGGCCTTGGCTGCTGCCTGCAAGGTCAGCGCCTTCCCCTCCAAGGACACCACCCTCCAGACACACCCCAGCTGGATGAATCCTGCCATCCTCCCTCTTCGCCCTGACCTCTCAGGTCACACCAACACAGTACGGCAGGGCCACTGGCACCCGTAACAGCTGCACCTGAAGACGCCTGCAAAGATGAGCAGGGGCTGGCCGCGGGCATCACCCCCCCTTCTTGGCAGGCTCCCTGGAGGCCCCGCTGCTCTAGGCCCTGAGAAGCAGCAGAGAACAAACAAGGGAAGAGGGACAACAGCCACGACTACCCCTCTCTCTGCCTTCGGCGGCTCTGTGCGGGCTGCAGGGCTCGAGGGCCAGGAGGGAAGAAGTGGGTGTGCACTGCTCTGCCTTCGGCGGCTCTGTGCGGGCTGCAGGGAGGGCTCGAGGGCCAGGAGGGAAGAAGTGGGTGTGCACTGCTCTGCCTTCGGCGGCTCTGTGCGGGCTGCAGGGCTCGAGGGCCAGGAGGGAAGAAGTGGGTGTGCACCACGCAGGCGGGGACGTGCTCGTCAGAGAGACGACCTGGCTGCAGAGGTGAGTGCGTGCGCACAAGAGAACGGCACAGCCAGCACGAAACAGACAAGGGAGAGGAGGGTGGGAGAGGGGTCTGAGTGCCCGTGTGGAAGAGTTTATGCAGGGCTGTGCCCCCACATCAGACGGAGCAGCCTGCGGTGCAGAGGGCGGGGACCAGCGTGCACGAGAGAGATTACGGGGGAGGCCGCCTTGCACAGGCAACTGTTGCTGGACCGGACTGGGGGCGCTCTGACACATTCTGCCCCTCCACCCCCGCGCGCCTCCCTCCACCCACCGTCGACCCCCCACCCCCCGCGCGGCCCCGCGCGCCTCCCTCCACCCGACCCCCCACCACGTGGCCACCCTGAGGAAGCCCCTGGTCGCCACGGCAGAACATAAGACACGCTCGCAGAGACAAGCATGCAGACGGCAGGAAGAGAGCTGCCCTGAGACCTGCCTCACCTGCTGCACTCCCGGAAGCTCAGGGGGTACCAGGGCTTTCACACCCTCACCCTGATTCCCGCTCCTCTGCGTCCTCAGGCCATCCTCCGCAGGCGGGAGCTCCTGGCCACGTTTCAGAGCCTGCCCGTGTCGCCCCTGAGTCAGAGCACTGGGGTGAAAAGCACCCTTCCTCTGCAGCTGCTTCTCCAGGTCCGCTCTCAGCTGCTCTAGAGCCCACCTGTGCCCCTCCCGCATGGCCTGCAGCTCAGACAGCCGACGCGATTCCAGGGAATCCAGGTGTGACGCATGTCTTGCCTCCAAAGCACTGACCGCCGCGGCATGCTGTGTCTGCAATTCAGCCACACGGGCCTCTGAAAGAGCCCGCTGCTCACTCTCCACAGAGGCCCGCAGCTCCTCCACCTCGGCCTGGTGCCGGGCCTCCAGCTCCGCCGTCAAGGACAGAATGTGCTGCTGGTGTCTCTCCTGGAGGAGATGCAGCTCACAGGCGTGCTTCTCCTGGGCCTCCCGAAGGACGGCATCTTGTTCCGCAGTGAATTTCTCTGTGATTTCTTTACGTTCTTTTAAAAACCTGAGAGGACATGCAAAGTGAACTTGGGCAGCAGAACACAGTCATAAAAGCACCAACCTCACTTGGAAACACCTACTCACCACCTTTCTTACAGGAAACACTACATCGTTGCCTTGTTTTAACTGTTCTTGCTCCTTCTCCCTCTGCCACAAATGGCCTGAGAAGACCACCATCAGAAATAAGTGGAGAGTGAAGGGGCCACACGAAGCCAGAGGAGCTCAAAGGACAGAACCCAGGCATCCCCGCTCACAAACTGAGTGGAGGACACAGGATCCACAGCAAGAAACCGCACATGTATTTCCGACAGACATCATGGCAAAGCAGATGAGACCACTCACTCGAGGCAAGAAGGACCTTGACAGGGAAGGGGCAGCAGGATCGCTTGTAGGAGCCCACAGGGCCATAAAGAACAAAGACCTCAGAAAAACTTTGGTTGTGAATTAAGGGACACGAATTAAAAAGAGCCACCGGTGGGGCTGGCTGGCAGAAACACTTCTAATCAAAGCACCCAGGATCCCACCAGGAACTGAAAACGCCTCAACCTCAACGGGGCGCACGCTGCCTATCAGTGACGCGCCCTGGTCAGTTCACCAGATAACTCTGGAAGCGTGTCCAGAGATTATCGCATTTACCCTCACCACACAGTGAGAGCACGAAGGTTTTGTGAGGTTGAGCACAGGGCCTGTGTCCATCCAGCTTACACATGGTGGGCTGAGATCTGAACTCGAGTCCTCAGACCCCAGATCAGAAGCTCCTGCACCTCACTCATGATGGTGGGGAGCAGCTGATACGTGAGAATAAGCAGCACCAACAGCAAGTGTAATGGCGCCAAGACTCACAGACACCCCCAGTCACGACAGCCGGGCTTGCAAAGAGTTAGCACTGACAGGGGCCAAGAACCAAATCACGTTCTAAATCTATTTAAAATTTAAGGGAAGTATGCATAAATTTTAGGAAACAAAACATTTACTTTTTAAAATATGTTTGAGTTTTAAAAACACATAGAACTAATATGGATGAACTGCATGACCTTTTGATAAGTGAGGTCTCAATTCTTGCTTTTGAAATTTTAAAATGTGCAAAGAACAAAAACGATGTGGAAGATGCATGCAGAGTGGCATCCACCAAGGAACACAGGCTCCACCAGCAGGATCTGGACACAGTCTCTGACTTGTCCCAGCACATCTCAGTTCTGGGACATGATATGACATGATATCCTGCTGTCATTTTAGGGTGAAGACCAGGTATCGGGGACTCAGTACACACCACGCTCCGCCCCACCTTCCTGCAGACCTTCCCACCCTACTCAAAGCCCACAGCACGTCCTCCCAGGGGACCTGCCTCTCACACTCTGCTGGGCATCTTGGGGTCAGGCCTTAGGTGGGGCACTGGCCGACGGCTCTACAGCTAATACACTGCTACAGGAACGTTACCCACCTGTTCTGTGCCTGCATCAGCTGGAGGGCACAGTCCTCCTTCAGGCGGAGTGCGGCGAGCTCCCAGGCCTGGTCTGCGGGAGCCAGACGACCACCCGGCTCCCGGCCACACTGGCTGCACTGTGGACACTCGTCCCCTGCGAGCCCGAGCTCCAGCTGCTGTAGCCGGCCCTGCTGCTCCACCAGGGACCCCTCCAGGTCCAGGATCTGGGCTGCCTGCTGATCCTGAAGTTGCCTCATTTTGACTTCTCGAAGCTCAAACTTGTTTATTATTGACTGCTTCTCAGCTTCAGCTTGTTCTTTCAGGTCAAGGAGCATCAGCGCGAGTTCCTCTTCAGCTTTTTTCTTTAGATTCTCACTTGCCACTTTCCATTCTGCTTCTTTGTCTTTGAATTCTTGCTTCATCAGCTGTAACTTCTCCTTGGCTTTCTTCAGCTCCTCCTGGTGATCTTCAACCAAGTTATGTTTTACCTACAGATAACAATTTCATTTAAGACAGAAGAAATTAAAGGAGAAGATTACTGGCAGGAATGGCACCCAAACCAGCTGTTCTTCACCTCTGGAGTTGGCAGGTCTTGACAAAAACTAACCAAGCTCAAAACATACACACACGTGCGGAGCAAACAAAGATAGCGTCGGAGGCCTTCTGTGTGTGTCCAGAGCAGCAATGGGGGGCAGTCAGGGGAAGGCCGACCACAGCAGAGTAGAGCCACCATCAGCAAAAAGCCCAGAGTCCACGAGAACGGGAGCAGCAAACGGTGTAATGAGCTCAGATCTGTGGCCTTGCTTCATTCATCTTCCATTATCTACAAGGAACCTGGTCAAAAGACTGATGAACTAAAATTTAAACTTTTAATAAGAGTATCTTGTGAAAAGGGAGGTTACTCACAATGCTGAGGACAGGCAAATGTCCTGATTTTCAAAAAAGGAAGGAAAGCAGGTCAATAAACTACTAAACATCATCAAAAAGAAACAAAAGTAAAAATGGTATCGAAGACTGACCTCAACTCATTTAAAAAGTCAGTCATTAAAGGGGCACCTGGCTGGCTTAGTCAGTAAAGCATGCAGCTCTTGACCTCAGGGTCATGAGTTCAAGTCCCACGTTGGGTATACAGTTTGCTTAAAAAAAAATAAGTTATTAAAAACAAGTTTGGGGTCATGCTTCTGGAGATGGCTGAGAAGCTCTAATAAGGCCAACCCTCCGAGAGGGTAACAGCTATAAAGGCTGGAAAAAATATAAGAAACTACCTGAAGGCCTGAGAGAGCATCTAAAAGCAGACAGATTGTGGAGAAGGGCTGGACACCCAGAAGAAAGAAATGGCACTGGGCAATTTACCTGTCCACGCCATGCACACAGAAATCCCAAAATCTCATTTGTTTGAGCAGAGGACGTAGAAAGTGAAAGGTGAAAGCCCATTAGGACAGAGCCAGAGAGGCAGCTGCAAAATCTTTGCGTTAACCTAGCCCAAATCTCAAGTGGATCCCTGATGCACACATGTGTGGGCAGACTCCAAGAGCAGACCAACACAGAGAAGATGCAATGTGGAATCAGAATCCAGCCACGTTAACTGTCTGCTAAAACAAACAAAAAAATCAATACTCTTCAGTGGTACATAATAGAATCCACAGTCTCCACAATGTATCATTCACAATGTCCAGGATACAATCCAAAATTAGTTGATACACAAATAAAAAGGAAATATGATACGTGCTAAAAAGAAAATACAATCACTGGAGAACCCCAAGATGATACAACTGCTGAAACTAACAAAGGTTTTCCTTTTTGTTTTTTGGGTTTTTTTTGTTTTTTTTTTTAAGATTTTATTTAAGAGAGAGACACAGCAAAGGTTTTAAAAGCAGATATCCTAACTGCATTGATGAGCATAAGAAAAATATGCTCATAATGAGTAAAAGGATAGCAAATCATGGCAAAGAAAAAAGACATTCTTAAAAAGAACTGAATAGGGGGAAAAAAAGAACCAAATAGAAATTCTAGAATTGGAAAGCATAGTATCTAAAATGTTAAAATTCGCTGGGTGGACTTAAAAGCAGATCAGAGCTAACAAAAGAGTCAGTGAACTGGAAGATCAACAGAATTTAACCAACAGGAAGGGGAAAGATTAAAAAAAAATAAAATGAACAGAACCTCAGAAAATGAAAGACAGAACATCCATGTAAATGGAGTTCCAGGAGGAAAGGAGAGAATGGAGCAGAAATAAAAAACTGAAGAACATACTTGGTAAAAATCTCCCAAATCTGGGGAAAGACAAAAATGTACAGAATTCTCTGTAAGTCACTAAAACAGATCACCTTTTTAGTAATGTCATTATTAAATAAGAAAAAAATAAGGTCAATTGAGTGTAAGGTTTTGTTTTTATTTTCTGAGGTAACTAGGTCAGAATCAATTTTAGGTACTGATTTTAAGAATTTCATGAGAGAAAAAAGTATCAAAGAAAATCACACCTAGGCACATTGTGGTAAAATGACTGAGAATAAAAGATAAAAAGAAAAACCTCTGAAGCGGTCAAAAGAAAATGACACGTTACAATCAGGGAAATACTGATTTGAGTGACCACGGACCTATCAGAAATAAGGTCAGAAGTGACATCTTTAAATCCTGAACAAAAATCTTGCCTTCCAAATGTAGCCAAAAATTTCTTCAAGACAGACTGTAAAATAGAGACTTTTAGCTAAAAGAAAACTTGCGCAGATGTACACAAGAAAGGCTAAAGGAAATGCTTCAAGCTGAAGGAAAGTGATACCAAATGGAAACTCAAATCTTTGGGAGGAAAGAAAGAGCCCTGTAAAATGTTGTAAATCTAAGACTCCTTTTCCTTTTAATTTCCTTCAAGTACCTATGACTATTCAAAGCAAAATTTACATCGTGGAATTTAACCACGGATGCAACACCTATAAAAATTATAGCATAAAAGACAAAGAGAACATGACAGATGCACCTACACAACCATAGAGCTCTTACCTTTCACCTGAAATGGCATAATGTTAACTCTGAGAAGACTGTGAGAATGTATATTCTAATCCCGAAAGCAACCATTAAAACACATAATACAAAGTATAATTTGAAGTCAACAGATACATTAAAATCAATTCTAAAAATATTCAAATAATCCAAAAGGCAAGAAAGAAAGAACACAGGAAACAGAAAGAGAAAAAACACAAAGAAAAACAGATGGACCACGTAGAAAATAGTAAAATGGCAGACATTATCTCCAACCAGATCAATAATGAAGTGAAAGATTAACAAACTAAGTACTCTAATTAAAAGGCAGTGTTTGTCAGAATGGATTTTAAAAAATATTCAACAATAGGGGTGCCTGGGTGGCTCAGTCGGTTAAGCATCTGCCTTCAGTTCAGGTCATGATCTCGGGGTCCTGGGGCTCAGGTCATGATCTCGGGGTCCTGGGATCGAGCCCCATGTCGGGCTCCTTGCTCAGAGGGGAGTCTGCTTCTCCCTCTCCCTCTGCCCCTCCTCACCTCCCCCACTTGTGCTCTCTTTCTCTCTCTTTCTCAAATAAAATAAATAAATCTTAAAAAAAATATTCAAGTATATGCTACGCATATATGTAATACATTAAAAAATAAATACACGGTCTCTGTACCCAGTTCCTGACACGCAGCTGCTAAAACCCTTGGAATTTCTGGAATTATAAGAATCTTTTGTACAGGGTGCCTGGGTGGCTCAGTTGGTTAAGCGACTGCCTTCGGCTCAGGTCATGATCCTGGAGTCCCGGGATCGAGTCCCGCATCGGGCTCCCTGCTCAGCAGGGAGTCTGCTTCTCCCTCTGACCCTCTTCCCTCTCATGCCTTCTATCTCTCATTCTCTCTCTCTCTCAAATAAATAAATAAAATCTTTAAAAAAAAAAAAAAGAATCTTTTGTACACTAATGAGATGAGAGGTGGCTGGGGACCTCAGGTGGTTTCAGGATGGGAGCTGGTCCCCAGAAAAATCAAGGCAAGATTAGAGGGTTGGAAATTTCAGCCCCACCCCAACCAATCGCCAATGATTTAATCAAACACGCCTACGTAATGGAGCTTCCATAAAAACTCCTAAATGGTGTGATCTGGAGAGCTTCCAGGTGGGTGCACACGGCAGTAAGAAGAGCGGGCATAGAAGCTGCCTACCACTGCACACCTCGCCCTACGCATCTCTTCCATGCATCCTTCATAATAAACTGCTAGTAGTAAACCATTTCCCTGAGCAGTGTGAGCCTGAAAAGAGGTGTGGGTGGGCATGGGAATACGCAGGCTCCGAAGCCAAGGCAGACCGAGATGAGCAGGTCATGCCGGGACCCAGTAACTGCAAATGGGTTCTGGCGTGGGGCAGCCTCACAGGACTGAGCCCTGAAACTACGGGCGTCCAGCACTGACTCCAGCCAGTCTCCAGAGATCTGAAGTAAAATGGACAGAAAAGGGAATGCCAGGCAAACAATGTGGATGAAGGCCGGAAGAACTGTATTCATGAAAGAGAAAGCAGACTGCGGTGCAAACAATGCTACAGAGGAGAGGGAGAGGGAGTACTTTCTCAGGAAGACAGGACAATCACAAATGTGCGTGCATATGTAATAACTTCAAAATACTCAAACACTGACAAAATTAAAGGGAAAAATAGATCATTCTATACCCCTCTCTCAATCATTGATGTAAGCAGATAAAATGGTGGTCCAGGAAAGATACTACACACACACACCTGAACATCAAAAGTCATGGAGGAAAGTCTGCCCTTGACTGAATGGTGCCTGAGGCGGCCACATGCTGAAAAGCACAGACCGCCAGCAAGTAAGTCCACCTACGGCGGCCCACACAGCACAAAGCTCTATCCTTACTTCTGCTTTGCCCCAAGTCGTCACCAATGCCTTAGAGAATGACCTGTGATGAGACATGCAGGTAATAACTTCGTATGAAACCAAGTGTTGATGGAGAATGAAAATCCAGAAAGACCTTCACGGGAAAGAACACAGGGTGAGAGCATCAGCCCACAAGCACGAAGGTGGGGGAATAAGGCTTCGTCAGGACACTGGTGAAAGACTCACAGCTCAAGCTACGTCAACTCTGTTACTCCGACCCAGGGATGAGCCACGCCCTGCGCTGCGCAGACAGTGAAACCTGCCAGGAATCTAGGCGAGGCTTACACACCAGAGCTCCGCCAGTGTGGGCGGTGCGGCGGGGCTCTCCTCACGCACAGGGCACACTCTACAGCCACACAACCGACAGTCAGCAGAAGAGTCCAGGGGCTCAACACCACTGGGCACAATGGGGCGCACAGGGCCTGCCGCCCGTCTGAGGATGCCCAGCTAGCCCCCTAACCCTGGAGGCAGGGTGAAGAAGCAACAAGGAGCCAAACCCTGGCTCGGGTCGGGGCGGAGCCCTGTCCTGACTCTGAGGAGGCACGAAGCAAACAGGGCTGCAGGAAGCAGGGGGGACGGAGCACTAGGACCCGCACTGACCTCCACAGGAGCCTGCCGCCATGGAAATGGGCCAGAATCACACTTACCCTCTCCAAGTCCTCTTTCAGGTGGACTTCATGCTGCAACTTCTCATGTAAATTTCTATTTTCTAGTTTTAAGACATCGATTTCTTCCTTGAGCTCTGTCTGAAGAAGTGAGAGTTTAAGCTTGTGCTCAGTTTCCAAACCCAAGACTCTGGCCGCCACCTCTGTCTCCACCTCCAAGGCCGTATCCTGTGCACACGGGAGAGGCACCCGAGCAAGCTCTGTGGGGGGACAAAGAGGCAAGCAGGACAATCAGGCACGAACCTCAAGGACACCACACACAGCACAGACAAGGACACTCACCTTCCAATGCCTCCCACAACACAGACACCTGGAACTCCGGCAAGCCCTGGGTGAGCCCAGAGGACGGGCTGCCCTGTCCTGAGCTACGCATACCCACTCACCACCCACTCCATCCCGTCAGCTGGGGTACCAGGTGACTGTTTTCAACTGTGGGAACGTGTGGGTCTGGGCCAGGGGGCTTCCTCCTGGGCTGTTCAAGTCAGGACTTGGCAGCTTCCTAGGCTCAAGAATGAGCTGAGCAGCGGACAGAAGCACTGTGTGTGTGCCCATCAGCGCCCAGCGACCACAGCGCATGTGCAGCGGCTGCGAAGGATCTCCCGCGCCAGGAGAGAGAGAGAGAGAGGCAAATGCCAAGCACAACGTGACCTTGGCTCTCAGGAGCTATGCTCCTCCTCTTAGCCCGTCTCTTCAGCTCCAAGGGAGCCCTTGCCCAAAACGGGTAGTCGTGTCAAAGCACCCCAGCATGGATCTGGACCCCCACAACCTCGCCATGGGACCCCTCTGCCTTGCCTCCTCCATGCTACAAGGGGTGGCAACGGCGTCCATCCCCCCTGGAATCCGCGTCCAAGGCTGGCCTTACACCTGCTCTCCTCAGCAGTGGGGCCACTGCCTGCCCCCATCTGCTGCATCCACTGGGAGGACCTCAGCTTCTCCAACCACCCCCGTCTCCTGTGACCCCAGTGCTGCACCTGGTCAGGCCCAAGCCCAGCCCCTTAACTCTGAGGACACCACCAGGGAGGATCTGCAGAGTTAGAGGCTGGGATGTCCAAATAACCCACGTGGAAGCCCCCAACCTTCCCACATATCGGTTCCTGTGGGCTGAATGGCCACCAACACAGGCAGCAGGGAAGTGCACACACCTTCGCCAGGCCCTTCTGAGAGCCCTACACGTTGCTCCCCTTCCAACACCTGGGTCCCTACGAGGCCCACCTCCTGCCGGGCTTCCAGGGAGGACTTCAACGCTGCTCGTTGGCACCGGTGGTTTTCTTCTAACTGCGTATGCAAATGAGGGAAAATCGCACAGAGGAAACATTACAAGGGGCCTCTTTACCACGTCACCTAATCACTGCCTCCCGTGTCAGCCTTGCTGGGCCATGCATGCTCACGCCATCTCCCCCGTCCCCAGCATCTCACCTCCAGGGGGCCAAGTAACTCAGGGAGATGGCAGACCATAGCCCTGAGGAGACAGGTGCGCACCACTGGCTGGAGAGCCCTCCTCACTCCCATGCAGTGCTCACCAAGTCCCAACGCTGAGCTGCAGGGATGCCAAGTGGGCCATTCCTGGGAGGCTGATCAGAATGTTCCTGGACCTGAACTGCAGGCAGACCCTGACCACCAGACCCCCTTCCCAGGGCCAGGGCCACTGCCAAACACACCCTGCCCCACTGTGGGGGCTCCCCCCAGCCTACTTACTCCCAAGCCCCCTCACTCCCCACTCTGTGTCTCCGCACTGCACTTCCCCTCCCAGAGTCAGACACATGCCTGGCCTGCTTGGGACACGGACCTGCCCAAGAGGAAGGGGCCCCAACGGAAGGGTCTCTAGTCACTGCTGTGAGCACACCTGACAACAAGCCCAGCCCAAGTATCCTGAGGGGGGCGAGGGAGGGAGGGAGGGAAGGAGGGAGGAAGGGAGGTTATAAGGAAAGGGCTCAGTGCATGTGCTAAACTCTCCTGTTCCCCTTAAAATGCAGCCAGTAAACCCATCTTCCTCAAAAACCACAGAGGAGTCATATCAACCTCAACTTTAAGCTCACAATAAGCTCAAATTATCTTTTAAAGCAAGACTTAAATTCCTACATTGTTATAGAAACAAACCACTTGAGTGACAGGAAGAATCAAGTCCAGAAACAGACTTGTGCCCCTGGGACAACTAAGCACACAAAAGGTTGTGTTTTAACAAGTCATGCCTGAAAGAGTGACTTGCCATTTGGAAAAAGGTCTTAAGCTCAGAGCCTACACCTCCTGCTGGACAACAGCTAAGTTCCAGGTGGATGAAAAATAGAAAGACTTAAAAAGAATCAGAAGAAGGGCACCTGGGTGGTTTAGTCGGTTAAGCACTGCTTTGGGCTCAGGTCATGATCCTGGAGTCCCAGGATCGAGCCCCATGTCAGGCTACCTGCTCGGCGGGGAGCCTGCTTCTCCCTCTGACCCTCCCCCCCGACTTGTGCTTGCTCGCTCTCTCCCCCTCTCACACGCTCTCTCAAATAAATAAAACCTTTAAAAATAAATAAGTAAAATAAAGAACAAAATAAAAGAATCAGAAAATAATGCAGGAAAGCACTGGGCACTCTGAGAAAGAGGACGAAGAGCCAAGGGCCAGGGGAGGACCCACAAGTGCAGACCCGGGCCCACGAGCACCAGCGCGAGACTGAGCACAGCTGAGTCCAAAGGCGAGCAGAGTGGGCCCTCTGAACCACAGGGGAAGGGGGGCAAATGCCACAAGAGCAAAGGTGTAAAGGGAGAGCTTCAGAGGGGAGAATAGTCAATTTCAAGCGAAAAGAGGTCCGACCTCATTTAAAACCAAAGAAACACAAGCTGGAAAAGATACTGGCTGTCCATCAGCGAGGAACACAAAGGCAATGTCCAGTGGTAGTGGAGGAGGGGGGTGCGTCGGGTTCCCACACCCCGCTGGGGGGAGTTCAGCCAGACACCCTGCAGAGGGCACGGTGGCCTGCCAACATTCCAGCGCACACACTCACACAGATCCCATCCCTCTCCTTTTCCCGCCTTCCTGAAACGTGGCTACGATGACCAGGAAAACCTAACTTAGAAGCCCGTGAGGAGAGGAAACGGGAAGAGGTCTTCAAGACACCAAAGCTGACCAACCTCGGAAGAAAAAGTCAGTGATCACGGCAACGTCCAGGGCCCAGGCAACAGAAGGGCTGCACGCACCCAGGGCCCGCGGGCCGAGGCTGGCCACGGGGGGGCGAGGGACCTGGCCATCTAAGACAGGACCCCAGGAGGAGCTCTGCCACTGGCCTCCCTGAAACCAGGGAGGCCTCACACCACCGGTGAAGACATGGCCACGAGTCACAAACCACACAGGGGACCCTGACATCCACACAGCACAGACACCCAAACGGACAGACGGAAAGCAGGGACACACGGGAAGCAGGAGAAATGCTTCAACACCGACAGTCTCCAGAGAGGCGCGTGACAACGCTGCGCCCGTGGCACAGACAGGACACAGCAAGAAAGCAAAACCCCTAGAAATGAAAAATGACAACAGAAATAAGAAATTTAACTGAAGAACTGAGAACAAAGCTCACAAGAGCTGCAAGGACACTGAAGAAGAGCAGTGACAAAACCAGCCTCCTGGGAGCGAAGGCAGGTTCTCAGACACAGGCTCCCCCCCTCCCCAGCATGAAAAGTGGACACACACGCACGTGAACAGCTCACTGAAAACTCCAGGGCACTCACGGGGACCTCAGAGGGGCTGGCGGCACGAGCAGCCCAGACACGAAGGGAGAATCAGCAGGATGGGCAGGACGGCGGCCTCCACGGCGCAGGGGCGAGAGGACAGAGAACACGTGCCAGACTCACACCCGCCACACACAGGAGAACGGAACAGGCTCTCAGGGGGCTCCCCGCAGGCACCCTGGAGTCTCCACTGAGGGAACAGGTGCAGCAAAGAGAGGGGCCACGTGCAGACACACGCCTGCTCCCCAGGCAGGAGGGACCACCCAAGGAGAAGGCAGGGCGACTACAGGACGACAGTGGGCGGGGGCCCAGAAGGCAGGGCAGGGCTGTGGACAAGGACCCCGAGGCACTGCTGTGCTGGCTGCGAGGGCTCTGCTGCTGCAGAAGCCACACCACGCCCAGCGGGACACAGGCCGCACTCCTGTCCCCAGGAAAGAGTCACACGCAGAGACAGTTCTAGCAAAGGACATTAACAACGGGAAACTGGAAGCGGCCTGCTAAGCAGGATAAACTGGGTCCCCAAAATTCACAGGTCCAAGCCCGAGCCTCCAGCACCTCAGAATGGGACTATCTGGAGACAGAGACGCCAGGGGTGCATGTGCACGGAGGAACCACATGAACAGGCAGCTCGAGAGCGGCCAACCACAAGCCGAGGAGACAGGCCTCAGGAGAAACCAGCCCTGACCTCCAACTTCCAGCCTCCAGACTGAGATGATAAATTTCTGCTGTTCAATCATCTGGTCTGTGGTATATTCATGATGGCCACCCGAGGCGACTGAGACCAAGAGATGCTGACGCCGAAGCTGTGCTCACTGGGGCAGAGCACGTGCACGGGGCCAGCACAGCCCATCACGGTACGCCACCTGCCCAGGGTGGTGGCCACAGAGACCCGGGCTACCAACACCACAAGGCATCACCATCAAATAAAAGGGAACCTCGGGTGACAGGAAGGCCACACTGACCACATCTCAAGTGCTCGCAGTCCATGTGTCCACGGACTGACGAACGGATAACGAACACACGGTGTGTACACAATGGAGTGTTACTCAGCCATAAAGAACGGGATCCTGCCATTTGTGACAACGTGGACGGACCTCGAGGGTGTAAGCAAAATAAGTTAGTCTGAGAAAAACACGTCCCACATGACCTCACTTACATGTGAAATCTTAAAACTGAGCTGACAGATAGAGAACAGACTGGTGGCCGACAGAGTGGGGGTCGGGTGGACAGAATGAGAGAAAGTGTCAGAACGTACGAACCTCCAGTTACAAAACAGAGAGTCTGGGGATGTAGTGCGCAGCACGGGGACTACAGATAAGAACTCTGTACCGTACACCTGAAAGCTGCTGAGAGAGTAGATCTTAAAGTTCTCAATCACAAGAAAAAGAAACTCTGCAGCCCCGGGTGCTGACAGACGTTAAGTGGACCCGCTGTGGCGGTCACTTGCAATACACACAAACGTCAGCACCTTGTGCACCTGAAACGAACGCTGTGTCCGTTTCCCGTCAACAAAGGACAGAAGGGCCCATCACCTCAGGCTGAAGGCGGAGTCCGTCGCAGGGTTCTCTTCTTTCTTCCTCAGACCTCTCTTCTAAAGACACACTGGGTGGACTAAGAGAAAATGTGTTTTAAAACCTCCTCACATGCCCTTTCTCCTCCCTGCTCCCTCCACAGCGATCCTACTTTCCATCAAGGACAGGAGCCCTCGGCTGAGCAGGCCATGTCTGTGGGACCACATGGCGGGACCTTGTGAGGGAGCAGAGGGGACCCCGGGTGCCGCTCCTAGCCTTAACGCTCTCTTGCTTGGAGGCCCAAACAGAAGCTGTGTTTCTAAAACACAAGGCTCCTGCTCTCCACTGGCATGAAATTACAAACATAACTAGATTTCAATTCAGCTCAAGGTTCCCACATTTCAAAAACATGCTGATGATGAAAAGGACTTATGCACCTGATTTCCACAGACTCCAGAAGAGACTCTTCATTCACCTGCAGCCGCTGCTGTAACACAATCAGGTCTTCTTGGTAGCTTTTCTCAGCCTCCTCTAATTTCTTCTCAAAGTAAATTCTCAACTGCTCCAGCTCAGACTCGTGCTTGGCTTTCTCTCGCTGCCGCTGCTGCTGGAAGTCTCGCTTTAGGCGCTCTAGCTCTTCCCCGTGAGGCGTGAGGGCCGGGAGCTGGTCGTGGAACTCTTTAATGGGAAGGAATTACGCAGTCACCTTCAGACGAAACACTGAGGAGACATCAGGAGACACTGCAGACCTCAACTCCAGATAGGGCTCCAGTCCCAGCACCTGTGAAGGTGAAGCGGGACCCCTCCGTGGCTTACGGTGGGCGGCGCCTCACACTGGGAGGTGGCCTGGGCAGCCTCAGCGGATCCCACGGGCCCCCCCGAAGCAGAGTGCTTTCCCAGGCTGGTGCTGAAGGCGTCAGAGGCCAGAAGTGTGAGAGGCACTCCACGTGCGGCTCGGGCCACAGGGCAGAGATGTGGGCAGCCCCCAGGACCTGAGAGCCCCAGCCAACGGCCAGCAAGGAAACAAGACCTCGGCCCTACAACCGCAGGGACTTAGTGAGCCACGGCGAGGCCCAGCCAACACCCTGATTCCGGCTGCGGGTGATCCTGGACAGAAAACCCAGGCACGCCCTCCCATTCCAACCTACATAACATCTGCCGGCTAATAAACGTGAGTGGCTTCTAGCCACTAAATCTGGGATGTTTCATTAAGAGCAAAAGAATAGTAATACACACTGACCTCGAGAAAACGCATCACCATTGCTGTTTTCAGCAAGAAAATGCTACAAGCTGCTTAACAATAATTAATAATCAGCTTTCAAATAACGTGGCTATAAACTGGTCCCTACCCAGAAGTTTCAAGACAAATATCCCTGGAAGGACCCCCAGAGGCCAGGGTGAGGCTTCCCCTATGGGCCTCGTGAGAGCTGACTGCTCAGGAGCTCAGGAGCGCCATGAGCTGCACCCGCCGCCATCAACAAACAGGCGCGAGCAGACAGGCGAGGCCTCACCCACCACACATGTCTCTGGCCCATCTTCATAACCCTGCTCTTTGCCCCCAGCAATGTGTGCCCAGCAAGGGGGACCCCTAGACTGAAAAGGCCCCACCTAGAGAGCAGCAGTAGAAACACACGTGTCCACCTATCTCGCTCGCGTCTCCTAACTTCCCCTGCTGAAGGTGCTGTCCGTGGGTGGGGACTATTCTTACAGAGGGTCTTGTAGGAGGTGCCAGGTGAGCTGCTGGGCCCTGCGGATTTGGACATCACCCTCGGGGCCACAGGAGCCTGACAGCACCTGCCGCAGGGTTCACGGGGCATCGCGTGGTAAGGCACACCTGCACTCCCCCCAAAATGCCCCCTGACTCGGCTTCTCGGTAGACGCCAGCCCTGCTGTAAGCTTTATCCATCTCACGCTCGCAAACTGCCTCATAGGAACGTGAGAAAAATCACGATTCTGTAGCCGTTACTCAGCTAACTTGCTCGAAGATGAAACCAAGGCCCTCAGGTTTCCACCTTAAAACCACACACCAATTTTCAAAGAAGTTTACAAAATCACTCTTTCTGTGCCTGCTACAATTGTTAAGTCCTAGTTTGGGGTTTGAACAATTAAAAACACAGAACTTTCAACATGAAACTCCTCACCACTCGAGTCCTGTCCGTCGGGTGTGGGAGACTCAAGCTGAGACCAAAGGCGCCGGAGCTCTTCTTGCGACTGAGCCTTCAACTCTGCGTAGGATGCCCGGAGGCTCTCTAACTGGAAAAGGAAGGCAACAGTGTGAGACGCCGCCTGAGACCAAGCCCAGAAGGTCTGCACCCAGCTCTGGGGGCACGCAAGGCGAAACCCCAAACCTGCAGCCAAGAGAAAACCAGCCACAGCGGCAGCACAGAGAGACTACAGCTCATTTCTAACAGGGCCTTTACCTGCTTGTAGTCTTGTTTTCTCCTGAGTGAGGATGGAAACTTTCTCCGTTGTCCTAAACACGCATCCTTCTAACTTGTCAGGGGAGGGAGGGCTGGACTCCTTCCCAGGCTGCGGGGGGCCCCTCTGTTGTCCACCCCAGGGGCCCTCCCTCCCCCTCCTGTGGCATGCTGGGTTTTCTCTGCATTTTTCAGTTAACCCCCCTGGAAAGGGTCTCTTCAGGGGTGAACGGAGTCAGCCCACCCTGCACCCACAGAGCTGAGAGGAGCAACCACCGTCTTCACGGGGGCCCGGGGTCAGGCCACAAGTTGCCCACAGCACGAAGTAGGTGGGTACGCGTGCAGGGCTGAGGGCTGAAGGACAAGCCCTGCCAGAGGGGACACGGGACGTGGGAGCTTTGGCCTACAGTGGCCCTGAGGTCAGCCTGCTGCCTCATGGATGGCCCCACCAGCCTCACGCAAGGACAGGACTGAAGGTGCCCTTCCATGTTCCTTTCCCATCTGCAGGGGAGAATCAGCATGGAGGTGACGAGGAAAGGCAGCCGGAGCAGGTGTGAACGCCACGGGCACAGAAGCACAAGCTCCTCCGGACTCTCCTCTGAAATCCGGGCATAGGCCGAGATGAACTCGGCCTCTCTGACTTCTTGGCCTGATGCCTGGGGCACTGACGATCCTCGGACAGAAGCCCTCGGTGTCTGAGTAAGATCTGACCACACCCTGCACGGTGGGTATGTGGTGTCATGCGGGCAAAGAGTTCTGAATACACAAGCAGCAGAAATGTTTCTGGCTAAATCTTCTCAGGACTTCTGTGCTTATTTAGGGTTATGGTCAGAGAACATGGCCTTAGACCCCTAATGTCTGGAGTCTGTGTCTCAGGGGCACTGGTAAAAAATACAAATTCTGTGTGTGTACGATTCAGCATAGGTTAGGTTAGGTCAGCTCCACAAACTCTATCCTTACTTCTCTATCTACTAAAACCGACAGTCTCTTTAAATTTACTACTTAAGGGGCACCTGGGTGGCTCAGTCGTTAAGCGTCTGCCTTCGACTCAGGTCATGATCCCAGGGTCCTGGGATCGAGCCCCGCATCGGGCTCCCTGCTCCGCGGGAAGCCTGCTTCTCCCTCTGCCCCTCCCCCTGCTTGTGTTCCCTCTCTTGCTGTGTCTCTGTCAAATAAATAAATAAAATCTTTAAAAAAATAAAAATAAAAAATATATTTACCCCTTAAGTTTCAGCAAATAACAACGTGAAACAATCCCATCCAAAATCTTCTAAAACCTCCCCTCCCTTGCCAGCTGGAATACAGAAGTCCCTGCCCACCTCCATCTGTTTTTCTGCCTCCTGGTCTCGGAGTCTCTGCTCCAAGTCCCGCACGTACTGACCGCGCTCAGACTGCAGGTCTTCGCGTAACTGTCGCAGGGTTGCTTCCTGTTGGGTCTCCAGAGTCCTCAGGGCACCTGGACAGCAGCACACACACCCCTGAGGGCGTGGCCTTCTCAACCACGCAGGAGCACAGCTCCTTCCGGACCCCGAGGCCCCAGCACCCTGCGCTCCTTGGGAGCGGCCCGGACAGGCACCACCTCCTCACCGCGGTGGCACCGAGTGACAAGAATAAATAATCGCAGCATTACTTTCTTGGTAACAATTTAATAATGGGACATGGACAAGTATCTCTGAAACAAAGGTTTCAGGAGAGGTGAGGGAGCTTGAGAAGTCTGTGGTCAACGAGGGGAGACCCCCAGGCTCAGCCTGAGCCACTCAGCGGGCCCCGCACCCGTCTCCACCACTGTGGGCGACACGCACCCACAGCCCCTCTGGCAGTGAAATGCAGGATGCTCATGCCCAGCGTGAGCCTGGCATGGCACGTGACTTTTGTTCTAGCATTCCACACAAGCACTCAGTCCCCTCTTCAAACCTGCTCATTTTAATTTGAAACTCACATTCAGCCTGATTTTTGGCTTGAAAAATCTTCTCCAATTCAGCTTTCTGTTCTGCCAATTCTTTCTTAAACTGGTCTTGTAAATTCTCCAATTCCAACCGATGCTTTGCAGACAATTCTCTGCGTAGGTTTTCTAAGCATAAACCTCTCTCCGACTCCCAGTCTTGCTTCAGGTTCTAATTCAAGTAAGGAGAGGAAAAAGACTATGGGCCAAGAGTGTACTATCTGTGGTAAAAAATTTAAATTGCATTTGAAAGCCAGGCGTGGGCAGTCACTGTGCCCAGACCAGACTGCCACTACAGGAAGCTGAATGGTCCCCACTACAAACAAGGACAGGAGCAGAGAAAGCAAGGACCACCTGCCCAGAAACAGAGCGTGGACGGAGGTCATGCTCAACAATTCACACACCCGTGCTCCACGAAAGACCCAGGACGCTACAGTGACATCACCTGACCTCTGCTGAGGGCTGGCTTGGTCCCACATGCCCTAAGAAATGAGTCCCCACCGTCCAGCTTAGAGGGGTAGGGCACAAGCCTCTAACCTAGGACTAAGAGCCGCCCTCCACCAACTGCCCGATCAGAGCAGCCAGGACCTAAACACCCTTATGTGTCCCCTGACGTCATCAACGTCCCCCAACCTCACCAGCCCCTTCCTCTGCTGTCACCGGCACCAACAGGCCTTCCACAAATGTAGCCTTGAGAAAGGGACCCATGGCCAGGATGAAAAGTTCCAGTGAGGGGCTTCCTTACAGAGGAGCTAATTCTGTCCCACCCTGAACAGAACTCTCTCCCAGGAGGGGTGTACCAGCACAGGCCGTGTGGTTAGCCCAGCACATGGTGCCGGCTGCGGCGTTGCCCACGCAGCATCTCTGCCCCCCTCCCCCAAGCTCCCGCAAGGTGCCTGGGACCTGCACCCCTCACTTTTACTCAGTGCCATGGGGTACCTCCCTGCCCTGGGACGTCCGCCAGTCCCGAAGCACAGTGAGGCCACCTGGGAGCAGACTTGAGGGTGCAAAAGAGCTTCATGTTATAGAACAAGTACACATGAAACACCCAACAAGCTGTGCTGACAAATTCAAACTGTCCAAAGAAAAGGATGCTTTTCCTCTAAAGCAAAAGGCAATGCATTTTCTACCTGCATGTTCAATTAAAGCTTTGATTGGATTCTGTCTGAATCAGGTGAGGGGCTTTCCTGTGGGGACTCCAGGCAAGCTGGAGGGATGGAGGGAACGGGGAGACGCCACACACCCAGAACGGCATTTCTACCCACGTCTACCTCTATCGTCCTCGCGTTTTTCTCCATTTCTGCCTGTAACTTCTCCTTCAGCTCGGCTGCAAGAAAAACATAAAAGCAGATCGGATCACAGAGTCTGACCACTTGGAGGGGAGAGGGCTGCCGGCACACACAGGCTGCTCCACAGGAATACTCGCCAACACTCACAGGACAACAGGGCGGGTCTGTGAGGGAACACGAATTCCACGTGTGACGTAACGAACGAATTATATTCCTGCCCAAAGCAAGGACGGAGCCTTCAGCCAGCCTGACAGCCCCCAAGCTGGGGGGTCCCTGGGCACCTTATACCCGAGTCCCCCTTCTGGTCTGTCTGCCCCGCACGAGCCCTCACACACCCTGGGCCTGTAGTCCAGGCTCCCGCCATGCCAGACTCCAGGCAAGGTATGGAAGACAGACAGGCAAAGACATTCTAGGACCTGGCAGCTCCCGAGCCCCAAGGAAGAACCACAAGAGGTACCAGGTGTTGGGAGTGCAGAAGAGGAAGGGGGCTGGGCCAGTGGGCGTCACCTGACATGGACTGAGAGGTGTGCACACCTGGGGGTGTGGGCACCAGGAAGAGAAGCAGGGGCCTCAGGGAAGGGTCAAGGGGCAGCTGGGGCCAGCCAAAGTCACACGTGGAAGGTGAGGGGCCTGAGCAAGCCCAGAGCTCAAGCAAAAGCCAGGCACCACCTCTGAGGGGAGGTCACAGGGGCCCAGCCCAAGGCAGAGCCTCACAGAGCAGAGGGCAGGCATGCGCCCCTGTGTGTTCCCATCTCCGGGGGTGAGCATAGAGAAAACAGGACAGGAAAGGGCCCAAGGTAAAACATGTTTTGTATTTTCAAAAATGAGCAAAAGCAGGGGGACATAAAACTACTTATTTATGTTTATTTGAATTTACATGAAGAAACATGGGACGGTATCCCCAGAGCCCGAGAAGACTGGCTCCCTCTGAGGGCTGGGGGTGGGACCCGGAGGAGGAAGACTTTCAACACATCCAGGGCCACGCACGCTGCTTTCATTTTTCAAATGAAAAACTCAAGAAACAGGCAGATGAGCAGAGAAATGGGGATGACTGCTCATGGGCATGGGTTTCTTTCTGGGGGATGAATGTTCTAACCTTAGATTGTAAGGATGTTTGCATGACTCTGAAACACACACTTTAAATGGGAGAATTGTATGGTATGTGAATTATAGCACAATCAAGCTGGTGTTTACAAAACTGTTTACAAAAGTAGTGACTAACAAAAAAGTAGGAAAAAACCATTAAAACATAAAATTGTATCTTAGATGCAAATAAAGGGCTCAGTCTAGGCCAGAGAACCACCAAAGGAAAGGTGCCTAAGCCGTCCACCGGGAACGACGTGGCCCCACTGGGAGCAGAGTGAGGAGCCTGTGGGATGTGGGGGTCTGTGTCCAGGAGCATCTGGGTCGGGCACAGACACAGTCCCGTCAAAGAGGTGGACACAGAAACTTCCAGCACACAAGCAGATCACCTCCAATGATGTGACACCATTTCAGAAATGAACACAAGCCCACTGGATGAGCGGACAGAAGGCAAGGGGACAGCAGAGCCCCACAGAGCAGGAAGCACACTGCTCCACCCAGGAGACAGACAGGGCCCCGAACGCGTGGCACTCGTGCGTGGGCAGGGAGATGTGGGTGGGACACGCCCCTGATGGGGGCCCTGCCCGCCTCCCCAGAACCAGCAGTAGGGGCCTTTATGTCGCAGACAAGTCATGGGGAAGCCCACGCCCAGCCTGCAGCCCCGTACCTGTCTCCCGGCTGCAGCGCTGCACCATCTCCTCCCGCTCCCGCGCGTGCTGCTCCCTGGTCAGCTCAAGCTCCTGCTGCTGCCTACTCCGCAGCAGGGCCAGCTCCTGGGCATGCCGACCGTTCAGCATGGCCCGCAGCTCTGTCAGCGCCGTCTCCTTCTCCTTCTGGAGGTTGGCCTGCGTCAGCTCCAGCTGAGCCGTGTGCATGTTGCTCAGACTCAGGCGCAGCGCCTCCAGCTCCAGGGAAGGCACCTGCTGCAGGACAGAGAGGGGCTTCTGGGGGGCTGGGGAAAGCACCAGCACGCTGCCTGGCGTGTCCGTGTCTGCCAAGACACTGCAGCAGCAACCCCTTCCCACCACCACCACAGGCTCTTACACCTGCTTCCCGAGCCTCGTGCTGCAGCACCGGCCAGCACCCCGCAGGACCTCAGGCAGCCCAGGCACAGCCTGGCAGCTCGCCAACCACCTAAAACAGCCACCCAATCCTATCCTGAAGCCCCTCCAGCCCACATATGCTCTCCCTCCACCTAAACTGCAGCTCTGCAGATCGCTGGGGCCGTTCCTCGAGGACACAGGCCACACAAAGCCAGTGGCCACGCAGGAGGCCCCAACCTCCCTTCAGGCAGGCTCCCCAGCCCATAGGCCCATCCTGGCTGGAGCCAGGTGAACAGCCATTCCAGGTGTTGCAAGACCCCCACCGGAACCATGGGACAAGAACCAGAATACAGGGCGCCTGGGTGGCTCAGTTGGTTAAGCGACTGCCTTCGGCTCAGGTCATGATCCTGGAGTCCCAGGATCGAGTCCCGCATCGGGCTCCCTGCTCAGCGGGGAGTCTGCTTCTCCCTCTGACCTTCTTCCCTCTCATGCTCTCTCTCTACCATTCTCTCTCTCAATAAATAAATAAAAAAAATCTTTAAAAAAAAAAAAAAGAACCAGAATACAGACAGGAGGAGGCTCGGGACAGTCACTGCCTACGAGGGCAAATGTGAGGCCAAGCAGGGCCCAGCAGTGGCTGAGCTAATGACCCCATCAGGAACCCCACGCTCCAGACCAGAGATGAACGCGCTCTGCACGTCACTGCTCTGGAAGGTGGGCAGAGGGAACAAAGGAGACACTTCTGTGCCTAGCTAAGATACAGGGAATCTGTGCTCCTTCCGCTGACCTGGGGAAAGTGGAGGAAGGCCAGGGTTCCAGGAAGCATACCTTATTCCCAGTTAATACAAACAACAGAAAAACATGTCTGGAACTTAGCACTTAAGGGACACCAAAAAAGCATAAAAATAAAATGAATAAAGGGGAGTGCCTGGGCGGCTCAGTCGGTTAAGCGTCTGCCTTCGGCTCGGGTCATGATCCCAGGGTCCTGGGATGGAGCCCCGCATTGGGCTCCTTGCTCTGCTCATGCTCTCTCTCTCTCTCTCTCTCTGTCAAATAAATAAAATCTTTAAAAATGAAGAAATAAAAAAAGATAAAGGAGAGCAATAAGCAGAAACCATGGGAAAAGAACATGTGTCTCCAAAGAGGCCGGTAAGGAGCTCCAGCAGGACAGGGAGGCCACAGTGAGGTGCAGGGATGCGCACCAGCACTCCCGCCGCAAGGGCGTGTCCAGAGCACCCTCTGTTTCCCGTAGGTGGCAGCCACCAGGGGAGTCGAATGTGCCTCCAGGACAGCCTGGTTCACGGCTTCTCCTCCTCGAGGCCCCTCATGACCACTGAACCACCTGTGTTTAATGAGCGGGAGCGGCAGCTGATAGGGAAACTGCCGGCTGTGCTGTGAGTGGCACCTGGCCAGACCCGCTGCCCCACGCATCCTCACACATCTCTCCACCTGCCCTTTCAAAGGCCCCCCACATAGCAAGCCTGCAGCACACACCCATCCACTCTGTGACAAACCTCTCCTACCTGCAACCCTCCCAGATCCCCAAGCCCACTGGTGCAAATTACAGGGCGAGTGTGCAGGGGTCGGCCACACCCCAAGGACCTGGATGTGGGCCCGAGCATCCCGGGTCACCTGGGTCTGCAGCTGCATCTGCTGCATCTCTGTCAGCCGCTGGAGCTCCATGGCCACCTGCTGCTGTGTGCCGGACTCACCCTTCTGTCTTCTCATTAGTTCCGCAATTACTAGCGTATATTCTTGCTCGTAGTCCTAGAGAAGCAACACGAAGGATGTGACCCAGAGCATTCACATGAGAAAGCAGTCACTAAGAACAATTATGACACACCAGAGAGACCTGAGCCCAGCAGTGTTCACGGCAGCACTACTCACAACTGCCAGAAGGTGGGAACAACCCAAGTGTCCACAGACAGGGGAAGCATACACACAATGTGGAAAAGCCATCCAGGGATATCACTCAGCCATAAAGAGAAGCTACAACACTGATAACCTCCAAACGTTAGACTCCATAAGAGCAGCCAGACACATACTGTGTGGTGTGAATAAGAAATGTTCCAAAAGGCAAATCTACAGGCACAGAATGCCGGCTGGTGGGTGCCCGGGCTGCAAGGGCAGAGGAATGGGGAATGGCTGCTAATGGGCATGGGGTTCCTTGTCGGGTAATGAAAATGCTTTGGAATTAGACAGTTGTGATGGTTGCACAATAAAATGATTGTATTAAAAACCACTGATATATATACTTTAAAATGGTGAATTTTGTATATGTGAATTCTATCTCAATAAAAATAACTATGGAAGAACACTCAACCTGTTTAAGTGGCTGAGGGTAAAGTAGAAAACCCCAGAGAGAGGCCGCTGCAGGTACTGATACTGGACAGCAGTGTGAGCTCCCCACGCTGTCTCTGGGGATCCTTACGGGAGGAATAATGTACATAAAATGCCTGGAAGTGGCGGGTGCCAATAAAAGTTGAATGAACCTGAAGATCTAAATTTGAAACATTTTATAGCTAGTAAATCAGCAAAAGTTGGTGATAATATTGATCCGCAATGTCACCAAGGTCGTGGGGAAACAACCGCTGTCAATGACAGAAAAGTTGGTGTAACTTTTTCTTATGAGCTATTCTGACAACATATGTCAAAAGCCATAGAAAGTGTTCCTGTCTTAATATTCCCAACTCTGGGGGCGCCCAGGCGGCTCAGTCGGTTAAGCGTCAGACTCCTGATCTCAGCTCAGGTCTTGATCTCAGGGTTGTGAGTTCAAGCCCCACGCTAGGCTCTGTTGCTGGGCTCACAGCCTACTTAAAAAAATTTCCCAACTCTGGGAACATTTTCAACATCACCAATCCAAAGGGAAAAGAAAAGCTACAGGCCCTCTATGAGCATCCCAGTCTCCCCCACACCCCCCCAAGGCCCACCCCACCCGGACCACGCCCCACCTGAAGCAGGCTGCTACAGCCACAAGCCTCCCAGCTTCCCCTGTGGGACAGCCCAGACCTTTCTCTCGGGCTTGTCTACAAGGCACCTTAGACTCAAAGCGAACCGAGTTTTCCTGTCCAAGCTAGGGCTCCTCCGACATTACCCACCCCAGTTAACAGCACCCCCAAACCCTCACAGTGCTCCTGCTCCTGCCTCCCCTCACAGAGACCGCACAGCAGCCCAAGGCCGGCCCTGACATCCCTCCATTCCCATGAGCGCAGCTCACTGGCCCCCACGGTCACTCGGCCTAATGTGAGGTCACTGGCTTGGAGACCAGATGACGCACTCAGAAAACAAATCCAACCTTGTCCCTCCCTTGAAAGACTCAGTGCACCTGCTGCCCTTGGGGGCAGTCCCTCCTGCTGTCCCAGCTGGCACTTGCCTCCTGCACCAGGGAGTTGGACCGGCTTGGACCGGCTCTGCCTTGGACCCATCCTTGGACCGGCTCTGCCCCCCTCCCTCTGCTCCTCTGAGACCTTCCCAGCCCTGAGCCCCGCCCCTGCAGAGGCTCCCACTGCCCCCCGCACATGTCAGTGATGCCCAGGAAGCACTCAGCACTGCTGGGAAGACGCACCCGCAAGTACCCCTCTATCTGTGAGGGCCCACAACGTGGAGGCAAACTGTTCCAAGGGGAGTGTCAGAGCCCATTAAACATCATTATGAATGCTTCATCACATTAAAGGGCTTTTTCCAATGGTAAAAGGTAATGTAGGAGCGTCCAGTTTTAAAGATAAAAGGCAGAACCTTAAAACATTTTTGCTACAAACATCAGAATTGTTGGATAAAATATAACAAAAGTGACTCTAAATGTTCTAAGGGAGGGAACAGCCCAGGTGCCAGACAGGAGGGACGTGGACGTAGAACGACCTAGGGAGACGGGGACACGTGGGAGCACCACACGCTCCCAGAACCGGTGGCTTTGCCGGGAGGGCGGTTAGAAATGAGACTGTCGGACACAGCCAGGTGTCCTGAAGGCCTGTGCGGCAGGACAGGACACATATCCTCACTGCCTGAATGCGGGAAGGCCAGGCAGCTCACCCATCATCTCCAAGTGCGGAGGCAGAGGAGGCGAGGTGGGGGCGTCTCTCCTGAAAAATTAAAAGCCAGGCCTGCTCATCATACTTGTTGACAAATTTATACATGCCATGGGATGCAGAAATCCCCAAAGAAACTGACCTAAAAATAAGTCCTAGCAAGGGCACCTGGGTGGTTCAGTCGGTTAAGCATCTGCCTTCAGCTCCCGGACCTGAGACTGAGCCTCAACCTCAGGCTCCCTGCTCAGCGGAGAGCCTGCTTCTTCCTCTCCCTCTGCCTGCCGCTCTGCCTAGTTGTGCTCTATCAAATAAATAAAATCTTAAAAAAAAAAAAAAAATCCATCCTAGCAAAGCGCTATTCCCGGGACACCAATCGGATACAAATCTGGGACCCATTTGGAGGGGCTCGCACAAGCCAGGACACAGATATTCTCAGGGAAACCACACAAACACCTCACTAAAAGTGAGCACAAAACAGGCTACTCCAGGAAGGGTAACAGGTACCTGGAGAACAAAATATTAAAGAAAAAAGGACCTCCCACAGCACCCACAAACTGTCCCACACAGGTGTGCAGCTCAGAATAACCCCAAGCCATATGGATAACTTACAGTGAAGAACTGCCACACTCTAAATACTGGGCAAAATTCAGACCAATTTGCTCATAAAAAGATAGTTACACTTAAAAGCAGCTTCAAAGTATCTCCAGGAAACATTACATAATACAAAACAATATCACTGTTTTTAAGAAATCCAAACAGAATGTCCTGAAATACAGACAGTAAAGACAAAATCAACTCAGCAGACGGATTTAAGAGCAGAGTCAGTGAAGGAAGAGAGAACCCAGATGAGATCTTCCACCAAAAGAAGGGAAGACGGGACAGGTGTACACAGAGGAGCTCTGAAAACCTTCCCTGGAATTTCAGGCCCTGGAGAAAGAAGGGCCAGACGCTACGCATGGAGATACTGCCTGGAAATTTTCTAGAAGCAACAGAAGCGAAAGGTATCAGCCACAGACTGAGAAAGACCCCATGATCCCGCATCGCTCTAGTAAAAGAACAGAAGTGCACATTTAGGCCTGCTGAAGTAAAATTCCGGAGCAGCAAATAGAAGTCTGCAAAGCGGCGGCGGCAAAAGAACGGCGGACCGACAGCTGACACAAGAAGCAGGGCAGAGCTGGACAAACACCCGGCATGTGACACATCCACCACCAACCTGAATGTCCACACCAGTAGGACTATCTTTCAGGAACAAAGGGAAAAAACCAAAAATACATTCAGGAAAACATCACCTGGGGGCACTGGCCTAAGAAGGGTCTTGCTAGAGGAAGTACTCACGTGTTCTGCAGACAGAAGGAGCGTGGCCCCACCGCGGAAGAAAAGGAATAAAGGATGAAGACGACGGAACTACGATACTAACCCTAAACAAGAACTGACCACTAAAAAATAAATAATCGGGGCGCCTGGGTGGCTCAGTCATTAAGCGTCTGCCTTCGGCTCGGGTCATGATCCCGGGGTCCTGGGATCGAGTCCTGCATCGGGCTCCCAGCTCGGCGGGAAGCCTGCTTCTCCCCCTCCCACTCCCCCTGCTTGTGTTACTGCTCATGCTGTCTCTCTCTCTCTCTCTCTCTCTCTGTCAAATAAATAAATAATCTTAAAAAAAATAAAATAAAAAATAAGTAATTCCTTACATCAGCATCACAATGTGGAAGCAAAGACACTGTCCTTCACCAGGTAAGCAGATCAACAGGCACATCCGTGCAATAAAGCAGTGAGGAGAAGGGAGCTCTGATGTAGAAACAGTCGGCCTGAATCTTGTTATCTGTTATGCTACATGATTCAAAAGTCAGACCCAAAGGCTACAGATTCTACGATTCCGTCTGTACCACAGAAAAGGCAAGAGTACAGAACAGAAATGGGTAGGCAGTCACCAGGGGCCGGGGGGGAGGGGAGGCCGACAGCCAGGGGCGCACAGGGAAACCTGCAGGGGTGGGCTGCTCTGTGAGGGGTCCTGTGGTGCTGCACTGGAGTCGGGGACGGCGGGGTGCACGCGAGCTTACTTTAATACGTGTACACACGGACAGATACATACAGAATTAACTACAGACCTGTGTGTGCACATGGACTAGTGTGCACACACACCTGCTGAGCCACCCAGAAGCGGTGACCACACCCAGCGCCCAGGTCTTGGTTTCTACACCATCAAATAAAAGGAACCAGGGCCCCTTCAAGAAATGGGTGACTCAGAACTGAGGCAGGGAGAGCACAAGATGGGCCTGAAGAAAGCCACAATGTGCTTATAAGACAAAGGACGGGACATGTCACCAGGACACAGGGGCCAGACTGAAAAAGCTCCCAATGGCCAGAGCTGGAATACTTGAAGCAACAAAAAAGATAAAACGTAGTTTGAGATTGTAACACAAAGTATAACATAAATACACATGAGCCCATATGGATATAAATACGTGATTAAATTAATGGGGGCGAAGAGGCAAATCTTCCTTACAGAAGAATTACAAATAAAATGTATGGTTACTCCTCCCTGCAGGACGCAGCACATAATTTCCCTCCCTTGAAGTGTGTGTTGGGCTCAGTGACTCTCTTTTTTTTTTTTTTTTTAAGGGTAGCACTAGGATTTATTGAACTGTGCCTTAGTACAGGCGCTGGGGCTTGCCCATGGTGCTCTTGATGTATAAAGCCCGGACGTTCTGCCAATTCTTCTTGAGCAAGGACACCAGGAAATTGACCGCTAAGCGGATGTTGTACACAAGCTCGTCATCTGTCATCTTCACATGGCCAACAGCCACTGCCAGACACAGCACCTTCTTCATCTGGAATTTGATGGTGGACTTCACTTCATCCACTTTGGCCACCATGTTCTCATTGTGGGTCAGCAAGGAAGGGAACTTGCCAGCCTTATTCAGGCCTGGGCCCAGGATTCGGGGGATCTGCTTGATCAGAGATTCTGAAGCCAAAAAGGCATCATACTTCTTGGCCAACTTCTTGACTAATTTCTTATTCTTGTTGAGTTTCTTCAGCGCCTCAATATCCATGTGGGGAATATCCACTGCCTTGGCCTCATCACAGTGCTGCTGATCCCCCAAAATACATACGGAGAACTTGGGGCAGGGAGTGGACTTAAGCCTGACGGTGCCCGAGAAGCGTTTGTCCTTCTGAGGGTCATAGTTCTTCAAACTGATCTGCAGCTCCACCGTCTCCAAAAACTTCCAGCGCTTGTGCCGGTTCCCGTGCAGGACTTCCTGCACTGCCTCGTACAGGGTGTCGCGGGACACTTTGCTGCTCATGGTTCTTCGCGCCGCAGTAACCAGAAAAGTCAATGACTCACTTTCAAAGAGGAGAGTCTGCAAAAGGGGAAACCTGGCTGACCCTGCCTGGTAGAAGGAGATTACAAGGGCACATCGCATCTGTGGTCAAATCCCTAACTTGAGTCTAATAATGAAAAAACATCAGAGAAACCCAAACTGAGGGAGAGTCCCCAAAGTAACTGACCAGTGCTATTCAAAATGGTCACCAGAAACTAAGACACTGTCAGAGGCCCGAGGAGACGAAGCAGGAAAGACGACTAAAAGCAATGTGGTGTCCTGGGAGGGGTCCCAGACAGAAAAAGCTCTTAGTGGGAAAACTGGTGAAACCCAAGCAAGTCTATTTAGTTAATAGTAACGTCGCAGAGTTTATGCCTTAGCTTTGACGAATGTGCCATGTGTCTAAAATGCTAACGATAGGAAAGTGGGGTAAGGGGTATACAGGAAGGGTCTGTACTAGCTCAGCAACTTTTCTGTAAATCTATAACTATTCCTGAATTAAAAGTTTATTTAAACCAATGAATAGCTGGATAAATAGAAGGACGAATGAATTGTGGGGTTAAAAATTATTTTTAAAAAAAGGAATGCAGGGGTGCCTGGCTGGCTCAGTTGATGGAGTGTACGACTCTTGATCTCGGGGTCGTTGAGTTCAAGCCCCACAACGGGCACAGACTTTACTTAAACAAACAAGAAGGAATGTAACACTCATTAGGATGGCTACTATAAAAAAGAGGAAACAGGTGTTGGTGAGAACGTGCGCTGTTGGTGGAAATGTAAAATGAGGCAGCCACTGTGGAAAACAGTATGGAGGTTCCTCAAAAATTAAAATTAGAATTACCATCTGATTTAGCAATTCCACTTCTTGATATACACCCAAAAGACCTGAAAGCAGAGCCTCAAAGAGGCATCTGCACACCTTATCCACAGCAGCATTACTCACAATAACTAAACCATGGAAGAGACTCAAGCATCCATCGTCAGAAGAATGGATGACCAAAAAGTGGTCTAACCATATGAAAGAATATTACTCAGCCTTAAAAAGGAAGGAAACTTTGTCACAAGCTACAACACAGATGAACCTTGAGGATATCATGCTAAGTGAAGTAAGCCAGTCACAAAAAAACCCAATTACATGATTCCACTTATGTGAGGTATCTAGAATAGTCCAAATCAGAAACAGAAAGTAGAATGGTGGCTGCCAGGGGCTGGGGGAGGGGGGATGGGGACTTACGTTAAAAGCCAACAGAGTTTCAGCTTTACAAGATGACAGAAGCTGTGGAGATGGACAGTGGTGATGGTCGCACAACACTATGAATGCATTTAATACGATTGGGCCGTGCACGTAAAGATGGTTAAGGAGCGCCTGGGCTGGCTCAGTCGGTTAAGCACCCGACTCTTGGTTTTGGCTCAGGTCATGATCTTGGGGTCTTGAGATGGAGCCCCGTGTCAGGCTCTGCACTCAGTGGGGAGTCTGCTTGAGATTCTCTCCTTCTCCCTCTGTCCCTTCACCCTGCTCCTGCATGCCGTCTCTCTAAAATAAGTAAGTCTTTAAAAAAAATGGTTAAGATGGTAAATTTTAAGGTAAGTGTATTTTATAATTAAAAAATAACAAAAACATATACCAAGGGACTTATAAATGGAGTTTAAGTATTCTAAGATCCTTGTACTTTCGAAGACTGAAGGTACTGATTAAATTTAGACGTAGACAAGTATAAATGTTGCATGTAATAAGCTCACCATTAAAAGAATAGAAACTGAATATATTATTACTTCAAAATGGGTAAAGGGAGAATCAAAAAAAATCCTCATAAAAAATAATCCAAAGCCCTGCCCCCACAAAAGGAGAAAAAAGGAAACAAAACAAACAGAAAGCCTAAATGAAACATAAGCTCAAACACATCAGTGATTACATTAAACATAAATGAATTATACTATCCACTAAAAAGACAAAGACTGTCAGAATAATTTTTAAAAATCAATCCCCCACTGTTTAGCAGGACACACATCTAAAACACAAGGATGCAAAGATGTTGGAAGGGAAAGGATAAAAAAACACCAGCACCGTGTCTGATACATTTATACAAAGTCTGTGTGCATAACTGCCACAGAAATCAGAATGGAGTTGACTTCAGGGTTAAGGGAAGACAGTAGCAGGTCCGGCACTGTCCTGTGTCTTACCTGCAGGAGGATCATGTGGTATTTACTGTGTACTTGTTAGGCTGTATGTACACTTGTGTAGTTTCTACTTTTCCATGTACATGCTATATGTCACAGGGATTATTTTTTGTTTTTGTGTCACAGTTCAAAACAAGTATAAAAACATGTATTTAAAGGTGAGCTTTGTGGACCCCACCAGAAACCATTTTTCCAGGCCATTTTTCCAGGCCCTGCCTATGATCTAGATCTCACCTGCAATAATGCAAATTAAAAACCAAACTTGCTCACTGCCTAAAGTAATGTGGACTGAGTCCAGCTAGAATCCAATGTTTAAAATACAGAATTTTAACAAAACAGTTGGAAACCAGTAAATTCAGCATCTAATAAATTTCCTTCCAAATGCTAAAACAAAACAAATTAATAAAAGTAATTAATCCAACACATGTGGAGTTCATGCCAAGTCCTGTGGCAAAAACTGGTACACATACATACAACTGATTATGAGAGAAATGAAGGTCAGGCCCAGGAAACACACTGCAACAATAGGGAAATGGGTCAATGAGGGAAGGCAGACATGACCACTATCCTCAGTGCATGAAAGGCAACCTTCTCTCTTCAACATCCGGAAGGAAAGATCAAAGGTCCCAAGGAAGGGAGATTTGGGCTCCATCAGAAGGGTCCCCAGAAAGACCTTCTGTGCAAGGGCAACATCAAGGAAGTGAGGCCTGCAGGGGAAGCTCTGTACCCAGCTCTCCTTGCTCTGAGCTTCTACTCTTGAAGGGACAGGGTCCTTCAGATACTGAGTCCTCTCTCTGGTTTGGATTTCTACCACAACAGGGAGAAATCCTCTGACAAGGTTCATACTTTAACAGAAGACCCTGAAGAATACCTCTGTGAGAACCCCAGGCTGCTCCAGATGGTTGTCATCCAGCTTCTGCTGTGGCTGCTCCAAGTGGCCTGTCCTCTCTCCACTGAGGTCCTCCACCTAAGAGGGGAAGAGCCAGAGAAGAGCATTTACAGCAATATCCAGAGCTGAAACCTCAGGCCTTCCTGCCCACACATCCAAATGCCCACATCAATTCCATTTCCTCCATAAACAATTCTCAATCTCTAAACATTTTTTATGCAACTCATTTCCCTAATGATGTTGCTGCCCCTTTACTTTTTAAGATCTTATTTATTCATTTGTGGGGTGGGGAAGGGCAGAGGGGGAAGGAGAGGGACAAGCAGACTCGATGCTAAGTGCAGAACCTGACATGGGGCTCAGTCCCATGACCCTGAGATCATGACCTGAGCCGAAACCAAGAGCTGGATGCTTAACCATCTGAGCCACCCAGGCACCCTGCTGCTCTTCTAGTTAATTAATTCTGCTTCCTTATTTCACTATGTGCATGGCACTTAAATTACTAAATTTTAGTTTCTCAATAAATGTTAACCTTTCAGACACATGCGTATTTCCTAAGCCCTTTTTATTAAGTTCAAATAGTTCATCTTCAAGATTTTCCATTTTTAGATAAATTTTTTCCTTAGTAATTTGTAGAAACAATATTTTTAGTTTCTTTTTAGAAATCATCTCAGGGGTGCCCGGGGGGCTCTGTCGGTGAAGCATCTGCCTTCAGCTTAGGTCATGATCCCGGGGTCCTGGGATGGAGTTCCATGTCAGGCTCCTTGCTCAGTGGGGAGCCTGCTTCTCCCTCTACCTCTGCTGCTCCCCCTGCTTGTGTGCACGCCCTCTCTCTCTCGTTCTTTCTGACAAATAAATAAAATCTGAAAAAAAAAAAAAGAAAAAAATCATCTCAGGGCGCCTGGGTGGCTCAGTTGGTTGAGCGACTGCCTTCGGCTCAGGTCATGATCCTGGAGTCCCGGGATCGAGTCCCGCGTAGGGCTCCCTGCTCAGCAGGGAGTCTGCTTCTCCCTCTGACCCTCTTCCCTCTCGTGCTTGCTATCTCTCATTCTCTCTCTCTTAAATAAATAAAATCTTTAAAAAAAAAAAAAGAAAAAGAAAAAAATCATCTCAAACTTGAGTTTAAAGTTTCCCAATGAAATTATCCCTGATGGTTTTTCTGCCCATGAATTGAGAATAATTCTGGGCTTTTAATCTGCTGTGCAAAATGAGTTGATAATGACTCTGCAAAAAAGTTGGGTGATGTCTAAAGATAATCTATGTTTGAAATGTGAAATCAAAGGCAGCATTCCACACCTAAATCTCTCTCATGCTTTTGTGGTCATTAACCACAGCATCACCTTAACTCTGGGTGTATATCAGGGTCTGCAGGACCCAACTGTAATTGTTTCTTTTTTAGGCAGTTATAACTACGTGAGAGGACGAATATTTCATAAATTTTCTCTCTTATGGGTCTTCTAAAGCACAATGAGAAAAATTTACTTACTTCTTTAAAAAAGAAAATAAAACATATTTTATCTTGAAATTACTACATGGGTCCACTAGACCCTTGTGTATATTTAAGATCCCAGATAGTGCTGAGCAATCTTGTTCTCCTCTATCACAATGCCACTTGATCATCCTAAGAATTACTTCGTGATACTCAACAGTTTTTCCCAACTATGCTAACAACAGCCAGAATACTGAGAAAACAAGAGAAGGGAGCGTCTAAAGAACGAGGAGGCAGTGCAGTGAAGTCACCACCCTTTCGTTTTCTTCATCACTGGAGACCACCCCTGCAGCCTGTCTCCAGCATGACAATTCATTAAGAACTTTTCATTTTCCTCCCAAAATGGCAATGAGGAGAAAACTGACCGTGAAGACTTTCACAATCGTCAAATGAATTAAAAGATGAATGCAAAGATGGCAGCACTTGAGGCCAAGGGTGGTGGCAAAACTGACAGTAAAAATGAAGTCTCAGATTACGATAATCAGGAATCAGTAAGTGAACAAAACAATATATCTGAAGAGAAAGAGGAAGCATGGTAGTCTCATCCAGTTGGTCACTCACGTGAAGGATTCCAATTCATGATATTTTACATCAAGAACCTCCACCATCCTACTTTGCTAAAAGCATATCAATATTCTTTCATTTTTTTATCTTTATGAGCCAAAATTTACTTGATATAAAGAGGTGTCAAAATTATTAATATCATTTTAACTTACGGCTTTTTTTTTTTTTTAAGATTTATTCATCGAGAGACACGGGGTGGGGGGCAGATGGGGAGGGAGAGAGACAGGCAGACTCCGTGCTGTGCACAGAGCCTGACACGGGGCTTGATCTCATGACACTGAGATCATGACCCAAGTCAAAATCAAGAGTCGTATGCTTAACCGACTGGTCAACCCAGGAGCCCCTTTACTGCTTTATTCTTACTCCTGTAAATTACTTGTGAAACTTAAAAAGTAAAGAGGGTCCACTGGACCCAGATGATAAATGGTGGTAATCCACACAACTGGGAGTTGGAAGAGTCCTGGAACATACTTCCTAAACCTTCTACAGCCATACATTTTAAATCTTCAAATACAAGTTTTTTGAAGGTGGGTTTCCTCTGAAATTCTTGACCTCCGAGCAATTTTTGGATGGTTCTTTTACAAGAAATGGCGTGTACTTACTCTGTTCCTGACACATAACTGAAAGATCAAATACTGCTTTCTGTCATTTCTCAGTTAAAAATGCCAGAATGGAGATGACTACTGCAGTGATTAAAATATCTTTTCATCATGCACTCCACTTAAATTGTGAGGGAAGATGGCTAGATCCTGAACATTTACCAGAAGTCCTTTTACAAGTCTATCTTTGCTTATAACCTCCTGAAAAAAACTCAAATCTTACAAACATGCTTTATTTATATATTCTTAGAATTCAACATGTGCCTGTGTTTTCTGCTCAGATGAGCAATTTACTTTCTTTACCCTAAGGATTTAGAATCTTTATCTGAAAAAGTATATCAAAATTACGATATGTAAACTTCTACAAATTAATTTTCATTAAAGAATTTTCATGTTAGGCTGTATTTTCCAGCTGTCTGCTATTTCCAATTTTTTTAGTCTTTTGGTCTTAAAACTAAAACACTCAACATAAAAAAGAGCTTAGACACTGAGTTAAGTGACAGAATTATTTCACCCAGCTTAGCAGGTTTCCTTACACAACAAGCCCACCCACCACTGGAGGGTGGCCCTGCCCAGGGCATCATCCTGGGACTGCCTCAGCAGAGGAGACCACAAGGAAAACAACCAAGTGCCAACTGGGCTTTTTCCACTTCAGGCACTGTTCTTCCTGGGCCGTTTTCCAGTTATTTTCCTACGTCTAAAGAGCATTAAAGTCACAAGTGTCTCACATAAAGTATACTTTTAAAACCAAACTAAGAGGGGCGCCTGGGTGGCTCAGTCGTTAAGCGTCTGCCTTCGGCTCAGGTCACGATCCTGGAGTCCCGGGATCGAGTCCCACATCGGGCTCCCTGCTCAGCAGGGAGTCTGCTTCTCCCTCTGACCCTCTTCCCTCTCATGCTCTCTATCTTTCATTCTCTCTCTCTCTCAAATAAATAAATAAATAAAATCTTTAAAAAAAAAAAAGAATTCCTACAAATCAGGGCACCTGAATGGCACAGTTAGTTAAGTGTTCAACTCTTGGTTTCAGCTCAGGTCGTGATCTTAAGGTTATGAGATCAAGCTGTGCGACTGGCTCCTCACTCCACATGGAGTCTACTTAAGACTCCCTCCTCTTCCTCTCCCCCTGCCCCTCTCCTACCCCTCCCCACCTCAAATAAACAAATCTTAAAAAAAAAAAAAAAGAATTCCTGCAAATCGACAATGAAAAAAATTTTTTTTCAAAAGTCAAATGCTTACCAAAACAAAGCTAAACCAGCAAAGTCCAGACACTCAATAATGTTAACACTGACAATGCTTGACATCTAATCAAAAATTATTAAACATGCCAAAAGGTGGGAAATGTGACCCATAACTAAAAGAAAAATCAGTCCAATGGAAATATATCCAAAAATGACAGAGATGATAGAATTAGCAGACAGGGACATTAAAATAGCTATTACATTGATAACCAGTATTTAAAGGAAAACATGAACACAATGAGGAGTGAAAAATAATAAAACAAAATACCTGAAACAAAAAGGAATTCACCATACTGGATTAACAGAGTAGATATTGCCAAAGAAAAGATCAGTTACTTGAAGACAGGGCAATAGAAGCTTACTAAAAAGAAGCACAGAGAGACACAGACTGGAAAAAAAAATTTAATAAGTAAATAAAGCAAAGTCTAAACAACCCACAGGATAACACTAAACAATTTCCAGTATATAAATTTGAGGTCACAGAGGGAGAGGGATGGGAGGAAACAGAAAAAGTATTTGAAGAAATGGCCAAAAATTTTCCAAATTTCAAAGTTCCATTAAGGTCAACAAATCCCAAGCAGTATAAACACAAAGGAAACCTCCCTAGGCTCATCATAATAAAACAGTCGGAAACTAGAAATAAAAACAAACGTTTTTAAAAGTACCCCTAAAATGGGCGCCTGGGTGGCTCAGTTGTTCGGTGTCTGCCTTCGGCTCAGGTCATGACCTCAGGGTCCTGGGATCCAGCCCTGCATCGGGCTCCCTGCTCTGCGAGGAGTGTGCTTTCCCCTCTCCCACTCCCCCTGCTTGTGTTCCCTCTCTCGCTGTCTCTCTGTCAAATAAATAAAATCTTTAAAAAATAAAAAAATAAAGTACCCCCCAAAAAGAAAGAAAAGACTCTGCAGAAAGAGAAATGAAGAATGACAGCAGATATCTTCAGAAACTATGTAGGCCCGAAGACCATGGGACCACAAGGTAAATGTGCTGCAAAAACAAAACTATCAACTTCAAATTCTACATCCAGTAAAAATTTCTTTCAAATATAAAGTCAAAACAAAGTCATTTTCAGACAAACAACAACAAAAACCAAGAAATTCATCAGCAGACCCGCACTACCAAAAAAACTGTTGAAAGGAAGTTCTTCAGGCTGAAGGAAAAATGATACATGATAAAAAATGGGGTTGACACCAACAAACAAAAGCCCTGGAATTGGCAAATATGTTGGTAATCGTAAAAAACTGCTTCTCATTTTTCTTAGATAATACACTATTTGTTTATTTGTGTTTAAGTAGGCTCCACAGCCAACATGGAGTCCAACATGGGACTTGAACTCACGACCCTATCTTCCAGATCTGAGCTAAGATCAAGAGTCGGACGCCTAAACGGCTGTGGTGTGATTGCCAGGATACTGTTGTAAGTGAAAAAAGCAAGATACAGAAAATATGTAAAGTATCCTGCCACAAAAGAAACAGACGGTAAGGGATATATGCACATACTTGCTTCTGTTTTTAGAAATGTAACAATAAGCAAGCAACTAAATAGTTACCTAGAAAACAAGGAACGAAATAGTATGTAAGGAACAGGCATATATTAGTCAAACCATCTGAATATACTTTGACTTTATAGATTCAATTTTGGAACCGCGTTGATGTTTTACACAACTGTAAAGCTAAAACAAATGAAAAAAAAATCCCTAAAACATGAAGAGAAAATAAAACAAATGAATATAAATATATTAAGTGACCAGCTTAATCACATAAAGCAAAAACTATTTCAAGTGACTTTAAAAGAAAGTAATTTGACTGCACATCACTGTGGAAAATACTTAAAGGACAAAAAACGCAAAGAAATCACACGGTTATTAATAATGCTGGTATTTTAAAACTATATATAGAGAAAAGCAACTGGGTAATTATGTTCATGTTAGGAACATACGTTTTTAATGTTAGAAATTTCAAACTTAAGTAGAATCGTAACCTACTAATCTGAAAATGTCAGTATGAACTCATAAACTATAAAACAAAACCCTAACTATTCACTGACATGACCTAGAAACAATGAAACCCCTAATGTCCAGATCATGTTTCTGAATACTCTTTCCCACTAGGAGGAGCCAGGAGTCGCAGAGAAATGGCTGGGGCAGGAAATGTACAAGCTGACCCGCAACATTTTTTTTCCAAAAGCAAGGCTGCCATCATAGTTATGACTGTGGAGGGTCAAACTAAGGATGCACTCCCTGGTGAAACACGGGAAAATCTGAGCAGCACGGTAACAGGCATACGAGGCGCTCATGACAAATCATTAAAAACAGGCAAATTTACAGTGATGCTCAAGAAAGCCATTTCATTGGTCACATCTGGAGAACTGTAGCCCAGGGAAATGAGGAACTTTTTTAAACCGGTGACTAAAGGGAAAGAATGAAGCATTTTCCCTGCCTTCCCAATGCAAACTGGACCTCAGGGTAACCGAATAACCGATAAAGGGAAGTTCTCCTTATAGATATGACAATCAATAAAGAAAGAATGGCAGAACTGAAATATTAGTATTTTGTGCTCACTGGTGAAATAACAGTTCTAGGCAATAACCCACAATGGCTACCAAAACCTGAGATAAAAAGTTCACAAGGACCTTTGAAGTGGACAAGCATGCAGACTGGGCCTAAAGCCACTGTAACACCACAGAGACTACCAAGCATTGTATGCTTTCTGACAGAAGTGCACAATTACAAAATATTCTTGCCATTAAAAAGACTACCATAACTCCTAACTCTAGGAAACAAACTGAGGGTTGCTGGAGGGGATAGAGGTGGGGGGGTCGGGTAACCGGGTGATGGATGGGCATTAAGGAGGGCACATGATGGAATGAGCAGCGGGTGTTGTATGCAACTGATGAATCACTGATCTCTACCTCTGAAACCAGTAATACACAATATGTTAACTAAACTGAATTTAAATAAAATTTTGAAAGGAAAATTAAAAAAAAACAAACAAACAACTACCATAATCCAATCAAGCCTCTAATCTAGACTGAAGTACCAGTTTATAGAAACTATACAGAGGGACAGGGTGTCAGAGGATCCTTTCCAACAACCCACAGGGATGCAAACAACAAAATCCAAAATATGGTCAATTCTTCAAGATGAGCAACAGATTACTTTAACAACTACATTACAAAGTTAAGTCGGGGGTGGGGAGGGGTAGTGTACAGACCAAGGGAATTAAATGCCCTGTCTGGAACTGCAGGCTTCTGGAAACCTTAAGAACAAAGTCTGAGAACCAGCAGGGATAACATCTGATGACTACATTTTCAGCTTATGATTACCATTAGCTCATCAAAGTAACAACTCTGAAAAAAAAACCTTTATCGGATGCCTGACCACTGCCCACCATTTTAAGAGCCGGCAGACACAGAGAGGAGTGTCTCTCTCCCTTGTATGCAGCCACCATGACTGCAAAGGAACTCTGCAGCCGAAAAGGTCAGATAAGCAGCAAACTGCTGGGCAGGGGAAGCCCCCACACGGAAAGTTAGTGCAAGATCCTTGCTGGCATTCACAGACAACACATGTGGTAAGCAAAAATAAAAAAAATTTTTTTTAAGTAGGTTCCACACCCAGCGTGGACCCCAACACAGGGCTTGAACTCACAAACTTGAGATCAAGACCTGAGCTGAGATCGAGACGCGGACTCCTAACCCACTGAACCACCCAGGCGCCCCTGTAAGCAAAATCTTGATTGAATGAGCATGCACGTCTTTCTAGAGAAAGAGCCCACATATTTCATAAGCTTCTGGGTTTAAAATACTGCTTGAAGTAGAAAATTACTACTTGTAGTAACAGTTGTAAGTAAAAAACCAAAATGCTTTGCCATGGTCACTGTATGAAAGCGGATCCCTGGCCACACCTCCCTCCCTGTCCACAAGGGTGAGGACAGAAACACTTCTGCACCACTGTCCCCCCAACCCCCTCAAATGGCTGAGATAACTCAGAATTAACTCAACTTCCCTTCCCTACGCAGCGAAAACCAGGTCACAGCCATCAGTGTCTCCCCCTGTGGCGTGAAGCTACAGGCATAGGTCTCGGGCAGCAGGGCCCCTCACCAGGAGTCACAGTCACCCCAGGAGCACAGGGGGCATGGGCAGGACTGCCCAGGAAACGACAACCCCGCCCAGGGCAACTGAACTCCTTCCACACACAGGAGCCAGAGGACACCAACCAGCACTGCCACGCCTGCCCTTCTGGCCCACCACTCCCGACATTGACCCCCCCCCCAGGCCTTCCCACAGGCCAGTCACACCCCAGCGAGAGGTGGAGGAAGGCAAAAGCTCAGACACATCAAAACGAATCCACGACCAGGAGGTATCGCCTAGCCTGGATCCACAACTAGGAGGTATCGCCTAGCCTGGATTCACGATGGAGGAGGTATCACCTAGCCTGGATCCACAACTACCAGGTATCGCCTAGCCTGGATCCACGACGTAGGAGGTATCGTCTAGCCTGGATCCATGACTAGGAGGTATCGCCTAGCCTGGATTCACGATGGAGGAGGTATCACCTAGCCTGGATCCACGACCGGGAGGTATCGCCTAGCCTGGATCCACAACTAGGAGGTATCGCCTAGCCTGGATTCACGATGGAGGAGGTATCGCCTAGCCTGGATCCACAACTAGGAGGTATCGCCTAGCCTGGATTCACGATGGAGGAGGTATCACCTAGCCTGGATCCACAACTAACAGGTAACGCCTAGCCTGGATCCACAACTACCAGGTATCGCCTAGCCTGGATCCACGACATAGGAGGTAACGCCTAGCCTGGATCCACAACTAGGAGGTATCGCCTAGCCTGGATCCACAACTAGGAGGTATTGCCTAGCCTGGATTCACGATGGAGGAGGTAACGCCTAGCCTGGATCCACGACTAGCAGGTAACGCCTAGCCTGGATCCACGACTAGGAGGTATCGCCTAGCCTGGATCCACGACTAGGAGGTATCGCCTAGCCTGGATCCACGACGTAGGAGGTAACGTCTAGCCTGGATCCATGACTAGGAGGTATCGTCTAGCCTGAATCCACGATGGAGGAGGTATCACCTAGCCTGGATCCACGACTAGCAGGTAACGCCTAGCCTGGATCCACGACGTAGGAGGTAACGCCTAGCCTGGATCCATGACTAGGAGGTATCGTCTAGCCTGGATCCACGACTAGCAGGTATCGCCTAGCCTGGATCCACGACTAGGAGGTATCGTCTAGCCTGAATCCATGATGGAGGAGGTATCACCTAGCCTGGATCCACGACTAGCAGGTATCACCTAGCCTGGATCCACGACTAGGAGGTATCGCCTAGCCTGGATCCACGACGTAGGAGGTAATGCCTAGCCTGGATCCACGACTAGGAGGTATCTCCTAGCCTGGATCCACAACGTAGGAAGTAACGCCTAGCCTGGATCCACGACTAGCAGGTATCGCCTAGCCTGGATCCACGACTAGCAGGTATCGCCTAGCCTGGATCCACGACATAGGAGGTAACGCCTAGCCTGGATCCACGACTGGGAGGTATCGCCTAGCCTTCGAACATTACAATACATGTGAGATTTCCTTTGAAAGAGGCAAGACGTCAACAGATGAACAGTGACCCTGCTGGCACGGATGCCAGGACACAGAGCAGCTGGGCCTGAAGCTCCTCCACCTCCAGACCACGACTCTCAAGGACATGGTCCTCTTCATGCCACTTTTGGAGGAGACACTGATGGCTGTGACCTGGTTTTCGCTGCGTGGGGAAGGGAAGTTGAGTTAATTCTGAGTTATCTCAGCCATTTGAGGGGCTTGGGGGGACAGTGGTGCAGAAGTGTTTCTGTCCTCACCCTTGTGGACAGGGAGGGAGGTGTGGCCAGGGATCCGCTTTCATACAGTGACCATGGCAAAGCATTTTGGTTTTTTACTTACAACTGTTACTACAAGTAGTAATTTTCTACTTCAAGCAGTGTTTTAGCCTTAAGATCCAACAGAGGGGCACCTGGGTGGTTCAGTCAGTTAAGCATCTGCCTTTGGCTCAGGTCATGATCCCAGGACTCCGGGACTGAGCCCCTGCATTGGGCTTCCTGCTCAGCGGGGAGTCTGCTTCTCCCTTTGTCCCTACTCCCTGCTCATGCGCGTGCACATGTGCGTTCTCTCCCTCAAATAAATAAATAAAACCTTTAAAAAAAAAAAATCCAACAGAATCTGCCAACCAGCTTTTGGACTTGCTGGGGACCCATTACCCTTTTGGAGTAGGGTGGTCTATCCCACGCCTGTCCCACCACTGTATTTGGGAAGCACATAACGTTGTTTTCACAGCCTCACAGCTGGAGAGAAATTCCTCCTCGGAAGGAATCCCACCTCAGGTCTTACCTATATCTGATTTCTAGATGAGACTCGGGACTTGGAATACATGCTTGAAAGAGTTAAGACATCTGGGGCCACTGGGATGGAGTGAATGTATTTTACATGCAATAAAGATGAATTTGGGGGACCAGAGGGTAGAAGGTTATGGACTTAAGTGTATCCCCAAAATTCTTAGGTGGAAGCCCTAACCCCCATCGTGACTCTATTTGAAGACAGGGCTTTTAAGGAGATAATAGGATGGGAGTCTAACCCAATAGGACTATTGTCCCCCACACAGAGGGGAGACCATGTGAGGACACACTGAGCAGCCTCACCAGAACCCAACCCTGACAACACTTGGTCTTGGACATCCAGCCTCTAGAACAGAAAATCAACATCTGCGGTGCTCTGACAGCTCGAGTGACTCACGCACAGCCCTTCAATCTCCCCTGACCTCTTCCCACCCTTTTCTTCCGGTTGACCTCTCCACTGCCTTCCCCATACAGCCCAGACCCCAGGGCCCTCACCTTCATTTCAATCCAAATGCAAACCGGGGCATACATGAGCATGTCAGGAGACAACGGGACACCTCGCTCCTGCCACCGGCCGTCCTTTCTTGGTTGCTCAATTCCAGTATACAAGTACACAGTACCAGAATCCTTCACCCTTATTCTCATGGGAAACCACTTTACCAACCAGAGCCACTGTTTATGCCCGGCTCCCCATGCCTTCAGTCCTCCAAACTCCACTCACTCCCAAAGCGACTCAGGTCAGCACCTTTCCCTCACCCCCTTAAGTGAGGCTGCTTTGCACACTGGTCATACTGGTGTAGCTTTTTGTCACAGTCTGCATTCCATCCTGCGGTCCCTCAAACTCCTAAATGGTTCTTTCAATTTGCATACAAATATATTTCAATACGATGTTTTAAAAATTACACGACCACACAGCATAGTTTCCCTGGAAGATCTCTGCTTCACTGATCCAGCTCTCCCCCCAACTGCTCTTCTGTTTACCACCTCCGCAGCTTTACCTTCGCCAGAGTGCTCTGCAAAGAGAGTCACAGTGTACAGCCTGTCACACTGGCCCCTTCAAACTCAGTCAGGTGCATTAAGGCCCCTCCACGTCTTTATATGTCTTGAATGCTCATTCCTTTGTATTTCGGAATTTGAATTGCTGATGGGAATGCAAAATGGCACGACCAGTTTGGAGGACCATTTCTGGCAGATTTTTAAAAGGTTAAACACACACCTACCGTAGGATCCAACCGTACCATATACCACATTCCTAGATAGGGAAGAGGAAGAAATGACATCGAGTACAGCTCTGATTTTTGCCATCTTGGAAATTAATGTTTCACTTACTCAAAAAATAATTAAATACAATCAAACTGGATGTGAGAAGAACCAAAATAGAATACAAACAATAAAACAAACAAAACTAACTGCATTACAAATAAATAACTATAACAAGTAAAGAATAAAAAAACTAAACAACTTTGGAACACTACACAACAAACTTTGGGATGCTAAAGCCAAAAAGAACTAGAGCTGACCCTTGAACAACAGGGGTCCACTTACAAACTTTTTTCAACAAACACAGTACAGTACTGTAAACGTATCTTCTCTTCCTTATGACTTCAATATACAGTACTGTAAACGTATCTTCTCGTCCTTATGACTTCAATTACATTTTCTTTCCACTATCTTACTTTATTATAAGAATACTGTAGGAGCGCCTGGGTGGCTCAGTCGGTGAAGCGTCCGCCTTCAGCTCAGGTCATGATTTCAGGGTCCTGGGATCGAGCCCCGCATCGGGCTCCCTGCTCCACGGGAAGCCTGTTTCTCCCTCTCCCTCTGCCCCTCCCCCCCAACTCATGCTCAGGCTCCCCCTCTCTCAAATAAATAAATAAAATCTTTAAAAAAAAAAAAAAAGAATACTGTATGTGATACAGAAAACACACAAAATATGTGTTAATCGACTGTTACATCATTTTGCTGGTAAGGCTTCCGGTCAACAGTAGGCTAACAGCAGTTATGTTTTGGGAAGTCAAAAGTTATAGGCCTCTTTTCAACAGCACAGGGAGGTCAATGCCCCAACCCCCTTGTTGCTGAAGGGCCCACTGTATATACAAATATTCTAGTTAGTAAATTTGTTTTTCACAGGAGTGAGGATTAGCAATTCTGAAACTAATTTGTATATATTTTAAGACTGAAAAAATAAGTAAATATATTGTAGATAAGGCAGCCAGGTTTCTCACTATTGGTTAAAGGAATTAAGATTAAGGACGGGGGGAAGTTAGAATGATTCCTGTGATGTTGGATGGAAACTGAAGGTACTAGTGTGAACTCATGGTTTTTATTATACACACAGGCTGACAAAGAAACAGAGAGACCTAGCTCTCTTGAAACAGGCTAGAAGCAAAAATACTCCAATAGCAATAAGCACACCTATCGCTCAGATATTGGTTTCTAAATACCATTCTCCACTAAAATAAACCAGAGCTTGAAGAATGAGCTGATAACAGGAAAAGGACAAAATAAACTTGGAAAATCTTGGTGCCAAAATGTAAGGAATTAAGGTGCCAGAAACAATGAGGACATGTAGGAAGGGCAGATGCCAATTCAAAGGCACGCCCAATGGCCAAATCTATGTATTTCAGCAACAAAATAAACACTGATATGGTTGACATGATGGGTTAAAACCCACAGAATTAAGAACCGAGGTGCGCCTGGCCGGCTCAGTCAGTACAGCATGTAACTCTTGATCACGGGGTCATGAGTTTGAGCCCCATGTTGTGTGTAAAGTTTACTTAAAAAAGGAAAAAAAGAAAAATCCCTAAGTCCATACTGGTATAAATAATTGCACACATAAATACACTAGAGGGAAGTGACAGTTCCTCCTTACAGCAGAATGTCATTTAATATATGGAGACAAAATGATAGAAACAGGGCACCTGGGTGGCTCAGTTTGTTAAGCATCTGCCTTCGGCTCAGGTCATGATCCCAGGGTCTGGGGATCCAGTCCCGCATCGGGCTCCCTGTTTAGCGGGGAGCCTGCTTCTCCCTCTCCCTCTGCCCATTCCCAACTCGTGCGCGCACTCGTGATCTCTCACTCTCTCTCTCAAATAAATAAAATCTTTAAAAAAAAAAAAAATGCTAGAAACAAAAATCATTTGGCCAACACCACCATAATAATTGTTGCAAGCAAGAATCATCAATGAAAGGTAAAATTAGGGCACCTGGGTGGCTCAGTTGGTTAAGCAACTGCCTTCGGCTCAGGTCATGATCCTGGAGTCCCGGGATTGAGTCCCGCATCGGGCTCCCTGCTCGGCGGGGAGTCTGCTTCTCCCTCTGACCCTCCCCCCATCTCATGTGCTTTCTCTCTCTCTCTCATTCTCTCTCTCTCTCAAATAAATAAAATCTAGATCTTGAAATAAAAAAAAAAAAGAAAGGTAAAATTAGTGGAGGAAAGCATGAGAAATAGGGCTTTGCAGGGTCTCTATCTCCACACAATACACTTACTAACTACAAAGTTAAAAACAGTAACTTTTCTATCAAGAGACATCTGGCAGGTCCCACAGTAAGTGATCAAAGTTGACATTACCAGTAGTAGTGAGACTATCAAGTGTCAATACCAGGTGCACTGAGCAGGGAATATCATCACTTCTACCATGTTCTCACCAAAATTCATAACCTGATTTTAATCAGGAGTAAACATCAAATAAATCCAAACTGACAGGCATTCCACAAAATAACTACCAAGGGGGCGCCTGGGTGGCTCAGTCGGTTAAGTGTCTGCCTTCAGCTCAGGTCATGATCCCAGGGTCCTGGGATCGAGCCCCACGTCAGGAGCCCTGCTCAGCGGGGAGCTTGCTTCTCCCTCCCCCTCCCCACCCCCCCACCCAAGCTTGTACACACGCTTTCTCTCTCTACGTCCAACTTATAAAAGACAAGGTAAGACTGAGAAACTGTCTCAGACTGGAGTAGACAGAGACGGCAGGACACTGAGCTACAGCACACAATCCCGGACCAGGAAAAGGGCCGTAGTGGGACAGTGGGAGAAATCTGAGTAAGCTCTATCAATTAGCTCGTAGTACTGTTTCGGTGTGAACTGAAACTGACAGCGATAATCCTACCGGTAACACAAGATGTTAACATTTCAGGAAACTAAATGAAAGGTATCCATGAACCCTGTGCTAATTTTTGCAAATTTTTTGTTAAGCCGAACATTATTTCAAAATAAAAAACTAAAATACACAGGACGTTTAATTCAAAATAAAAAGACTTCTCTGACTTGAAAGTAAAAATAAAATAAATAACCACTAATTATAAATTATGAGCTTTTCTCCTCAAGGAACCTAGGAGAAAACATACAGAGAACAGCCATTGGATGTCAACTCTCAGGACCCTCACTACAGCTTCCGTTCACTTGCACAGCTGTGATGGGGACAAGGCTGCTGAGAACTGCTGCCCTAACCCAGGACGAGCACAGAGGATGAACCTCAGGCCTGCAGGGGCGGGTCAGGTTGACCCAAAGGCTGGGCCCCCAGACTGCTGGCCAGCTGCCTCCCAGACGAGGCAGTACAACTACATACTGGCAATGGTACCACTCTTCCAAGAAAGCAGGCCAGACACATAACGATTTTTTGTCAAATTCTGCCCTCAGTCACCAGTATTCCAGCTCATTCTAGCAAACACCTAAACCTGCACCTGCTCTGTTGCACCCGACAAGGAATAATCACAGTTCAAGGGCCCTCAGTAATGCACATAAGAAGCCACAATGAAAGCTCACCTACAGGCGATCAGCAGGCCATGCAGGCCCTGCCTGCATCCACTAGTCAGCCACACCTACCCCTGCAGTTCACAGGGCCTCAAGCAGAGGATGGTGGTGCCTCGTCCAGCAAGACACCATTCGTGCAACACCTTCACCCATTCCCTCTTCATCCCAACATTCAGAAAGAAGGTAAAGAACCAAGAACGATAAGCAGGTGAAGGAATATTATGGTTTAAGTGTCCAAAGAAAAGCCTGTTAAAGGGGCTGACCCATACAGCCACACCCAAGGAACTCACGCTGACAAAATTTCCGTTACCAAAGCAAGAACCTATACTGACACTTGTCTTCAGTCAATCCAAAATCATAGAAGATAAGACATTTAGTAGGGGCGAAAACATAAAAATACATTCCCTTTTTGTGAAGTGAAACTCTCTTTCCCCACCTTTGATAGCCGGCAACAACCAGAAGATAAGCAAAATGTTAAACCACAGCGCTAAGGAAACCCACCTGCGCTGCTCCTGCCCCATCGGGGGTGTCACCGCACGACTCGTCTTTGCAAACGTCCCCTCTTCCCAGGAGTCCACCATCCTTGGTGGCTACCGGGCTCTCCTCCTGGACAGGCGCATCGACAGCCGGGCCCTTCCTCTTCGCCGTCTTTTTCTTCGGATGCGCACAGTCACCTTTTGTTTTTCTCTGTCGGAAGTGAGCAAGCTGCGCAAAAATGTAGAGAAGTAGTAAAGGCAAAGGTAAGTGAGAAAAAAGTAACAGAACCACAAAGCCAATGAGCTGGTGGGGAACATGAGGCTCTGGGGCTGGCTCAGTGTACTCAGCCAAACCTCACCAGACCCACGTCAACCAACAGATCCCGGTCCCACAAACTCTGCCTTCATTAATATCTGCAATACTAGCATTTAAGTTAGAATTCTATCTGAAGGAACTGCTAATTATGCCTATGTACGGACAAAAGAAAGCAATACGGCCAACTTGCAGAATAGCTTTCCTTGCCGCTGGCAGATCACAGAAAAATACGATTTAAAAAAATACACCTATTTAAAAGAATGATAGCTTATTCAAGGCATGCTTAAGGTTTAAAACTACATAAATGCTAAATCTCTTTTTGCTCCCATTTTCCCCCCAATCGAGGAAATATATAGCCTAGCCAAAACTTCCTAGCCATAGATTCTGAGACAAGGTACAGAAATAGCAAAAAATTAATTAAGCCAGGTCAATCTAAGATCCTCCTTTATGGAATCAGATGTTCTATTTTTCACGACACAGCTCACCAATGCACCAGGGACCTCCACAGAATGTCACCCATCAGAAGACACAACCTAGCTCTGTTCAGTCCCTCAAACTGAAGAGTTTTAGACTCTGTTCACACACTGTCTCCCACTAAGATCTTATTCAAAGGTATGAGATCTAATATCAGCTTTTCATGAGGCACTGGCTCCTTCAAACGACAACTGTGCTCATAAAAACAAACGCTTTTAAGAAATATTTGTGTAAATGTAACGGAAATGCACACTTTCACAGACACAGAAAAATTACATAAGGCCATTTACATGAGAAAAACTGTCTCCAGGACAGCCTGCCTTCCAAACCAGCCCCATATTCCTCCTTTTATGCCCCACTCCACCAACTCCCCCCAGGTTCCCTCCCACATCACCACCCTCCACTCTGGCCTGGGGTCTCCAACCAGAGGTGCCCTGTTTCCTCCTGCAACGAGGTGAACCTTCCTCGTCACCCTAAACACTCCTTTAAGCATGTTTACGCACGCTTACAAACCATGGCAAGCTCGGGGAATACACACGACAAAGATTAAACTCGCTCATTTTCATCTCCTGGCCCACGTACATGCAGGCACATGTAAAGAAGAAAAGAACATGCCACCACTACCCTCTTCAAACCCGTCACAAGTGTCTGCTTCCCAGGAAGCCTGAATGAGGCCCCTCTGTCCTCTGCCTGTCACCCTGCCATTAGATGCTGCTACGCCAGTCACCGCGCGTGGTGAATGGCCCCTTTAACGCCCTGGGCCTGGGGTTCCCTCCAAGGGAGAGAGAGCCCTGAGTATCTCCTAAGAGCTGGTCCCTATGAAATTCCCAACGTCTGGCCGCATCTGAGCTCCAGCACAGGAACTTCACATGGCTCCACCCGCTCACGGGGCGGCACCGCAGACTCTCGCTCATCCCTTGGCACAAGAGAGGAGCAACTGCCCACACACAACTGAATGGGGTGGGGCCAGGAGTCACAGCCAAAGTGCCCGCTTGATCCACTCTGCCCCTACAGCTGGGCGTTCCCGGGTCGTGGCCCAATCCCCACCATATGCCCCCCTGGCAGAAAGCACCAGTGTTGACGTGAGAACTGGGGCAGAAGCAAGATGGTAAATGCACCCCTGGAGCCACACGACTCTAGCAGCACAGCGAGCTCCCCGCGGCAACCACAACCTAGGGTCCCCGCGGACTCCGCCCAGGTGCGGAGCTTCCTCAGGAGGCCCGGCCTGGGGGAATGGCTCCAGCAGAGCGCCTCACCGGGCCCCGAGCAGCAGTGGGGCCACAGGAGCTCGCGGGCCCCAGAGAATCCCAGGCAGGAGGTCGGCAGGAGGTACTCTGCAATGTGAACAATTCGTGTGTTCCCGGGCCCCACTCCAAAACTTTTTATATTTAAAACAACCGCATTCCGCCAAGCGAAACGACAATGTGCACGCAGTCTTAAGCGGACGGCAGCGGAGATCAGCCCCAGAGGCCGCTGCGTCACCGCTCCCGTGAGTCGTCCCGGGGTCCCGAGTCCCGGCGGGCGGGGCTGGGGCAGGCGCGGTGGCTGCGCGACGCCCGGCCGTGCGGGACCACGAGGGCGCGCGCGGGGAGCGCGCCCTTCCCTGCACCGAATGCGGCCGGGCGCCCAGGGACGGCGCCTTCCTAGGCCACCAGCGTCCGTCAGGGCGCCACCGGCCGAGATTTCCCGGCCACTCCCTGCAAACGCCGGGGGGCGCGGCGGGGCGCGGCAAGGCCTCGAGGGAGGGCGGGAACCCCGGGGGCGGCGCGCGGCCGAGACCCGCCGGCGCTGGCCCGCCCCCGCCGGGAGCTCCCACGGGCGTCGCCCCGCCCCTCGCGCAGGCGCAGCCCCGCGAACCCGGCCTGCCCCGCGCCGGGCCTCCTCGCGCCACCCCACCCCCACCCCACACGTCCTCAGCCGGTGACTGGCTGCGGCCGCCACAGGGGCGGGGCCGGGCAGAGGGCGGCGGATTCAAGATGGCGGCGGCCAGGAGGCGGCCTCCGGCCGAGTCGGCGGGAAGGGCAAGACTCTGGCAGCGGTCCCTGCCTGCCCGCATCCGCTCCTAGCGCGGAACAGAAGCAGTCACCGGAACCTGCCCTTGGAAACCCACGCTGGGACAGCGGGAGGAGGAGGAGGCGCTGCCGTTTACCTTCGCTCTCCCGGCCTCCACCTTTCTGCGCCGCTGCTCTTGCTCATCTTCTTCCATCTCCCTCCGGGGCTTCTCGCGGGTCGCCCGAGCGGTGACGGGATCGACACGCCGCCGCCTTCGTTTTATTTACACTCCCTCCCCCTAGTCTGGGCTCGCCCTCCCCCCCGCGACAACTGTCACGCAGACGTGAGCCCAGCTCCGCCCCCGGCGTGCGCCGTCTGCCCCGCCGCCAATTGGGGCGGGGGGAGGGGTCGCGTTCCTGCCCTCGCGCACGCGCAATCAGGGCGGTGCGACCCGGACGGAGCTCCGCCCCTGCCAGCCGCTGGCCTCCCATTGGCCGGATGACGATTCCGCCTACCAGCCGGACCAATGGTGGAGCGCGGAGGCCTCGGAGCCCTCTGTGATTGGTCGGTTTTTAAAGAGGCCCTAGCTGCCCAGTGGGAAGGCGGCGGGCGCGTAGGGCGGGTGCGCTGGCGCCAGCTCCGGGGCCGCAGCGGTGCCTCGAATGGCCTTGGAGCGAGCGTGGCGGTCAGGCTTCGTCCGCCGTCTCGTTAGCTGGGAGTTCGGCGTGGCCGCTCCGCTCCCGTGAAGGGGCTGCGAGGCCGCCCACCGTCGTGTCCACCCGGAGCAAGTCCAGGAGGCCGCGACTTCGCGCCCCGCTCCCTCTCTGCGAGGCCCCGGCGGTGGCGGGAGCCCGACTCCCGTTCCCCGGGACGCTCTCTGGGACCGCCAGCCTGGGTGTCCTTCCTGTGCGTCCCGCCCGCTGCGTGCGACCTGTGTCCGGGACAGCCCGAGTCTAGCGGGGAGGCGGGCCCCGAGCTGCAGAGGCTGCACCTGTGCATGTTTCTCACTGGGGACACAGTGTCGCGTCCAGGTCTCTGATGCGCAGCGGCTGCCTCCAGCTTGCAGCTACCGGTGGGGTCCCACGGTCATGGGTCCGCTCGCACCTCCGCCGCAAAGCAGTCCCCCGGATCAGAGAGTTAGGAGAGACCCCACGTGGTGAGAGGCTCTGAAGGGCAGGAAAGGCAAACTTACACTTGTCTACTCCTGTTAGCACAGGAACCCCGGGGGGCAGGGGCTCCCTAGGGCCGACCTGCCCCGCGGCCTGTGGTCCCTTGAGAAAAATGTGAGGATGCAATTGTAAATGATACTGTAATTGTACCCAGGTCTCGATCCCCAGAGAGAGCTAGTTAAGTGAACATCAAAACAGCCTTCTTACAGAAAAGAATTAAGGCTTCGGGGTGTTTGGGTACATTTCAATTGTATCGTAAATGGCTGTTAAAAAGGGATGTGCTTCCTGCCCCATTTTGCTGTGGAGCTAAAGCTGCTCTAAAAAATAAAGTCTGTGGGGTGCCCGGGTGGCTCAGTGGGTTAAGCATGGGATACTCCATTTCAACTCAGGTCATGATCTCAGAGTTGTGGGATCGAGCCCCATATCAGGCTCCTCGCTCAGAGGGGAGTCTGCTGGAGATTCTCCCTGTCCCTCTCCCTCTGCCCCTTCACCCCACTTGCCCGCATGCTCTCTGTAAAATAAATCTCTAAAAAATAAAGAATAAAGTCAGTTAAAATTTTAAAAGAAAAAAGGAATGTAACTTTGGTTATGCATTCATGGTCTGTGTGGGAATCTGAAGTCTCCTGAAATCATTGTTCCTCAGTTTCAAACTTCACTTGAACCTGTTTGTCCAGATAGGGAAACAATGCAAGGTTTTTATTCCCTGCCCACGGTTTGGTTTAACAATCCAGTGCTGTTGGTGTAATCAAGCTCACTGGAAGCTGATAAGCTGACTGACAATCCGAGCACCTTGTGTTGCTGTAGTGTAACCACGCCGAGTGAGCGTTCTGCCAGCACGGGCACTGGGGAAGCTCGGGGCTTTCCGCCAGTGGTGATCCTGTTTGCCTAAATGGGCTTCACATTCATGGTCTCACTTCAACTTTCCTCATTCCTGTTGGAGTGTCCCGTTTACCGTTCAATGGAAAATGAAAGCAGTGTGTACATAGAACAGCACCACAGTTCAGTTGCAGGACTAGGGAACTGCAGAGCTCAGGCAGATGAGAAGGATAAGGTGGGAGTCCCAAGCTCGGGGAGAGGCATGGAAAACTGAACAGCTGTCCCTCTGTGCCCCATGGGAGATGTGACCACCACTGGGGCCGACGGGCTGTGGAAAGCCAGTTCGGATGACACGACCTCGAGTGGCCTGCCGCAAGAGAGAAAGTGGCACAAAAAGCAAGATTGCAGTGGATGGCCTTGCTCTGGGCAATGTTGCCGTAGACACGCGCTGGGTTTTGGGGGTTCCTTCTGTTCTGCTCACCTGTCCCCCGCCTTTACTTGGACAGGATTTGCCTGCAGGCTGCGTGCTCCCTGCTTACTCTATCCGCTGGGACTGAATAAGGGTAGTGATCATAGCGCCCCTTTGTCAGTGTGATAATGACAACCTGGCTGACACCAGCTCATCTTTCACCCTCAGTGGGAATGTGTGAGCATAAGCACTCACAGCCTAGACAAACCTCCCTCAGAGGGTGCTGGAAACTCAAACACCAGAAAAACACGTCTCCATTGAGTCAGACCACAGCCCTGTGGTGAGTGCAGCTTTCAGTCTTAGCTTGCAGAATCCAGTGGTTTGAGCAAACATGGGTGTGGGTGGGCTCACAAAACCAGGGGTCGGGCAGGCAACACTGGCAGAGCACTGGGTCAACTTTCCAAGACCAGTTACGGTCCCAGAGCCTGACTTTTGCAACCTCTACATGTTACAATACATGTGAGACTCCGCGGGGTGCATGCCCAGAGTCTTCCCACACGGGTTTGGTCCCTGGTTTTCAATCTATATTCCTTAGAACCCCAGAATCATTTCCATGGTCATTCTAGACTATGTTATTGATCTCTCAGTTTATTTTTAACAATTAAAACAGTGTCCAAATAAATGATGTAGATACCCCCAAGGAGGAAAACCTAACGCTCACTCCTTAAGTATGAGCTGTGCACAATGACTTCCTCCCACAGAGGACTGTGGAAAGGGGAGAAAAATAGTAACTGTGGAGTGAAGAAACCTAGCTGGGTGATCAGGGTCGGAGTTAGCCGTGATGAGTCAGGGTGACCACATGCACTGTGAGAATTCTGTTATACCATCTTCCTGGTTTTCCTATAAATATAAACTTTAAATAACTTAATTGTTTTAAAGATTTTATTTATTTATTTATTTGACAGAGATGGTGAGAGAGGGAACACAAGCAGGGGGAGCGGGAGAGGGAGAAGCAGGCTTCCCGCCGAGCAGGGAGTCCGGTGCGGGGCTCGATCCCAGGACCCTGGGACCATGACCTGAGCCAAAGGCAGACGCTTAACGACTGAGCCACCCAGGTGCCCCAAAATTTTAATAAATAGCTTTATAAAAAAAAAACAGTCTAACAAACTCACACTGGGATGTGTTATGTATACCACTTGGGTTATCTCCTAGCTACCTTGAGTAGCTTAGCTAAATTAGTTTTTGTTTACACTCAGACCTCCTGTTTGAATGTTAGGGTTATGATACATATAAATCCATAACCACTGAAGTGTATGGGCAATTTGAGGGACTTTTAGCCAAATTTTGGCCATCTGATACAAGTTTTTGGTTCAGTTGCATTGAGGAGGGGGCTGTAAGTGTGCTGATCCCTCATTCCCACCCCAGCCCTGGACTACTATCGCCGGATCCAATATCCAATCTGTTCTATCCACTTCATTAGCTGGATTGATTAATTTGTAAATCTGAAATGTAAAGCTGGTAGAAATGAAGAGCCACTCTGATCAGTTTTGCGCCCTGCGCTCTGTGTGAAGGATCATTTATAAAAGGCTTCTCTTGCTGGGTGGCGCGCCCCCCCCACCCGCTCCCCCCAGGGCTGGAGTGCATGTCTGCAGCCACCAACTTCTGACCTGACCAGGGGTCCTGTCGCTAGGTGCGCCCCCCCCCCCTCTGGGCCTGGATCCCCACAGGGCAATCCCAATCCGGCAATCACATCCCTGCCTGGAGGAGTGGTAGCCCCGTGTGGCCCTGTGTCCTGCAAGGTGATGGCTAGGAGCCTGTGGGGTGCACCCACCCAGAAGCCCCACCAGGAAAGCCCCTAAGCAGGTCATTGGTCAGCTCCCTGTGCTTCCTCTTCTGCCGCCCAGAATTTCCTGAAATCGCAGGGACGTGGTGCCCCCACCCTGTCCTCCTGGTGTCCAGGCTTCATGCCCATCTGGCTCTGAGGGTCCCTAGAAGGGGCTGGGGCCTACTGGCCCCTTGGAGGTAACAATGGATGAGGGGAGGGTAGGCCCCTGCAGTGCATGGGGGATGGATGCAGCTGCCCCCACCCCTACGCCATACTCTTCTGGACTCAGTCCTGAGGGTGGGGGCAATGCATGGGGGAATCAGGACTGTCCCCCCCTTCCCAGGACCTCACTCTGTCCCCTCGGGCTCCAGCTGCTGCTCATCACCTTCCCAATAAGCCCCACCTGGCTACACCTGGAGATTAGCAGTGTTTATAGGCAACTCCTGTGGGGGGGGCAGGCGGGGCTGGGGAAGGACTCTCAATGGAAACCCGGCAACCTGGGGCCTTCCTGTGTCTGCAGCACCCAGCAACCGCCAAGGCAACGCGGCGCTCTGGGAGCTGTGGCCACCCTCCCACAGGGGGTAAGCCGCGGGCCAGTCTCCAGGGGGTAAACTCAGCCCAGCTCAGGAACCCTTCAAAGACACCACAGTTGGGGCTGCTTCTCCTTGCTTGCTGATAACCTGAAACCCAGGGAGGAGGTGGGTCTGTGGTGTCCCAGGATGCTGGACTCCTCAGTGGCAGATGCGATGACCCGACTGACCCTGAAACTCTTGGAGAAGGTAAGGCAGTGGGGGCAATCATGTATTCAACAGCTTGTCAAAGAAGCACAGATTCAAAAGGTAAGTTATTATGCCTGTCAGTATACTCCTGCTTCCAAGGGAAAACACTTTCCTGTGCTTTTAGCCTTATGATGAAGGCCTGTGGTCTCTTGGTTTTCTCTGCCTTTATGCAGAACCAACTAGGTTCTTCTGGCAGCTTCTCAGCTGGGAGGCTGGATACACCCACGGCCCAGAGCATTTTCAGGGCCCACAAACTCCCCTGCAGAGCCTTCTGGCTTCAGTGTTTGGAGGAGACAGGCTCTGGCTGGTGCAGGGTCTACAGCCACGTAGGCCGGCCCTGGGGCCCATCCTGACAGCTGTCTTCCTGTCTTCCACGGCCAGCCTGCCCACCAGCACAGCGCCTCCTTCTGGGTGGCCCATGGCCAACGTGGAGGGGCTGGCAGGGGTCATCCCAGGACAGGCCCAGACTGTGCTGCTCAGCCCAGGGCTCAAGGGGGCGGGGCGGGGCGGGGGTGGGGGGTGGTCAGGGACACGGAGCTGGCCTGGCTCAGGCTCTGCAGAAAGTTGCTTGAAAGGGGCCACTCACCTCAAAGCATCTGCCCTGAGATTTCAAGGTGCACACACTTGAAGGTGCACACACACATTTGTGTGCACCAAATGGAAAGCCTGACGCCACAGTCCTAAGAGAGTACGGATGACCCTTGCCACCTCCCCCCACTCTGTCCCCAATCACCTCCATCTGGGACTCTGGTCCCAGGACTCTGGGGCAGGTGCTCCTCCCCCAACCCAGACCCCACCCACTCGCGCACCGTCCTTTTTGACATAGAAACTGGAGCAAGAGTGTGACGATGTGGAAGGGAATTCTGAAGACCCCCACCTCATACCAGGTAAGAGCCCAGGCCACTGGGAGAACACACACACACACACACACACACACACACACACACACACACACACACACACACACACACACACACACACACGGTGCCCTGCCAAGCACACCCTCATAGCTTACCGCACCCTCACAAAAACCCCAACAGGGGATGCATTCATCATTCCCATTCTGCAATTAAGAGAAGGGGAGTCCAGAGAGGTCTGATCGTCTGCCGCAGGGTGCCCAGCTCAGACATGGCCACGCCTGGATCCGACTTGTGTCGCTATGAGCTTGTTCTGGGGTGGGGGGTATGCAGGGTTCAACCTGTCAGGTGGGCACATCTTCAGGCACCCAGACCAGGCGCCCCTGTGCATCTGCCACCCTGGCCAACGGTCGCTCAGGCCACATGAGGTGGAGGAGAAGACCGCTCTCCCGGTGACAGTGCCCAGGTTCAGGGACATCTGGGTGAGGTGCTAGGGAGGCCTATGAGAGCACTGCCTGTTCATGGGGAAGAGGCCCTTTGGCAGTGGGAGCTCCAGGAAACTCGTGAGGAGAGCAGGCAGAGCCCAGGGCTCAAGTCCAGACAGGAAACGCCAAACCAGGTCACCTGGCCAACAGGTAAGAGCAGAACCATGGAGTGGGCCAGGGCAGGGGGACTCCTGGGGACCCCCCCCAGGACAGGCTGCTCTAGGCATCCTAGGTCTGGGGGGTGGAGAATGGGTGTGCTGTGCCCGAGGAAGGAAGGCCAGACCCTGTTCAGAGCCTCCTCTTGAGTGGGGACCCCTCTCTCAGGAGGCTGCAGATGGCATTACCTGTGGCTCGGTGGACCGTACCAGCCCCCAGACTGCTTGGGGCCCCCAGATGGCTCCAGGTGTCAGGAGGCCAGGCTCACAACCCGGTCGCACTCACTACCGAGCCCCGTGAGGACCTTCTCCCTCTCACCAGAGTGCAGCAGAGCCCGAGGAAGGGCTTTCTGCCATAGGGCCGTGCTTGGGCCCCGTGTGGGAACCTGCCTGATGTGACACCCCGCAGGAAACAAGGACAGGCTGGATGCAGCCCTGCTGGGTGCTCTGAGGAGGAGGCAAGATCTTCTGCAGAGACTCTGGGTAGGCCGCATGTCCAGCAGCTGTGTGGACCCTGATCATGACCAGGCCAGAGGCACGGGGGAGGGCTTCCTGGACTAAGCACTGGTCCCTGATGTCTGTGACCTGTGGGTGGGTAATGGACGGATCCGGAGCAGCTAGGAGCCTGCGCACCTGGATCCTGGACTTCATGGAGAAAATAACACCTGCATGCACGTTTTCCGTAGTCTAGGTTCCAGCAGGAGTGTTAGCTGAAAAACCCTGCTTTGGTTGCACGTTTCCCAAGGTAGAAATTCTGTGCAAAGGGCCCAATTCCTACAGGAAGTGGGATTTTAAGATGGCCAACGGCTTCGTCCAAACTAAATGCACCAGCAACAGGGAATGACCATGAGAAGCGATTAATTGGGTCCAAACGTATAGTTATGATAAAATGCCATGTGGTGATGGAGGAAAGAGAATATACTCTGTTGGCTAGACGAAGAGAACAACCAGAAACGGTTCATTATTTGGTAAACTTAAACAGAAGGTTAAGCTCCCTCCCCTTCCCACCACGTGAAATGAAGGGTTCCTCTCATGTGTGCCCCCCACGAAGAGCCTGGCTCCAATTCCAGAGGGTCTGTGCCCCGAGTGGACCAGGAGGACGCCCTGAGACCCCCCCGCCAGAGGACCACATGTCCGTGCACCTCTGCGCCAGGCGGAGTGCGCGCCCCGGGCACCCGGTCTCCTCCCTTCGGTGTCTGTGGCTCTCCCTCTCTGGGTGCTGCAGCTCTGCATTGTGTCGCAGGAACAGCATGTCCTAGAGGAGGGCTCCCAGGCCCGAGCACGGAGCAGCGTGAACAGAGGAGAGGCCCGTGGGCCAGCGCTGCCCCCAGAGGTGCCCCCCATGGGCATCTACCCTGCCACCTCCCTGCCCCCGCCAGCCCTGGAGCCACCACGGATTATCCAACACTCAGTAAGTCTTCATGAGCTGAGGGCAGAAGCAACGTGGAGAGGATGGGGTGCCCACAGAGACCCCTCATCCAAACGGAGACTGTGGCTTTTTGTGGTCTCCAGACCTACCTCCACAGCGTTACGAAGAGGGTCAGTCAGCTAGGAGCCAACAGTGGCCACATTTACCATGTCCCGGGCACTGCACAGGGACCTCCCTGGCTCCTCTCTGCAGTCCTCACAGGTGCCCTGAGAACTGGCTTTGGGGAGAGGGCATGGTCTTACCCCCTTATTACAGAGGAGAGCCTGGGGTCCCCATTCAGCCTCCTGACTCTCAGGTTGTAGCCTTTACACGAGGAACAGAAGTACTCAGCATCAGGAAGGCCCTGAGTTTGAGGAAGAAGTGTGTTAGTTCTTTCTCAAAATTTCATAATGACCAGGGGAATCCTAAGACCCTAATCTCAAGGGCAGAACTTAAAAAGGTAAAAGAATGTTCCAGGTTTTGAGAGCCTCAAACCTTTGTTCAGCATTCTGGGTTGCAAGCAATGGAAAGCAACTCTGACCCTCTTAAGCAGAAGGGAATGCAGCAGAAGGCAGGTGAGTGCAGAGAAGGGCCAGAAGCCAGGGACAGGGCTCATCAGAGCCCTGGGGAGAAGAGCAGGCGGAGGTGGTGGGCAGGACCAAGTTGCAAAGGTTCCGGCCAGGGAGGCAGCAGTGTGGGCAGACTAGGCCCGTGACCTGGAGCACCTTTGTTCTTTGGAAGAAGACCTGGCAGCACGAGGTTGAGGGACTAGAGCAGGAAGGGGTGACCCCAGATCAGGGAGAGATCTGTGCTAACGGAGCCCCCAGGGCCCCCTTTTGCCCCTGGGCTGTCTGTGTCTAGGCTCTGGATCTCCCCTCCTCAGCCTGCATCTTTGGATCTTCCAACACTGGGACCTCCTTCCAGGAATGGCAGGGGTGGTGGGGGTTAGAGGCAGGAGGCTTCCCCCCCGCAATTCCCAAACATGTTCACACTCACAGCAATTCACGTGGACCCAGTTCTGCTTGCACCTTTCAATCAGCCCCACTGACGACAAAAGGGCAAGCAGGGCCTTTGGTGGTTACAGTGAATTTCCTTGATGCTGGACTCAGAGACCCCGAGGCAGGGTGTCCCCCAAGCCGGGGACGCCACAGCTTTATCAGTCAATGCGTTGGGTAGCAAAGCGCTCTGCGGGCCAGAGCCGGCCTGCCCTCTGATTTTGTGCGACCTGTAAGCTGAGAACGGTCTTACACTATAAGTGTTTGGGGGCTCAGCCCCCCAACACTGGCTCAGCCTGGGGTCAGCTTGGGACGCCTTCCCTCTGCTGGTTCTGAATCTCGCCCTGCTCGTGCTCCCTCTCCCGCCTGGCTCGCGCTCTCTCTCTCTCTCTCTCTCATCCTTTACCTCTCCCTCCCTCTCTCGCCTGCACTCTCTCGTGCTCTCTCTAAAATAAATAAAATCTTTTAAAAAATGGGAAAATCAAAAGAAGAAGCATGGTTTGTAGCATATGAAAATGATGTGAAATGCAAATCTTAGTGCCCGTGCGGATGTGTCACCACCCGTCCCGCGCGCGGTGGCCACTTTGCAGCCGCCCTGCTGGGGGAAGCCTTCACCGCCGAGGCCCTGTGGCCCACAAAGCCAAAACTATTTATTGTCTGGCGCTCTACATAGAGAGTCTGCCAAGCCCTGGTTTTGCCATCATTCCTGGGAACTAGGAAAGAAAGGACAAGGCCTTATCCATCCAGAAGAGGAGTGAGATAGAAAGTCTTGGTGCATGGTCAACACCTAGTGTGGGCTTGGAATTGGTGTACGTTCCTTTTAACTGGAGAGAAGCCAGAGATTATTTTCATGACCTGTTCCTTGGATGCCTCTATTCAAGCGGTATTAATGAAACCGGATGTTAGCTTCTTCTCCTGAAGACAGGAAATGGGGGAAAATTAAAAATAGTGTTTGTTAGGGGCGCCTGGGGGGCTCAGTTGGCTAAGCGTCTGACTCTTGATTTTTGGCTCAGGTCCTGATCTTGGGGTGGTGGGACTGAGCCCCACATCAGGAGCCTGCTTAAGACTCTCCCTCTCCCTCTGCCATCCCCCACCCACAGCCACCCATGTGCGTGCACAGGCACGCTCTCGCTCTTACAAAAAACAGGCTATGTGTTACTATGCTAGGGCAGCTTAAACAACGAAGTTATTTTCTTACATTTCTGGAGGGCGGAAGTCCAAGATTACCAATCAGGTTCCCGGAGAGCGTTCTCCTCCTGGCTTGCAGACGGCTGCCTTCTCACTGCCTTCACATGGTAGACAGAGAAAGCTCTCTGGCATCCCCCTTTTTACGAGGACACCAGCCCTACAGGATTCGGATGTCACCCTTATGACCTCACTTAACCTTTATTACCTCTTCACAGGCCTGATCTCCAAATACAGACACATTGGAGGTTAGAGCGTCAACACACGAATTTCAGGGTGGACACAAACATTCATAACATATCATGTCCTAGGTGATACCCAGACTCAAATATCGATCTACTAAGCAACCAATTCAATGTATAGGGTTAATCATTTAAAGTTTCTCTTGGATGGATGGATGGATGGATGGATGGATGGGTGGGTGGGTGGATGGGTAGGTAGACGGGCAGTGGATGGGTGGGTAGAAGGGTAGGTGGGGAGGTGGATGGGGGGGTAGACAGGTGGGTGGGTGGGTGGATGGATGGATGTGGGTGGGTGGATGGATGGATGGGTGGGTGGATGGTTGCTGTAGAACACGGTCTCCTAGGGCATATTTAGGGAACTAATCATCTGGCTCTTTGTAGGCCCCCCAGCCTCCTGCCACCATCATTCAACAGCTACCTCAGCAGCCCCTCATCACACAGATTCCCCCTCTCCAGGCCTTCCCCACTCAAAGAGCAGGAAGTATTAAGGAAGGTAAGTGTTCCATATTAATACTGTCATGGGTTTATAAAATTCTCTATCAAAACAAAAAATATTTTTATAAACAGGATAATCATTGTAGCTTTTGGCTACCCAGTCGAAGCTACATATTAGCAACACAAAATAATTTTAACTTTAAGAAACCCTTATATGATAGATATCTCTGAGGGAAGAAAACAAGAACTAGGAATCGAGAGAACTGGGTTCAATCCCAACTAGCTCTACAAAACCCTGGCTAAATTGCTTCTCCTTTTAAATGAGTTTTGTTTTGTTTGTTTTGGTTTGGTGCAGGGAGGGGAAGAGGGAGAGAGAATCTGAAGCAGGCTCCCCTTTGAGCCCAGAGCCCAGATGCTGCAATATGATGATGTGGGGTCGATCTCATGACCCTGAGATCATGACCCGAGCTGAAACCAAGATTTGGGTGTTCAACGGACTGCACCACCCAGGTGCCCCTTAAATGAGTTTTAAATACTTGAGATTTAAAACTGCTTTATTGAAATGACAGAACAAATTGCACAAATTTAAAGTGTGCAGTTTGATGAGAGCTGACATATGTGTCTATCCATGAACCCAACTAATCTAGCAGTGAACACATCCACCCCCCCAAAAGCCTTCCTCCCTGAGGACCAAGGGTGTTAGGCTCCGGGAGCAGAGCTGCGTGTAGAATCACAGGTCCGTGTTCTCAATTCTGCCCTAGTGACGACTACCAGCTTCTTTCGTTACTGTAAGTCCATTGAATGTTGTCACACGTGCCAGGCCTGGTCCGAGGCTGCCTCGCACCGCGCCCCTTACGAGGTTGCCCTGCGGGGGCCAAGCGCAGCCGGTGTGCTCGCAGAGGCAGCCCTGCTTGGTCTTCTCCATCTCTCCTTGGTGGTTTTTCCAGATGAGTTTAGTGAGCGTCTGTCTGGTTCCAAAGGCAAACTGACCAGAAGCGTGTGTGCTCTCCATGTGCCTGTGTGTGCAAATGCTTGTATGCCTTACAAGAGAAAAAGTGGCGTTGAAGATCAGTGGTAAAAAATGAAATCCTCAATACGTATCTCACTATTCAGACAAAGTAAGGTCAAGTCCTTACCCCACTCTTTACATCCAAACAAATTCTTTTTTTTTTTTAAGATTTTATTTATTTATTTGACACAGAGAGAGAGAGCAGGAACACAAGCAGGGGGAGTGGCAGAGGGAGAAGCAGGCTTCCTGATGAGCAAGGAGCCCGATGCAGGGCTCGATCCCAGGACTCTGGGATAATGACCTGAGCCAAAGGCAGATGCTTAAGGACTGAGCCACCCAGGTGCCCCACCCAAACAAATTCTGACCTGATCAAATATTTGAAGGTAAAAACAGGCCCTCTCAGAAGTACCCTAACCACCGCCCTGGGGAGCTCGTGAGCATTTTAGAAACTGCGGTACCATAGACTGTATTCCCCAAGCTGTGCCGTTTGTTCTGTGACTCACTCTGTAACTGGTAGACCCAGTCTCTCCCCTTCACCCACTTTCCCCAAGCCCCACCCCCACCCGCCCCACCAGCAACCATCAGACCGGTCTCTGCATTTGTAGGTCTGATTCTGCTTTTTGTTCATTTATTCGTTTTTTCCATTCATTGGGCTTTAGTATGAAGTTGAACGCGTGGGATCTGGAGCCCCCTGCCCCCAGGGATGGAAGGAGCTTGGAGCACCGCGCCCCCTCCTCCCACCCAGTTAGTACTGCTCTTTCTCTTTTAGAACAACTTCCCAAACTAGATGCCAGGATGATCTCCTACAGAAATGATCCTGACATCCTACTCACCCTTGGTTGTATCTCAGATCGCCCTTCTGGAATTATCTTCTACCATCTTGAAATAAGCCCTTTCCAAGTTCCTTTAGAACAGTCTCCTGAAGCTCCCTCAGTGTTTGCCTCCTGGCAAATGTTTTTATTTCCCCTTGTTCTTAAATACTAGCGTTGCTGGATATTCAGATCTAAATTGATATTTATTTTCTCTCAAGGTTTCCTGAGGACCCTTGTGAGCATGTTGGGCCCACCCAGATAATCCAGGATAATCTCCCCACCTCAAGATTCTTTTTCAAAAATTAATTAATTTTAAAAATCGTGGTAAGGGTGCCTGGGTGGTACAGTCAGTGAAGGGTCCGACTCTTGGTTTCAGCTCAGGTTGTGATTCTCTCTCCCTCTCCCTCTGCCCCCACCCCCCTCAAATAAATACATAAATCTTGAAAATAAGTTGTGGTTAAAAAACATAAAATTTACCATCTTAAACATGTTTAAGTAGTGTTAACTGGATCCACGTTGTTGTGCGGCAGATCTTTAGAACTTTCCATCTTGCAAAACTGAAACTGTGTCTCCGGGTCCCCTCCTACCAGCCCCCAGCACCCACCACCCTACTCTCTCTGAATCTGATGACTCAAGTACCTCCTATGAGAGGAATTGTACAGTATTTGTCCCTCTGTGACTGGCTCATTTCACGTGGAATAATGAACATCTTCGAGTTTCATCATGTGGTGGCAGGTGGCAGACTTTCCTGCCTTTTTAAGGCTGAATAACAACACTCCATGGGATGGATGGACCACATTCTTTTAACCCTTTGTTTGTTGATGGACACTTGGGTCGCTTTCATCCAAAACTTTTTTTTTTTTAAGATCCTATCTATTTCTTTGAGAGAGAGAGAGAGGCCAAGAGAGAGCATGAGTGGGGGGCAGAAGCAGACTCCCCGCCAATGGGGAGCCTGACACAGGGCTCCATCCCAGGACCCCGAGATCATGACCTGAGCCAAAGGCGGACACTTAACCGACTGAGCCACCCGGGCGCTCCTCCATCCAAGACTCTTAATCACATTGGCAACATCCCTTTCACCATATAACAAAACACAATTCACAGGTTCCGGGGATTAGGGTGTGTACATGCTAGGGGTCCATCATTCAGCTGACCACACTATTCAATCACATTATTATCCCACAAATTGTGGGCCTGTTCTTTTGGGGCTGTGGAGCCACCACACGGTCTCATCTTCTGGGGAATGGACATGTACGTTTCCGTGGGGACGATGCCTAGGGCTGAGATGTTTGGGTCAGGAAACACTGCCAGACAGTTTTCCAAAGTGGTAGTGATGTGGGATCATCAAGCCCACAGTCAAAGAATTCTTGAGATGTCTCTGGTGCAAAAGGTGTTTTTATTAAAGCCCGGGGATAGGACCCGTGGGCAGAAGGAGTTGCACTGGCATTGTGAGGAGCGACTGATTATATACTTTCTAATTAGTGGGGGTTAGGGACAGCGTAAGTCTCTAAGGAACCTGGAAGCGAGGCTTTCAGGACCTTGAGGGGCTAGCTGCTGTGAAGATAAGGTTCCTTTTCAACATGAAGGCACTAAGGCAGTTCCTTGAGGAAGGTTACACTCTGCACGTCTCTGGAATCTATCAGTGGGCTGCAAGCTGTAAGGAGATTGAATTTAAGCTACATTTCTCTTGCCTTTGTTTCTCTCATCAGTAGTACCTGTCGACACTCCACAGGAGTGAACAAGAATTGCTTGCAGCAAGTCACCAACCCTCGGTGTCCTTAGACTGTTTCATCTTTGCCAATCTGGTGGGCATGGCGGCTCCTTCCAATTCTAATTGCATGTCACCTTTTCATATATTTATTGGCTGTTTGAATACCCTTTCTGTGACGTGGCCTTTCAAGTGTTTTGCCCATTTTTCTTCCAGGTCATCTGCCTATCTCCTTGGTTTCTAGGAATTCCTCATGTATTCTAACATGGGTCCTTTTTGATACACATATTGCAAATTGCTCTCTTTGTGGTGTCTCTGGATGAACACAAGTTCTTAATTTTTAATAAAGTTCTGTTTTTCGGGCTTTTTCCTTTACGGGTTCGTGCCTTTTCTGTCCTGTGTAAGAAGCCTTTAGCCACTCAAGGTCATGAAGATGTTCTACGGTTTGGTTGACTTTTCACATTGAGATATACGACTCACCTGGAACAGATTTTGTGAGCTCTGAGTCAGGGACTGGTTTATCTTTGCCATGGATATCGGTTTGGCCCTGTGCCACTTATCGAAGACCCTCTTTCCCCACAACACCAACGTGTGCCCCTTACCCTGAGGCAGTAACATCGGCCCCACGTGGTTTCCTCAAGGGTCTTTGCCCAGAACGGGGCTGCCAGACTAAGCCTCTCCACGCTCTTGTCTTGCAGGGATAAGAGTTCCCACAGGTGTATTGCTGTGCGAATCTGGCTCTGTGCCCCCCACCACCCCATTGCTCTCAGGCCTGGGACAAAATCTTTTAATCAAGGGTCTCTAGAGAAACAGAGCCAACAGGACATGTCCAGATAGAGAGAAAGATGTATTTTAGGGAATTGGGCAATGTGATTATGGAGGCTTGGCTAGCCCAGAATCTGCAGGGAGGGCTGGCTGGAGACAAAGAGCCGATTCCAGTGACAAGGCTGCTGCCTACCCGGCTCCTGGACACCCCTGCGGGAGCCCCTGCCCAAGCCTCCAGGCTCCCCTTTTTTGACTGGGAGTGTGAGTGGTTTTAGGGACCTGCCTGCCCTTGGTGAGGCTGACAGAGCCTCGAGGCTGTGGGAAGAACTCATGTTTACCTCTCGCACTGACAAAACCTGTTTCTTATTATCCAGAGTTGGTGAAGAGATTGGTTTCCTGGGGTGGCTGTAATAAAGTACCACAGGCCTGGGGACTTAAAACAACAGAAATGTACTTTCTCTCAGTCTGGAGGCCGGAATTCTGAAACCCAGGTGTCACAGGGAGGGTCCTTCCTGTCCTGTCTAGCGGTGGCTCCAGGTAGTCCTGGCTGGTGGTCGCGTGGGTCTCATCTCTGCCCCATCCCCATGTGGCCTCTCCTCTGCTGTCTCAAACCTCCCTTTGCCTCTCTTATAAAAACACTTGTCTTCTTGAGGTGCCTGGGTGGCGCAGTCGGTTGAGCGTCGGCCTTCGGCTCAGGTCGTGATCCCAGGGTCCTGGGATTGAGCCCCCATCGGGCTCCCTGCTCCGCGGGAAGCCTGCTTCTCCCTCTGCCCCTCCCCCTGCTTGTGTTCCTGCTCTTGCTCTCTCTCTTTCCGTCAAATAAATAAATAAAAAATCTTAAAAAAAAAACCTTAAAAGCAAAAACAAAAACAAAACATGTGTCTTGGATGTAGGGCCTAGCTGGATAATCCAGGATGATCTCATCTCAAGATTCTTAATTACGTCTGCAGAGACTCTTTCTAAGTAAGATCCCATTCAGAGCTCCTGGGGATCAGGATGTGGACACACTTCCGGGGGCCCCCATTTGCGGGAATGAGAAGTGCAGCAGCCTCTCCGGAGCCCAGTGGACACAACAACACTTTAAAGCACACACATCCTCCAACCCCGAAGTTTCGCACCTCAGAACACATCCCCATTGCCTGTGCCCGTAGGGCCTCTTGCTTGTGGAGCACTGAGTGTGTCTCCGCGTCGGCGATGCTCTAAATCTTTGTCCTCAGGAGAGGCCTGATGATCAGCGTGTGGTCTGTGAGTGATGGAGCCTCTCCTTTCAGACATGGTGGAGATGATGCTGATGCAGAACGCACAGATGCACCAGACCATTATGCAAAACTTGATGCTCAAAGCCCTGCCCTCATCAGCGTTTTTGCCCTCCGGGGGATCACAGGCCGCCCCCCTGTACGCCACTGCTCAGGTAGGCTCAGCTGGGGACAGGCACGGAGGTAAAGGAGGCCACCCAAATCAAAACCAGAGGACCTGGGTGGCTTTTCTTCTGGAAGTCCGTGCATCTGTGTAACTCTGAAAAGCACATTTCTGACTCCTGGGTCTGTGATCTGCTCATGAAACCCCCTGACACTCCCCATTCCCACCTAGCTGAAGAATGAGTTACGTGGTTTGGGGCCCAGAAAGCTGCTTCCTAGAGCCAGATGAACTCTGCTGGGGCCTGGCCCGCCCGCCCCCCCTTCCCTCCCTCCCCCCTCCCCCCACCCCCCACCCCCATTGAAATGGGCTGGTGTGTGTGCTGTGCTGAGGACCTGCAGCGGGCTCCCCTTGTCCTCCTGCAAGCCAGAGGCAGAAGCGGCCCTCCGTGCATCACCACCACCACTACGCGCCCCCAAGTCCCCTGCAGGCCATCCCAGCACCTGGCTCCCTGGCTGGTTACTGCACATGGCCCACGGTGGTCTCGGCCACCGCCCTCCCACCTGCCTCCAGCTTCCTGCCAGCCCTGCACCACTTGGCTGGCCCCTCATCAGCAGCCCTTAGCCCGTAAGTCAAGGCCAGCTTCTTGTTCTGTGGGTGGGAATACCTAGGGACTGGGTTGCACCTCCTCTCCCCTGCTGACAAGCCAGTGGACCCATCTTTATCTGGTCCTAGGCTGTAGCAGGGAATTTGGAAAGGCCCTCCCATCTTCCCCAGGGAGGCAGGTGGGTCCTTGGCAGTATTAGCCCCTGGAGGTCCCGGTCTGAGAATGGACCGAGGCCAACCTCCTGGGGAAGCTGCTTGTGGCTTGGGTCATTTGTCCAGCATGAGCAGGGCTCTGGGGACCTGCACCTGAGCCCTGGCTGCACGGCTCACCTGTAGTGTGGTGTCTGCATGCTAGGCCAGGGCAGTAACTGCACCCATATATCCAAGCTTTCCTAGGGTGGCATCTGATGGCGTCCAGCCCACGCAGGCTCCGGGCTTGTGAGCCTCCACATGTGGACTCTGGTGAGCAGCAGAGTCCTGGGGACTCTGGGGGCATCGGGTGTGGTGGGGGAGGCCCGGCAGAAGGCTGCAGCCTTGTCCCTGGATGCAGGACCGCGAGTCAAGAGGGAATACAGGGTTTCATCAGGAAAGATGGCCCAGGAGCCGTAAGAGAAAAGATTGGTGGAATTAGCTGCTTACACCATAAACAAAGTCAAACATGATGATAACTGGGAGCTCTGCCTGCCACGTGGGGGGCAGGAGTGAGGGTTCCTGCTAAGTGAACGGAGCAAGGCAAGCGGCCCGCTGGGCTCTCCCGTGGAAAGGTGCCTTCAGGTGTGGAGAGGTGTCGTTGCTGGTCTGCACAGCTTTCTCCTGGAAGGGAGACACTCGAGGTTGAACGTGGTTCCTTCTGAAGGGGGCTGAGGAAAGGGAGCTTTCTCTGTGTGTTTGTTCTTCTTGGTTCTGTCAGGGCTTCTGATGTGAACGTCACCTTTACTCTTTCTTCACTTTTCGTGACCTTTTTTTTCTTGGTGGAATCATGTTCCCTTGCTGTTTTATTTATTTTAAAGATTTATTTATTTACTTATTGAGAGCATGTGCATGAGCGGGGGGGAGGGGCAGAGGGAGAAGCAGGCTCCCCACTGAGCAGGGGACTTGATCCCACAACCCGGAGGTCATGACCTGAGCCAAAGGCAGACCCTTGACCGACTGAGCCACGCAGGCGCCCCATCCCTTGCTGTTTCAATGTAATTGTCATGTAAATGTCATTTTTCAGCGCCACACGTTTTCATCAGCCCCTTTTGGGTAAACCCTCTCGTGCCCTAACTTCCACAGTAGCAAGAGCCCAGTCCTCCTCACTGCTCCCGTGGACCCTGCGGGCTCGCCGCAACGCTGGCCTGGGAAGCGGTGGAAGCAGGTGGCTAAGGAGGTGCCACGCAGCTCAGCTCCCTCGGGCTGGACCCCTGCTCAGGGAGCCTCCGAGGCAGGAGAGCGGCAGGGGTCCACACGGTGTGCCTGGCATATGCTTTTGTGAAATGCAATTAAAGTTCTGACTCAATTTCTTATTTTCACATTGACATTTTCTAACATGGTTCTCCTGTTTGGTTTTATTTCTCAACATAATTGTTAGTTCAATATGGGGAATAAATTTGGCAGAAGTTGGTTGTCTTGAGATGGCCTAATAAATTGGAAAAACTGTTTTGTCTGCGTCCTGGGTAAGGAAAACCCCGTTTTTCTCTGCGAATCCCCTTTACTCACAGGCAGAACAGACCCTTCTATCACTTCTAGTTGCTAATTCTGACATCAGCTGGGTGTCCTGCAGCCCCACTCGGTTCTGACACCATCCACCCATGTAAGGACTCAGTCCCATGAGACTCCCCCATGCCAGCCGCAGATTCAGGTTGTCCCCTGTGCTTCTGACCTACTAGGTCAGGGAGCAGAGGTTCCCATGACCCCCTTTTCAGGTTTGATTAGTTTGTTAGGGCGGCTCACAGAACTCGGGCAACACTTACTGACATTAACCAGTCTATTTAAGGGGGTGATAAGGGATGGAGTGGGTCTGGGAGGGTCGCGAGCACAGGAGCTTCTGTCCCGTGGGGTGCGTCACCCTCACCGTGTGGACGTCTGCACCCACCCGGAAACTCTCTGAACCCTGTGCTATTGGGACTTATGGGAGCTTCCTCACGTAGGCCTGAGGTAGATTAACTGCATTTCTGAATACACACAGGAGTGTAGAGGGCCAAGGAGCCCAAGGGACCCCTGGAGCAGGAGGAGGGACCAATCCTGGCAGAGGCTGGGTTTGCAGAAGCTCTGGAACCGGGGCATGGTAGCCAGGTCGGGGCGGACAGAAGTGACAGGTGGAATCAAATAGCCAAGGCAGAGCTCCATGGCTGGGTGGGGAGGACTTTTCTTAGATATAGGTCACACTGGCCAATGTGCTCTGTTGTGTTCAATGATATGTAAGAACCCCTCTGAATCCATAAAAAAGAAAAATCAATAGAAAAACGAGAATGAGGGACGCCTGGGTGGCTCAGTCGGTTATATGGCCAGCTTTTGATTTTGGCTCAGGTCATGATCTCAGGGTGACGAGACTGAGGCCATGTCATCCGCTGTCGGTTGGGCTCCCTGCTCAGTGGGGAGTCAGCTTGGGATTCTCTTTCTCTCTCTCTCTGTTCCTCCACCCCCCCCAATAAATCTTAAAAAAAAAAAAAGAAAAATGAGCATAAGACAAGCAGTTACAGTGGAGGGGAAGCCAATGGTGATGAGAAATACAGGACAGCCTCAGTGCATATGTGACCAAGGGAGGGGTCAGGGTGCATGGAGGTTGGGGTCTGGACCCCAGGGTCACTGCTATGGGCTGCAGGGGGGGACAAGTAACCAGGTCCTTTGGAAGCACTGGGCATTGCCTGATAAAGCTGGATACTCCACCCCTAGCCCCCCAGCCATTTTGCTCTGAGGCCCATACCCAGGGAGAACTCTGTGCCCCCGACATGACCAGAGAGGCATGGGGGAATGTCCGGAATTCCTGCTGACAGGAGTAGCGGGTCTTGGGATCCCTTCAGTCTCTTATTTTATTTTTTTAAGTTTTTTTTTTATTTGACAGAGAGAGACAGCGAGAGAGGCAACACAAGCAGGGGGAATGGGAGAGGGAGAAGCAGGCTTCCCGCAGAGCAGGGAGCCCGACGCGGGGCTCGATCCCAGGACCCTGGGACCATGACCTGAGCAGAAGGCAGACACTTAATGACTGAGCCACCCAGGCGTCCCTCCTTCAGTCTCTTAAAAAGAACTGCAGAGCCAAGAGCTTTGTGGGGTTACCTTTGGTCTTTGCTAAGACTTTCTGCCCAGAACGAGCTTCACTATAAGCAGGCATGCATACCCAAGGCTTCAGGAGCGCCACAAGCCCAATTCTGTGTCCCTGAGGGCCTGGGAAAGTCCAGGCTGACAATAAATCCAGTGGGAAATGCATTTTCATGTCTTTCAAGTGGCTTCGTGGGAGAAACCAGATTCTCAGAATTGTGGTATCCCTGGTTTTAGGACCAAAGAGTCTCTGAGGCCGCGTTTCATTGCCACGACCTCTTCGGAGCTCCTTGACAGAATTCGTGGCGCTGTTGCCAACGCCGGTACCTGGGAGGCCCAGGCGGTGGAGGCCTGGGGTTGGCTCAGCGCACCCCTATGGCCCACTCCCGTGATGCCCTGGGCCCAGAAACAGCTTGGATAAGTCTCTGTGATGCCTCCTGCATTTACTTTAGTATCAGAAGAAAAGGCAAGAAACACTGACAGGAAAGAGGATGGGGTGCGGCAGTCGGAGCCGAGGGCGCCTCCTGCAGCCAGGAGACACTTGGCTCAGCGGGTGGACAGGGGGATCTAGGGTTTTAAGGCTCCAGCCACGGCGGTGCCACGGGAAAGAGGACTTAGGTAGGGTCCCCTGACCAGGGGCTGTGTCTACCTAGGGAAGCGGGATGGGCAGGAGATGTCCGCTGTGGGTCACCTGGCTGAGGCTGTCCTGGGCCTGGCAGCCACCCTAAGGGTCAGCCTTGTCCCTTCCTCATAAAGGCACCAAGTGAAGGTTCCAGGTCACAGTGCTCTTAAGGGCAAGTCGCGACTGAAGCCAACGGTGCTCCTGTAGGAAGGAGGAACCCCGGGCTGCCTGTTCTATTCTCTGGAGCAGGCTGCAGACGCAGGAGAGACAAATGCTTCTGGCCACAGGCAGAACCCCAAGGGATGAAGGTCCTGTGCTCCAACTCTGCATCCTAAGAGCTTAGAACTACTTTATCTGCAATACTGAAAACATGTTTGCTAGGTTCTAAATGAAGAAATGAATGCACGTTTCTTTTATACTTTCACAAAACAGTCAGGTTCCACTTGTGTAATTTTGCCCCCGAGTGTGTGTCACTCCTGTGGCCCCACAGGGCAGCAGTGACCAGCAGGCCCTCAGTTTGGTGGAGTCCCTGGTCCTCAGGGCCTGAAAGGGAAGGTCCATCTGCCGTTCACATGGTGTCTCTGTGCTCTGGAGAATTCCTTGGGTGCCACCCGGCTGCTGGGCCTCCAGTATCATCAGAAGAGGCCTCTGCTCAGAGGCTGGAGCCTGGTTCCGGTGTGCCGGCTCAGCTCCTCGAGAACCTGCTTCTCCTTCTGGTACATCTGAAACAAAGGAGTGGAAACCAACTTGGACGCCCCCCAACAGCCTGGCCCAGGGGTGTCCCAGAGCCCGTGTCCATGGCTGTGGCATGAGGATCTCGGCCATGTGGCCTCCCAAAGCCAAAGTGCAGGACCTGGTTCTGCTCACCTTCACCCAGCACTGTGCACATGGAATGCCTATGAAGTTAAGGGTGGGACCAGCAGAGGACTGGGGTCCAGGGGCCCAAGGAGTGGTCTTGGGTAAAGGAAGAAGAGACCCTGTCTGGGGCTGTAGGAGAACAGGCCAGACACGTCAGCTGGGCCAAGAGTCCATGGGAGGGGGATGCGTGAGGACAGCCCCTCCTGGGGGAAAGAGTGGTCAGTGCCTGGGGAAGGTGGATGGGGAAGCCCTGGGAGGGCTGGGGTCCCTGCTGGAGGTGACATCATGGGCTTTCTATGAGATGCTGCCAGAGGGGGGCTCGGGGGCCACAGCAGGGTCAGCCTCTCACTTGGACGGGAAGCTGAGCCATGGTGTCCCTGGTGGGGATCCAGCCTGAGATGGGCTGGATGTGGGGACAACTGTATCAAGGACTTTTTTGCTAATTGAAAAAAAATTTGTATGCCTTCCAGAGAGTCTGATGATTTAATTACAAATATAATTTGAGTTTATTAAATACAATATGATGCATATACCAACATACACCCTTATAAATGGGGTAAATATTGTCATTTCTCAGGGAAACAAATGGCTAAATAACTTTAGCCTGTAGGTCTCTATCAGATGCTTGCATGTTCCGAATCCTGTTCCCACCTGATAAATATCATCACAATTTCTCTTGTAAAGGTTTTTTGACTTTAAGCCATTAGAATTTTATAGAATTTAGAGAATCCAGGCTCTCTACTCAGCCCTTCCTTTCAACAACGAATAAGTGATATAGTTAGTAACCTTTGGGGATCCCAATATTTTAAACAAACAATGTTAGTCTTTTTGTTTTGTTTCGATAAAACAGGCGTTTATAAAATCCTTAATTTACTGCTTTTCCACCCCTAGGCCCCCCCCCATTTTGGTTTTTGTACTTGACTGCAGGGACAGCTCAGGCCGCCCTGGTTCCTGGGCACCTGGTGCACAGGGCACTGCACCCTCTGTGCTGGAGGACTGGAGGACAGCTCCTACCTTCTGCCACTCAGCCTCTGTGCTGTGTGTGAAGCCCAGCAGGTGACAGAGCCCATGGGTGGCAGTCACCTGTCAGAACAATTAAAAAGCTGTCTCAGGAACTGATCATGGCCAATCCCCGACCCAGGGGTTGGGGAGTGTGGGGGGGGGGAGGGGGAGGAGGAGGGAAGGAAGGCAGGGAGAAGTCAGCCCATGCAGGGTGGGAGGTTAGGAACCTAGGGGTAGGTGGGGGGTACCCGGGGCTGAAAAGGTGCCTGCGTGCAGGTGGGGGCGAGGAGAAGGTCCCAGGCCTGGTGGGCTGGCCCTCCACTGCCGGTAGTGGGATCTCTGGGAGGCGGAGGTTGAAGCAGATACGCACAACAGCCCCACAGGGGTGCACCGCTGCCAGCCACAGAGATCCCAGAGCTAAAGCCCATGCTGAGCAATCCTGCCTAGGCCAGGGCTCCTGCCACGCTCAAGAGGAAAGCACAGCCTCCTCCTCCCAGAAAGTCCCACTGTGGCCCAAGGAAGCAGGCCCCGTTGCCTGCTCATCATGGCTCTCCCTGGGAAGCTCTGCTTCAAGTCACAAAGAAGCACCAGGATCCCCTAAACTTAGTTCAGGGTGTGGCTGTTTGGTCAAAGGAAAACACTTCAGTAGAATCCACAGGAAAGTTAAGATACAATCGCTTTTCGGAACACCCCTCCCCCTTTTGCCGTCAGGTTGAGGAGAGACAGATCTGGAAGGTCCTGGAGGCTACTGTTCTGTAAGGAGCCTACTCAGCAGATCTGAGTTAGCTGAACACAGCTTGCTGAGCTCCAGGGGTGAAAGCTAAAGACAAGGCGCTTCTGGGAGCTCCTGACCTGTCTCCTGTCCTCTGCCCTCACCCGACATTGCTGGGGGCAAGCAGGCCCATGGCCTGGGCTCGCTCGCTCGCTCTCTCTGTGGGATGATGAGAGCAGGTCCTTGCTGCCCCTGCTGGTAGGTCTCCCTCCCCCGATAACCCCGGTCCTTCCTGAGAGACAGCTGGAGGCAGGCGTCCCCTCCCCGCCCTCTCTTCAGGGCCTGTTGTTTCAGCGCCGACTCACAGTAAGGACGTCATAGTAGTCCTCGTCCCCTTCGCACTGCTGGAAGATACACTCCACGCCTAGGAAGATGTCCCCCAAATTGTAGTCATCTTGAAAATCAGGCTGGGGAAGTTCCCCCGCTTTTATATTCTGGAAATGAGGAAATACAGATTTGGAGAACATGACCTCAGGAACCAATCTGACGGCAGGCCTACAGACTTCATTCTGGAAGATTCCTACTCAGTAGTCCCAGGGCAGGTGAGGGGTGGGGGGACCACAGCAGAGCCACTCTTTACAGGTGACCTAAGACAAACGAGGTGCTTTCCTCTGTCTCTTTCACCTTTTCAGTGCATGATCACACAGATCCACACTGGTACAATTTTATATTTCTGTTCTGTTATTTTGTCCTAAGCAGTCTTCCACATTTTCCCACATAAAACAAAAGAAACAACCAGTCCATTCATCTGAGAGCTGTTCACACTAAGCTAGTCCTGCAGACGGATATTTAGGGTACCAACGTGTTTCCTCCCTATTAGAAAAAAATACCAAGTGAACACTTAAGACGCTCATACTAGAACATCCTCCTTCCTCAGCGGTAACACTAATGGATCACATAGTGCACGCATGTCTCTCGTGCTCTTCAAGAGTACTGCCGAATATGCACTAGCAATGTGGGAAGCCTTGAGCCATGTGCATCATGGAGGTGGTAACCTAATCACTATCTTAAATTGTTTTTCAGTGTTATTTTTCATTTTCAGTGAAAAAATTCAGGGTTATTTAAAAATTTCGACCATGCATATTTGTTACCGAATCACACTTAAAATTCCAAAAGCAGGGGCGCCTCGCTGGCTCAGTGGGTGGCGCATGTGACTCTTGATCTTGGGGTTGTGACTTTGAGCCCACGCTGGGTGTAGAGATGACTTAAAAATAAATAAAAGATCTTAAAAAAAATTGCAGAGGCTCTGTACTTCGGTTTAACTCACTGACATCATTAGGAGGGCTGGGGGACCCAGCTGCCTTTTCTCCTCGGGCGATGCTTGTGGGTCAAAGGGGCTTTCCTGCTGTACTCTACTTATGTGTATATTTTAAAGTCTTCAAAATGAAACTTAGGGCGCCTGGGTGGCTCAGTTGGTTGAGCAACTGCCTTCGGCTCAGGTCATGATCCTGGAGTCCCGGGATCGAGTCCCGCATCGGGCTCCCTGCTCAGCAGGGAGTCTGCTTCTCCCCCTGACCCTCTTCCCTCTCGTGCTCTCTCTCTCTCTCATTCTCTCTCTCTCAAATAAATAAATAAAAAAATTAAAAAAAATGAAACTTAAAAATCAGAATGTTTACACCAGAACGTAGGCCAGACAAGAGAATACTTTTTACCTCATGAAATGGAAAGGAAAGCACATCAGTTGGGATGTTTTTCCCTCTGTAGACGCTGTTGATGTGCTGAATACTCCTGTTGTCGACGCAGACGATCCCCAGGTCGAACTTCTGCACCCCGAGCACGCGCCTCACGATCTCCATCCTCTTGCGAAGGCGCCCCCTCCTGACGGGCACAGCGCGCTGCAGATTTCTGAGCACCAGACTCATCGCAGAAGAGCGACGCGGCGCTTTGAAACGTGGAAACGAGCCTGTGCTCAACGTTTAAGAAAAATCAGTTGTAGAAAGTGGTAATGCATTCTGTAAAAAGTGGGAAATTAAGGCCTGTAGCGAGGAGGGGGCCGTCGGTGGGGGGGCAGGGTGCGCAGGTGGAGAAAGCACAACAGGGTGAGCGGCGGCGTGGGGGGTGAGGGTGTGTGTGGGAGGGGTGGGCTGCGGGGAGTGGGTGCTGGGGGCGTGTGGGCGGAGGGGGAGGGGTGGGCTGCGGGGAGTGGGTGCTGGGGGCGTGTGGGCGGAGGGGGAGGGGGGGGCTGCGGGGAGTGGGTGCTGGGGGCGTGTGGGCGGAGGGGGAGGGGGGGGCTGCGGGGAGTGGGTGCTGGGGGCGTGTGGGCGGAGGGGAGGGGTGGGCTGCGGGGAGTGGGTGCTGGGGGCGTGTGGGCGGAGCGGGAGGGGTGGGCTGCGGGGAGTGGGTGCTGGGGGCGTGTGGGCGGAGGGGGAGGGGTGGGCTGCGGGGAGTGGGTGCTGGGGGCGTGTGGGCGGAGGGGCGGGGTGGGCTGCGGGGAGTGGGTGCTGGGGGCGGGTGGGCGGAGCGGGAGGGGTGGGCTGCGGGGAGTGGGTGCTGGGGGCGTGTGGGCGGAGCGGGAGGGGTGGGCTGCGGGGAGTGGGTGCTGGGGGCGTGTGGGCGGAGCGGGAGGGGTGGGCTGCGGGGAGTGGGTGCTGGGGGCGTGTGGGCGGAGGGGAGGGGTGGGCTGCGGGGAGTGGGTGCTGGGGGCGTGTGGGCGGAGCGGGAGGGGTGGGCTGCGGGGAGTGGGTGCTGGGGGCGTGTGGGCGGAGCGGGAGGGGTGGGCTGCGGGGAGTCGGTGCTGGGGGCGTGTGGGCGGAGGGGAGCGCGGGAGAGGAGGCGGTGGGATGCGAGAGGGTGGGCGGGAGGCGTAAGGCCGCAGAGCGTGAGTCCCGGCGGGGGGCCGCTCAGCGCGAGCACCGAGGCTCCGGGCAGCACGCGGGGTGCGAAGGGCGCCCAGCTGCCGCGGGCGGAAGTCGCGAGCTCACGTCCCGGGGCCGAAGCCCGCGGATCCCGCCCGGATCCCGCCCGGATCCCGCGCGCCGGAAGCCCCGCGGCGGCGGTCCGGCGGGCGAGCGGAACCCGAGCGTGGCGGAGCCGGGGTGGGGCGGAGCCGCGCGGACGGACCGGAAGTGGGTCCGCTGCGTTTTCTGCCCGCGGCGCTCAGCGAAGGGTCGGCTCCCGCGCGGCTGTCTGTGCCGCGACGTCTCCAGCCGAGCGCCGACGGGGCCCCGGGGCGGCGGCGGGCGGCGGCGGGCGGCGGGCCCCCGAGTCCCTGAGCCGGACGGTGAGCGCGGCGCAGGGCCCGGCCTGGGCGGAGGCCGCTTCCTTCCCCCGCGCCGTCCCCTGCCCCGCCGCCGCGCAGGTGTCGTCACTGGCGCGGGCCTGGGCCGCGGGCGGGTCTCGGCGGGGTGCGCGGCCCCCGGGGCCCCGCCCTCCCTCCCTCCCTCCCTCCCCCCCTCCCTCCCTCCCTCCCCCCCTCCCTCCCCTGGTCAGGGGGCCGCCCCTCTGCGGGGGCGCTCGGTTCTTGCGCCAGTTCAGGGGTCTTCTCCGGTACAGCCGCGCAGTGTACTTCTCTACCGGGGCTCTGGTTCCCGGGAGACAAGGAGGAAACGCTGACGGACGCCTGGCTGGCTCAGTGGGTGGAGCCTGGGACTCTCGGTCTCGGGGTGAGTTCGAGCCCCTGCTGGGCGTAGGGATTGCTAGGAAGGATAAACCTTAAGAGAAAGAAAAAGGAGGACACACTGAAACACTAATGTTCTTAACAGCGTTACATTGTAGTTTTCTGGCTACGGAGATTGAAGGCTGGACAAACTCCTCTCTTTGAAAGTGTGACTGCATTAATTTTCTCATGGATCCTTGAGGTTTCTCGTGCCATTTACCAATTAAGTAAAATAATTTCAATTTTTTTCTTAGTCTAAAGGATGACGCTTTAAGCCTGCGGTAACAAAGTAATTTAATCTTCCACCCTCTACCCTAGGCACCCCCCCCAAAACACCCCACTGGCTCTCAGAAGATAATACCTAGCCCTTTGGTTTCCCTGGAGTGTGACATGCGATTACAAATTCTCTTCTTAGTCTTCAGCAGGACGTGACCGTGATGATCTGAATTTTTGTCTTCCAGCTTTACCGTGAGGATGAGGGGGAGCTCCCTCGCTGAACAGACTCTTTAAGAAGACTACTTGTATGCACGTAGAATTTACTGCCTTTCATCAGAAGATGAACCCCACTAATCCTTTTAGTGGGCAGCAGCCTGGGGTTTTCCCAGCATCTACCAGTGGTTCCATAGGAACATTTCAGGCTAAGCCACCATTTCGATTTGGTCAGCCTTCTCCTTTTGGTCAAAATAATACGTTATCTGGGAAAACCTCAGGATTTTCACAGGTAGCCAGCTTTCCTACATCTTCTGGAGTAAGTCCTTCTTCCTCAGCACAAACATTAGGATTCTCCCAAACCTCAAATGTTGGACTCTTTTCTGGACTTGAACACACTCCAGCTTTTGTAGCTGCCTCTGGGTCTTCAAGTTCATGTGTGCCTGCAAACCCAGGATTTAGTTTTAAATCACCCAATTTTGGGGCTTTCCCAAGTACTTCTACGTTTGGACCAGAAACTGGGGAAATAGCAAGCTCTGGTTTTGGGAAAACAGAGTTTAGCTTTAAGCCTCTGGAAAATTCCGTGTTTAGACCAATATTTGGGGCTGAATCTGAGCCAGAGAAAACTCAGAGCCCAATTACTTCTGGATTTTTCACATTTTCTCACCCAATTAGTAGTGGGCCTGGAGGACTGGCTCCATTTTCTTTTCCTCAGGTGACAAGCAGTTCAGCTGCCAATTCAAACTTTACCTTTTCAAAACCAGTCAATAGTAATAATTCATCATCTGCCTTTACCTCTGCTTTGTCAAACCAAAATGAGGAAGAGAAGAGGGCCTCTAAGTCACTATTTGGAAGTTCTAATAGTAGCTTCACTAACTTCCCCATATCTTCAGGGCCTCTGGGTGAACCATTCCCAGTTAGCAAAACAGGTGTGAGACAAGGATGTGAAGAACGTGTTTCCCAAATGGAGCCACTTCCCAGCCTCATGAAAGGACTGAAAAGGAAGGAGGACCAGGATCGCTCCCCAAGGAGACATGGCCATGATGTAGCCGAAGACTTGGATGCTCCGTCGAGGGGAGATCATCCTCCAGATAAACGACCTGTCCGCCTGAATCGACCCCGGGGAGGCACCTTGTTTGGTCGAACGATACAAGATGTCTTCAAAAGCAATAAAGAAGTAGGTCGTCTGGGCAATAAGGAATCTAAAAAGGATATGGGCTGTGCCGAATCTGGGGAAAATGACCACATGGCCATCCCAGGAGGGAGTCAGTCTGTCTTGGCACCTTCCCGGCTCCCCGGTGTGAATAAAGAGGAAGAAACTGAAAGTAGAGATAAAAAAGAAGGTGAGCCCTCTATATGTGCACCATCCAGTAAATGCTGCTGGCAGGTTCTTGGTAAATTTCCCTGGGTCTTAGTTTGATGTTGCTGGTAAATTTTCTGTAAACACTAGGAATTCTAACATACCAAGAGCATGTCCTACGTGAACATTTCCTTTGCTCTTGCATAGGTGGTGCCTCCTATATGAAATGTTACATCTGAGGGGCGACTGGCTGGCTCAGTTGGAAGAGCATGTGGCTCTTGATCTCAGGGTCATGAATTGGAGCCCCACATTGGATGTGGAGATTACTTAAAAATAAATAAATACATAAACTTTGAAATGTTCTATCTGATGCATTTTTTTAAAGATTTGTTTAAGAGAGAGCGCACACGAGTAGGGGGAGGGGCAGAAGGAGAAGGAGAGAATCGCAAGCAGGCTAACTCCCCGCTGAGCTCAGAGCCTGATACGGGCCCCATCTCACCACCCTGAGATCATGACGACCCGAGATCAAGAGTTGGCTGCTTAACTGACTGAGCCACCTAGGCGCGCCATCTGATACATTTCTGTGCCCGTTCTCTGATCCCTAGATTCTCTAAGAGGAACACCTGGACGTCAAAGTAAAAGAAGCGAGAGCACAGACAGTCTTGGGGGCTTGTCTCCTGCTGAAATCACAGCAATCCAGTGTAAGAACATCCCTGACTGTCTCAATGACAGAACCATTCTGGAGAACCACTTCGGTAAAATTGCTAAAGTGCAGCGTATCTATACCAGGCGCAGCAAAAAGCTTGCAGTGGTGTATTTTTTTGATCATGTGAGTATTTCCAAGAAATTTAACGTGAGTGAAAAAAATTTGAATTTTGTCACTTTAAAACCTGTTTTTTATTTTTTATTTATTTATTTATTTATTTATTTAAAGATTTTATTTACTTGAGAGAGAGAGAATGAGAGACAGAGAGTACAAGAGGGAAGAGGGTCGGAGGGAGAAGCAGACTCCCCGCTGAGCAGGGAGCCCGATATGGGACTTGATCCCCGGACTCTAGGATCATGACCTGAGCCGAAGGCAGCCGCTTAACCAACTGAGCCACCCAGGCGCCCTAAAACCTATTTTTTAATCTATCAGTTATTTGCTAGAATTTGGGCAAGCATTCGAATATCTTATTCTTAACTTAGGCTGGAATAGCACTATTTATTTTGTAACTTGGAGTTATTCATGGAAAGCTTGCAGTGCCTACTGAATCAGTGTTCTAGAAATGCTGGGTGAGTGATTCCATGAGTCAGATTCCTCTGAAATGCATGGGAGTGGCTCTGTAATCACACAGCACTTTTTCCAAATTGAGTTTTCTTGTTTTATTTGGTCATAGTACATAGTCACTGTAAACATTCAAACAGTACAGACAAAGTAGAGGGCCCTTGTAGTCCCGTTCTCCAGAGATAACTGATGTTACTTGTTCGGTTTATCCACACACACATGCATAACACACTGGTTGGAGGGTGTGTGCATACGGGGGCCATTCACATGATGTGGCTTTATATCTTTATCGTTTTTCTGAATATTCTTGTGGGGAAAAATAAAGTTCTATAGAATTATAGAATAAAGTAGAAAGCATGTCATTATACTTTTTTTAAATGATAAAAGGATAGCCTGTTAATGTAGGAGAATAAAACAAATCTATGGGAGGGGTAATATCTTTGCAAGTATGTAGTCATGTTGGTTTTACACAAATGGGGTCACACCGCAGATGCTGTCTGGTAACCTTTCCAGGTAGCAATCTTCAGTATTTTCTGAAATCAATAAATAGCCTAGATTAGAATAAGATTGTTAAGTGCTACATGGCATTCTCTCCTGTTTACCTACTTGGCGGATTTTCTATTTGTGGACATTTTGTGTATGTATTTCTGATTGGCTTGTATCCTTTGTTTAAATTCCTGAAGTTCTGTGCCAAAATACATGCAATAGCCTTAGGGCTCTTGACGTTTATTCCTTTCTGTTAATTTTTTTTTCAATTCAGTGGCATTAATTACATTCACAATGTTGTACAACCATCACCACTGTCTATTTCCGGAGCTTTTTCATCATCCCAAATAGAAACTCTAACCACTAAGCAATATCTTCCAATTTTCTCCTTCCTTCAGCTCTTGGTGACCTCTAATCTACTTTCTGTCTCTATGAATTTGCCTATTCTAGAAGTTATTTTTAAGTGGAATCATATAGTATTTGTCCTGTTTATTTCGGTCAGCGTCATGTTTTCAATGTTTGTCCATGTGGTTGTACTTCATTCCTTTTATGGTTGAATAATATTCCATTGTATAGTATAATGTTCCAGTATATTACATGTTGTTTATTAATCTGTCAATGGACAGAGATTGTTTCTACTTTTTGGCTATTTTGAATAATACTGCCATGAATGTCGTGTGCAAATATCTCAACACCCTGCTTTTAATTCTGTTGGGTATATACTTAGGAGTGGAATTGCTGGCTCATATGCATTATTTTTTGTTTTTGTTTTTTAAGTTATTTGGCTGTTGAGATGTATTTGCACTTCTATCTGAATCCTAAAAAATATTTATGTAATAAATATGTAAATTGTCATTGTAAGCAGTTCATTGATACGTATAATGCTGAGGTTCCCTTATTACCCTCCTCTCACCCGTTACCCAGGAACAAACGCCATTACCCAGTATGGTGTGTATTTTTCTAGACGTTTTTGTAGGCACGTCTGTAGGTACACTAATAACGTAGTTGGTTTTGTGATAAATTGTATCCCCTGTGTATCATTGTCTTCCTTTTGTCTTCAAGTGTGACTTGGCAATCTTTCCATTACTGTTTGTGTAGTCAGATGGTGAGAGTCATCTCACCAAATGCCAACAAGGCCAAGCTATGGGTTCTATCCCAGTAAAGTCATTACTTTCAAAAAGGAGAAGAGCTAATCCACGCCTGTGAGATGGGTAAGGGAGGCGAGGACTGTGGCTGCCGTGTCTGGAGGCCGACTTTGTGGTCAGAACATGTAGGGGGCGGAGGCACCTCTATGGTGCAGAAGTTTGCTACTGCATTTGGTTTTAATCTCATTTCCTTTGGTGTCCTGATGTCCTCATACATTGTGTTGTGGACTGTTTTCTAGGTGTCTGCAGCCTTGGCTAGGAAGAAGGGGAAAGGCTTGCATAAAGACATGGCTATCTTTTGGCACAAGAAGAAAATAAGTGAGTTTGCAGTTATTCTTGGTGTAGTCTCCAGTTCTCTGTGTACCACACCCTCCGAGCTGTCGCCAGTGCCAGGGTGGGGCTGGCTGTCAGTGCATCCTCTGTCTCTGAGTGTTTCTGTGGGCTCCTCTGGAACGTCCTGTGACAATTAAGAGAGTATTACTTCTTCAAACACTGTAAAAAAGTCCACTATTAAGTGATTTGTGATTCATGAACTGTGCTTTTGTGTCCTCAGGTCCCAACAAGAAACCCTTTTCCGTGAAGGAGAAGAAGCCGGGTGACGGCGAAGCCACCCAGAGCCCTGAGGACACACCCTTTCAGCACTCTCCTCTTGGCAAGCCTGTGGTGAGGGCTGCAGCTGGCACCCTCCTGAGTAAAAGGTGCGGCCGGTCCTTCCTGTGGGTGCTTCGACTTCTGTGCACTTGGCAGCAGTCGTGCCAGAGCATGGCAGGGAAGTGGGTGATACGCCGACCCTTGAGCAGGGGGAATGGGGGACTGGGAGAGGGAGAGGAGGGCATGGTGGGAGGGCAAGGGGGAGACGGCTGGACAGAGCCCCTGGGCTTCTGGCTTGTCTCACTCAGTCCCGTGTCCCATGCGCTTGATGTGTATCAGTGTATAAGGAGGACTTTTTCCCTTAAGAGGTCTAACTGGCTATGATCAAGTGTTCCTCAAAGCTCCTTGTAGCAGTTTCCAGTATGACTTTCTGTAGATCCAGCTTATTACGGTGAGGCAGTCTCCCTCGGCCACACGGTAGCTGGGGAGCCAGGGGTCTAGCTCTCAGGTGGGAGTGGGCACATGGTGTGTGCTTCACATGGCCTCCCCATCTGAATGGAAATCGTTCCCAGAGCCCCCAACTTCCCGCATGACCCCACCTCCTCACAGCCTGCTTCTGTTTTATCCTTCAGGTATTTTGGTTAGTATATTGTTTCGTCACTTTTCATTTCACGGTTAGCACTTCAGTTGCTGATTTGTTTTGCTTTTTACTTTCCCACTCAGTCATATCTTCAACATTGGAGTTCACCAGATATCGAAAGCCAACTAGAAAATGGGGAAGCTCAGAGACATTGTTCATTTCTGTTTAGTACATCCTTCTACCAGAGTGAAGTGATGTATGAAAACATGTAGGCATGTGATTTCCTCATGGTGTTAAAGTGTGGTTTTTTGTTTTTTTTTTCAAATCCCAAGCTGAATTTCATTTTTTTGAGATACAGATCTATGGATATTCATTTCAGCTGTTCAAATGGGCTCATCTCATTCTTAAAAAGTATGGAATATTTTATTTTAGTCTCTTTTTTTTTAAGATTTTATTTTATTTTTGCGAGAGAGAGTGCAGGCGTGCTCGAGTGGTGGGGGGGCAGAAGGAGAAGCAGACCCCCCACTGAGCAGGGAGCCCAATGCAGGGCTTGATCCCAGGACCCCGGGATCATGACCTGAGCCGAAGGCATATGCCTAACCGACTGAGCCACCCAGGTGCCCAAAAAGTATGGAATATTTTAAAATCACAGTGAATGACAAGAGTATCACGTTTGTGCTCATCACTAGCATTGTCAGGGCTTGTCTCATGTCAGTATTGTAGTTTGTCAGTTTTGGAGGAGCAGAAAGTCTTGATTGGTGGAAGCATTCAGAAGTAGAAGTGATAGAAGCACCTGATGGATGCAAGGCCCTTGATGTGTTACTTTCTTTGTAGCTCTCCAGTGAAGAAGCCAAGTCTTCTAAAGACCCATCAGTTTGAGGGAGACCCTTTTGACTCGGGCTCCGAGGGCTCTGAGGGTCTCGGGCCATGTGTATCATCACTCAGCAGCCTGATAGGCACCGTGGCTGAGACTTCTGAGGAGAAGTACCGCCTGCTTGACCAGAGGGATAGGATCATGCGGCAAGGTATGGTGGGCGCACCTCAGCAGCGGTCCAGAGACCTGGCTAAGGTCATGATAAGGGAGCTGGGAGGAGGGTGCAGCCCCTGCCCATAGGGCTCCACTGTCATCGAGTCTCTGAGTCCTCCAATGCCCTGCATATAATCTTTCCTGTGTGCTGGTTTCCCAAGGGGATGGTAGACATGGATTATAATGTAGATATGTCTTTAATTTTATTTTTGGAAGAAAATCCATAAACTTGACCTAAATTAAACATTTTTATTTTATTTTTGTTTTTTTTAAAGATTTTATTTATTTACATGACAGAGAGAGACACAGCCTGAGAGGGAACACAAGCAGGGGGAGTGGGAGAGGGAGAAGGAGGCTTCCCCGCAGGGCAGGGAGCCTGATGTGAGGCTCGATCCCAGGACCCTGGGATCACGACCTGAGCTGAAGGCAGTTGCTTAACGACTGAGCCACCCAGGCGCCCCTAAATTAAACATTTTAAAGGGCCATTTTTAGACATTCAGAAAGCATATATTAAACAAAAATCCAAATGTTCAGTTTGACAGAAATCCCCACAAATAAAACTTAAATGTCGACCCAGGAGAAAAATCTGTAAGTCGTATCACTAAGGCCTGATTTTCCTGGTATAGAAAGTACTGTGGAAGTCATTGTGAAAAAGGCCAGCCCAATAGAGAAATGAGTAGGGGGTCAGAAGAGTTACAGAAAAGGAAGTATACCTGACCTTGACCAACACAAGGCTAGGGGTGCTGGCCCCCTTGCAGTCGAAAATCCACATATAACTTTTGACTCCTCAAAAACTTAACTGCTAATAGCCTACTGGTGACTTACTCATAACAGTCAGTTAACATATTTTGTGTGTTATATGTATCATATACTGCATTCCTACAATAAACTAAGCTAGAGAAAGTGTTATTAAAATGATAAGGAAGAGAAAATACATTTACAGGACTGTAAAAAATCTGTGTATGAGTGGACCTGCACATTTCAAACCTGTGTTGTTCCAGAGTCAGCTGTGTCATGAATTGGTTTTGACCATATGGAAAGGTGCTCACCCCATCACACACAGCAGTGCTAGTTACCCCCACAGAGGTGGCCTCTCCCGTTACACCGTGATGCTGCATCCTTGAGCCGGCTGTGGACAGCTGCACCCTATGGTAGAGGGCAGGTTGGCAGTATCTTTCAGCCTTAGGAAAGCCTGTGCCTTTGACCCAGCATCCCACATCCAGAAGTGTGTGTGTGTGTGTGTGTGTGTGTGTGTGCACACGTGTGTGTTCCACATACAAGGTTGTTTTTGGTGACAAAGATTGGGAATTGATTGTCCACATAGCAAGATTCTAAACAGTCTGAAAGAAGACTGGGATTTCTTTATGGAAAAAAATGAAGATTTATTGTGAAGTAGAAAATCATAGTGTGGGAGTATGTAGTATGCTACCTTTTGTGTATAAATAAGGGGGTAAGTGTGCGTGTCCATATGTACGTGAGTGTACCTGCCTGTGGGTACATAAAGTAGTCCTGGAGGTATGAAAAGATTTGTTCACGTTGTCTCAGAGAGGGGAGCAAGGTGGGGGGGGTCTATTTTGAAATTTTTATACCTTTGGAATATAACCCATGTGAATATATTACCTATTCAAAAAATAAGTATTCTGTTAACTTTAGAAAAAAAAATATGTGCAATGACCACACATAAAAGGAGAAAGTATTTGTGCTTTTTTTTTTGCAAAGTTTTTTTTTTTTTTAAAGATTTATTTATTTGAGAGAGCGAGAGAGAGAAATGGAGAAGGGGGAACAGCAGAGGGAGAGAGAGAAGCAGACACCCCACTGAGCAGGGAGCCTGACTTGGGGCTTGATCCCGGGCTCTGGGATCATGACTTGAGCTGAAGGCAGACACTTAACTGACTGAGCCATTCAGGCACCCCTGCAAAGTTTTTTTTAAATGAAATTTAGCTGTGGGAGTTTCCTCTTTTTAGAAGCTGTGAATAAGTGGAATAATCACAGTGCTTCCTTAACATGGTAATAAAAGCTGCTGTCATACATTATGTCATTGAAATGGTGATTTTTATATTCCAAATAAATTAGTAGGTATTGACATTTTTCAAGATAAAAATAAGGTGTGTGTATTTTGAGCTTGAAGTTGTAATCCATCTCATTTAAAAGATACTTTTGTAACTGTTTAATTCTGTGGGAAGTAAGAGTAGTATATTCAGGACCCAGGTTCTCTTAGGTCTTCTCTTAGGTGATTCCTATTCTATCAACAACAGGATGAGATAGAAGCGATGAAGTACTGAGTTTTAGAGTGCTAGTATGTTTGGAATATTTACAGTTAGCAAATTGATCTTTTTAACAAACATACTGCAGCATGACTGTTTATCGTTCAGGCCGCCATGGAGCCATGCACAGAGATGGGTGCCCCCCAGCTGCATCGTGCAGTGCAGACCTGTGGCTTTTGAGAGGGGACGAGGCCTCTGGGTGCCCTGGTACCTGACGTGATAGGCCATGCTTCCCTTTCTCTAGACCCAGCGCTTTACTTTGTCATTTGTGTGTGGCATTTGCCTTTAGTTTTATTTTTCCTTTTATTGTCATAGTAACTGTGATATGTTACTTTTTACTTGTCATTTAGCTCGGGTGAAAAGAACCGACCTGGACAAAGCGAGGACTTTCGTTGGGACGTGCCCAGATATGTGTCCTGAAAAGGAGCGGTACATGCGGGAGACCCGGAGCCAGCTGAGCGTGTTTGAAGTGGTCCCAGGGACTGACCAGGTGGAGCCCCGTGTCCTTGTGGGGTTCCTCTCTAGGCCGCTGTCCGTAATTAATCTTCAGGGTGGAGGTGGTCTATAAAGGAGGGGGGGGGCTTATTCTTTTATAATTTTGGGACATATTGATCCTTGATTTGGGCATTTCCCTTTTTAGAGGGTGGCAGGGATTTAGAGGGTGGCTACTATTAACATTCATATTAAATTGTACTGTGAGGTGTGTACTAAATAATCTCGTATAGGATAACTGGACCCCAAGGTGCTCTAAGGTATAGCTGTAGATATAGATTTGTTTCATAGATAAAAGTTTCTTTTCATTTCTGTTTTCTTTTCACAATTTTCTTCCTATCCTTTTCTGTGTTTGTGTTTTGCACGGTTGAGATGCTCTAGATGCAATTCTGAATGCTTTTCATTTAAAATAGTATCAAATTTTCTTTTCTGATAAACTCTGTCAGCATTTTTTAAATGACAGCCTATTATTTGATTAGGTAGCTCTGTCAAAACTTCCCATTTTGCAATCACTAGATATTTAAATTTCATTAATAATTCTGTTGGGCGTATTGTGTATAACAAGTCTGAGGTATGTAGATTATTTCCTTTTGATAGATCCTAAGAATTAAGTTACTGCATCAAAGGGTGTGACCTTTTTCAGGTTCCTGAACATGTGTGTGCCAATGCATATTCCCAATTGTTCCCTGGGAAATCTGCATCATTTTAGATCCTTTTTCCTCTTTGTTAATTTTGCTTACGGACTTCTCTCTTGGTTGGTGGGGGTTTTTTGTTGTTATTGTTTTTTTTAAAGATCTTATTTTTAACTAACGTCTATACCCAATGTGGGGCTTGAACTTATAACCCTTAGATCGACAGTCACATGCTCCATGGATTGAGCCAGCTGAGTGCCCCTTGGGTGGTGGTTTTAAGTTGCCCTTGCCCAGTGTGGGGTCCCCAGCTGGGCAGGAGTGTCACAGCAGAGGCTCCTGCCTTAGGAGACGGTCATGCTGGCTTACAGTGGAGGCCCAGGGCTCAGTCCTGTGGACGTCTGGTCTTCTGCCCTTGGCCACATGTCTTCAGCCTCCTTTTGCAGGTGGGACAGCTCCAGGCCTATGCCCTGCGAGGCTCCTGCTGCTGTCTCCATTTCCTTTGTAGTCTGTGTGGCCTTAACTTCGGTGTTTGAGTGTGGCTGAGGTCTGTTACAGTGCTTCAGAGTCCTTTACCTGTCACACCTCTGCCCTTGGAAGCGTGCAGGTATAGCTCTGCTTACATTCCTTCTTCTTTTTTTTAATTTTTAAGTTATCTCTGCACCCAGTGTGGGGCTGGAACTCACAACCCTGAGATCAAGAGTTTCACACTCCACTGACTGAGCCAGCCAGGCGCCCCCACTCATGTTACTTCTGCTTCTTTGTTCCTTGTTGTGTTTGCCAAAAACAAGTTTCTTGTTTGTTTTTGAATTTTGATCATTATCTTCAAACAAATTTTACATTTTAAAATTGTGTTCTGTAGTATTGATCTTGTATGAGTATGTGGGTGATTTTCCTCCTCATTTTAAGGCACAGCTGTGGGGAGGCCGGCCCAGCACCTGACACCCGGCTCTTTGCCCTGACTGTGTGTCCCCAGGTGGACCATGCGGCAGCTGTGAAGGAGTACAGCCGCTCTTCCGCTGACCAGGAAGAGCCCCTCCCGCATGAGCTGCGGCCCTCAGCGGTGCTCAGCAGGACCATGGACTACCTGGTGACTCAGGTCATGGACCAGAAGGAGGGCAGCCTGCGGGACTGGTATGACTTCGTGTGGAACCGCACACGGGGCATACGGAAGGTATCAGCCACTTCTGATCAGAAAATTAGAAAATGCATGTGAATCCCCAAGTTGAAGCAAGATTTCTTTTCATTTTACTCAGTTATATTTCATCCGTGTAAAAAAAAAAAAACTATTATTTAAAATCATTACAAAGTCCTGTTAAAATGTGCTTCATGGGCTTTGTTTGAAATTGACATACGGGAAATTCAGGTAATCACGATTCTTCTAATAGTTTGTTCCCAGTGCGTGGAAATACATGCGTGTAATCTGTGTGTATACAAGACACGTATATATGTAAGGGGTGTGTGTGTAATACTCCCTCTTGCTTGTGGCCAGGACATCACACAGCAGCACTTGTGTGACCCTGTGACGGTGTCCCTGATTGAGAAGTGTACCCGGTTCCATATCCATTGTGCCCACTTCATGTGTGAGGAGCCCATGTCCTCCTTTGATGCCAAGATCAATAATGAGAACATGACCAAGTGCCTTCAAAGTCTGAAGGAGATGTACCAGGACCTGAGAAACAAGGGTGTGTTCTGTGCCAGTGAAGCCGAGTTCCAGGGCTACAATGTTCTGCTCAATCTCAACAAGGGGGACATCCTAAGGTAAATTTTCAAATTTGGAAGCTAGCCTAAGCTATATGAAAAGGCAGGTTTTTTTTTTTTTTTTAAGACGTTATTTATTTGTATTTTTTAAGATTTTATTTATTTGTTAGAGAGTATGTATGCATGAGGGGCAGAGGGAGAGGGAGAAGCAGGGAGCCAGATGCGGGGCTCTCTTCTAGGGCCTTGAGATCACAACCTGAGCCAAAGGCAGCCGCTTAACCTACTGAGCCACCGAGGTGCCCCCCCCCTTTTTAAAAGATTTTATTTATTTAGAGAAAGCGTGCAAGTGGGGGGAGGGGCAGAGGGGAGAGAGAGAATCTCCAGCAGACTCCCCACTGAGTGGGGAGCCCAAATGGGGCTTGATCTCACGACCCTGAGATCACGACCTGAGCTGAAACCAAGAGTCAGAGGCTTGCTTAACCGACTGAGCCGCCCAGGCGCCCCAACAGGCATCTCTCTTGAGTGATTCAGTCAACTGTTTATTTACAAAGCAAAACAAAGTTAAATTTTGTTTTTTAGATGTCATCATCATCAAAAACAACTGGCAGTCATTTGGCATTAAAGTAATTCTTTGATAATCAATTCTTAAATTGATTTTTGCTTAAATTTGTTTATTTACCATCTAGAGAGCACCGTTGTTCCCAATCCAGCTCAACGGCGGCAACTTTGACGTTAGTGAACTGAGCAGAATGGCAGACGTCACCATTAAGTCCCTCTTTCTCAGTATGGTTAAAATTTAGTTTTTTTTTTTTTTAAATCACATCTATTTTCATGGACATTTTGTCTAATTAAAAATAAAATTGGGGGTGCCTGGGTGGCTCAGTCGATTAAGCATCTGACTCTCGATCTCAGCTTAGGTCTTGATCTCAGGGTTGTGAGTTCAAGCCCCCTGTTGGGCTCTGTGCTAGGCCTGGAGCCTACTTAAAAAAAAAGGCAAAAACAAAAAAAATTCTAACGATTTTGTCTCCTTTAATTAACAGAGAAGTACAACAGTTCCATCCTGCTGTTAGAAATTCCTCTGAAGTGAAATTTGCTGTTCAGGCCTTTGCTGCATTGAACAGTAATAATTTTGTGAGATTTTTCAAACTGGTCCAATTGGCGTCTTATCTGAATGCTTGTCTTTTACACTGTTACTTTAATCAGGTGAGTAATGTAGCTATACTTGAAGAATTGGAAGAAACCAGATTGTTACTTTTGGTATTTAAGTGCTTTTCTATTCCAGGAACATTTTAGTAGGTCCCAGGCTAACTCTCGTAAGCATTGCACCCCCACCCCCTGAGGGTGTTGCCGCATTACCTTGTGTCACAGGGGCTGGCTCCATGGACCGCTGGTGGAAAAAGCTGTATGATGGAAAATACTATTGTTAGGTTTAGATCGGAGAAATCTCTTTAGAATAATATGACTTGAGTTCACTATCATTTTCCTTGGAAACAAACCAAAAATCAAAAATTGCACATGCAAAGTCCCTGACTTAAAAATTCTTAAGTGTTATTAATCTGAATTTTTGGAGTGAACCTGATGATGCTGAATCCATTTCAATAAATATCTTAAGGGCCTACTCCTTGTTGAGTACTGTGCTGTACCTTGGGGTTTCAAACCTGGGGAAGACCCATGTCTTACCTGGTGCTTTACATAGGGTATGAATGCCTGGTCTCAGAATTCCCCAAGTCAGGTCTTCAGCCCTAGCCCCCTGACAGTGTATGCACTGTGCTGCCCCCCAGCTGCAAGGGGTCCTCTAGGTGGGGAGGAGGCCGCGGGGGTGGGGGTGTGTGGGGGGGTGCTCTTAGGACCTGGTCAGCTGGTTCTGTGACTCCAGGTTGTTTTTTTTCTTTGATCACACATCAGGTCTTTTGGTAAACGGTGACTAAGCCCACGGTCATAGCCCAGGCAGAGGGTCTTCTTCAGGCGTGTTCATTGTGTCTTATAATTGCCAATAGCACTGAAATTCTGGAACAAATGAAAAGATTTTTAACAACGTGCCATTTGGGGAACTCAGGACATTCAATAAATAAAACCAATAGCTAATATTTTCAGAATGATTATGTGATGTTCTTAGAATGTTGGCTATTTGTGCCTGTTTTAATAACTTGAAACAAAAAAGACATCTAAGTGCTTTAGAGAAACGCAGTGTTTGACATGGTCCCGTAGGCTTCCTTGCTCAGCTCCACCTGCTGTGATGCTTCCTGTCCCTCCAGCCCCAGCCCACTACTGCCTCAGGGCCTTTGCACTTGCTGTTCTCACTGCTGTTCTTTCTCCTCACAGAGCCATATGGTGCTCACCTTCTTCAGGTGTTGGCTTGGCTGCCACCTTCTCAGCAGAGCCCACCCTGCCTGCCTGCCCTCCTCTGCCTTCCTCTGGTGCACTGTCACTGTTAAATGTACTGTGTATTTCACAGGTTCAGTTTGTTCGTTGTTGGTCTCTCCCTAACACATCAGTTCTGGGGGCAGGGATTTTGCTTTGTTCATTGTTGCGTGCTGCACGTTAACAATGCCAGAAGAGAAGTAAATACTTGATAAATACTGTTGGAATTGAAGAACACTGCAAGAGGAAGCAAGGGTCACCGAGAGTCCTAGACCCACATAACATTTATCTGTTTTTCCTGTCTTCTTTTTTTAGAGTACTTGTTATGAATTTCATGCCATTTATGCATTTTTTCATGGCACTTTATCATCTCTGTGATAATTTCTAGTGCCACAGAGCTTTTTGTCAAGTGGATAGTGCACAGTTGACCTTCCACATGCCCTGCTGATGGATGACTTGTCTTCTAGGGTTTCTTTGTGTGTGTGTGTGTGTGTGTTTTAGATTTTATTTATTTGTCAGAGAGAGAGAGCGTGCGTGCACACACAAACTGGGGAAGTGGCAGGCAGAGGGAGAAGCAGGCTCCCCGCTGAACAAGGAGCCTGATGTGGGGACCCCGGGATCATGACCTGAGCCGAAGGCAGACGCTTAACCGACTGAGCCACCCAGGCGTCCCTAACCGTTCCTGTGTATGACTGTTTCACATGCATTTCTGGACATCTTCTGCTGAGCAAATCCCCTGGTGATTGCTAAGCTTGGGCCTCCTAGTACCAGATTGCTTTCCATAGGGACTGAGCAGCAGCAGGACCGTGTCCCCCACGGTGGCATTTTGTGGTCATGGAATGACTGGCTCCTTAACACTGCAGTGATTTAGCTTCTCTCTTCAGATCCGCAAAGATGCTCTCCGAGCGCTCAACATCGCGTACACTGTGAGCACGCAACGCTCCACTGTCTTTCCCCTGGATGGCGTGGTGCGCATGCTGCTGTTCAGAGACTGTGACGAGGCCACAGACTTCCTGAACTACTATGGTCTCACTGTCTCTGATGGGTAAGAACAGAGGGTGGCTGTGGGACCTCTCTCCCTTTTTTTTTTTTTCTCTTTTAATTCTGATAAAGGGCTGGGAAGTGCAGCTACGTGCCAGGCCCCAGAGAGGGCCCATTCTGCATGCTGCCTCCCTGGGGTGCAGGTGAACACAGCAAGGCTCAGAATGGCTGGGGAGCATCCCCAGATCAGACACTGCTCGTTAGCGGATTGGCGTTCAGACCTATTTCTTTGCAATTCTAAAATCAGTGCTTTTCACAAGATACGAAGAAAGTAAAGGTAAAGGTTAGGGTCTTCCTTATTCTTTCTCTCAAAGATGACTTCTGCTGGCCAGTGACCACCACTGCCGACCTGTGGTGGCCCAGACTGGCACTGGTGGGCCAGGCCAGGGGCTTCTGTGCTGCTTGGAGTCAGTGTTTTAAGAACCTGATGAAACTCACGGACCCTCTCCCCGTAAATGGCAGCATAACGTGCGCCATGTCTTGTTCCAAGTTGCTGTTTCTCTAGCCCTTCCCTCGTCTTCACTCCTCATTGCCAGCCCCTTCCTGTCTGCTTCCTGCAGGCCTGTCCTCACAGAAACATGCGGCTTTGGAATGAGATAGGAGCGTGCGGGTGTGTGCTGTTCCACGTAGGGCTGTGTACAAGTAGGCCAGGAGGCTCCCATGTCACAGGGCAACGTCCAGGCTGGCAGCTGTGGGTACTGTGGGCTGGGACACCAGATCAGCCTTTACTGCCTCCCTCTTCATTTACATGTGGTTGTGGGGTGATCTAGTGACGGGGACAGGGCTTCCAGCATTGTTGCTGGGCACTGAGAAGGTGATGGTTGGCTTCTCACCTGTGTAACGCTTCTCTGGGTTCTCTGTGGTCTGGGTATAGCTGTGTCGAGCTGAACCGGTCCTCGTTCCTGGAACCAGAGGGCTTATCCAAGGCCAGGAAGTCGGTGTTTATTACCAGGAAGCTGACTGTGTCGGTTGGGGAGATTGTGAATGGAGGGCCATTGCCCCCCATCCCTCGTCATACTCCCGTGTGCAGCTTCAACTCCCAGAACAAGTACATTGGGGAGAGCCTGGCTGCAGAGCTGCCTGTGGGCACCCAGAGACCCAGCTCGGACACAGTAGGTGAGAAGCTGCAGTTGCATGAGGGAAGTAGCATTGCTCCTCCAGGAAGCCTCTCTGGAGGTAGGAGCATCTGTTTTATTTTGTGGATGGGGGTGGGGCAGGTGGGTATTGGCTCAGTGCTCAGATATTTCTCCCCTCTCAAGAATGGCCTGAACGGCTCTTTGACGTCACGGTGCTTGGTTCCCACTGGTGAAGCACACACTGTCCCCTGTGACATTGCTCGGGAGGGTAGCCAGCCCTTAGGGTCACTGTGGGTGCCCGGGGCTTGTCTTAAGTGCCTGCACTTGCCTGTTCCCTTCCAGGTGGGGGGAAAGGAGAGGCATGTGAGGCAGAGGCAGATGGACCGCCGCCCGCTCTCCTCCAGCAGCCTCTTCCCACCCCTGCACCCACACCAGCTTCTCTGCCTCACCTCCCAGCACCAACCCCGAGCACAGCGCCTAGCCTCTTCCAGCCCCCTGTGCAGCCTGAATTGCTTCCTCCAAGGCCTGTACCTTTGTACTCTGATGCGGTAAGGAATCTTCCAGGTTAGGCTCGGAGGAGCCCGGGGTACAAGTGTCACCAGAGTGTCTGACGTCCAGTCTGACTGTTGTCTATAGATCGAACCCACAGAGATGGTTGCGTGTGTGGCTCTAAAATGTTCTGAGTGCCAGCTGGGGCGGGTCTCAGGACCCTGGCCGTGGAGGCTTAAGCCTTTGTCTTTCTGACAAGGTGCCTGGGGCTCCGAGCTTAGGGCTGCACCAGGCCACCTAGTTTGTTGCCTGTGTCTGCTTGAAAGGGCCACAGCTCAGACTTTGGAGAAGGCGTGGCAGGGTTTTTGTGGCCATAACGTGAGGGCTGAAGGAAGTCCTGTCTTGCCCTGAGTGCTCTGCAGACACGTGGGTCTCTGTGGACCACCCTCTGCCCTATGGATTGGGCTGTGTTGCCTGGTCTCCCACGAGAGGTCCAGGGAGAGGCCCTGCCTGCAGCCCTTCAACTGCGGGTGGCAGAGCTGGGGCTGACCCCGCAGGCTCAGTGCAGAGCCCCCATCTTTGTCACGGTCGTCAGGACAGCACTTCATTGCTTCCTGTCCCAGTGCCATCTTGCACCCCTGACTTTCTGCTCTGAGTGATGTTCAACACGGCTCACCTGAGAGAGCCAGTAGACGTGTTGACTAGGGACATGTGGGGCCCCAGGCAGCACTGTGTGCCCTCCGATGGGGTTGAACAAGGCCTGTCTACCACATAGGTTGTGGGATTGGGCTCGCCAACCCTGTTGCTTGGGCCGGTGCTGGGGCGTTAAGGAGGCCTGGAGGATCGTGAGAATGGCTAGAGAAGCTGACCGTGTTGGATGTGGTGTGGGGGGCAGCATGGAAGGGTGTTGAGCAGGCAGCAGGCTTGCCCTGTTCTTTCATGAAGCCTTCTCTCCATTCATTAGCGGGAAACCTTTCCAGAAGCAGCATAGCTGATTCCCAGATTCCCTCAGACAAGTGTCCACTGATGAGGTTGTGAAGGGATGTTTTTGCCCTGGGGCGGAGGGATGCTCCGTGACACCATCTCCAAAGTTCTAACCCTCCGTGAAGGTTTTCAGTACCCTTAGGCTGTAGGGCTAGATTGTTTGGTTTTAAGCTCAGTTTGGATTGAGGCAGTATTTCTCACTGCTGGCGCTCTGACCCCGATCTGTCCTCTCCTTAGGACCTGGCTCAGGTAGTAGATGAGCTCATCCAGGAGGTTCTTCAGAGGGACTGTGAGGAGGTTGGTGCCGCTGGGGCGGCCTTCGCAAACACAGCTCTGGGGTAAGTGCAGTGCCCTACCTGCTGTGAAGCTGTTTGCTCCCTGGGGCCGTTCCCCATCCCTCCGTGTTTCTTCTTATAGAGCTGCTCTCAGTCTTGGACAGGAGGTTGCAGCTGCCCATTTGTACAGGCTTAACTGTTGGTCCTGTCCTCTAGGTGGGTATGATTGTGTCGTGTTCCTGACCTTCTCTTTGTCATTGGCATGAAGTTTCTGTTTGTGTGTGCTTTTTTTTCTTTAAAGATTTTATTTATTTATTTGAGAGAGCGAGAATGAGAGAGAGAGCACATGAGAGGGGGGAGGGTTAGAGGGCGAAGCAGACTCCCCGCTGTGCAGGGAGCCCGATGTGGGACTCGATCCCGGGACTCCAGGATCATGACCTGAGCCGAAGGCAGTCGCTCCAAAGGCAGTCGCTTAACCAACTGAGCCACCCAGGCGCCCTGTGTGTGCTTTTTGAGCAATGTTAGGTTTATTAAAGTTGTAAATTAAAAACATGTTTTTCCTTAAACTTTGAACATGCCTTTAAAATATGGTAAAGTATAAAAATTTGTTTATTCTCTATTAAAAATCAAAAACACTTTATGTGATCTTGGATTAAATTTTACTTTATAAATTTAACAGATTAAATCCCTTTAAACATTTTACATGATTTGCATTTTATACCATGATGAAATTTCTTTAGAGATTTCAAACTACAGTTATAAATTTCATATCTGATTCTAACATTTTAAATAACTAGTCTTAATAAATTTAATAATCAGAATCTTTCTAAGACTTATTTAAAGTTAATTAAAGCTAATCGATTTAGTAAATCAGATTATTTTAAGGATTTCAAACATGTTTTAAAAATCCTATTACACATGAAATCACACACTGATTAAAAAGTATAATTTCACCTGTATAAATGTAGATGACTCTAAAGTCATCTTTTTATTAAAAAAAATCTTTTCAATAGGTTTGATTCATTTTCTTTTACTGGAGTCAGATACTTTCTGGTCGAACTAAAAATACAATTTCCATTGGCTTTATTTTATTGTGATAAAATGTGCATAACAAAATTAACCACCATATTTAAGCATACGACTCAGTGGCATTAAGTACATTAACAGTGTTGTGTATTCATCACCATTGTTTCTGGAACTTTTTCATCATCCCAAACAAACTATACCCGTTAAATAATAATGTCCCATTCTCCTCTTTCCTTAGCTCCTGGTAACTTCTATTCTACTTTCTGTCTTTATGAGTTTGCCTCTTTTAGTACCTCACATGAGCGATATCATAACAGTATTTGTCCTTTTTGTCTGGGTTTTTTTAGACACAAAAATGTCTTCAAGTTCATCTTGGTTATAGCCTATACTAGCATTTCATTCCTTTTTTATGGCTGAATAATACTCCATTAAAAGTATACAGTTGACCTTTGATCCACGTGGGGGGGTTAGGGGTGCTGACCCCCTGTGCAGTCGAAAATCCAAGTATAACTTTTGACTCCCTAAAATCTTAAGTAATTATAACCTATTGAAGCCTTGCTGATAGCAATTAATAGTCGATTAACACATATTGTTTATGTTATATGTATCATATACTGCATTCTTACAGTAAAGTAAGTTAGAGTGAAGGAAATGTTATTAAGAAAATCATAAGGAAGAGAAAATACACTTACGGTATTGTATGTGTGAGTGGACCTGTGCAGTTCAAACCCATGTTTTTCAGGGGAAACTGTATAAACGCATATACACATGTATATACACATTTTGTTTATTCATCTGTTGATGGGACACTTGGAGTTCCACCTTTTGACTATTGTGAATAATGCTGTTGTGAACATTGGTGTACAAATAACTATTTGAGTCTCTACTCTCAGTTCTTATGGGCATATGCCTAGGAGTGGAATTACTAGATCATATGATCTTTTTTTTAATTTTTGAAAAACTGCCAAACTGTTTTCCACAGTGGCTGCACCATTTTATATTCCCACCAGCAGTGCACAAGGGTTCCATTTTCTCTACATTCTTGCCAATGTACAGTATCATCTTCAAAAAAAAATTTTTTTTTAAAGGTTTTATTTATTTATTTGACAGAGAGCAAGTGCACAGGCAGGGGGAGCAGCAGGCAGAGGGAGAGGGAGAAGCAGGCTGCCTGCTGAGCAGGAAACTCAATGTGGGGCTTGATCCCGATCCCAGGACCCTGGGATCATGACCTGAGCCGAAGGCAGACGCTTCACCAACTGAGCCACCCAGGCGCCCTAAAATTTTCTTTATTGTAGTCATCATAAAGGGTGCAGAGTAGTATCTTGTAGTTTTGGTTTGCATTTCCCTAATGAGTAATGATGTTAAGCCTGTTTTCATGTGCTTATTTGCCTTTGTGTATGTCCTTTGCCCATTTTTGAATTGTTTTTTGTTGTTGAGTTTGTAGGAGTTCATTTATTTTCTGGATATTAATCCCTTTTCAGATACATGATTTCAAACATTTTTTCCTATTCTGTTTGGGAATGTCTTTTCTGTTTGGATTGTCTTTTTACTCTCTTGATAGTGTCCTGAGATGCACAGAAGTCTTAAATTTTATGTAGTCCATTTTATCTAATTGTTCTTTTGTTGCCTGTACTTTTGGTTTTATATTCAAGAAATTGCCAAATCCAATGTTATGAATATTTTCCTGTGTTTTCTTCTGAGAAAATTATAGTTTTAACTCTTAAGTTTAGATCTTTGTTCCATGTTGGTTTCATTTTCATATATGGTCCAACACCATTCTTTTGTATATATTCTTTGTATTTTGAAATGACTGTCTTTTCCTCTTTGAATGGTGTTGGCACCCTTGTTGGAAATCAACTGGTCATATATGTGAGGGTTTCTTTCTGGATTCTCTATTCTACTCTGTTGGTCCATATGTCTGTTTTTATGCCAGTACCACATTGTTTTGATTGTCATAGCTTTGTAGTAAGTTGTAGTAAGTTTTGAAATCACAAGGCATGAGTCCTTCAACTTTGTTTCTCTTTTTCGAGAATGTTCCACTATTTGGTGTCCCTTGAAATTCCATATGAAATTTTAGGATGAGTTTTTCTTTTTCTTTCTTTTTTTTTTTTTTTTGAGAGAGAGAGCGAGTGAGCGGGGGTGGGGGGCAGAGAGAGAATCTTAAGCAGGCTCCATGCCCAGCGCAGAGGCTGACCTGGGGCTGGATCTCACGACTCTGAGATCATGACCTGAGCCGAAATCAAGAGTTGGATGCTTAACCGACTGAGCCAGCCAGGCGCGCCTGGGATGAGTTTTTCTATTTCTACAGAAATGCTTCTGGGATTTTGATAGTGATTGCATTGAGTATGTAGATTGCTTTGGGTAGTTTTGACATCTTAACGTTAAGTCTTCCAGTCTAGGGACGCCTGGCTGGCTCAGTTGGTAGAGCATGTGACTCTCTTGATCTTGGAGTTGTGAATTTGAGCCCCATGTTGGGCGTAGATTTCTTAAAAAAAAAGTCTTCTCATCTATCTACAGTGGGCTCTCTTTCCATTTGTTTAGATCATCCTTTATTTCTTTTAGCAATGTTTTCTGCTTTTCATTGTATAGGTCTTTCATCTCCTTGGTTAAATTTGTTACTAATTGCTTTACTCTTTTCAATGCTATTTTAAATCAAATTGTTTACTTAATTTCACTTTTAGAATGTTCATTGCTAGCATGTAGAAATACGATTGATTTTTTTTTTAAAGATTTTTATTCATTTGAGAGAGAGAGCATGGGGGGGAGGTGCAGAGGGAGAAACAGACTCCCCACTGAGCAGATAGCCTGAGCACGGGGGCTCCGTCCCAAGACCCCGAGATCACGACCTGAGCCAAAGGCAGATGCCCAACCAACTGAGCCACCCAGGAACCGCCGTTTTTTTTGATCCTTACATTCCAATCTTGCTAAACTTGTTTATTAGTTCTAATAGGTTTTGAATGGATTTCTTAGATTTTTCTATATACAAGATTATGTCCTCAATGAATAGATAATAGTTTTTTTCTTCCTTTGTAGTTATGGGTGTTTTTTATTTTTCTATAACTTCCAATATAGTATTGAATAGAAGCAGCAAATAGGGCATCCTTGTCTTGTTCCTGGTCTTAGAGGAAAAGCTTTCAGTGTTTCACATCTGAATATGATGTTAGCTGTGGTTTCATATACAGGCTGTATCATGCTGAGGAAATTCCTTTCTTTTTGTAGTTTTTTGAGTGCTTTTTATCGTGAAATGGGGCTGAATTTTGTCAGATGCTCTTTCTGCATCAATTAGGATGATCATGTGAGTTTTTTCCATTCAGTTTATTAATATGTTTGTATTACATTGTTTTTCATTTGTTGAACTACCCTTGCATTCTAGTAGTAAATCCCATTTGGTAATTTTTTATAATCCTTTAAATATATTGCTGAATTTTGTTTTGTTCGTATTTTGTTGAGGATTTTGATACCATTATCCTTAAGGGATATTGGTCTGTGGTTTTCTTATAGTGTCTTTGTCTGGTTTTGTTGTCAGTGTATCAGTTCAGGGCAATGCTGGCTTCACAGAAGTGTCAGAAAGTGTTTCTTCCTCTTCACATTTTTAGAAGAGTTTGAGAAGGATTGGTGTTAGTTCTTTCTTTTTTTTTTAAAGATTTTATTTATTTATTTGAGAGAGAGAGAATGAGAGAGCACAAGAGGGAAGAGGGTTGGAGGGAGAAGCAGACTCCCCGCTGAGCAGGGAGCACGATGCAGGACTCGATCCCGGGACTCCAGGATCATGACCTGAGCCGAAGGCAGTCGCCCAACCGACTGAGCCACCCAGGCGCCCTGGTGTTAGTTCTTTCTTAAGTGTTTAATATAATTTGTCGGTGAAGCCATGCGTTTCTGGACTTTTCTTTGTTGGGAGAGGTTTATGAATACTGAGTCAATCTCATAGGTCTATTCACATTTTCTGTTTCTACATGAGTCAGTTTTGATAGATTGTGTGTTTTAGACATGATCTTAATTTTTATGCTAAAAGCCAAATCTATATTTTTCCTAGCCAATATTAGAAGTTTAGTTATGCGGCTTGCTTGGCTTTTATTTATTTATTTAGAATGACACTCACTTTTCTCTGCCTAGTGTTTCCAGTGCTGCTATGGAGGAGCTATTAACAGCTGCAACCACAGGCATTTTGAGGCACATTGCAGCTGAAGAAGTGTCTAAGGAAAGGGAGCGAAAGGAGGAGGAGAGGCGGCAGGCTGAAGAGGAGAGGTGAGTGTGTCTTGTTCTTACAGTGCACATGAGGTCAGAGTGTGTGGACACGGGACAGAACCTTCCCTGGCCTGGGATGCTCTTACTGTTGTCCACTGCACTGGCATCAGACCCATGGTTCACCCAGCGCCCTCATACACTGCAGTCTAGGTAATGGGTGGGGGTCTGAGGCCCACACCCACCTTGTGAGCAGCAGCCTTCCCCCATAGCTGGAGGGGGGAAGGGTGGTGGTCAGGGAAGCTGGAGTGTGTGTGGCTGTGTGGCTTGTCTGGTGGCATCAGAGGAGTGGGCTTGCCGGCTTAGGCAGCACAACTCAAATCCCAACTTTCGAGGTCAGGAAGGGTGCTGACACTTATTTTTATTCTTAAACATTACTCTTGTGCTTTTTTTTTCCTTTTACCGTTAGGTTGAAACAAGAGAGAGAACTGGTGTTAACTCAGCTGAGCCAGGGCCTGGCTACAGAGCTCACAGAACTTGTCGTGACAGAATGTGTGAGGAAAACCTGCTCCCAAGAGTTGAAGTAAGTGAAGTGCTGGTATCTTGTAGTTCAAGGATGTGGGGTGGTGGGAAAGAAGGGGTTTATTGAGGCACTGTGGACAGGCTGGTGCAGTTCAGGCTGGCTGTGTTTCACTTTTTTTTTTTTTTTAAAGATTTTATTTATTTGACAGAGAGAGAGACAGCAAGAGAGGGAACACAAGCAGGGGGAGTGGGAGAGGGAGAAGCAGGCTTCCCGCCGAGCAGGGAGCCCGATGTGGGGCTCCTTCCCAGGACCCTGGGACCATGACCTGAGCTGAAGGCAGACGCGTAACGACTGAGCCCCCCAGGTGCCCCATAGCTGTGTTTCACTTTGACGAGGAACATTTCTTTTGGATAGCCAAACAGTAAAATGCCATTCTTGTTCTTGAGTGTGTGTTGCCTCCAGAGAGGGCCTCACTTACACTCTTGACCTCATTGTGGATCCTGCACTGGTTGTAGGGAAGTGTCTGTTAGCAAAATAATTCATGGGTAGTCTTCTACGCACCGAGGTATTTACAGTTAGTTTTTCTCAAGTAGAAGATCCTTTCTTTTGTTTCCTGTGTTAAAAGATTTTTTTGAGGTATCTCATTTAAGAATTTTATTAACTTCTTTTTTTAAATTGAAGTATAATTAACATGCAATGTTATATTAGCTTCAGATGTACAACATATTGATTCAAAAGTTCTATAAATTAATTCAGTGCTCACCATGATAAGTGCAGTCACCGCTTGTCACTATACAACATTATTACAGTGTTTATTACTCACTGTATTCCCTATGCTGTACTTCTCATCCTATACAACATTATTACAGTGTTTATTACTCACTGTATTCCCTGTGCTGTACTTCTCATCTCTGTGGCTTACTTATGTTTTGACTGGAAGTTTGTAGGTCTTAGTCCTCTTCATTTCACTCTTTCACTCACTCCCCCCCACCTCTCCTCTGGCAACCACCAGCTCTCTGTATTTAAGAGTCTGTTTTTGTTTATTCTTTTGTTCTGTTTTTTAGATTCCACATATAAGTGAAATTATATGGTGTTTGTCTTTTTCTGTCTTATTTCGCTTAGCACATTATTCTCTATGTCCATCCATGTTGTTGCAAATGGCAAGATCTAACTCTTGTTTGATGGCTGAGTAGTATTCCATTACACGCACGCACACACACACACACACACACACACACACACACGCACACACCCCATATCTTTATTTATGTATCTGTGGATACTTAAGTTGCTTCCATATCTTGGCTATTATAAATAATGCTGTTATAAACATAGGGGTGCATGTATCTTTTCAAATTAGTTTTCAGTATCTTTGGGTAAATACCCAGTAGTAGAATTACTGGATCGTATGGTATTTTAAGTTTTAATTTTTTGAGGAGCCTCCATACTGTTTTCCACAATGGTTGTATTTTTTTTTTTTAAGATTTTATTTATTTATTTGAGAGAGAATGAGAGAGAGAGAGCATGAGAGGGGGGAGGGTCAGAGGGAGAAGCAGACTCCCCACCGAGCAGGGAGCCCGATGCGGGACTCGATCCCGGGACTCCAGGATCATGACCTGAGCCGAAGGCAGTCGCTTAACCAACTGAGCCACCCAGGTACCCTCCACAATGGTTCTATTAATTTACATTCTCACCAAAATAGTAGACAAGGCTTCCCTTTTCTCTGCATCCTGGCCAACATTATTATTTGTCTTTTTGATTCTAGTCATTCTGACTGAGGTGATATCTCATTATGGTTTTGATTCACATTTCCTTGATGATTAATGATGTTGAGCATCTTTTCATATGTCTGTTGGCCATATATATGTCTTTGGAAAAATATATATTCAGGTCCTCTGCCTGTTTTTAAACGTTTTTTTTTTTTGGGGGGGGTGGTGAGTTACGTAAGTTCCTTATGTATTTTGGATAATAACCCTATCCATATCGGATATGTAATTTACAGATATCTTCTCCCATTCACTGGGTTGCCTTTTTGTTTTGCTGATGGTTTCCTTCACTGTGCAAAAGCTTTTTATTTTGGTATAATCTTAGTAGTTTATTTTTGCTTTTGTTTCCTTTGCCTGAGGAGACATACCCATAAATATGTTGCTAAGGCTGATGTCCAAGAGATAGCGCCTATGTTTTCTTTTAGGAGTGTTAAGGTTTCAGGTCTCACACCTAGGTCTTTAATCCACTTTGTTTTTTTTAGTGTGTGGTGTGAGAAAGCGGTATAGTCTCATTCCCATACATGTAGCTCTCCAGTTTTCCCTATACCAGTTGTTGAAAACTGTCTTTTCTCCATTGTATATTCCTTTCTCCTTTGTTTAAAGACAATCGACTCTTAGGTATGGGCCCTCTCTCCTATTCTATTAATCTCTGTGTCTCTTTTTTGTGCCAGTACCATACTATTTTGGATTACTATAGTTTTGTAGCATACTATGAAATTTGGGATTGTGATACTTAACAACTTTGTTATTCTTAAGATTGTTTTGACTATTCAAGGTCTTTGTGGTTCCATACAAATTTTAGGATTATTTGTTTTTGTTTTGTGAAAAATGCTATTGGTATTTTGATAGGGAGTGTATTGAATCTGTAGATTGCTTTGGGTGGTATGGACATTTTAACAGTATTAATTATTTCAACGCATGAGCGTGAAATACCTTTCTGTTTGTGTTATCTTCAGTTTCTTTAATCAGTGTTTTGTAGTGTTTAGAGTATAGGTCTTTTACCTCCTTGATTAAATTTATTCCTAGGTATTTTTTTTTTTTTTTGGTGCAACTGTAAATGGGATTGTTTTCTTAATTTCTCCTGCTACTTTGTTATTAGTGTATAGAAGTGCAGCAAATTTCTGTGTATTAATTTTATATCCTGAAACTTTATTGAATTCATTTATCAGTTCTGATAGTTTTTTGGTGGAGTCTTTAGGATTTTCTATATGTAGTATCACGTCATCTGCAAATAGTGACAGTTTTACTTATTTTTTTACCAATTTGGATGTCTTTATTTCTTTTTCTTGTCTCATTGCTGTGGCTGGGACTTCCAGGGCTGTGTTGGAAAAAAATGGTGAGAGTGGCATCCCTGACTTGTTATTGATCTTAGAGGAAAAGCTCTCATTTTCACCATTGAGTATGATGTTTCTGTGGGTTTTTCATATATGGCCTTTATTATGTTGAAATGTGTTCCCTTTAAACATACTTTGTTGAGGGTTTTTATCATGAATGGGTGTTGTATTTTGTCAAATGCTTTTTCTGCATCTGTTGAGATGATCATATGGTTTTTATCCTTTCTTTTGTTAATGTGCTGTGTCATATTGATTTGCAAATATTGAACCACCTTTGCATCCCTGGAATAAATTCCAATTGATTGTGGTGAATTATTTTTTTAATGTATTGTTGAATTCAGTCTGCTAATATTTTGTTGAGGATTTTTGCATCTGTGTTCATCAGGGATATTTTTCTTTTTTTGTAGTGTCATTGTTTTTGTATCAGGGTAATGCTGGCTTTGTAGAATGAATGTTTCTACATTTATAGACTGTTTTCCTTTCTCTTCTATTTTTTGGAATAATTTGAGAATGATAGGTATTAACCTTTATTGACATTTTTGATAGAATTTACCTTTGAAGCCATCTAGTCTTGGACTTTTGTTTGTTGGGAGTTTTTTTTTTATTACTGATCCCATTTCATTACTAGTAGTTATTCAAATTTTCTATTTCATCCTGATTGAGTTTTAGAAGACTGTATGTTTCTAGGAATTTATCTACTTCTTCTAGGTTGTCCAGTTTGTTGGCATATCATTTATCATAGTATTTTCTTATAACCTTTGTATTTCTGTGGTGTGAGTTGTTATGTCTCTTCTTTCGTTTCTGATTTTATTTATTTGAGTCCTCTCTTTTTCTTGATGAGTCTGGCCTAAAGGGTTATCAATTTTATCTTTTTAAAGAACCAGCTCTTGGTTTTATTGATCTTTTCTATTTTGTGTACTCTCAGTTTCATTTATTTCTGCTCTAATCTTTATTACTTCTTTCCTTCTACAAGCTTTGGGTTTTGTTTGTTCTTTTTTCCCCCTAGCTCCTTTAGGTTAGGTTGTTTATATGAGATTTTTCTTATTTCTTGAGGTAGGCCTGTATCACTATAAACTTGCCTCTTGGAACAGCTGCATCTCAAAGATTTTGGACTATTGTGTTTTCCATTTGTCTCCATGTACTTTTTAAACTTCTTTGATTTCTTGGTTGACCCATTTATTGTTTAGTAGCCTGTTGTTTAGCCCCCATTTGTTTATGTTCTTTCCAGATTTTTTCTTATTTCTGATTTTTAGTTTCATACTGTTGTGTTTAGAAGAGATGCTTGATATGATTTCAGTCTTCTTAAGTTTATTGAGACTTGTTCTGTGGCCTAACAAGTGATCTATCCTGGAGAATGTTTTCTGTGCACTTAAAGAATGTGTATTCTGTTTTTGGATGGCATGTTCCATATATATCTGTTAGGTCTAACTGGTCTCGTGTCTTGTTCAAAGTCACTGATTCCTTGTTGATTTTCTGTCTGACCTATCCGTTGATGTAAATGTGATTTTAAAGTCCTCTGTCATTACTGTATTACTGTGAATTTTTCCTTTTCTGTCTGTTAATATTTGCTTTATGTATTTAGGTGCTCCCATGTTGGGTATATGCATATTTACAATTGTTCTGTCCTCTTCTTGGATTGTTCCCTCTTTCGTTACGTACTGCACTTTTTTGTCTCTTACTATGGTCTTTGTTTTAAAGTCTCTTTGTTTGATATAAGTATTGCTGCCTTGGCTTTTTTTCCCACTTCTGTTTGCGTAGTGTATGTTTTCCACCCCTTCACTTTCAGTCTATATGTCTTTAGGTCTGAAGTGAGTCTCTTGTAGGCAGCATGTAGATGGATCTTGTTTTTTTAATCCATTCAATCACCCTGTGTCTTTTGATTAGAGCATTTACTTGTAAAGTAATTATTGATAGGTAGGTATGTACTTATTGCCATTTTGTTAATTGCATTCTGTTGTGTTTTTTTTTTTTTTATAGTTCTCTGTTCCTTTCTTCTCTCTTCACTTGTGGTTTGATGGCTTTCATTAATAATATGCTTGGATTCCTTTCTCTTTATTTTTTGTGTATCTATTATAGGTTTTATTTTTTAAAGATTTATGATTTATTTGACAGAGAGAGAGAGTGAGCAAACACATGCAGGGGGAATGGCAGGGGGAAGGGGAGAGGGAGAGGGAGAAGCAGGCTCCCCACTGAGCAAGGAGCCTATGTGGGGCTTGATACCAGGACCCCGGCCGGGATCATGACCTGAGCCGAAGGCAGATGCTTAACTGACTGAGCCACCCAGGCGCCCCTCTAGTACAGGTTTTTGATTTGTGGTTACTACGAGGCTCATATATAACATTTTATGTGTACAGTAGCCTGTATAAAGTTGCTGGTCGCTTAAGAACTTTATTGATTTTACCTCCAAGCTTCAGGGTAGAAAGAAGTTCAGTGTGTAGGGAAATCTGTCTTTGCGCTTAAGCTCCCCTGAGGTAGCCTTGAAAGTGATGAGCTATATTAGTATAGAGCACAGGTCCCAGTGCAGATGGAGGACATAGCCAGGAGGCTGAAGTGTTTTTATTTTTTTTATTATTATTATTTTTTTACACGTTTTTTATTCATTTATTTGACAGAGAGAGACACAGCGAGAGAGGGAACACAAGCAGGGGGAGTGGGAGAGGGAGAAGCAGGCTTCCCGCTGAGCAGGGAGCCCGATGCGGGGCTCAATCCCAGGACCCTGGGACCATGACCTGAGCTGAAGGCAGACGCTTAACGACTGAGCCCCCCAGGCTCCCCTGAAGTGTTTTGTTTTAAATAATGTTTCTTTCTATCTTTAATAAATGGGAGTCTATTTCCCTATTTACTGTAAGCATGAGACCTCATAAGTGATGGACCGATGCCTATCCTTAATCCTAGGAAGGAGTGTTAGGAAATGTGTAAGAGCTAGGACTTGCTGATACATTTTCCCATAGTCCCAGGAGACCTGGGCTTCAGCTCAGCACCAGGCCTGTCTCCACCTGCCACAGAGGCTGGCTACTGGAAACACGTCTTGCTTGTTTAAGCTACTTTGATTTTGTGACTAAATGTATTTGATAACATTTTCTGTGTTCCCTTGGTTGACAGAATTTTGTCATAAAAATCTTCTTTTAGATACTGGTTTATCTGAGGGCCACTGCCATGTGAAACATGGGCTGCCAGTCTTGGCTGCTGGCTGTCATGTACTTTAGTCACTTCTAATTGCAAACATCAGCTATAGCTGACGAGAAGGTGTTGTAGTTGTCTTACTGGTCACTTAAAAATTAAATTTTGTAACTATTAAGATAAAGGTTTACTTATTGACTTTGCAAGGGCTCTGTTGGACCTATGATCTGTACCACTTTTTTTTTCTATCTTTTCAGGTGTCTGTACATTAAGTAAAATGAAAATCTTAAAGCTTCTCTCTTTTTTTTTTAAAGATTTTATTTGTTTGACAGAGAGAGAGTTTCTCTTGTGGCAGAGACATAATTACATTTCAGTAGTAAGGATGTGGGTCTTGCCATTTTATAGGGCAAGCCCTCGGTGTGTGTGGGCCCTGGGTGCAGTGTCCCTACCCTGATTGCTCTCTTCTGTAGGAGTGCAGTGGAGACAGACCAGAGGGTCCGCATGGCCCGTTGCTGTGAGGATGTCTGTGCCCAACTGGTGGACTTGTTTCTCAGGGAAGAAATCTTCCAGACTGCAAAGGAGACCCTCCAGGAACTTCAGTGCTTCTGCAAGTATCTCCAGCGGTGAGTCCTACGTCCTTACAGATGAAATGGGTGCACACGGGGAGAGCCTTTGACAAGATTATACTTTCAGAAATAGTCAATTATATACACGTGTGAAACATGTTCCTTCCTAAAGGGTCGATGCTAAGGGGATGAGTAAGGAATCAGCCTGGGAGCTGTTCTGTATTTCGACAAGTATTTATAGGTTGCTTTCTTTCATTCACCCGCTCCTCTCAACACAGAGAGATGGCCGTGAATAAGCCAAAGAAATTCTAGCTGTATGCACCCAGATGGATGAAATTCTAAAACAGTTTATAGTGAAAAAGCAATTCTTAGGGAAATGTGTACAATATACAGTGTATATTCAAAGTAGATTGTTTTAGATTTATACTTAGTAGTATAACCCTAAAGAAAAGAAGGAAAATGATCCTCAGAAGCAGCTGCTGAGTACCCATCCAGAAGCCTTCTGCCCTTTTTTGTGGTTGTTAGGACAGATGACAGCATGTTCTCTACTCTGGGCTAACCTTTCTTTACTCCACTTGAGGTCAGGTGGAGCCCTAACCACAACAGCATATTGGACTCTTCCAGGTGTCGGGGCACCATAAATGACCTACCTGGTTCTTAGTTGATGGACTTTCACGTGGCTTTTCTTTTTAGCCATGACAAAGAGTACTGCAGTGACTGTCCTTGTACAAACATTTCACAGAGGTGCACACATACGTGGAGATAAATTCCCATCAGTGGTATTTCCTGGGTCAAAGTATATACGTATCTTTATTTGTATCCATATTGCCAGATAGGCTTCCAAAGATTTTTCAGCTTTAGTGCTTAATTTAAGTTCACTAGTTTTGTTGTTCACTCCTCATCTGCTATCATGCCTTTCCTGTGCCTGAGTATTAATTTTAATTCTGATTCATTTCTGTTTGAGGACTGTTGCTGAAAAAGACCTAAACATTGCCAGAAAATGTGCTTCCGTGTGTTGTAGCACTGTACTGTGTTTTTGCCTTTGTCCCTGTAGTGAGCTTTAGAATATCCAGTGATGATATGGTGGTGTATCTTCCAGGTGGAGGGAAGCCGTCGCAGCCCGGAAGAAACTGAGGCGCCAGATGCGGGCCTTCCCTGCAGCACCCTGCTGTGTGGATATGAACGACCGGCTGAGGGCATTGGTGCCCAGTGCAGAGTGCCCCATTGCTGAGGAGAACTTGGCCAAGGGCCTTCTGGACCTGGGCCATGCGGGTAAAGTGGGCATCTCCTGCACCAGGTGAGCACTCAGCCTGCCATGGCTGCCTAGTGCCCCCCTGCCCCACCTGGCTTTATAGAGAGCATGGATTAATGTGTGCCCTTGGAGGGAAGATGGGTGGAATCAGAGAAAGAGAAGATACATGCAGGCTTGTGTTCCTGAAGGTGGTCTTCCCCTCCAGTTCTGGACGTATGACATATTCTACATGCTTTGGTTTCATGTGCTTTTTCCACTTCAGACATCAGGGCCCGGTAATTGACTCTTACTGAGAATCACCTGTTCTCTTCTGGCCTCTGTGGATATACCATGTCCGTTCTTGTTGGTGGAGGTTCTTCTGTCTCCATGAATGTGTTCTGGAGGGCAGAATTTTTGTCTGTATACTGTTCATCTCCCATGGCTGGCACTAGGGACAGTAGATAAGTGCTTGATATTTGTGGAATGAACAAGTCCTTTGACTAATTGGTTTCTTTATCAGCAACGGTTTTCTTGGTCTCCTAAGCATTCCCCATCAGGAGACACTGCTAACCAGTTACTTTCCACTCAGAACATCAGTAAGTAATTTATCAAGCTCCTTGCACGGGCAGGCACAGTGTCCTTCTCCTTTCTTTGTAGGTTAAGGTGGCTCAGAAATAAGACGGCGCACCAGATGAAGGTTCAGCACTTTTACAAGCAACTGCTGAGGTCTGTTATACCCCCGCGTGCGGGCTTCTCCTGCCTGGGCTTGTGCACTGCCTTACCTCTGTGCTCTGTCCCTTCCAGTGATGCGGCATGGGTGCCCCTGGACCTGCCATCCCTTGTGGCCAAGCACCTCCCTGGGAGGCGGGAGCGTGTGTTTTGGAAACTGGTGCTGGTGTTGCCTGATGGAGAAGAGCAGTCCCCAGGGAGTCCGGGCAGGTCAGGAAGTGTTTCCCTCTCTGGGCTTTGAGGTTGAGAAGGTGACTTCAGGAGGCGGAGCGACTTCTCCGAGAGCATCAGGCGTGAGGGACTTGTAGTCTGTTTTGTGATTTGAAGTTGATACTTTAGATTATTTAAATTTTTACTCTGTAAACTGGGCCCAAAAGCATTTTAAGAGTTGATCCTCATTTAAAGTATGCTGAAGTATATTGATTAGAGCTTGCTTCATTGTAGGTTCTTGGGGAAGACAGTTGACTGTGTTTGCTATAGTTCCTTTTTTTTTTTTTTTAAGGAAAAAACCGGCATTTTTTAAAAAAATCCAAGAAATTGACATGGCATTATTTCCTGTAACCAAACTGCTTCCAGACGTCACTTTAAAGCAGAGCATGTTACTTTTCTTTTTTAACAATTTTATTGACATGTAATTCACATGTTATAAATTTCACCCCTTTAAAGTTTCTGTTTCACTGGTTTTTAATATTTACAGAGTGGTACAGCTATCACCATTAATTCCAGAACATTTTTTACCTACAAAGAAATCCCATATCCATTAGCAGTTACTCATCGTTCCTCCCTGTTGTTAGCTCCTGGAAACCACTAATATGTTTCCTGTCTTCTCTGCGTTTTCCTATTCTAGACATCCTATATGAATGGAGTCCTACTCTCTGTAGGCTTATGACTGGCACCTTTCACTCAGCCGTCATGTTTTCTGGGTTTTATCTTGCAGCAGATATCAGTCTTTCATTTTTTTTGTGGCTGAATAATATTCCATTGTATGAATATAACACATTTTATTTATCTGCTCATCAGTTGATGGGAATTTGGGTTGTTTCCACCCTTTGGTTATTATGAATAATTCTGTGAACAGTCATGTATATTCATGAACATTCTGTACATACGTGTTTGTGTGCACAGATGTTTGCAGTTCTGTTTGTTGTATACCTAGGAGTGGAATTGCTAGGTTGTGAGGTAACCTTATGTTTGAAAGTCCTTGAAGAATTCCCAAACTGTTTTCCACAGTGGCTGCACCATTTTCCATTCCTGTTAGCAGTGTTTGAGGGTTACTAAATTCTCTGAATACGTTCGTTTTTTAGCAGATACTATTGAAACACATGCAAGCTAAGGAAAAAGTCATAAAGCTTGTAACACAGCTAAGCAAAGAAGAGAGCTGTGGTGTTTAAATGATGATTCATTTCTTAGAACAGAACAGCTGTCTTCTGATTCGCTAATAAGTTTATTCACTAAGAAGTACACATCACAATATTCTTAAGAGCTCAGGCATGAAATCTGATTCTGTAAAACATGTGTATAGTTGATCCTTAAATAACACGGCCTTTAGGGAGGTCAGTCCCCCCTGCACAGTTGGAAATCTGAATATAACTTTTAACTCTTCCGGAACTTAACTACTGATAGCTTGCTGTTGACCAGAAGCCTAACATTAAACAGTCAACATCTATTTTGTGTATCTCTTATATACTATATTCTTATAATAAAGCTAGAGAAAATGTTAAGAAAATGTCTAAAGTCATAAGGAAAATACATTTATAGTACTGTACTGTCATTATTAAAAAACATCTGTGTATAACTGGACCCACACAGTTCAAACCTATGTTGTTCAAGGGTCACCTGTATTTCAAACTCTTAAGGACCTTTTCTATTGGTCACAGTCTTCTTAGTGCTTCAGAATTTTAAATCACACTGCAATAGACCAGGTTCATGAGTGCCCTCTTCTGTTGCCCCTGTAGAGTTCCTAGCTCCAGTTTAAAATCACAGCCTATTTTGTTCAGCTCAACTTTACAGTAAGAGTTGATGTCTGTGAACCTACATCTCTATGGTATTTCTCTTCCTTACTTTTCCTAAAAATCTTTATAGTTTACATTTAGATTTAGACTCTTTTTGAAGTGTTATTTTCTTTTATTCACAGAATTTTAGCAAACTGGTTACAAGTCAAGTTCATGGGAGGTGATGGCTCGGTGGGCGACATAAGCAGTGAAGCTGGGGGCATTCAGACGCTCGCTCTATTTCACGCACTCAGCAGCAAAGGGGATCAGACTGTTGCTGTCAATGTGTGTATAAAGGTGGGTGAGAATCACGTGTATTTACTTCTGTGATTTTCTTATTTCACTCATTCCCAGACATAATTGGAATCCTATAAGTGCCTTGAAGTGGTTTTGAAGGCATGTAGGAGGCTCAGAAGCTTGTGTCATGTCTGTTCCTCCTTGTGTCCTCATGGCATTCCATGGATCACCCTCTTGGTGTGACATACCAAGCTAGATTCTCAGGAGTGCAGTGAGTCTTAACCAGTTATTTCAGGTCACAGATCTCTTTGAGAACTTGGTGAAAACTCAGAACCATCCTGCATAGATTCACATAATTCAGGAGCGCTGAACTCCATGGGCCTCTGGTAATTAACCCAAGAGGGATAGGAGAGTATTTCACAAAAATGCAGTGCCTGTTATGTCATGTGGTTTGCCAGTAGCTGACATCTTTATTATAATAGCTTCCTGATACATCAGTTTTATGGTTTTAATCCTATGCAGTTTTCACTAAACTTGGTCCCAGCTACCATAGAAGTTCAGTATTGGGCATTTCAGGTCAGTTCGTTTTGTTTTATGTTCAGGTTGTCTCAGTTTTTGATTATAAGTTCTAATTTTTGTTCTTTATAGGGGTTTGTATAGTACAGATGCCCTGAGAGATTTTTTTTTAAATTTTATTTTGTTTTTATTGAAGTAGAGTTGATATACAAGGTTAACATTAATTTCAGGTGTACAGCATAACGATTCCATAAGTCTCTACGTTACAGTGTGCTCACCGCAGTATATTTATTGTCACCACACAACACTATTACATGAGCATTGACTGTGTTCCCTATACTGTACCCTTTACCCCCTGATTAGTCATTCCATGACTGGAAACTCGTAACTCCCACTCTCCTCCATTTTGCCCAGCCTCCACTCCCTCCCCTCTGGCAGCCATCACCTGAGAGATTCTTGTTTAATGAGAACCTGTTTCCTCATTAGCTTTAAGCCTACATAAATAAATTGTAGGTATTAGTGGTATTAGTGTATGTGTTCAGATAAACCCAGATAGGTATTTTATTTGCTTGGAATATAACAGTGCAGGGCAGAAAGTGTGGGCTTCTGGGGTTGATTGCTACTGCTCTGGCAGCTCTTTGAGCCTCATCGTGGTGCCTTCTGTAATGTGGTCATGACTGCTCCAAGGCCTCATGAGGGCCAGCTGGGCTGCATGCTCAGATGGGGGCTCAGCGAGAATCCACTCTCTCCCGTATGTCCTGACGTGGCCTACTGTGCCCAGACCTCTCCTCTTCCTAAGAAGGTCACCTTTGTGCCACACTCTGCTCATCTGCAAGTGATACTCTAGTCCATGTTCCCTCTTCAAATTGGAACTTCTTCAAATTGTAGTTTGGTTATAGGGTTTTTATTTTATTTTTCCATTTTATTGATTGATTGATTGATTGATTGTAAACTCTGCACCCAATGTGAGGCTTGAACTCATGACCCTGAGATCAAGAGTCCCATGCTCTTCTGACTGAACCAGCCAGGTGCCTGTGTTTTTCCATTTTAATACTATTTATTTCATTTTCTAAATGTAAAAGTAATACATGTATGAAGTTTAGAAATATAAGGAAATATAGAGGAAGCATAAAGATAATAAGAGCCATTTATTCTCTCACCATTTAGGGGTAACAGTCATGTCTTGGTTCATGTTCTTCCCTTTTTTCCTATGACCATAAAGTCAGATTTCACCAGTTGGACAATTTGTTGTTCCTCTTGCCTTTATTCTTAAGTCTTTTAATCAAAGCAGTACTTGCATGTAGTTAAAAAGTCAGATAACATCTCATAATTTATAATGAGACATAGCAGCCCTTGCCCCTCTCCTAGCCCCTATTCCTAGGGCTTGATTTCTGTTGTGTTTGCAAATCACATGCTTATGTTGCTCTTTCTCAACTTTTATCTACTTTAGATGTTCTTCACTGACTTCCCATTAAAATATATCTTTTGCTGTACAACAAATTACCCCCAAACTTAGCAGCTTAAAATAGCAAGCATTTATTATCTCATAGTTCTGTGGGTCAGAAGTGCAGGTTGTGGTTTAGTTGGGTCCTCTAGCTCAGGGTTTCTCACAAGGTGGAAATCAAGATGGAAGCCAAAGCTCTGGTCTCATCTGAAAGCTTGACTGAGGGAAGATCCACTTCAAAGCTCACTCTCATGGTTGTTGGCAGGATTCACTTCCTTGCAGGCTGTGGCTGGGGCCTCTCCATAAGGCAGCTTGTAACATCAGCTGGGCAAGATGGCAGAGTCTCTCTGTAACCTAATTATAGAAGTGACATCCCGTCACGTTTGTCTGATTCTGTTAAAAGCGAGTCAGGGCAGGGGATTGTGCAAGGGCATGGGCACTAGAAGGTGGGATTGTGGGAGTGTCTTCATGGCTGCAGCCCATGCTAGGTGAGGAGGGAACTCATATCATGGTCCTACCCAGCCTTGCCCAGTTCCCAGGGTGGCTACATCATCACTTTATCTTACCTCAGTGAGTGGGGTCACATTCTGATGGCTGTGTGACTGCTATTTGCCCCAGAACCAGCAAGTGTTCTGTGACTACATTTCTTTTTTCTTTTTTTGCAATTAATAGTTGCCTTATTTTCTCACTTAATGTAGTTTTCTCTGTATCTTTCATTATTTTTTACCCAAATATGCCACCATGTTGGCTGTATACATCTTAGTAGAGGTTTCCAGACGCTCTGTCCCTTCACCTTACCCCTTCACCTTGGAGGAAGTGCCACCCTCTTGCTCCCCTCTGGGCTGACCTTGTGTCCCACTGCACCAGCAGTGCCCCTGATGTCACTGCTTTTAGTGCAGATCTTCGGATAAAGTCATGGTCAAATTTGCAGCTGGCCTGGGAGTTCTATCTGGGCTCCCTTGAAGTCCATGCATCTCAGGCACAATGTCTGCTGTCCCATCTTAAGCCAACTTCTTCCTCTGTCTCTCACAGCTTCTTAATTCACACTCATTCATCCACCCAGGTTGCCGCTCTGGTCTCCATACCCTCCCCTGCTGACTTTGACCTCGGGCAAGTTACTTGTGTGGGAGTACTCTTAGGAGCCCTCTTTTTTTTTTTTAAATATTTTATATTGTTTATTTGTATGACACCAACAGGGTCTCTGCTCTCTGAGCTTTCCTGATTTTCATTTTGTTCATTTCCTCCCCTTCCCCAATTTTTGCTTCCTTTGTTTTGTTTCGGTTTTTAATTAATCTCGGACTGGCTTATACCTCTTGGAGAGAAAGCCTCTCTCCTTCAGAAGGCACACTGCATTCCTCATCCATTCACTCAGGTATGCATTTCACAAGTGTTTATTGAGTGACTTCTGTGTCTCAAGCATTATTCCAGGTGCTGGGGATATAGCAGAAAGCAACACAGATCCCCGTTCTCAGGAGCGAATGTCCCAGTGGGAAAAGGAAGCTGTGTGTGTGTGTTGGGGGGAGTGTTAAGCACTCCTCCTCCCTGGTTGATAATCCAAATTATGACTGTCATTCTCCCCTTTCCTGCTCCTGCTGGCTTTTATCTATTTTATTTTATGTTATGTTATTTATGTATTTATTTCATCATGACAGTTGCACTCCTTAACCCCCATCACCTATTTCACCCATCTCTCCTCTGGTGACTATCAGTTTGTTCTCTGTGGTTAAGTCTGTTTCTTGGTTTGTCTCTTTGTCTCTTTGTCTCTTTTTTTTTTCTTTGCTCGTTTGTTTTGTCTTGTAAATTCAACATGTGAGTGAGATCTTATGATCCCTCTTTTACCTAAGAACAAACTGAGGCTCTGAGAAGTTAGAATAAATTGCCCGAGGCCACACAGCTACCACATGGTGGCACCGCACACCGGTGCCCTTGAGGGTGAAGTGAGTTATACCTGTAGTGTTCTTAGGACCACACCTGCCTCCTACCAAGTGCTTATTTGGTCCTGCCATTGACAGCAGCAGCTATGTTTTTTCTTGGTTTAGTTTCCTGTTTGGTGGGGTGCATGTTCCAGTTTCTTCCAAAGAAAGGATCTGTGGGAATAGAATTTTCTTATTCCTTGACTCTCTGAACATGTGTTTACCCTCATATTTGCTTTATGGTTTATCGAGGTTTGTAGCAGTGTGAGTTGAAAGGTTTTTCCTTCCACTTTTGCTCCATGGTCACCTGCCATCCAGAGTTGCTGTTGGGATGTCTAAGGCCATTCCTGTTCTTTTCTCTGTGGCCTGGTATTGTTTTTCTCTAGAAGCTTGCTCTCTGCCCCTGGGGTTCTGAAAGTCCACTTGGGTATGCCTGGTGCTGACTTCCTGTGCTCACTGTGCTGGGCTTGGCAGGTCCTTGTGGGCTGGAGCCAACTGTTCCATTTGTGGGATGTTCTTGCATCTCAGGGCCACCTGTTTTCTTTTTTTCTGTTCTCTCTTGAACTCCTACGAAACAGGTGTTGGATCTCATCAATTAATCCTCTGAACTTCTTATCCTTTCTACTCTATTTTCTGTCTTGTTTTTAAATAGTGTGCTCTGTGAGATTCATTGACTTTATATTCCACATGTTCTGTTGAGTTTTTTATTCTATATATACAATTTCATTTCCTTGTTCTTACCCTTATTTGACTTTATCATGTCATCTTGTGACTATTTTTGGATGCATCATCAGAGGAAATTAGGGTTTTTGAGGTCTGAGTTTTCTTGTGTCCCATGCGCTATCGGTTTCCTTTGGATTTCCTTTTCTCTGTTATTCTAGTCTCCCTTTTATGTTGGAGGCTCTCAGACACCTTATCTGAGGCTGCCCATACCTGAATGGGCCCTAAAAGGCTGGTCATAAGCTCTGTGTTTGGGAAGGGTAGAGGGTAACTGAATAGCGAGCCCACCTTTTTTGGGGGATACCCCCAAATGTCAGGACCTGTGTATCTCTTTCTTGCATTGTTTGGTTTCTTTGGAGAGGATTCATCTTGTCTTTTCCTCTTGGGACAAGTAGGGAGAGGCCAGTGCTGAGTCCCCTCTACTATGCCTGCCTCCTCTCAGGATAGGGCGCCTGCCCAGGGGGCAGGATGCGCTTAGAGGCCGCCTGCAGGTGGGTGGATGACCTGTAGGGCCCCTGCTGTGTGTGACTTGTCCATGTGGTCCTGAACCTCACCTCTGGCTCTTGGTGCCCCTGGGTCTGAGTGCTTAGGGCTTGCACAGGCTCAGCTCGTCTGGCCCCTTCCATACCAGTATCTCTAGCCCTTCAGGACGAGCTTCCTCTGCTTTCTTAATCCACTGGTTGTTCCCATCTGCATGATGCTTTCTAGAAACTGATCAGAATCCCTTGGCTGCTGCTGGTTTGACTTTACCCCCTTCTGTTGTTATGGGCGTACCTGGTTGGTTGGTTTGTTTTCTGGGCTTACCCGTTTTTATACCTGTTTAAGGGTAACTGTTCAGATTAAAGTAACATCTCCAAACACAGTTCTAGCCAGAGGCTGAATTATCTGTTGACCTGGCTATTTCTTGCACTAATTTACGGTCTCATGGAGGAAGGGCAGCCCAGAGAGCAGTGAGCGTTTGGTTGCACTGCTCTGGGGCTCACAGTCTCTGCTGATTTGTCCCCTGGTGTGTCCGTCCTGATGGTCTCGTTGTTGTTCCAGGTGGCTCACGGTGCCCTTAGCAGCTGCGCCCTTGATGCCGTGGAGACACAGAAGGAGCTCCTGGGAGCCAGCGGGCTCATGCTGCTGCTTCCCCCCAAAGTGGAGAGCGGGGACACGGCGGAGGAGGACGTGTACTGGCTGTCTGCGCTGCTGCAGACCAAGCAGCTCCTTCAGGCCAAGCCCTTCCAGCCTGCGCTTCCGCTTGTGGTCCTTGTGCCCAGCCCAGGAGGGGGTGCCGTGGAGAAGGAAGTGGAAGATGGTTTGTGAAGGCACTTTCGTCGATGAACCTGCATGTTTAATAAATGGGTCGAGCCCCCGGTCTGAGGAAGTGTTGGCAGTGTGGTGTGGGGGGTCAAGGGGCAGTGGCGACTAGGGGCAGGGCAGTGAGATGTGTTAGTCTGTCTGCACACCGAGAGCAGGAGACAGGTGACCTCCGTTTGTTTCTGTCAAAGGTCTGATGCTGCAGGATTTGGTTTCGGCTAAGCTGATTTCAGATTATACCGTTATTGAGATCCCTGATTCCATTAATGATTTACAGGGTACAACTAAGGTAAGTCTTCATCATTTTTAAAGGCCCAATAAGACACTTCAGTTGTCCCCTTTTGTTCTGTCTTAATAAATGTACAAATAATACATAATATGTTAACAAAAGAAGAAGATAGCAGGAAGGGAAAAATGAAGGGGGGAAATTGGAGGGGGGAGATGAACCATGAGAGACTATGGACCCTGAGAAACAAACTGAGGGGAGGGGGGTGGGGGGATGGGTTAGCCCGGTGATGGGTATTACGGAGGGCACGCCCTGCGTGGAGCACTGGGTGCTATATGCAAACAATGAATCATGGATCACTGCATCAAAAACTAATGAGGTAATGTATGGTGATTAACATAACATAATAAAAAAAAGCAAGTGTAGTGTATATTACTGCTTGGATTTTTAAAAAAATTATTTTTATGTAAATTCAATGAACATATATTATATTATTGGTTTCTGAGTAGGTTGTCAGTGATTCATCAGTCTTATATAATACCTGGTGCACATTACATCACACGCCCTCCTTAATGTCCATCACCCAGTTACTCTCCACTTCCCCCCACCCTCCCCCTCCCAACAACCCCCATTTGTTTCCTATGCTTAAGAGTGTCTTATGGTTTGTCTCCCTCTCTGATTTCATCTTGTTTTGGTTTTTCCTCTCTTCTCTTATGATCTTCTGTTTTGTTTCTTAAATTCCACATATCACTGCTTGGGTTTTTAACTTTATGTTTTGTCAGGCAGCTTTCAAAAAATATAAGCAGAAATCAGAATAAAAGATAAAATCTGCCCCACAGTCTTGCTGTCTACAACCAATTAAATTGTTTATGTAAATTTTTTTTAGAGGTTTTGTTTTAACAGTTCCATTTAGGGAAAGAAGTGCTGGGAATTACAGTGAAAGTAACTGCAGGAAGGAAGATATAAGGGTGTGAGAGCACGTGGGTGTGCGGTGAGACGTTAGGCCTAAGCGTGGGGAGACATGGCTTCCCTTTCTGTGCATGGTGAAGATGATGTTCGGGACTGGTTTCCCTCGGGCCAGAGCACTTTCAGGGGTGATTCTGCAGGCTGTATTCCTGGGGTAGGATGGGACCTGGAGCCCCTCTCTGGGAGGCAGAGGAGGCCGAACTCAACGACAGTGGAAGTTTCTGCCTGCTTCCTGGTGTGGTTGACAAGCTGGTGCTGCTGTGGCACCTGCTGTGGCACCTGCTGTGGGAGGAGCACCTTCAGGAAGCTCTTTCTGAAAAACAGGGTGAATTGTTTAACCCAGTCTCTTCTGCCTGTCTTTGTGTCTCAGGTTTCACAGGCCGTGCAGTGGCTGGTCTCCCACTGCCCCTGTTCCCTTGACCTTTGCTGCCAGACCCTCGTTCAGTATGTGGAAGATGGGGTTGGTCGTGAGTTTAGTGGCCGGTTTTTCCATGACAGAAGAGAGAGGCGGCAGGGCGGCCTGGCTTCACAGGAGCCCGGAGCCATCATCGAGCTGTTCAACAGTGTGCTGCACTTCCTGGCCTCCCTGGTGGCCTCTGAACAGCTGTGCGACCTGTCCTGGCCTGTCACTGAGTTTGCTGAGGCAGGGGGCAGCCGGCTCCTTCCTCACCTTCATTGGAACGCCCCGGAGCACCTGGCCTGGCTGAGGCAGGCTGTGCTCAGCTTCCAGCTTCCACAGATGGACCTTCCACCCCCGGGGGGTGCGTGCTCATGCTGAGGGGTCCTGGCTGGGGAGGAATGTGGGACAGCCAAGCCTCCTGTTTTCTTTCTTACTGTACTGACAGTCTGGCAAGTATTGGGCACTAGCGTGAGGTTTGTATATCCTCCTACCCTGTTCCCACACCGTACCTGCTTGCACACCTGCCTTTTGGTTCAGGAGTCCGACAGGGCTGGGGCTCTCTGTATGGGGGTGCTGTTGGCTCTTTACCACCAATAGAGCAGTCTGTGGGTGTCTGCACAGCCCAGGGAAGAAGGTGGTGAGTGATGTCGGGAGGAATACTTAACCCAAGACCTGTGGTTTTTGAATTGACAGCAGGTTCTGTCCTGCCTTTGCCACAGGGTGTGGGGGCAAAGAGCATGGGGACCAGGTAGCCCTGCCCACGCTGCTGGCTGTGCTGGGGCCATGCCACTCAGTGCTGCTTTAACACCAGTGTTTCTTCTTTGTCAAAGAAGCCTCTGTTCTGTGACTCTGGTTGTATCCAGGTGAGGCTGTTCTGATGAGACTTTATAGGTCCCCTGGGCTGGGCAGGGAGGTTGTCCCTTCCCTTGTTGACACTGGTAGGAGGGAATGAGGCTGTTTGCTACTTATGTGGCAGGACCACTCTCCTTTGGGCCTTGTGGAACAGAGTCCTCACGTGCCCTTCTAAACTTCGGGGTGTGGTCTTCAGTAGGTCCAACAGATGCTTGTTACTGAAGAAACCCAAAGGGAAGGAGATCACGCAGCATAAATCCTCTGTGCTGTGAGCTAGTGCAGGGTTCCCCAAGAGAAGCCCAGACTTCCTGCACCAGAGCCACCTGGTTGCTGCTTAAAATACAGATTTCTGGTGCAACCACAGGCCTGGATAGTCAGAGCCTCTAGGGTGGACTCTTTGTTGTGTATTTTGTCCAGGGTGACTGCACCTCTTACTGGGACATAGGGAAGGAGATGTTCTTCCCTCCCTCAGCAGCTGTGGTTTTGTTATTTTCAAATTCAAAAGCAAACTTCTCAAATACACAGCTGTCTTTTTCTAAGAAAATGTAGAGTGAGAACATTTTGTGTAGTATATGCCCATGCTTTGGCCAAACCTTGTAACTGAGGAGGTGCTTTCTCTCCAGCGCCCTGGCTTCCTGTGTGCTCCATGGTCATCCAGTATGCCTCCCAGATCCCCAGCTCTCGCCAGACGCAGCCTGTTCTCCAGTCCCAGGTGGAAAACCTGCTCTGCAGAACCTACCGCAGGTGGAAGAGCAAAAGCCATTCCCTGGGCCAGGGGACAGGGCCCTCAGTTGCTGAGATCCCATGGGACGATGTCATTGCTTTGTGCATCAACCACAAGCTGAGGGACTGGACGCCCCCCAGGCTTCCCGTCACATCAGGTAGTTAGTACTCGGTGCTGTGGGGTCACCTCATTGACTTCCAGGTTACTGTAAACATTGGGAGGAGCTAGGAATGTTCCAGGAGAACCTAGACCTACCTCCCTGAAATGGGCCCCTAGGGTGGCTCTAAGTTAGATTTTGGTGACTCTGGGTAGTTATACTGGCCATGCCACAGTCTAGACATGAGCCTGTCTGAACCTTAAATGACCCATGGACGTTGGGGCATATTTGGGGCGTGGGAGTAACATAATTGTGTGACTTTAATCAGTAGGGCTTGTCCTTAAATCGGTGTATTTAAGCAGATTTCAAGCAGTCACTTGTTGCTCTTTTGATGTTCTTTTCTCATTTGTTTTTTGTATTTTTTTTTTCAGAGGCTCTGAGTGAAGATGGTCAGATATGTGTATATTTTTTTAAAAACCATTTGAAAAAATATGATGTTCCTTTGTCATGGGAACAAGCCAGAACGCAGACACATAAGGAGCTACATCTGAGTCAGGAGCGGTGAGATCTGTGTCCATTGTATATTTCTGTCCTGACAACCAGCAGAGCAAACTGGCTTATTCTCCTCCAAAGTACATGGAACATGAATGTTCTACACACAGATTCTAGCCCACTGTATATTATGACAAGTACTCGAACAGATCATTCTCATGCAAGCATGTTATTTATCAGACAGACCTGACCCTGAACTCATAACATAGCCAGGAAGCTGTAGACAAAAGAAAGCTGACATCTCATCTGACTTAAGAACCTGGTTTAAAAGTACTGAATAAAATGTATTAGCACATATAATCTTTTAGTACATAAAAAAATTCACAATAGGCTTTATTCCAGGATAAATCATGTCAACAGAAATCGACTCATGTAATTCGCTATCATAGCATAAAAACTGATCATTTCAGTAAGTTATTTAAATGCTTTTCTTAAAGTTTATACCCTTCCACCCCAGTTTATACTCATTCCTAATAAATTTCTTATCAAACTTGGGTAAAAAAATTCCTTAGCCTGATAAGGCTTTCTGCCATAAAACTACCAAAAAAAAAAAAAAAAAAAAAATCCTTCTTGCTAAGACATTAGAAACACGTCAGAACCAGCCTGAGCTGCCCCTGATGTCACAGGTTCACTGTTGTCCTGGAAATGCTGCCCAGTTCAGGGACACAGATAAGATGGTGTAAATATTAAAAGGTAGGAGGAACTGCTGCCATTTCCACACAGTAAAACTCAGTTCAGGAAAATCAACAGTTATGTCCTTAGAAGTTAACGTCCTTCAGAGTTCAGCAAGGTGATCAGACAGATGGGCCTGCAGCGTACAAAAATTGTCATTCACAGCAGCAACAAACCCTTAACATATGGACATAAACTGACCCAGGAAAGGCATTAAACCCCTGTGAAGGGGACTCTCGGGGCCCTGAAGGTGCAAAGAAAACCTGAATAAATGAGGGACAGGCTAGCTTTGTTGATGGGAAAATGCAGTGCTATAAAGATGTCAGTTCTCAAACTGTAAAGTCAGGGCATTTCTAATCAAAAACCCAAAAGGATTTATACCCCTGGTCTTGACAAGTTAATTCTAAAATTCATCAGCATGAGAAAATGTGTAGCAGTTACTGAGAAAATTTTGAATTAAAATAACAAGGAGGATCTTCTGTGCCTGATAGCAGAACATACAGCAAAGTTACAGCAGACTAATCAGATCAGGGAATCCAGAAACAACCACATGTGACGAAGCACCATGCCAGACCAGTGAGAAGAGGGTAGCCGTTAGCATCTGTTTGGAGAAAACAGTAGATACCCTTTTTCCCACTGTTTGTGAATATTACTTACACATGGATTTAAGAGCTAAATGTCAAAATAAGAACCTTGCCAGTATTAGGGGAAAGTAGAGACCTTGTTGGTAACCCTGGGATGGGAAACCAGACTCAGAGGAGAGAAGCCCGAGCACCGAGCTGCCCAGGAGAGAAGGGAAGCCTCATCCGTAAGGCAGAAGACCCTGTGCCCAAGCCTGACCCCAAGGGAAGCCAGAAATAGGCAAGGTCTGGGACTCTGTGTCTACACCCACACTCCTGATACTGGAGGAACCCCTCTCCCTCTTTCCTGACCATAACCATTTCAAAACATGTACTTACAGTTTGGGGATAAAGTCTTTTCATCCTGCAAACAAGTTTCCGGCTCCATTACTGCACATGCACCGGAAAGGGAAGAGGAATGTGGAGCATGGCCCAGAGGGGCGGGTTCCCAGCACCCAAGATCTGATGTGCGGAGCCTCTGCCCAGGAGCTCCTGGCCCAGTGTCTGTCCCGGAGTCTGCTGCTGGAGAAAGAGGAGAGCAAGAGGTGAAGTCCATTCCCTTCTGTTTATTGTATCCTTTAGGCTTTCTCGTGCTGGATTAGTAAGGATCCCAGTGATGTGACTTTGTTTAAAAAAGGCCAGTCAGACGTGCAAAGTGTAAGCTCTTTGAAGGCAGAGGCAGGGCCTTAGTACGTCTTAAACTGTTTCTTATTTGAAATCCGTTTCATTTATGTTCATTATTGAGAGTCAGTCGTAAGTTTTCTGGTGGGAAGAAAGTGTGGCTGGCTTCTGGAGTGTCTTCAGTGGATAGTGCCGAATGTCTGGCTGGCACCAGCCCTCTGCCCTTGGCAAGCCTGAGGGCGCTGTTGCATCATCCCACACTGTAGACCCTCCTCTGTATCTCCCACCACCATGTTATGGTTTCACTAAGTGAACTAGGAGGAAGGCAGGTTACAAGGTGGTCTGTACCCAGCCCCCACCCCCAGCAGCCTCCCTGGGTCTAGCTTGTCACCAAGGGCAGCCCCTCCCCTTGGCTGGGATTCCATCTCCCACCCACTCAGGACACTCCAGTGAGGGTCCCTCTCTGTTGTGCGCCCCCCCCCCCCCCCCCCCCCGCCCCAGCACCCAGACCGGGGACCATCCCTGAGTTCCTGCTCCCTTGACTGTAGACCCCTCAAACAGTGTGGTCCGTACTTCGGCTCTCTTTTCTCAGTCTCTCCTGACCCCCTGTCTGCCCGCATGTCGGCTCTGGTCAGGGTCACTGCAGCCTGCACAAAGCTGACCTGACCATGAACCCCAGTCCCCAGCAGTGTCCCATACCTGTGTCCTCTCCCTCCTGCCTCCCGGGAGGCCCTGAGTCCCTTTCCTGCCCAGCTGGCCACTCCCTCCAGGACTCTCCTGGTTCTTCCTCACCCCTGCCCACTCCCCCGTCTTCTGTGTCATCTACCTCCCCACTCCCCAGTGAAAGCTTCCGGTTCATGAATTTTTAAATAACATCAATATTCTGACAACTCCAAATTCATATCTCAACCCCTGAGTTCTCTGAAGTCCAGGTTTGAATATCCAACTGGGTTCTTGAAGCCTTCATTAGTCATTTATAGGTTGCCTGATAGCCATCTCAATGCTAACATCCCAGATCTAATTCCCAATTTTCCTCCAATCAGCTCCTCCTTTGATGGTCTTCTTAGTTGATGCGGCTTTGTCCTTCCAGCTGCCCTGGCCACATGTCTTGGAATTATCCCTCCACATCCAGTTCATCCATAAATCCTATTCTATTAAAAATATATTCAGAATTGGACCATTTTTTTGCAGTGGGCTGTGGTATAGTCTTGGCAGAGACCCATTGTGAGCCTTTTAAGTGTTACTCCTTTGCTCATAACCTTCCAGTGGCTTCCTCTCCAATCAAAGGCAGAATCTCTCTGAGGTGGGCAGGCCTTACATGATCTGCATCCCATTTCCTTTCTGACCTCTCCGCTCCTTCAGCATGCCAGGCAGCACACAGCCAGGCCTTTGTGTTTGCTGTTCCTTTTGCCTGAACTCCTTAGCCACCTTCCTGACATCCCGTGGCTCACCTTGCACTCAACGTCCAGTCTCTGCTCAATTGTCTGCTTCTCAGGGAGGGGCCCTCCTTACCCGTCCCCCGAACCTTCGGGTTGTATCTCTGCTTTGTCTTTCTCACCATCAGACCACATTTCCCTTACCTTGTGTTCCTGTCTTTCTCCCTCACTAAAGTATAAGCTGCTTACAGCCAGGCCTTGTGTATTTTCTTTCATGCTATATCCCTGGTACCTAGAATGGTGCCTAGTGTTTGGTGGGGGCTTGATAGATATGTGTTGGAAGAGTGAGTGAGTGTGTCCTGATTTCCAAAGTAGATTTTCCTAGGTCTGTATCATTTAAGCAGTTTGATCAGATTGTTTTTCTTGAAAAGACTAGCGTATAGAGTGAACAGCTCTGAAGTGTGTTAGGTGGCAGTGGGGTATTATTTTGAGTTAATTTTAACTGTAAGCATCAATCCATATATTTGGATAATCCATTAAGAGAGAAGAATTACCAGGGCGCCTGGGTGGCACAGTTGGCTAGCCATCTGATTTTTTTTTTTTTTAACATTTTATTTATTTATTTGACAGAGACACAGCGAGAGAGGGAACACAAGCAGGGGGCGTGGGAGAGGGAGAAGCAGGCTCCCCGCTGAGCAGGGAGCTCGACGCGGGGCTCAATCCCAGGACCCTGGGATCATGACCTGAGCTGAAGGCAGACACTTAACGACTGAGGCACCCAGGCGCCCCTAGCCATCTGATTCTTGATTTTGGCTTGGGTCATGATCTCAGGGTTGTGGGACCGCGCCCCACATTGGGCTCTGCGCTCATTGCGGAGTCGCCTTGGGATTCTCTCTCCTCCCTCTGCCCCTCCCACTTACGTGCTCTCTCTCTCTAAAATAAATAAATAAATCTTAAAAAAAGAAAAGAGAGATAAGAATTACTTATAAACACCAAAATAAGGGCGCCTGGGTGGCTCAGTCGGTTAGGTGGCTGCCTTTGGCTTGGGTCACGATCCCAGAGTCCTGGGATCGAGCCCCGCATTGCGCTCCCTGCTCGGTGGGATCCTGCTTCTCCCTCTGCCTGCCCTGCCTGCCATTCTCCTGCTTGTGCTCTCTCTCTCTGTTAAATGAATCAATAAAATCTTAAAAAAAAAAAAACACACACACACCAAAATAAGCCAGAGAAAATAAACCAAATGAGAGAATTATGAGTAATATTAAGTAACATGCAAGAGCCGTTTTTGAATAAATGCCACCTTTTTCATTAAATCTAATTTGGGCTTATGAATTAAAGAGAAGATTAAAATTTTAAGAGTATGGTTCTCCTCAGTTGATGTCATAACTTCGTTCTATTCTTAGTAAAAAGCAAAGTTTTAAAAAATTAGAAGTAGGAGCACTTAGCTGGCTCAGTTAGTGAAATATGTGACTCTTGATCTTGGGGTTGTAAGTTAAAGTCCCATGTTAGTTATAGAGATTACTTAAAATCTTTAAAAAAATTAAAAATATATACAGGAGAAAAGTGATCGTTAAATGTTTTCTTCCTCATTCTCAAATGCTTTAGGTTTGAAGATCAGCTTCAGCAGTGGTTGTCTGCAGACTCAGGAGTGTTTACGCATTCAACGTCCCTTCCCCTCTACCTTCCTCAGACTCTGGTGTCTCTGCCTCAGACAATTGAACCTGTGATGAAGACAGTGACCGCTACTAGCCCTCAGGTGGGAGGAGAGTACATTTGGCATTTGAATTAGAATTCAAGACTGAGAAAATGGCTGGGAAAAGTAACGTCTCCATTCATCTTACGGTGTTGTGATGACCAATAAATTATCAGGTTAAATAAGATATTTTCCTAAGCTTAATCTGTCAGTGTTATAGAGGCCCAACTAATTGTGTTACTACTTGTGAAATGAAGGGAGAGTGGAATTAAAACATGCTTAAGAACTGAACCGAACCCATAACTGTGCCGGCATGCAGTGCAGGCCAGGAGCAAAATAACAAAGGGGACGACAGTGGCTTCTGTTTGTGCACATCATGTCCAAGCCTTGGCATCACCCCGAGCTTCCCTTCTGGGACTAACCTTCCCTGAGGAAAATTAGTGAATGAGGAAGATAAGATCACAGGTGTCAGGGGCTCACCCAGGAGTGTCCAGCTGCTCTGTGGCCGAGCTGCTTTTCAAAGCCACACTTGACTGGCTCCAAAGTGTAAGGTCTTTCTACCTCACCATCCTCCTTCAGTGGTAAAAGAAGCAAAAATAGAGTTTTCATCATAGATACATAATGCTGGACAGGTAGAAGGTCTGCTCCTGGACTGGCTTTAGGATGCCCTTCAATAGGGGAGAAAAGCAAATTAAGATGACACACTGTTTACGTTTATCAGCTTGGCAGATATCTTCAAAATAGTTGTACATTTTGACTTAACAATTTTGCCCTAAAGAAACTACTATATATAACAAAAATTAATGTTTTTTTCCTGTTTGTTTGCTTGTTTTTTGTTCACTGTAGTGTTAATCATACTGCATAAAAAATGGAAACTGAATATCCAGAGATGGGAGTCTGGCTGTTATTACAGGTCATATGATGGAATAGCTCATAGCCCTCCACAGTGGTATTTTATAAAAATAATTGACACTGAAAGTTGCTGATGATACAATCTGAAGGAAACATTCTATATGCAGGTGATACCAGCTGTATGCATATACGTTAGAAGAGGCCGGAAGGATGTAGGATAGGTGCCAAGAGGCGTGCTTGTTGAGCCCAGTAGGCCCCAGATGAAGTTTCTAACGTGAGCCAGATCTACTGCCAGAGTATATTTGGGTTCCTGGATATCCCAAAACTATTTTTAGGTTCTTTTTTATTTAAATAGAACGAAAGGACAGGGGAGCAGCTGCAGTTGTCAGAGGCAGCAGGCACATCTGTGAGCGAACGGCTGAAGCACCTGGAAAGGCTGATGCAGAGTTCAAGGGAGGAGGAAGTTGCCTCTGAGCTCCATCTCTCTGCACTGCTGGACATGGTGGACATTTGAGCTCCTGGACCTGAGAGAGGGAAAGTCTCCAGAAGATTTTTGCTTTTACTCAAAATAATGTTATTCTCAGATGCTTGATGCACTGTTGGAAATGTGATTATTAATCATGCAAATAAACATTTGAATGTCTAATGAGGCCTTTTCTAGTTTTCAGAATGAAAGGCTCTTTTTTCCTGGGTAGTGTCTTTGATAGTCTTTTTTTTTTTTTTTAAATATTTAATTAGATTTATTCCTCAATATTCGCTTTTTTTTTTTAAGATTTTATTTATGTATTTGACAGAGAGAGACACAACGAGAGAGGGAACACAAGCAGGGGGAGTGGGAGAGGGAGAAGTAGGCCTCCCGCCGAGCAGGAAGCCCGATGTGGGGCTCGATCCCAGGACCCCGAGATCATGACCCGAGCTGAAGGCAGATGCTTAACGACTGAGCCACCCTGGCATGTCTTTGATATTCTTATGTTTCATCTCCTCAGACTGTCACCCGTCAACGTACGCTCTGAGGGAGTTTGCAGCTTACATTTCTGTGTGTCATTCATTGTCACAGCAAAGTTGCAGCCACTGATGTGCCAGACATCACCAATACAGGGACGAATAAAGCACAGGAACTGTGCTTGCCAGGCCCACCTCACTCACATCTGAGAGAGCCAACTGTATATGTACCTAGGAATCTGAGGCTGTGCATGGGGCATGTCCCCGCACTGGAAGCAGGGGGAGACAAGAGGATTAGGTGGAGAGAGCAGGATTCCTGGAGAGAAGTGCAGGGTGTAGCTGGGGAGAATGTGATGTAGCTGAGAGGATATGAAAACCTGCAGGTGCCAGCTTGGTGGTGCTGCCAAGTGAGGACATAGGCCAGACCACAGAGACCCTTGCTGCCTTATTCTGCGTGCTCTGGGAATCCGCGGTTGGAGGAAAGTGGTTTGGTCACATGTTTTGTTTTTTTTTTTTCTGTCTACAACAATATTTTTCTCAAGTTAGATTGCAGACTTTATTTTTTTTTTTGCTTTAAATTTTAAAAAAATTAACATATAATGTATTATTCTTTTCAGCGGTAGAAGTCAGTGATTCATCATCAGTCTTATATGATACCCAGTGCTCATTACAGTTCGTGCCCTCCTTAATGTCCAGCACACAGTTACCCCATTCCCCCAGCAACCCTTAGTTTGTTTCCTTTGATTAAGAATCTCTTATGGTTTGTCTCCCTCTCCGATTTCATCTTCCTTTATTTTTTCCTCTCTTCCCCTATGATCCTGTTTTGTTTCTTAAATTCCACATACGAGTGAGATCATATAATTGTCTTTCTCTGATTGACTTTATTTCACTTAGCATAATACCCTTTGGTTCCATCCACATTGTTGCAGAAGGCAAGATTTCTTTTTTTTTTTTTTGATGGCTGAGTAGTCTTCCATTGTGTATATATACTACATCTTTATCCATTTATCTGTCGGTGGACATCGAGGCTCTTTCCATAGTTTGGCTATTGTGGACATTGCTGCTATAAACACTGGGGTGCAGGTGCCCCTTTGGATCACTACATTTGTATCTTTGGGGTAGATACCCAGTAGGGCAATTGCTGGATGGTAGGGTACCTCTATTTTCAACTTTTTGAGAAACCTCCATATTGTTTTCCAGAGTGGTTGGTAAGGCAGGCACCTCTATATTCAGCTTTTTGAGAAACCTCCATACTGTTTTCCAGAGTGGCATTCCCACCAGCAGTGTAAGAGGGTTCCCCTTTCTCCGAATCCTCACCAACATTTGTTGTTTCCTGACTTGTTAATTTTAGCCATTCTAACTGGTGTGAGATAGTATCTCTTTGTGGTTTTGATTTATATTTCCCTGCTGCTGTGTGGTATGGAGCATTTTTTCATGTGTCTGTTGGCCATTTGGATGTCTTTGGAGAAATGTCTGTTCATATCTTCTGTCCACTTCTTGACTGGATTATTTGGTTTTTTTGGGTGTTGAGTTTGATAAGTTCTTTATAGATTTTGGATACTAGCCCATTATCTGCTAAGGCATTTGCAAATATCTTCTCCCATTCTGTGGGCTGTTTTGGTTTTGTTGACTGTTTCCTTTGCTGTGTAAAAGCTTTTTATCTTTTTTTAAAAATTTTTTTATTGTTATGTTAATCACCATACATTACATCATTAGTTTTGGATGTAGTGTTCCATGATTCATTGTTTGTGCATAACACCCAGTGCTCCACGCAGAACGTGCCCTCTTTAATACCCATCACCAGGCTAACCCATCCCCCCACCCCCCTCCCCTCTAGAACCCTCAGTTTGTTTTTCAGACTCCATCGTCTATCATGGTTGGTCTCCCCCTCCGATTTCCCCCTCTTCATTCTTCCCCTCCTGCTATCTTTTTTTTTTTTCTTAACATATATTGCGTTATTTGTTTCAGAGGTACAGGTCTGTGATTCAACAGTCTTGCACAATTCACAGCGCTCACCATAGCACATACCCTCCCCAATGTCTATCACCCAGCCACCCCATCCCTCCCACCCCCCACCACTCCAGCAACCCTCAGTTTGTTTCCTGAGATTAAGAATTCCTCATATCAGTGAGGTCATAGGATACATGTCTTTCTCTGATTGACTTACTTCGCTCAGGATAACACCCTCCAGTTCCATCCACGTCGTTGCAAATGGCAAGATCTGGTCACATATTCTTTGTATTTATTTGAAATAGCGATCCAGAGAGCAGGAGCAGGGGAATAGAGGGAGAGGGAGAAGCAGGCTCCCCGCGGAGCAGGGAGCCCGATGCGGGGCTCGATCCCAGGACCCTGGGATCATGACCCGCGCTGAAGGCAGACGCTTAACTGACTGAGTCACCCAGGCGCCGCCACATACTCTTTTAAAAATGGCATATGGGGATGGTCAGCAGGACAAGGAAGGAATCTTGAAAGGGGTGCTGCAGCCATCTAGGTGAAAAAGGAAGGGTATAGTCCTGAGTTTGCCAGCAGTTAGTTTGAAAGACAGGGATAAATTTGAGCCATCTACAGAGGCCTTGTTTTTACATTTACTTGTTTTTCTACGTTCTTAATACTACTTTACCCAAAACTTTCTGCCTTAAGTGTAAAGCTCTTCTAACACTATCATGTGCATCAGGTAATGTGCTAGTTCTACTTTCTTATGGAGAAACCCACTGGGAAACACCCATTTTTCTGCCACAGCATGGACATTTCCTGGATTCTCAGTCCTGTATTTTCCTCTTCCTTTTCTCGCTTTCTCATTTTGATGGAGCCCGTTTTCTAGCAGCTTTCTGAGCTTGCATATCTTGTCTTTATTTCTACCCTTAATGGAAATGGGATTTTAGGTTGGTAACCATTCCCCTATGTTTTTGTTTTTTGTTGCTGGAAGTTTTACAAATCATCTCTGCCCCTGGTGTTCTTAAATTTCTCAACAACATGCTTGATGCATTGGTCTCCCTCCCCTATTGCCCAAATTGTGCTGAGCACGTAGTAGTGCTTTTTTTCTCTAGTGTTACTGCTGTGTGACAAACTACCCCAAACATACATAGTAGCTTAAATTTGGGAAGGATTTGGCTGGGCAGTTTTCTCTTGGGATTTTTTCATGTAGTTGCAGTCAGGTATTAGCAGGGGGCTGCAGTCACCTGAAGGCTTGACTAGGTTGGGTGTCCAAGACAAGTTCATTCACATGGCTGGCAGGTGATGTTGCACTGTCGGCTGGGGGAACAGCTGGGGCTTTCAACCTGAGTGGCCAATATGTGACCTCACTATGTGGCTTGACTTACTCATAGCCAGGTGGCCTCAGGGTAGTGAAATTTCTTACATGGAATCTCAGGGCTCCAAGTGCAAGGGCCCTAGTGAGCAAAATGCAAAAGCCCAGCTTTGGAACTCATGCAGGATAACTTGCATAGCACTGTATTATAAGCATGTGGTTAGAGATGCAAGGGATGGGACACAGATACCATTTATCAATGGGGATGAATGTTAAGATCATATTGTATAAGAGCATGTGAGATGGGAGATGTTGCAGGAATCTTTTGTTTCAGAGAGAGAGGATGCCAAGCAGGCTCCACGCCCAGCGCAGAGCCTGTTGTAGGGCTCGACCTCACAACCCTGAGATCATGACCTAGGCTAAAATCAAGTGTTGGATGCTCAACTAGTCAACTAAGCCACCAGGGCACCCCAGCAGGAATCTTTGGAAAACAATCTGCCATGCTTTTTCAGTCTGGAAAATTATCCACCTATGCTGGAGTTTTTTGAAATTATTTAATATATTCTTCGCCTCCACTGTTTCCCTTTGGAACTCCTAATATTTAGATGTTTGACAACCTGGATTAATCCTCTAATTTTCTTTCTTTCTTTCTTTTTTTTTTTTTAAAGATTTTATTTATTTGAGAGAGAGAGCACAAGCTGGGGTGGGGGGGGGAGGCAGAGGGAGAAGACTCCCTGCTGAGTGGGAAGCCTGATGCAGGGCTCGATCCTAGGACCTTGGATCGTGACCTGAGCTGAAGGCAGATGCTTAACTGACTGAGCCACCCAGGTGCCCCGATCCTCTAATTTTCTTCTCTCCTTTATTTTTTATATCTTTATTTTTTAACCTCCTACCCTAAAATTTCCCTATTTTATCTTCCTATTCTAGTGACTTTTAAAATCTGTTGCCGTATTTTTTATTCCTGAGTCTTTTTTCTTAATGTTTCTTATTTATTTGAATCCTGTCCATTCTTTTATTCAGTATATATTTTTGGAATGTTTACTATGTGCTAGGCATTATTCCAGGCGCTGGGGACATGGCAACAAACAAATTTCAGCCCTCACAGGGCTTGTATTTTAGCGGGGAGATATGCAATAAACAAGATAAATATGCAAATTGTTTGGTATGCTAATTGGTAGTAAGCAATGAGGAAAATAAGGGAGGGAAAGAGTGTCAGATGGTTCTTGTTTCATGGGTACCACATCCTACCTCTGTGAGGACATGTTTTTGTCAAAGTCCTTTTCCACACCTTGCACCATCTCCATTTCTCAAAATTTCCTTTTTTGGTGTGTTTTGTTGTCTGTCTTCATAGAGGCTTTCCTCAAATGTCTGGCTTATGTTCATGATGGGGCTCTGAAGAGCTTGTTGGAAGCTCTGTGTCAATGGTTACAGCCTGCCAGCTGATAGGCTTCTCCACGTATCCACTGGGTCTCAGATGCCAATGTTTGCAGGTCTTTTGGGGCCATTTGCATCCACTAGGTCTCAGATGCCAATGTTTGCAGGTCTTTTGGGGCCATTTGCTCCAGAAAAATCCTCTTCTTACTGCCCAAAGCTGTATGGCTAAGTGGAAGAAGCAGGACTGTGCTCCTCCACGAATGTAAGGCTTTTACTCCTACCCCATTTGCAGTGGCCCTCAGCTGTGTTTGGTTCCTGAGTTCACCCCTGCTCTGACTGAATTGTTAGATGTGACAAGACAACTGACTGGTGACTGATAAGAGCAATCTTAGGAAATGTGAAGAGAAAAGGCTGGTGGCAGAGTTTTCTTTCTTTTTTTTTCGGGGGAAGGGATCTATCATCCTACTGCTTATTCAAAGGTCTTCCATTTTCCGCACCTTCCTTGGGTTCATTAGCAAGAATGGTCTCTTCTTGATGGCCTCACCCCAATATATGGGTTTCAGCTTTCCTCTGGCTTGCTAAGTTGGTTATCCCTCCTTACATCACAGCCTCTAGAATTTTGTTGATCTCTTAGTTTCCTGGTAGCTCCTCTCCTGTTCTTAAACTGTGCGTTATTTTTTTAAAGATTTTATTTATTTATTTGACAGAGAGAGAGAGAGACAGCCAGAGCAGGAACACAAGCAGGGGGAGTGGGAGAGGGAGAAGCAGGCTCGGAGCCCGATGCGGGGCTCGATCCCAGGACCCTGGGATCAGGGCCTGAGCCGAAGGCAGACGCTTAACGACTGAGCCACTCAGGCGCCTCTATCTTTTATTACTTGATGTAAGTAGAGCTTGGATGGGAAATGGAAGCCAATGCCTGTGCTCAGTCTGACACGTTCAACTGGAAATTTCACCCTTAAAAAAACCAAAACTCTGCCACCAGTGTTTTGTCTTCACATTTCCTAAGATTCTTCTTATCAGTCACCAGTAAGTTGTCCTGCCACATCTAATCATCAATTCTCACACCTCATTTTACAATCCCTCCAAAACCGCTACACAGACCACCATGTCTTCACTTTGCTTCCCTGACTCCACATTCCTCTGGTTTTTCTCCTGTTTCTCTGGCCACTCCTCTTCTGAACTGGAAACTATTGGTGCCACAGGGCTCATCCTGAAAATCTTTTCTTTGGAATACTCATTCTCTAGTTGATCTTGTCCAATCTTATGTTTTCAAATATCACCTAAAAATAGGTAACTCTTCAATTCCTCTCTCTAGCCTTGTCCTCTCTTGAACACCAGCCCACTCCAATGTACCTACTTGCATGTCTAATGATCATCTGTTTTTTTTAAAAGATTTTATTTATTTGAGAGAGAAAGAGAGAGAGAGCACATGAGAGGGGGGAGGGAGGGTCCGAGGGAGAAGCAGACTCCCCGCCGAGCAGGGAGCCCGATGCGGGACTCGATCCCGGGACTCCAGGATCCTGACCTGAGCCGAAGGCAGTCGCCCAACCAACTGAGCCACCCAGGCGCCCCGATCATCTCTGTTTTAGAGTATCCCCAATCTAAGTGGAAATTTTCCCCAACACCTTCTCTACTTTTGTAAATGACACCATCCTCTGCCTAGTTGTTCACGCCCAAAACTTCAGTCTTTTGTATCCAGTTCATTGAACAAGCTGGAATTGGCAGGGAACATTGTTTTCTCCCATGACTGTCTCTAGAAACTCTTACCGGTGAATTCTCAGAGGGAGTTTTACAATTTTTTCCTTTCCAAGATACTAAAAAAACCCAAAATTATCTGACTCATAAAAGGCCCAGTACAGTAAAGTATCAAACCTCAAACTGTGCTCCAACCGGAACCTCTTTCCTCCCTTGGCTTTGCCAGACTCAGGGTTTGAGATGTCCATGCAGGCTGGGGCCCCGATTGCAGCCTGATGCTTTGAGTTCAGAGACAAAGTGCCAGCCGCTTCCTACTCCCGGGGAAGGACGGGCTGGTGGCTCGGGAGCGCAGACAGGGTCAAGTGTGCTCAGGCTCCGAGTCCACTTTCTGTGCCCCGCGGCCTGGCGGGCATCTCCTCACGCACACCCGCGGCACGGCCTGGAGGCTGCGGCCGGCCAGGGGCTGACAGACACTGTCTGATTCCGCGGTGGGTCGGCGTTGCCCTCTTGATGGCCGATGCAGGCGTGTCTTCCAAGCCTTCTCTCTGTGGAAGCCCGGTGTTTTGGTATCGTGTCACTGCTGTGTCGGCAGCGGCCTCTGGACGCGGACAGGAAGAGGCAAGCTCCCGGACCGAGCACACCGAAGTGCCGGCGTGCCCTTGAAGGGAAGGCGCGCGTGCTTCCGGGCGCGGGCAGGCCTGGAGGGACGCGGGCACGACGCGGCGCTGGAGCGCGCGCAGCCCGCCGCCAGGGCTCCTGCCGGCCGCCGCTCGGCCCCTCCGCGTCCGTGGGGGCACTGCTTCCTCCAGCAGAGGCTGCCGGCTCGCCGCCCGGCCCGCGTCCCCGCCCCCGCTGTCCCCCTCACGCTCGGCCTCGCGGCCTCCGCCTTTCTCTCTTCCCTTCACGTCCGAGCTTTCCTGGGCCCCCCCCCCCCCCGACGCCGGGCACCCCCGCGAGCGGCGGAGACTGCCCCTGCCTGGCCCTCCCCGCCCCGGGCCCGCGGGGGCTCGGCCTCCCCTCAGGTCCCCGCCACCGTGCCCGCTCCTCCTCCGAGGAACCCTCCCACCTCACCGCCCGGCAGCGCCCTCACCGCCAGGCTCCCGTCTTCCCCTCGCGCACTCGTCTCCAGCCACCCGGCCTCCTCCAGCGCACAAGCTCCCCCAGCCTGAGCCTCTCTCCCAGATCCCCTCTGCGCCCCCGGCCTCTTTGTCTTCACATTTTCCTAAGATTCTTCTTACCAGTCGCCACTAGGTGACGAGCGGCCGCCTCCTCCGCGCGTCGCCTCACGCCACTCCGGGCCGGACGCCAGCGCCCGGGGTGACGGCAGGCCCCGCCCCGGCCCCGCCCCTGGCTACGGTCCTGCCCAGTCCTCGCCGCCGGCCCGGCCCCGCCCCGCTCAGGCCCCGCCCACGCCACGCCCTCCTGGCGCTGGGTCGTCCGGCTCTCGACCACTGAGGCGGCCGAGCGCGCCCTGGGCCCGCCTTCGCGGCGCTCTGATTGGCTGCAGAAGCATCGGCCCACCGCACCCCGCGGGGTCTGCCGAGGCGAGCTGGCGGGGACCGCGGTGTGGGGCCAGAGGCCTGACCCGGGGCGCGGGCGGCGTGCGGCGCGTGCGGCGCGGCAGCGGTCATGACGGAGGGCACGTGAGTCCCCGCGTCCCGGGACCCCCGAGAAGGCCGGGCACGTCGGAGGCGCCGCGGGGGTGGCGGGAACGGGCGCGCGGAGCTCTTCCTCTGGGAGGGGCGTGCAGTGGCGCCTGCCCGTGGGCCGTGGGAAGGGAGCGCGGCGGCCGCGGGGACGGGTGGGCCGGCGGCTCAGCCGAGCGCCCTCGCCCCCAGGTGCCTGCGTCGCCGAGGCGGCCCCTACAAGACGGAGCCCGCCACCGACCTCAGCCGCTGGCGCCTGCGCAGCGAGCGCGGCAGGCAGACGTGGACGTACTCGGCGGGGGAGGAGGGCCCGGGCCGCGGGCAGACGGCGCTGGAGGCGCACGCCCTGGGCCTGGACCCCGTGAGTGCGGCGCGGGGGCGCGGCCCGCGGGTGCCGGCGGCGGGAGGGCGCTTGGGTCGGGTCGGCCGAGGACTCGCTCAGGGGTATGCGCCCAGGGACCCGCTGCGGCCTCCACGGTGAAGTCTCGGCCCAGGGCGTCCCCTGGGGGGTTCGCGCGGGGCCCCACCCCGCGCGCGGGCTCCGGGCGAAGCTGTGGGGCTGCGAGTAGGCGGCGGGGAGCCTTGCCTTTCTCTGCGCAGCGGTGCTCGTAGACTTGCGAGCGCAGCGGGTGAACCTCGAGGTAGCTCGGACTCGGCCTTGGCCCGGGCTGCCAGTGAGGGGGGCGTCCGGCCCGGCCCCAGGCCCCCAGCTCCCGTCTCTCTTCTCCTCGGCAGGGGAGTTACTTCAGGGACCTGCCCGAAGCCGACACGGCCCGTCGAGGGGCTCTCAACGGGATGGTGTTTTACGCGGGGCTGCAGGCCGAGGATGGGCACTGGGCGGGCGATTACGGCGGCCCGCTCTTCCTCCTGCCGGGTAGGTGGCCGCTGCGGCCGCCCTGGGTCAGGCCCAGGTCAGGCCCGCGGTGGACGATGCGGTGCGAACACGCAGCTGCAAACCCGGGAGCTTACTTGTGGGAGGTCTCTGGGGGGTTGCCCCGTGCCTGTGTGGTCCCGGTGCTGGTGCCGGGGGACGGGAGTGAAGGCGCTGCTGGCGCAGTGTCCTCAAAAGGGAAGCAAGCGGTGCCCTCGTGGGCGCAGGGGAGGGGTGGCTCTTGAGTGCCAGTACAGAGAGGCAGAGTCACGCCAGCTGCAGCGCCCAGCCTCTGTAAAGATGTCAGAGAGGGGCAGGTGATGGGTGGGATCTTTTTTTTTTTTAAGATTTTATTCTTAAGTAATCTCTACGACCAGTGTGGGGCTCAGACCCACAGCCCCAAGACCAGAGTTGTATGCTCTACCAACTGACTGAGCCAGCCAGGCGCCCCGGCGGGTGGCATCTTTAAGTCTTCTTTGGGCAGCTTGCATGTATGAATTTACCTTGAAGGGGTGGCTGAGGGAGCTCTGGCAGGGAACCTGCAGGTTCAGTTGGTGAGTCCTAGCAGGATTGCATTTGGGCCTCCTGGGTACTGAACTGGTTTGGCTACCTAAAACCACCGTGTTCTGAGAATGTTTCACTAAATACTCAGCTGTGTAAGGTGAGACATTCCTTTCTATGAATTTATGTAGAAGGACTCTTTTCTCTTAGTGGGAGGAGCTTTGGGAATCCGTCATGCTTTTGTCTCCCCTGGGCTGTACAGCATTGTATCTTCTTGTTCAGGGACCTATGGGCCTGTCCTTAAGGGGCTCTTGCTTCCCTTTGGCCGCACCTGGAGCCTATTGAGGCTATCGCCAGAGATCTTCATAGGGAGGCAGTGACACTGCATTTGCCTGCTCTGGGCAAGGTGACAGGACTTCCCTGTGTCTCCAGCACCTCACTGGTGACACGGGGCTGATGAGAATCAGGCTAAGTCTTACATGCCCAGCACCGGGGACAGCTGCAGCGTTCCGTGCTTGCTACGGCAGCTCTGGACGCCCCCTGCTGGGCTTCCTCCCCAGTGCAGGCTGCAGGCTCGGGCTTTTCCTTCCCCACTTTGAACTCTGGATAGACCGTCTTCCTCAGGTTGACACTGGTCTGTTCAGAGGTACTGTACAGGGTTTTTCCACGGCTGGCTGAACTTTGACCGGTCCTTCCTTTTCCTGCTTTAATTTGGAAAATGCTCGTGGGGGCCATGATTCTGTATAGACAGTTCCCCATTGAATGTGGTTCATGTGGCATTGACTATTCCCGTGGGTCTTTATGGGAAGGCAGTGACATGGCATTGGCCTGCTCTGACCCCGGGCAAGGTGGTAGGAGCTCACTGTGCCTTGGCTGCCTCATATGTGATGTGGGGAATCGGATTTGGTCATATGTGCACATATATGCATCACTGTGGTGAGCCCTGACTCTGTTGTTCAAACCCCTGGGCTCCATCCCCTGCCCCACTACCTGGGGTCTGTGCCTCAGTTTTCTTGCCTCTAAAATGGGAAGATGCTGGCTCTGTTTCTTGCCCATGTGTGTTTCTTTGTCTTGACGGCATCATGACTATAATGAAAAGAGATGGGCTTGATTTGGGATGATTTTTTTCTGTGAACCTCTGCAGCATCTCCAAACCTAGCTGCCCTTCTTCCAGGGTGTGTCTCTGTGTGAGTGTGTCTTCCAGGGTTTCTGATGCCTCTGAGCCAGAGTCAGGCATGTATCCCTGGTGCGCTTGGCTGGGGCCTACACCAAGACACACACACCCCTCACCTCCCTTGCAGGGCACCACAGGCATGTGGCTGGGGGAGGAGGGGGTTGGGGTTGAGGATGGCCTGTGAGCAACATATCCAGGAGGGCTAGGCTGGGAAGTTTCTTTTTTGTGGATAATATATTTTTTTTTAAAGATTTTATTTATTTATTTGAGAGACAGAGAGAATGAGAGGGAAAGCACATGAGATGGGGGGAGGGTCAGAGGGAGAAGCAGACTCCCTGCTGAGCAGGGAGCCCGATGCGGGACTCGATCCAGGGACTCCAGGATCATGACCTGAGCCGAAGGCAGTCGCTTAACCAACTGAGCCACCCAGGCGCCCTTGTGGATAATATTTATTGGCTGTTGGCCATCTCCCCCATTTGCAAAGTGATATTTGCTAGGAAAAAAACCTATAAAACAGAAAAACATAAGCCATAAATCTTATCCTATCCAGGGGCGAGCCATTTGGTGTTTCTTCTCCAGCAGGTGTGGACAGTACTGTGGGAGCCTAGAGTGGCTGGGAGGGCTTTGCACACCCCATGTTGTTGCTGTTCCGTGGGGCCTCACTCCCAAAGTCCCTGACGAGGCTGGGAGGAATAGCCTTCTCAGGCTCGTTTCCGTGAAAACGAGACCACTGGGTCAGCTCCCTGTAGGGTGGGAGGAAAGGGACCTGGGCTTAGCTGTGCTGAGTGCCTGCTCCCAGTGAGGAACATCTTTTCTGCCACATAGGCCTCCTGATCACGTGCTATGTGGCCCAGATCCCTTTGCCAGCGGGATACAGAGAAGAGATGGTGCGGTACCTGCGGTCAGTGCAGCTCCCGGATGGTGGCTGGGGCCTGTGAGTTGTTTTGTTACTGCACATATGTGTATGCTTGTGCACACATGTTCTTGTGTAGGGGATACGCCTGTCAAGAGTAGGGTGACTGGAGCTACTATGGGCCTGGGGTGGGTGGGAGGAGAACGTGGTAGGAGGGGGCCTGGCTGGGTCCTGTGTGCCAGCTGGACCCTGGTGTCCTAGGGTTCTCAGGATAGGTGGCCGCATACTCTGGGCCTCGGTTTTACAGCTTGTGTTGTAACTGGGCTTTATGACTCACACCCCACAGAGAGCCATCTGGCTGTTATCACTAAGGCAGGAGGAAGTTCTTGACTCTGGGATGGCAGCAGGTGGAGCCCGGGGGGCCCGGTGCCCCTCCCCAATTCTCAGTGTGCCTTTCTGACACATAAGCTCACTCTGGGAGCAGGGCCTTCCCTCAGGGGGGTCAACTGCCTGCCCACCCTGGTCATGGGCTCTGGTACCTCTTATTCTACACCCAGGGCTGGGGTTCCTCCTGGCGAGCTAAATCCACACCAGAGGGGTTCTCCATCAGAATTCTTGGAGGACATCCCAGCCTCTGTTAGCCCCTTGACACGGGGGCTGTGGGCCTCAACTTGTCACCTCTAGAGCTTGTTCTGTGTGCTGTCGTGATGAAGGAGCCTGAGTTGGGTCACAGCCTGGGACTGATGTTGATTCAGGTGTGGGAAGTAAGAGGAGGCAGGCAGGTCCTGCACAGGCAGTTTTGGAACTGATCAGTTACGGGAGGTACATGGATTCTTATTGGAGAATGGCAGTTCTGGGTGTTTCTTATGTTGTCATGTTATGTCAGTGAAAGATATTTTAGCATTTTTTATTTTTCTCAGGAAATTTCGCTGAAAATCTTGCTTAATTTCTTAGAAGTAACGAAATATGGCATTCTTTTATCCTATCTCCTACTCCCCAAGGCATGTGGAGGACAAGTCCACGGTGTTTGGGACTGCACTCAACTATGTGTCTCTGAGAATTCTGGGTGTCGGGCCTGACGATCCTGACTTGGTCCGAGCCCGGAACATTCTTCACAAGAAAGGTACTCCTTGCACAGCATGTCCTGGGTGCTCCTTCCTGCAGGTAGAGGCTGTGAATGTCTCTCTTGGGGCTGGACTCACTTATTCTGGGGAAGCTGCTGGTTCCACCCAGCAGCTGTGCTGTTAGGCTCTGGAGCCTACTTCTCACCTGGGGTTGGAGGATCCTTAGCACTGTCTTCAGTTCATGCAAGAAGAGGCACATATGATTCCTGAGGAGCTAATTTTCACAGTAAGACAGATGATATGGGACTTTTCTTTTCTGTAGGTGGTGCTGTGGTCATCCCTTCCTGGGGGAAGTTCTGGTTGGCTGTCCTGAACGTTTACAGCTGGGAAGGCCTCAACACTCTGTTCCCGGAGATGTGGTATGCTTGCCCTTCTGCGGTCGATTCGTGGCTGGGTTGCCAGTGCCTTCCTGAGTCGGGTGACGGGCCCTGGGTCACTTGCACAGATGAGTGGGCAGTCCATTCTGTGGTGTGAGGCTGCATTAGGCTTCTGGTGGAGGCCCTGCTTGGCTGAGTTCTGCAGACCAGTGGAAGGTCCTGCAGACCCCAGTTGGGTAGGAGGAAGGGAGGCACTGTGGGCTTGGGCCATGTGGCAGGTGAGTGGGGCCCCACCAGGCTGGGAGAACCGCTGGTGTGGGCAGTGTGAAGCTCTGGCATTGTTGCAGAAGGCTGTGATGTGTCTTGTCATTATGGATGTTTGGAGCCTCTGTGGAAGTAGAAACAAGAAGGCAGTAGGCCGTGCAACTCTTGCCAGCCTCAGCACTGGGGTGGGCTGTGCTTTTCTCTGTTCCTTTATCTTTCTGCTGGTGAATGAGAAAGTTAATCCCAGACATCATACGTCAGCTGTGGGCACTACGGTGTGTATCTTTAAAAGAGAAGAATTTCCTTGTTAATAGAATCACAATGCTGTTTAAATACTCAGCAGAATCAACACTAATTCCTTATTGTGTGATACTTCTAACTAGTGTCTTAACACTTTGGGCATTTCCCCAGAAAACATTCATATGCATGTAAGTCCCCCAGTGTCACCTTCAGGAGGTGAGACCCCTGGTCAGGCTTGGGTAGAGCCCCTGCTGGCTCCCTGGAGCCCTGTCAGCAATGTCGTGGCCCTCCAGGGAGCTGTCAGGGAGGTTGGGGGGCTGTTGTGTTAGACGACCTCGGTGGAGGTCATATTAGATGAAGGGTTCTGACGCCAGGGTTGAGGGACCAACCTCTGCAGCCTTGAGGGGTGGTGACGGGGGCAGAGGGTGGTGAGGTGAAGTAGTGGGAGGGCTGCTTGGGAGGAGGCAGGGGGGTGTTCTGGGACCATCCCTGCGCTCCTCACTGGCAGCTTGCTGGGGGCACCGTGGACCTGCCCAGTGTAAGGAGTGGGCAGAGGAAGACACTGAGTGGGCGCCAGGGGAGTGTGTGGGTCTGCCGGGGGCACCGTGGGCCTGCCCAGTGTAAGGGTTAGAGGGTGAAAGTGTGCAGGGTAGGGGACCAGAGATCCTGAGCCACTGCAGCTGCAGAGAAGCTGTAAAATACGCCCTTTAAAGTGAGTGGGGGAGCCCTGGAGAGTGAGGGAAGTGGCCTGAGGCCAGAGTTGGTGGGAGTGGTGGGTACCTGCCCGGCTCATGACTGGCCTGCCCGTGCCCCTCACACATGAGGACAGGAGGCTTGAAGGGAAAGTGGGAAAATAACCCCAGGTACCCACCCACCCGGGAAGCTGGTGGAGCTGTGTATGCTAAGGTCAGGCTAAATGTCTGGGCAAAAACGTGTTGGCGGAGATAACCCTCAAAGCCTCAGTCCTTGAGATGTGCCAGTTCTGAAGCGTTTTAGATCAACTTTTTATTTTGGAATAGTTTTCAATTTCCAGAAAATTTGCAAAGATAGTCCAGATTGCTCCCATAGACCCTTTACCCTCTTTCTCCATTATTAACATTTTACATTACTGTGGTACCTTTGTCCCAGCTAAGAAACCCACAGACAGTCCTAAAAGTTTAGAAGTCAAGTTTCCTGGCTTTAGATGTGTTGCAGCTGAACCAGGAGTGGTTATCACTCGTGAAGACTGTGCCCGTCGGCACCCCACAGGAGCGTGGCTGCAATGTGCTGGTGGCCATGCCAACTTGGGCTGGGGCTGCGCGGGTGGTGCTGGAGGGGGCCGGGCCCTTCCGCTGACGTGCCGTTCCACAGGCTGTTTCCTGACTGGGTCCCCGCACATCCCTCCACGCTCTGGTGCCACTGCCGACAGGTCTACCTGCCCATGAGCTACTGCTATGCCACCCGGCTGAGCGCTAAGGAGGACCCGCTGGTCCAGAGCCTCCGCCAGGTAAGGACTTCTGGGCAGGGACCCCCAGGCTGGGGGTCACCCTCGGGTCTGACTGCGCGTGCCTGCTTGCCTGGGATTGTGCAGAGCTGAGTTCCAAGTCGTGAGGGCGGAGCCTCCACCTTCCCGGATCCTAAGTGACTGCCTAGAGGGGCTTTTGCGGTGGGACGGGCTCAGGGCCCTGGAAGCAGAGTCCACATGGGGAAGCAGGTCCTGAGAGGAGGCTCGGGGTGCAGGATGTTCATTAGGGTGTGTGCTTGGGAAGGCAGCGGGTGAGGAGGGTGCTGAGGTGCTGCTGCCCCCAGGAGCTGTACGTGGAGGACTACGCCAGCATCGAGTGGCCGGCACACAGGAGCAGCGTGGCCCCCGATGAGCTGTACACACCGCACAGTTGGCTGCTCCGTGTGGTGTACGGTGGGTGCTTGCTGACGGGCTGGCGGGCCTCCCAGGACTTGGCTGGCACATCAAGTGATGCTGAATCTCCTCCCCTTTCTCACCGCCTGTCATTTGGGCCCTCTGGTGACTGGGGGGGCAGCCATGTGTGCTTCGTGTCCAGTGGGTCTGCTGTCTTTGCCCCTGGAGCAAGCCTGGGGCTGGGGCTCCTGGACAGGAGGTTTGGGAGCTGCAGGCCTGGAGGGCACGCTCGTTCCTTCTCTTAGGGGAGAAGTTGCAGGCCTCCGTGGGGCCTGGTGCAGGCCCATCTCCCTGCAGGAAGCCTGGTGGCTTGGGGGACAGCATGGGGTGCAGTGTGTGGAATGGTCATGTTCCCTCACTCACGCATCCCCTTGTTCATGTCTGCTGTGCTGGGCCCCAGGGTGGGAGCTGGGACCCTGCCTCAGTCAACACTGAGATGCATCTTGGCTGGATTTCCATTCAGGAGACAAGGCGCTAGGGGCAGGGCAGGGCAGCACGCTAGGATGTCAGGGAGAGTCGGTGGGGAAGACAGGGTAGGGAAAGGCCCAGCTGCTGTCCTGCGCTGATGACTTCACCCCTGCAGCACTACTCAACCTGTATGAGCGCCACCACAGCGCCAGCCTACGGCGGCGGGCCATCCAGAAGCTGTACGAGCACATCGTGGCAGATGACCGCTTCTCCAGATGCATCAGCATTGGCCCGGTCCGTGCTCCCACTGCCCTGTGTCTGTACCCCACCCCGTGTAGGGTAAGAAGCTAGGGCGGGAGGCCCTCTCGAGGCCAGTCTCTGGAGCTGAGCGTGGGGGTCTTCCTGGAGGTGAGGTCTCCCACCAGAGCCTGGCAGACAGGAGCCCCCTTCTGTCCCCTGTGTTCCTCCTGTACCTAGCACTCCCTCTCCTCCCCACCGCCTGGTGTGCTTGGGATGCTGCTCCCTGGGCCACCTCTCGGGATCTTTCTGGCCAGTTGGGAGGAATGCTTTTCCTCTGTTGACCATCTCCCCACAGAACTCGCTGTCTGCCCTTGCCTTGTGGGGTTCAGAGTGCTGGGGTGCTTGGGCTCCAGCCCTGGGTTCCTGCTGAGCCTGGTGACTCAGAGCTCTCACCTGTGAGCCTCTGGGCTCCCGACCTGGCTTTGCATCGTGAGGCTCTGGGGCCTGGCAGAGGCCTGGCGTGGACACACTTGTAGAGGCAGGTGTATCCCAGGCAGCGCAGGGTTGGGGCCGCCTCACAGCTGTGGGGTGACAGCTACAGAAGACAGTGTTGTTTTGGGCCCCTGGCGGGCCATGATGGCAGCCTTTCTGGGTCAGTCCAGTTGGTGCCATATCACACAGCTCCACTCCCGAACCTACTCGCCAGTGTTCTGTGGGGCTTGGAGCCGTGAGTCATTGCCCTTTCAGCAGCGGTGTGATCCTGTGTGGGCTTTTGACTTAGCGCTGAGTAAGGCATGTCTGACTCGAGTGAGAAGTGCAGTGCTAACGGGATCTTACGAGATGCCAGAGTGTGAGGTTTGGGTCTTTAGAACATTCTAAAGTGGTCCCTGCTCCACAGGTCTTGTCTCTGTCTGTCCCGTGCTCCTCAGGCCATGCCGTTCTCTGTCAGTTATCTGAGGCACGTAGGACGCGGCACACCCCACAGGCCCACCAGGGGCCCCATGGTGGCTGTGCTTGCTCGCCAGCTGGCTCGGCTCGCGTTGTCTCTCACGGGATGCCCTGCCTTCTCTCTGTGCACATGCCTCAGGCCTTTCCTGCCTCCCTTTCTGGGGGTGCAACTCTGGCTTGGTCTCTGGCTCTCAGGGCCTGGTGTGCCACGAGGGCTCCGCTTAGGGTGGAAGGCCTTGTCTGGCCCAAAGTGAGGTTGTGCTGGGGGCCCAGTGTGTAGTCCTTGTGCTCGGGAGCTGCTGTGGGTCTGGAGCAGGGTCCTGATAGGGCCATGTTTCCCACAGATCTCGAAAACCATCAACATGCTTGTGCGCTGGTACGTGGATGGGCCAGCCTCCTCCGCCTTCCAGGAGCACATCTCTAGGATTCCTGATTACCTCTGGTGAGTAGTGGGAAGGGCCTGGCTGGTCACTGCCACTAGGTTCCTGTTACGTGTGACTGAGAGCCAAGGGCAGACATGCGTGGGGACCTCCCTGGGCACAGTGGCAGGTGACAGGATCCTGTATCTCAGTGTCCTGGCAAGGGTGCTTTGGGGTCTGGAGTAATGCCTGGAACGAGAAATTTCAAAGTTTGTGGAAGATGGTGAGGGTTATCTTTGAGTTGAAAGATCTGCCATGTAGTGGGCACTTCTGGTGGTTTTGGAAGGTAGAACTTGGAAGCCTGTGGGCAGATGGGGCAGGTTCTGGTGAACGTCAGGGAAGGCCTCACTGACCAGGACAACTGATCAGTCACGGATTGCAGTGCGACCGTGGTGGGTGGGTGTGTCCCATGGTGTCCCATGGTGGGGAGTCCTGCATTCCAGGGGGCCCTCTTCCCTCTGGTGGTCATGTGGGCCTGCTGCCATAAGTGGGGTGAGCCGGGCTCTGGGTGGCCACCTGACTTCAGCTCTTTGCCCTCTACTCCCTGACCTGGGCTTTTCTCGTCCTCACAGGCTGGGCCTCGATGGCATGAAAATGCAGGTAAAGGCTACAAGGCCACGGCCACTTGCTTCCTTATCAACCATTCCTGCTCTTTGGGTTTGTTAAGATAACTACTCCTCACAGTGAGTTCTGGCAGTGTGTGCTGAGTGGCTGCAAGTATCCCCAGTCCTGCGTCTGAGGGGACAGCCAGTGGCAGGGATGCCGACAGGCCCCAGGGTCATTTCCCTTTCAGCAGCAGTGTGATCCTGTGTGGGCTTTTGACTTAGCGCTGAGTAAGGCAAGTCTGACTTGAGTGAGAAGTGCAGTGCTAATGGGATTTTACGAGATGCCAGAGTGCGAGGTTTGGGTCACCATTTGGCTCAGTGTGGAAACGTGGAGCCTCCAGCAGTGTTCTTGGATCATATGGGCCACTGGCCCTTTAGGACGGGCACACATGGACCCAGCACCGTCTAGCGCAGAGTTCACCTCAGCGTCCTTGCCTTACCCCCGGCTCCCTGACTCCCACATGCCAAGAGGAGGAGGAGGTTGTCAAGCCCCACGTGGGCTGTTCATGTCTTCGGAACCCTTCAGTGCCCTAGCTGATTTATTCTTACAGAAGGGCTGTGCTGCTCTCAGTGCCTTGCAGGGTTGATGACAGCCCCTCGTTTGGTTTGGGGCACATTTGTTGGCATCAGGGTTTGAGCCAGCTGGCTGGTCCTCGAAGCCACTTTTGTCCGGTGGTCTGGGCGCCCTTCTTCCTGGGCGGTTGGTTCCTTAGAGCACCCACCTTCTGGATCTGCCTGGTTGTTTCCTCTGTGCCCTCTATTTCCTGCAGTTGGAGGTTAGACTCTGAGGCTTGATCCTGAACTGGGTTCTTTTGGCCAGAAGGCTTTCTTGGTGACAGGTGTCCTTCCTACGTATTGTCCTGCGGGGCCACGGTTTCTGATGCCCCCTCAGGGCTGTCAGTCGGGCCCTGCTGTTGCCAGCCCTATTATCTGAGTGTCCCTGTCTCTGTTTCAGTGTGATTTGGCCACTGGCATTCTCGTGGGACCAGAGTGTTGACTGGTGAACTAGGCTCCTAGGGTGGGATTTGAAGGGGGCCTTCCCAGCTCTTTTGAGGCCTCAATCAGGTGCCACCACCTCCAGGCATACTCAGATATGAGGGGGTGTTTCTGGTCAAAGGCAAGAGCATCACAGGCAGTGGTCGTCCAGATCCTGGAAGTGCCCCGAGAGGGTTCTGTCCTGGCCAGTGGCCTGGTGAAGGCGGTTGGGACTGCCCAACCCTCACCTGCCTGCAGGAACAGCCCCTCTCCGGCCCTCATGGGCTTTGCGGGGTGCACAGAGCATGGGGCCTGGGGTCGGGAGTTGGCTGGGCTCCCACCTCTTTGCAGGAGCTGTTGGGAGCCCCCAGATTCCTCCTCGGCTCCCCAGGTGCCTGTCAGATCCTGGGTGATGGTGGGTGGGTCGGGGGAGCTGCGCTCCTCTAACGGCTCGTGCTTGCGTGCAGGGCACCAACGGCTCGCAGGTGTGGGACACCTCATTTGCCATCCAGGCTCTGCTAGAGGTACGTGGCTCTGCCTCCTTGTTCTTCAGCCTCTAGTTGACCTTCCCGCGTGTCCACTGCTGCTTCCAGTGTGGACATGGCAGTTGCAGACCCTGACTCTTGGCTCACCTGGGCTCCAAGGCCTCTGGTGATGGTCCCACTGAGTCAGTGGTCTTGCCCAGCAGCTTTGGGTAGTGGGCCAGCTGGGAGGCTTCAGGAGCAGGGAGCCTTGTAAGATCTGTTCCTGTGGAGAGAGGGCAGGAAGCTTCTAGCAGGGGGAGTGGGCTCTAGGCTTTTCATAACACTCAGACTGCTCATCATGGATACCTCTGAGCACATGCTGGAGAGAAACCAGAAGGTGTTTTTGTGCTGGTGGGATTCAGGGTGGTGACATTCTGGAGAGCCTTGAGAAGGGGTCTGGGCCACATGGGGGTCTGCCTTCGATGGGGCTGGGGGTCCTCTGGACACGGGCCGGGCTGGGCTGGGTGTGGTGTGGACTCTCTTTTCTGTCTCCTTCATTTCTCCATCACATCTTTCTGACTTGTCAGCAGAAACGGAAGAGCCTGAGACTTGGGTGGGTTTGCTCCTGTTTCCCAGTGGTGGCAAGACATCACCAGGATTGTTTGGGAACCAGTTCACCTGTGCAGGCTTGTGCCAGTGAGCGGCTCAGCCTCTGTTGTCTCTTCCAGGCAGGGGCACAACACAGGCCTGAGTTTTCATCTTCCCTGCAGGAGGCACATGAGTTTCTCCGGATCTCACAGGTGAGGCAAAATCTGCCTGTGCCTGGGGCTGCTGGGGCTTCCCACAGGCAGGGGTGCACCTCCTCACCTCTGCCTTGGCACCCCTGCCTGCCCTCTCCACCTTAGGATAGTGCCTGGTCATGTTTCTCCAGCAGTGGATGGGGGTTGTGGGCCATAGGCCACAGGGGTGATGCCTTGAAGGGTGCCTTTGGTTCCGATGGTTGAGAGGGCCGTAGGGCAGCGGCTGCGGGTCCCTGCATATTCTGCACCAGACCCTGCTGGCCCCGGTGTCTGCAACTGGCGGTGACGTGGGACCTCCTCTGCTTCCACATGTGCCTCTTGGATGCTGCCCAGGTCCCAGACAGCCCCCCTGACTACCAGAAGTACTACCGCCAGATGAGCAAGGTACCACAGCCAACCCTGTTTGCCCTGAGTCCTGTGCCCTGGTTGGCTATGCTTTGCCCTTTAAGTTGGCTCTTCCCTTGGCTTCCTGGGGCTTCCTGCTCTGATAGACACACAGCGTGGTGTTCCAGTAATGCATCCGAGGTTTTCCTGGCTGGGGAAATGTATATGTGAGGTGACTGAGCCATATGGGGCTTCCTCATGCTGCCACGTCAGGTACTATACACACACACACACCGGTGTGTCAGAGGTGCTTTTAGACGGCAGTACGTGCAGAGACCGTGTTTCGTCGGAACGTGGGTTAGGGTGACGGGGATGCTGCAGAGGGTGTAGGGCAGCTCCTCTGGGTGTGTGGGACTGTGTGTGTGCGCCTTCTCACAGCGGGTCGGGAGGCCCGTCCACGTGCGTGTGGTGTGGAACTGCAGCCGCGCCTTTATGGTGGCCAGGCCTCTGCACTGGTGAGGAAGGGTGCTCTCACCTTGGGAGGTCCTGACGACCAGGGTGTGGGCTCAGCCCTCCACACTGGCCATGACAGGCCCCACGCTTTGCAGGGTGGCTTTCCCTTTAGCACACTGGACTGTGGCTGGATTGTTGCCGACTGCACAGCTGAGGCCTTGAAGTCCATCCTTCTCCTGCAGGAAAAGTGTCCCTTTGTCACCAAGCACGTCACGCGAGAGCGGCTCTATGATGCTGTTGCTGTGGTGAGGTTCTGGGCAGGGGGCTCTGGTCACGGGGCACTGTGCACGACGGAACCCCGGACTTCCCCACAACACACCCTCAGGTCCGCTTAGCACCGCATGTGAGCTGCGCTTCCCACGGCTTTGGTCTCTGCAAACCCCCAGGGTCAGACTGCAAGCCCAGAGGGGCTTATCCTCTGGTGGCATCTGTGTTTGGGGAAAGCCAAGAGTCCTGTGCTAGAGGCTCGTGGATCTGGCTACTCGCCAGGGAGGGCTGGCATTCTCCACTGGGTATCTGAAGAGAAAACAAGAACTTCTGTTTGTGTTTGTACAGAATCCTTTCAGGACACCCAGTTTCTGTGCATATTTTACAACGGAGATCATATAGCTTGGCAGTATACATGTGATTTATAAATGGATAGGCAAGTGCATGCCAGGGTCCCAGATGGTCACTTGTGGAGCACCTGCTTGATAAAGTTGTTGCCCACTGCTCTAGGCGCTGAGGGTCTCGGTTTAATGTGAGAACTGGCTCCCTGTTCCCTATCCCTGCCCCATGGGTCTTAGCCTTGGGTGTTTCTAGAAAGGTCCACTACAGCTTGTGGGCTTCCCCCTCATGCTCAAGTGCATGGGTGAACTCTCAGGATATCCTCTCTCTGGTTTTAGTTGCTGAACATGAGAAATTCTGATGGCGGGTTTGCCACCTATGAGACTAAGCGTGGGGGGCACTTGCTGGAGCTGCTGAACCCCTCGGAGGTCTTCGGTGAGTGGTTGGCCAGCCAGGTGGTACACAAACCCAGGGACCCCTGCTGTGAGATGGATTTGCCAACCAGAGCCCTGAGTTGTTTCCCCAGGCCAGGAGCAGTGCCAGCAAAGGTGCTGCAAATGATTGTGGACCCTTTAAGGAGCACCCCTAAGCCTTGGAGTATTCTGTGCTTCTTACCTCTGAAGGTGGTCATAGCGCCTGTGGGTGTGGATGGAAGGGCTGTGGTTTTGTTTCTCAGAGGTTGGTGGAGGAGTCGGTGGGATTCACACCTGGCTCTCTGGCTTGAGCCTGGGCTGGCTCTTGCTGTGTGCTCCGTCCTCTGTGGAGACCATCCTGTGTGCTGGGTGCTCTTCACGGAGCCCAGGCACATTGCAGGGAGGTGTCGGTGGGGACCCACTGACCCTGTGTCCTCCCTGCTGTGTCCGGTCGTTCTAGTCTGCCAGGGCGGCTTCTTTCCCTGAGTGCTGCCCTCGCATGCCCCTGGACCCCTGTTTCCCGGTCTCTGTCTGACTTCTGTAACTGTTAAATGTGGTCTAGTTGGGCTGGGGTGTGGCTCTGCCCTGTACCTCTCCTTCACTCTCCCACTGGCCCAAATGTCCTACAGCCAGATATGGGTCTCCAGGTCACTGTGTAGGTGCCGGCCACCCTCCCACCTGGTGGCCATGTCTCCTGGACCAGTCACTGGGAACTCTTTCCTTGTTTCCTCTGGAGGATGATCAGGCTCTTGCTGTCCCGTGTAGGCTCTGCATGTTATGGCGCTCTCATTCTTCATGGTTTGGCGTGAGTTGCCAAATTGGGTGACAAGATGAAACTCATATATGCATTGATCCTTCCTTCCCTCTCTCAGGGGACATCATGATTGACTACACATATGTGGAGTGCACCTCGGCTGTGATGCAGGCACTGAAGCTTTTCCATGAGTGTTTCCCAGACCACAGGGCCAGGGAGATCAGGTAAGGGTGGCCTTGGCACAGGGATGTTTGGTCACTGAGCCACGGGTGCTTACCCGTTCAGGAGCCAAGAGCTGGGACGCTGCCACGCTGGACAGGGAGAGCATGTGGTTGCTTGGGTGGGTGGCTCACCGCAGGGAGGGGACTCTGGAATAAAACTCATTTAATAATGGAAGGGATTTCCAGTGTTGCTGAATCCAGTTGTATGCCTCAAAGTACAGTAGACCCTTGAACAACTCAGGGGTTAGGGATGCCAAACCCCTACACAGTTGAAAATCTGTGCATAACTTTTGATTCCCTGAAATCCTAACTACTAATAGCCTACTGTTGACTGCAAGTCTTTCCAATAACATATGCAGTTGATGAACACATATTTGTATGTTGTATTTTTCATATATTGTATTCTTACAGTAAAGTAAGGTGGAGGAAAGGAAACATTAAAGAAAATGATAAGGAAGAGAAAGTACACTTACAGTACTGTACCATATTTATCGGGAAAAATATGCTCATCAGTGGACCTTCGAAGTTCAAGTCCATGTTGTTCCTAGGTCAGTTCTATATCAAATATGTGTACTAGGGGCTCAGAGTATCACAGCTGTAACACAGAAATCAGTTATTTTTCACATCTTAATATTGGTAAAAAAGATCTGTATCCCCGACTGCACCTGTGTCCACATAAACGGTGGTTTTTAAATAAGCCTGTCCTGGTGACATCTGGCACGCGTAGAGAGAGATGCACAGATCTTATGTGTGGTGCCTGATGAATTACTACGAAGTGGACACACCCGTGTGACCACAGCAGGCACATAGATGTTACCAGAAGCTCCCCTCTGGTTCTCCTCAGGCGGCTGTGATCCTACACTTGGGGGATCCCACGGCGGGACTCGTGGGTCTGGCTTTCTCCATTCACTTGGTGCTCGTGAGGCCCAGCCAGGTGGTCTCGGAGCAGCAAGCCCACCCTCTCCTTTGCTGTCAGCATGTCTGTGGAGTGCAGATGGCATACTTTATTTATCCATTGGTTTGTCTTGGATCCTCAGGGGTCTTTCAGTTGGTCCCTCTGAATCATCCTGCTGTGAACACACTGTGCTTTTGGGGCCCAGGGTACCCATTTCTTGAGGACATGTGCTTAGAAGTGGACTCGCTGTGTTATGGGGTACACTTGTGTACCCCTGTAGGTTCCCCTTCACCCCAGTGTGATCTCGTTTCACGCTTCACAGTAAAGCTGGTATAGACTCAGCTTGGTCATGGTGTGCTTTCCTTTTTAGATATTGCTGGATTCAGTTTGAAAAGTACTTTTTAAAGGATATTTACAACTGTGGTTATAGAGTAGTTTTCCCTTACAGTGTCCTTTTCAAGCTCAGGCTCTCCTGTGAAAGTGATGCAGGACTCGGAGGAGCTGGGAAGTATATTTTCTTTTTAGATTCTCTAGAAGAGTTTGTGAGAATTTGCACTATTTCTGCCTCAAGTGTTTGGAGGCTCCATTTGGGCCTGGGGTTTCCTTTGAGGGAAGGTGTTAAATTTTTAATTACAGGTTCAGTTTTACTTGTTCTAGGACTGTATAGATTTCCTTTTCTTCGTGTTTGTATCAGTTTTGGGGATTGTCCCATATTAGCTCCATTTTATGTGGATCTGCACAGAGCTAGCCTGCAGTGTCTTGAAGAGCAGCTCCATCCCCACTGAGTCCTCATTTCCTTCCTGACGTTGGCGGCCTGGGCCTCTTGTCAGTCTTTCTTTCCTTTCCTTTCTTAAGATTATTTATTTTATTTATTTGAGAGAGCATGAGCATGAGCACGCGCATGAGCAGGGGGGAGGGGCAGAGGGAGAAGCAGACTCCCTGATGAGCAGGGAGCCCGATGTGGGGCTCGATCCCAGGACCCTGGGATCATGACCTGAGCCGAACGAAGGCAGACCCTTCACCGACTGAGCCACCCCGGCACCTCAGCAGCTTGTTGGTCTTACCAGGCTTTTCAAAGAAACCATCTTCAGTCTTTGATTCTATCATGGCATACGTTTGTTTATTTTTTTTTGATGTGTTTGTTTTGATTTTATCAATTTTTGCTCTTTATTATATCTACTTTATTTCTTTTTCTAATTAGAACTTAAATGATTTTCAGGCTTTCTTTTTAAATGTGCACTTAAGTCTACGTTAAGTCTCGGTGTATCATTCAGTTAAAATTACTTTCTGTTTCTGCTGTGAGTTCTTCTCTGGCCAGGAGTTATTTAGGAGTATGTGGCTTTACTTCCAAACAACCGGAGGATTCTGTGGTTGTGTTTTGCTGGTTTCCTTCTGTTCGGGCAGGTGGTGCAGCCACTTGGGGGCACTGTGTTTTGTCCCGCTTCACTCACAAGGGCCTGGGGGTCCACATGCCCTATGCTGCCTTGCAGCATAAGCTGTGGTCCCTTCCTCTGGGCACAGCTTGTCCGCAGTGACTGTCATGCAGTTGACCTTTTCCCTTAATAGGTCATCATTTTAGGAAGCTTAATAAAGTGTGCTTCTTGGAGGATACTTGGAGAATGCAGAAGCAAGTTGCTCTTGGCCGCAGGGAGGAATCTATTAGGACTGCTTGATCCCACATTGCCGTGGGTCCTATGGAGCTGGCTCAGTCTGTGCTGCCAAGGTGTCTGAGCGGAGGGGACACTGTCCTCTGTCAGGTCGCATTCTCCTCCTGCAGGAGTCACAATGGTTGCAGGTATTTTGTTGTTTCAGTGGCCTCTTGGTTATTTCTAAATTTTCATTTCCTGCTTTTCCTTATTTTAACCTTAATGAGTGTTGTCTTATTAGATCTTATCTGGGACCATTATTTTTCCCTGGAGCCACAATGATTTTGGGGATAGCCTGTGTGGGGAGACCCACTGCCCTTGCCCTTTCCAGATGGTGTGGCCCTGGTCCCAGTCACGTCACCCATTGGCCCGGACCGCCCCGCCCAAGGTGGGGGGCAACAGTGTGGGAAGCACAGGATGAGTGTTAGTACCATCTCTAGACAGTTTGAACAGAAGCGTTTAATCTTTAAATAGATGTTTTAATTTGTGATACTAAATTGTTAAATTTATTTGGGTGTTTTAGAGATAAAGTTTAAGGTAGCCAGGTACTCTGCTTGACTTGAAATTCTTCCTTAATTTCAAACTTACAGGAAAGCTATAAAAATACTCTAAATAGTAAAAAAGCATTCCTTGGGGTGCCTGGGTGGCTCAGGTGGTTAAGCGTCTGCCTTCGGCTCAGGTCACGATCCCAGGGTCCTGGGATCCAGCCCCATATCGGGTCCCCTGCTCGGTGGGAAGCCTGCTTCTCCCTCTGCTTCTGCCCTCTGCTGGTGCACTCTCTCTCTTGCTCTCAAATGAATCAATAAAACTTGATGTCCCATCAACTTGGCTGCAGTCTGTTATTTGGAAACAAGTCCCAAGGGGAGGGCTGTCATGGGGGCGGGTATCTGCACGTGAGGCTCTTGGGGATCACCTCGGAGGCTGTCTTCATACCTTCACTCCAGCCTTTTCAGGGAACCAGTTAGACTTAGGATGGATCTCTCTTCTCTCTGATTTTTGCTTTCTTTTTAAAATTTTTTAAATTTCTTTTTGTGTATTTCCTCAAGCTTGTGTCGCTGACATGATTGCGGTGGAACAGTTCTGTCTGTAGCTGCTTCTAGGGTGGGTGTGTCGCTGACTTCCACTTTCCTCCTGCACTGCTTTCTTCTCACCATGACTTTGCTTCTCCCTCCCGTGTCCTCTCATCCCTTTCTCTCTGACCTTTGTGTTTCTTCTCTCGACCGTTGGCTTCTTTTTACCTATTTTTTATGGGAGACCATGCTCGTTCGTCTGGGACCGTAGGATGGGAGGAATCGGGGTAGGTGGATTGCTGTTTCCCCGCAGAGTTTGTTAGCATCGTCCTGTGTTCCAGGGAGACGCTCAAGCAGGGCCTGGAGTTCTGTCAGCAGAAGCAGCGGGCTGATGGCTCCTGGGAAGGGTAAGTGAGCTCCTGGTGTGCGGACGTGCCTGGGGTTGGGAGGGCTGTGCTCTCAGTGTGCTCACTTGTGTCCTTGTGCTACACCAGAAGTCTCTGGGAGTGAAGCAGCCAGCAACAGAGTTCTGGTGGACCTTGTTTGGGTCTGAGCACCTGGCCTCATCCCGGTGGTGCTTGCTCAAGTTGTTGCTGAAGCAGTTTGACTGAGTGTGTGGGTGGGAAGGGCTCAGTGGCCTGGGGCCTGGTCCGTGTCTGTGATTACTCCCTCCTCTGGGTGTGGATCAGGGCTTATATCCTGTGAGGGCCAGGCCGGGTAGGTCTGTTTTGCTTAGCCTTAAATCCTGAGGAACAAGTTGGTGGCTTGCCGAAGGCCATGTGGATGGTTTTCTTGAAAATAACTCCAGCTTCCCAGACCCCATGATGGATCCAGTTCTCACAAGTCTGGCAGAATTCCTGTTGTTTTCCACACCCTTCTGAAGACACTGAAAGGCTGAGGTCCTCCTTTGTCTTCCTCCAGCTCCTGGGGGGTTTGCTTCACCTATGGCACCTGGTTTGGGCTAGAAGCTTTCGCCTGCATGGGGCAGACTTACCGCAGTGGGTGAGTAAGGGCATCTGCCCCTGGTGGGGTGGGGCTCTTCTCAGCAGGATGCTCTGCTGGGGGTGGGGTGTCTTTTCCTTTGATGTTGGATTTGGGGCGTATTCTGTATTTTTCTAATCAGTGAGGTTCCTGGCTCATGAGCTGACAGTGGCCTAGTAAAGACATTGGGCTGAGACCTTGCCTCACTGCTCTGGGAAGCTTCCGGCTAGTAGCCTGTGTATGAAGGAACACTCTGGGCTCACCTGGCCACCACCCCCAGTGGGACCCCCTCTGGGCTGGGTTGAGAGAAGGGAGGTGGCCTCAGGTCTGAGCTGTCCCCAGCCACCTCACCCAGCTCTGCTTTGTGCTGGGTATTTCGGGTGGGGGGTGGTCATGCCAGCGCGGTATCTGCAGCCACGGAGCTTTTCACTATCTGGGAGGAAGGTGTCCCTGTGCCCTTCACATCACATGGTGGGTGGGCCTGGAGTGCAGGCTGCCCTATCCACCCGCTCTACTCCTCCCCATACCCCCAGGGAGGCCTGGCCAGTGGGTGATCTGTCCTGGGGCCTCCCTGGAGTGGTAGTGTCTCCCGTCTTACTGGTCTCTGCAGGGCTGTGTGTGTGGCGGTCTCCCAGGCCTGTGACTTCCTGCTGTCCAGGCAGATGGAGGATGGAGGCTGGGGGGAGGAGTTCGAGTCCTGTGAGCAGCGGCGTTACGTGCAGAGTGCCACGTCCCAGATCCACAACACGTGCTGGGCCCTGATGGGGCTGATGGCTGTCAGGTGGGGGCTGTGGGACCCATCCCCGAGTAGTGGGGTTGAGAAGAGGAAGGACACTGAGCCTCGAGCAGGCAGTTCGGGTGGGGTGTGGGCAGCTGAACTCTGAGCAGGGATGGGAGGAGGTGAAGTGTGCAGGGCACAGGCATAGGTCTTTCCAAACGCGGGCTTCCTGCAGAGAGACTGCCTTTGAGAAGAAGACCATCCAAAGTGTCAGCAAGGGAGAGAAGAGGCCCGTATCCACAGGGTGCGGTGAGGCAGGTCCCTGCAGCCGCTCTCTTTGGGCCCTCCTGCCTCCACACGTGTGTACGGGTACACGCAGACGCACACAGTATCCCGGTCTGTGCTGCCCTGTTGGCTTCGGAGTTGTTTGGGGAATCTTTGTAAAACCCCCCGAGGTTAGGCTACACCAGTGTGAACAGGAGCAGCCGAGTCTGTGGGGGACCCCTAAGGCAGCGTGCCCCCCACCGCTCCTGACCCCGCAGTCCGTCTGGTGTGTTAGCCCTTGCCATGATGAGTGAGGGTTAGCACACGTGACTTCCGTGGCCCTTAGAGGATCCTGAAGGCCAGTGGGCCTGGGTGGTGGGCATGAGGATTCCCCTCCTCCTGTCCTGGCGTGAGCAGAAGAGCAGCACCTGGTGGCCGGGGCCATTGGGGCAGGTCTGGAGCGGGCAGAGCCCTCATCCAGCCACGTTTGGGGGGCTGCCCACCCGGCTTGCTCACCTCCCCACGTGCTGCGTTCTGCGTTTCTCAGGAATCTGGGTGTCTGGGATTTGGGGTAGAAAATGTGCAGTAGTGGCCTGCCTTGCCAGCTCCCCTAGTGGGCGTGTCATGCAAGGCAGGTCCGGTCATCACACCGGATTTCACATCTGTGCATGCCTGGCTGCGTGAGGGTGAGGATGGAGCTTGGGTTGTAGCCAGAGGCGCTCTCCTCCAGAGAGTGGTGGCCGATGTGTTCAGTGCTTCCTCTTTCCCTAGGCATCCCTGCGTAGAGGCCCTGGAGAGAGGAGTCAGGTGTCTACTTCGGAAACAGCTCCCCAATGGCGACTGGCCCCAGGTATGCCAAGGAGGTTTGAGGAGCCCAAGGCTCCAGCCAACACTGACCTTGATTTGCATGATCATTTTCACACACCTGTGCTGCCCCCAGACCCCTGGTGGCATGCATGTGAGCTTTGGGGATTTGAGATTCATAAACACCACCAGTGAGAGTGTGTGTTGGAAGCAGGTCTGTGTTTGCAGATGAAGCCCTGGCTCAGGCAGGTCTGGTGCTGGGTGCGGGGGTGGGGGTTCTGGGCACCCTCAGGCTCTGCCTGATGGCTCTGACTCAGCAGGGAGTGCAAAAGCCAGCCTTCACCTGTCCTGCAGACATGGGGTCACAGGGTCACATAAGGCTGACCCCCTCCCTTGGAGGAGCTGGTGACTCAGGCTGGAGGCTTTGCTGCAGCGCAGGGGTCCAGAGCTAGGGTGGCAGCAGCAGGACTGTCCAGGAGCTGCCCAACTGTCTGGCTGGGGTTTCCATTCAGGGAGTCCCTTAGCCACATGGTGGAGCCTTTGTGTTTATTTCCCTGTGTTCTTTCAGGAAAACATTGCTGGCGTCTTCAACAAGTCCTGTGCCATCAACTATACGAGCTACAGGAACGTCTTCCCCATCTGGGCCCTTGGCCGCTTCTCCCGCCTATACCCAGAGAGTGCTCTTGCCGGCCACCCTTGAGGGCGCCTGGCAGGTGGGTGGGTGGTGGGCGCAGGTGTCAGGCAAGTTCCGGTTGGAGCAGCCCGGGTGAGCTGCAGGAGCCCTGCCCAGGGGCCCAGTGCCCGTCACCACCCACTTCTGCATGGCGGGGCCAGGCTTGGGGCAGGGCTGGGGCTGGTAGCTTTAGATACTTGATTTTCAGGATAGGTTTAGTTCTTAGAAGAGCTTGTGGCGCTCAGGTGAGGAAAGGAACAAGCTGAACCATGACCCTGGAGGAGGCGTGGCGTGTTCTGCAGTACCTGGGCATGGCGCACATCCTCGCTATGGGGCTGGGGGTGCTTTCTTGACCAATATCTGAGATCTTGGAAGAGGGGAACCGTGCCTCGTCTGTCTCCTGCCAGGTGCTGCCCAGAAGCCAGCTTGGCTGGGCTTGTCCCTGTGTCTTCTGTCTGTGGGGCTGAGGGATGTGACAGCTTTTCCGAACAGCCCAGAGGGAGGCTGGTCTTCCCTGTTCACCCAGCCACCCAGGGCTCAGGAAGGAATGGGGACCAGACTTGCCAAGTGTCTGTGCCTGCTCAAAGGGGAGCCAGACGTGGCCGCCAGCCCTGTCCTACACCTCAGGCCCACCCATGCTGCATTACGGTCCCGCTAGTTGTGGGCGCCAGCGTCCTTCTCTCCTGAGTTGATAGCCTCTAGTGTCTGGTGCTGACAGAGGCACAGGCGGGAGGCCAAGCATGGTGAGGGATAAGGGCTCATGAGTGGTTTGGCGGTTAGCACTGTGGGGCACTGCCGTGTGCTGAGGGCAGCAGAGCAGTCCGTGCAGCTGGCTGGACAGCCTGACGTCCTGGTATGTGCTCTGAGCCGAAGTGACAGCCACATTTCCAAGGCAATGCCTCTTCGGTGCTAAACTTTTTAATTCCCTTCTGGCTCTATATCTGTTTGGTTTGATGTGCATGGATTTGGGGCTCAGGCTGAAAAAAACCTGGGTTCTGGACTTGCCTTTGACCTTGGAGAACAAGTGGCTCACATGCTCAGGGCTTCCCCAGGAGTGTGGCTGTGAGAAGTCACCAGGAGCTTTGATGAGAATAAAAGCCAGGCCTGGTGTTGCCCCTAGGGCCCCGGCCTGCTTGCCCACCCCAGTGCCCCGTCTACCTGCTGTTCCTCTGTACCACCTCCTGGACTGGCAGCATCCCCTGGCTGTGCTTCCTTGGCTGACCATCCTCCATCAGACAGCCAGATGTCTGAGTGCTCCCCTGCTCCTGCCATTCACTGCCCAGCTCCCTGAAGGACCCTCACCAAGACTTTGCACCATGTGGCCTTGACCCTGCAGCTCTCGTGGCCTTGAGTGCTGTCCCTGACTCTGCCTGGGACTCGCCTGCTTTGGGCCTTGGTCTAAGCCATTCCTCCACTGACCTCCTCTTGCCCCAAGGTGGTGCTTCTGCTCTGAGCCCTGCAGGCCTGGTTGTGTGTGCACATAGATGGCCTGCCAGCTGCACTGGCTGCTGTGCTGTGTGGCACGTAGTGGGTGTTCAGTGGATGTCTGTTGAGTGTCAGCACTTTTTTCCAGACAGTTTAAATGAGTGTTTGTTTTGGCTGAAGGAACTGTTCAGATCTCTTTGAAATCTACTGGGTTTGCTCTTGCACTTCTTTTCTTGGCCCATGTTCTCCACTCACTGGGGCAGTAGGAACCCAGGTGGTGATTTACCACGGTCTGCTCCTCGAAGTGGCCACTGCCCCTGGGGGACTCGCAGCCATGGCCGGATCATTGGACAGAACATAAGAAATGAAAATCTGCTTTTCTACTGAAAATGTTGTCAGTTCTGTGGCCAGCTACCTTAATAAACAGACATGTGATTCCCTTAGGCTGAAGCACATCACACTTGTGTTTGATCTCATGTTGGGAACAGTCACAGATCTGGGGTTTTCTGAGACTGTCGCTTGGGCACCATGTTGGACAGTGGGCGACCACCTCATCAGTTTCAGGGGATAAGCATAACTGCTTCAAGATGAGCAGGTATGTCTCCAGTTATTTGAGGGGAAATTATGTGCCTCAGTCTGTTCTCATTTAGGAGTCGGTCCCATTTACAATAGCACCCAAAACCATGAATTACCTAGGAATAAATCTAACCAAAGAGGCAAAGAATCTATACTCAGGAAATTAAAGAATGCTCATGAAAGAAATTGAGGAAGACACAAAGAAATGGAAAAACGTTCCATGCTCATGGATTGGAAGAACAAATATTGTAAAGATGTCAATACTACCTAGAGCAATCTGCACATTTAATGCAATCCCTATCAAAATGCCATCACCTTTTTTCAAAGAAATGGAACAAATAATCCTAAAATTTGTATGGAACCAGAAAAGACCCTGCATAGCCGAGGAATGTTGAAAAAGAAAAGCAAAGCTGGTGGCATCACAATTCCGGACTTCCAGCTCTATTACAAGGCTGTCATCATCAAGACAGTATGGTACTGGCACAAAAATAGACACATAGATCAATGGAACAGAATAGAGAGCCCAGAAATGGACCCTCAACTCTATGGTCAACTAATCTTTGACAAAGTAGGAAAGAATGTCCGATGGGGGGAAAAAAATCTCTTCAACAAATGGTGTTGGGAAAATTGGACAGCCACATACAGAAAAATGAAACTGGACCACTTTCTTATACCACACACAAAAATAGGCTCAAAATGGATGAAAGACTTAAATGTGAGACAGGAATCCATCGAAATCCTAGAAGAGAACACAGGCAGCAACCTCTTTGACCTCAGCTGCAGCAACTTCTTCCTAGAAACAGCGCCAAGGGCAAGGGAAGCAAGGGCAAAAATGAACTATTGGGGCTTCATCAAGGTAAAAAGCTCCTGCACAGCAAAAGAAACAGTCAAGAAAACCAAAAGACAACCGACAGAATGGGAGATTTTTGCAAATGACATTTCAGATAAAGGGCTAGTATCCAAAATCTGTAAAGAATTTATCAAACTCAACACCCAGAGAACAAATACTCCAATCAAGAATGGGCAGAAGACACAGACAGTTCTGCAAAGAAGACATGCAAATGGCCAACAGACACATGAAAAAGTGCTCAACATCACTTGGCATCAGGGAAATACAAATCAGAACCTCAATGAGATACCACCTCACACCAGTCAGAATGGCTAAAATTAACAAGTCAGGAAACGACAGATGTTGGCAAGGATGCGGGGAAGGGGGAACCCTCCTACACTGTTGGTGGGAATGCAAGCTGGTGCAACCCCTCTGGAAAACAGTATGGAGGTTCCTCAAAAAGTTGAAAATAGAGCTACCATTTGATCCATCAATTGCACTACTGGGTATTTACCCCAAAGATACAAATGTAGGGATCCAAAGGGGTATGTGCACCCTGATGTTTATAGCAGCAATGTCCACAATAGCCAAACTGTGGAAAGAGCCAAGATGTCCATCGACAGATGAATGGATAAAGAAGATGTGACACACACACACACACACACACACACACAATGGAATATTATGCCGCCATCAAAAAGACCCAAAATCTTGCCATTTGCAACGACGTGGATGGAACAAGACAGGATCTTAGGGGAAGGGAGGGAAAAAATGAAGCAAGATGAAACCAGAGAGGGAGACAAACCATAAGAGACTCTTAATCTCAGGAAACAAACTGAGGGTTGCTGGAGTGGTGGGGGGTGGGAGGGATGGGGTGGCTGGGTGATAGACATGGGGGAGGGTATGTGCTATGGTGAGCGCTGTGAATTGTGTAAGACTGATGAATCACAGACCTGTACCTCTGAAACAAATAATACATTATATGTTAAAAAAAATAGGAAGGGAAAAATGAAGTGGGGGAAATTGGAGGGGCAGACGAACCATGAGAGACTATGGACTCTGAGAAACAAACAGGGTTCTAGGGGGGAGGGGGGTGGGGGGACTGGTTAGCCCAGTGACGGGTATTAAGGAGGGCAGTACTGCATGGAGCACTGGGTGTTATACGCAAACAATGGATCGTGGATCACCACATCAATAACTAATGATGTATGGTGACTAACATAAAATAAAATAAAAAAAAAATCAAGTTCTCAACAAAATAGAAACAGACTCATAAATATAGACCAAACTGGTGGATGCCAGAGGGGAGGGCGTGGGGGGACGAGTGAAATAGATGAAGGGGTTTAAGAGTACGAACTTCAGTTACCGCAGTCCCGTTGTGTGGTGACAGGGTTACTGTGCTTTGTGTGGGGAGCACTAAGTAACGTACCTAGTTGTCGGGTCACTGTACTGTACGCCTTGTGTCAGCTGTACTTCAGATCAAACAAAATCAGGTTCTTTCCTGGGCAAATCGTTAAAGACGTCTTAATTCAAATTATTTTTTGGTACTGGGCACAGATTTTGAGTATTACGCTGGGAACTTTTTGCCATATTAAGATTTCTGTATTCACCATGATGGAAACTTCAGACCTTCCCTTTGAGGAATTCTCTACCTAGAAATCCTTAATTCACAGTGAAAACTCATCTCTGAGAAAGTACTTTTCCTTACTGGACACAATATTGCTCCATATATTTATGTTTTACTAAGGCAATAAAATATTTCAAAAATTAATGCTATCTCCTGTTGCTTCTTCATTCTTTTCTCAACTCTGCAGATAGTCTAATTATAGGTTAATTGGTCATTGACCAATTTTCATTTGATTTATTTTCACTTCCATCTGCAATATAAATTTTTATTTATGATTCACTTTGATTGAAAAAGGAATTAAGGGCAGAAACAGGAGGCAAAGGGGAGTCAGTGGGACCTGAGGCACATGCCGGGGTTGGATCCGTTTGCTGTTGTGACCTCGGCTTTAGTGCTCAGCTTTCTAGGAGGTGGCTGGAGCTTATACACAATAGCCCTGTGATCCCACTGGTTGCGGGTGGGTCACAGCACCTCCCTGTAAGGCATCTGCTCACAGCGGGATCCCATAATAGCCGCCCGCACAGGTGGCAGTGGAAGGAGGTTAAGGATGCCACTCTGGAGAGCACTAGGGCCACAGGCCCTTCTGTGGTGTGTGACCTTCATGCCTGGCATTTTCACTTGGGATTTTGGGTGCTGTCTCAGAGACACCCTCCTAACCCTTTTCCTCACTCAGGAGGATGAGGGTGATAACTTCAGGTTTTCTTCAGTGAACATAATTGAATCATTAGTTTGATTTTTGTTGTTGTTGTTGTTAAAGATTTTATTTACTTGACAGAGACACGGGGAGAGGGAACACAAGCAGGGGAAGTGGGGGAGGGAGAAGCAAGCTTCCCGCTGAGCAGGGATCCTGATGTGGGGCTCGGTCCCAGGACCCTCGGATCATGATGAGCCAAAGGCAGATGCTTAACGACTGAGCCATCCAGGCGCCCTGAGCCATTAGTTTCTACACGATGACTGTTGATAGGTGATTTCTAGCCTTTCTCCAGGGACAGTGATGGCCCTGGGGGCTTCTGAAGCCCATGCTTGAGACAGGTGGAGAACAGCTAGCTTGCATGGCCTTAGGCAGCCTCAGACACCTGCCCCACAGCCAGGCCTTCCGGGGGTGTGAGATGCGGTGGGCTTGATACCCTCTGTCTTTGATGCCCCCTCTGGTTCTTGGGAGGGTAGAGGAGTGGGGGCTGCTCTTGGGCCTTCCAGGAACAGGTGAGTGTTGAAACAGCCTATAGTGGCCAGAATACTTAAAAGACAAAACAAACGACCTCTTGGGTGATCTTGAGTGGTCTAACATGCATATAATTGGAGTCCCACAAAATTGGGATGGAGGGAGGCAGAAAACCATCTGAGTAATGGCTGAAATTTTTCCAGATATGAAATATGTAAGCCCACAGACCTGTGAAGCTCAGCAGGCACAGAAGAAGCACCGATTAGCTTTCAGAACTGTAAGAAAAGAAATTTCTATTGTTTAAGCCACTGTGTGCGCTCTTTTGTTAATACAGCCCTAGAAGATGAATACAGCAACCATTAAAGAAATTTTACTAACTGTAAAGGGCTAAGCACTCAAGTTAAAAGGCAGAGACTGTCACATTGAATGAAAAAGCACGACCCAGCTATGTTGTCCATGAGAAATTTTCAATGCAGAAATACAGGATAAAGGTACAAGTTTAGAAAAATATATAACAAACATCCATAAGAAAGCAAAAGTACTGTCTTAATATCAAAGTAGGTTTCAGGAAAAGGAATGGTACTAGAAATAAAGAGACATTTAATAATAATGTATATGCACCTAATAACAGCTTCAGAATATGGGAAACGTGCAGCTGGAGAGGGAATTCGATAAATACACGAAGTGGGAGATTTCAACATTGTCTCAGCAACTGCAGACAAAATCTTGAGCCAGCTTGAAGTAACGTATTTATGGGACACTTCACCTCATTCTTTTCAAGAGCTTACGGACCATTTACTAAGCCCACATGCGGGGTCAGGAAATGAGTCTCGAGAAATTCAAAGGGATTGAAGCCAGACTGTATTCTCTAACCACAATGGAATTAAATTAGAAATCAGTAACTAAAAGAGATAGAAAATCCCAATTATTTGGAAATTGGACAATACACTTCTAAATAAACAATGGTCAAAAATGAAAGTACAAGGGAAATATTTCAAGCTAAATGAAAACAATGACATAAGAGTTTGTGGGATGTAGCTAAAGCAGTGCTTACAGAAATGGTTGCAGGCTTACATGTTAATGCTGTAAATCAGGTTTCAAACCAGTGATCTAAGTGTCCACCTTAAGAAACCTAAAACCAAAGTAGAAGGAAGGAAATAACCAGATAAAAGAGTGCAAGTTAAATGCTGTAGGAGGCTTAATGGAGATCAGTGAAACCGGAAGTTGATGCTTTGAGAAAATTAACAAGCCTCTGGTCTGATCAAGAAAGAAAGAAAACCTACCACAGGCATAGAAAATGTGCATCGCCACAGGTCCTGCAGACAAGCTGGCTGTCCAGCCTGGTCACCTCCAGGCCTGCTGCCCTGGTATGGTCAGCCTGAGTTCGCCATCCCGCCCCCTCTCTGCATCCGCCCACTCCCACTGCCCCGCTTGCGGGTCCTTACATCCTGCCGCACCCATCTGCCAACGCTGCTGCTCCGTGTTCACACTCAGTTTTCTGCCTTGGCCGCGCATCCGTCTGTGCTCAGAGGCATGAGGCCGCAGAGTCAGTACAGGGAGGGAATGTCATGGGCTGCTCGCCAGTATGCCACAACACAGACGGACAAACTCCCTGAAAGACACAGTTGTCATCTAGGTGGTCATGAAAAGAAGTGGGGAATTTAGATAGCCTCGTATCTATTTTAGAAATTGAATTTGAAATTTAAAGCTTTTCCAGAAGAAAGCTCCAGGCTCAGATGGCTTCCCGGTGAATTTTATCAAAAAGTGAAGAAAGCAGTTAACAACCTAACACAAATATCCAGATATTAGAGGAGGAGGGAATACTTTGCAACTCCTTTTATAAGGTCAGCACGACCTTGATAGCAAAACCAGACCAGGACGTTACAGGAAAAGGACATTCAGATCAGTTTCCCTCACACACAGAAAATACTTAACACACTAGTATTAAATTGAATCTAGTGATAAAAGGATGTTGCATCATGATCAGAAAACTGGCAGAGGGTGATGGGCCTGTGGCTGGAGGGGGTGCGGTGTCCAGAAGGTTTTCTAGGGGTAGTAGAAAGTGGCATTTAAATGACACGGGAGGGGCCAGTGTGGGGGGAGGCCTTGCTCTCATCTGGGAGTCCTGGGAGCTCCTGCACACCCTTGCTCAGTGGGGGCTGTCCACATGTCCGCTGTCCTTGTCTGGTGTGAGAGGCTGTGGGTCCAGACACCGGGTCTTTCTCAGGTTGTATAAGGTACGTTTGGGACGTAGAAATCCTCTTTTCTTTTCCACAAAACCTGACTTGAGGCTTTCTCCTCTTGAAGCAACCTTATGCTGACTTGGCAGTCTGGGGGGAAATAATGACTTTGTTTGGCCTGGAGCCCCAGCCCCTGCACCAAGTGCCCTTGACGCCGCGTGGTGTTGGGGCTGAAGGGGATGGAGGACGTGTTGGCTCCTTGTTTGGACTGTATCTCGTCCCAAGAGGATCAGGAGATGATCCCACTGTTGCCTCACGGCTGCCGAGAAGCTCGACCAAGAACTTCAGAGCCAGGAAACAGTGCTGAGTTCACTTTCCCTCCTGAGTAGTTAGTTGGCAGAGTGGGTGTTGGCGTGGGCTCCGCGGTGGTCCCACTAACCAGGGCCCGAAATCCACACCCTGGCAGGACTCTGTGAGCACAGGTCTGCGTGTGATTGGTCCGCACGGCCCTTGTGCCTGGTCAGGGGAGCCTTCAGTTAGGTCCAGTAACGGTCAGTGTTCCAGACACTCAGGGCTCACAGCCTTCTTTCCAAGGGATGTGTGGTCAACAGGCGGCCTCCAACTGCCAGCGCCTCAGAGCCCGCCTGGAGTCCACGGGGCCTGGGGGCTGTTGGGGGCACCTGAGCTCATCTCCTGCGGCCCCACTGCCCCTCCTTCCTTAAGTGTGCATCCCAGGGGTGCACCCTGACATCTGTCTGCACACCAGACACTGGCCCAGGTTCTGGGGGACCCTGCTGATCCCGCAGAGTGCGGAGCCACATGAGAACCATGGGAGGGCTGATGGCTCATGGGGAGGGACACCACAAGTCACGCAGAGTGAAGGCAGAGTCCCCCTGAGGCCTGTGCACACCACAGGGCGTGGATGGCCCACCCTGCACCTCAGCCCAGTGCTCTGGCTGTTCCTAGGAGGGGCTGGAGCATTCCCGTCTCGGCCTGAGCTGCCCTCCCCACAAGCCCCATCCCCATTTCTCCCATCCGCTCCCTGTGTTCTGCTTGGCAGCCCCCTCGGCCGGAGGTGTCGCTCTGTGGGTGCTGGCCCTGGAGGCAAGGTCTGTGGGTGGAGTGGGTGGTCCGGCGCCGGCGGGGGGGGGCTGGCTCTTTAAGGGCGGGCGACATCACAAGGCCGCGGAAGGCCAGACAGCCGTGGAACTCCAGGACCTTGGGCTGTTTCTGGAGCGCCTGTGGGCTCTGGATTTCCACCTCCATGGGGCCGCAGGCCCACACGTGAGCACGTGAAGACGTGGCCATGGCCGAGGGCAGCGAGCTGATGAACAGGCTCATGAGTGAGAACGCAGACCTGAAGAAGCAGGTGCGCCTAATGAAGGAGAACCAGATGCTGAAGCGTCTGCTCAGTGAGAGCTGCCAGGAGCGCTGTGGTCTCGGAAGCCGAGACCTCCTCTTCACCAAGGTGCCCACCTACCCCGAGGACTGCTCCCCTGGGAGTGCAGGTGAGGCCACGGGCCTGGGCAGCCAGGGCTAGCTGGCTGCGGGGCTCCCGGGAGCCGAGGGGAGGCCGCAGGGCGCAGGCAGGGCCTGGCCTGCTGACGCCGGTGCTCTCGGGCCCCCTTCCTTCCCTCAGGTCTGAGTAAACCAAGACCCGGTTCCCCATTCTGCTGTGTGTCCTCAGGTAAGGCCCTTCTCTCTGGGCCACTAAGTCCACACCTGGAAAACGGGGTGGGGGGTTAGCCCCCATAGCAGTGGCTGCCACCCACCAGCCCCCCGCACGGAGCTCATGGGTGCAAAGCCCTGTGAGCAAGCATGTCCCTGGGGTCCTTCATGGCACCTGGATTCCTTCAGCCTCAAGGGGGACCTTGAAGAGGGAGCTCGGGACAAGCAGAGGGCGGTGGGGGGGTGGAGGTGGTTGGGGGGGTGGCGGGAAGAGAATAATGCCGCCCAAAGGGGCGCCTGGGAAACGCCTACCAGTCCTGAGCTCTCACCAGCTGCCAAGGCACATGCTTGTCACCAGACACTTGCTGAGGATGACTGGCCGCACAGGGCCTTGTCCCCTATGTGACATCCCACAACGGGGGGCCAGGACTGCCTTTTTGGGCCACCGGGGATGCCCTTGTGTGGTGGCTGCCAAAGGCACTTGTCCCCAAGCCTTGTCGGTGCTGTGACTCCTGCCAAGAGTCACAAACCCAGTGTGGCTCCATTGTCCTTTGTCTGGAGAATCGGGTCAGCCTGGGGCCTCCTCCAAGGGCTCAGAGCCACCCCTGCGTCTGCAGTGGCAGGAGCCCTGGGGCCTTCCCCCCTCTCTGTTCCTCTGGCGCTGGGTCAGGAGAGGTGCAGACTCTCACTCAAGCCGGGCTGCTCCTAGGGGGACCCTGGTCGGGGCCCAAGTCAGGGTGGCGTCTCTGGGATGGCAGCCGACACCCCTACCTGTGGGTCACCCCCAGCAAGCCCAGACTTGGCAGGACACCAGTCTTAGCAGGAGCTCCAGCCCCTGGCCAGCCTAAGGCCACCAAGCCTTTCACAGAGAGGCCTGGAGCCCCTGCTGCAGGGTGTGGGCCAAGGTCAGCGAGGCCCCGGCCATCCTTGGGGAGGGGCCAGCTCCACTGCAGTCAGGGCCACCCCCGTGCCTGGGGCTCTGGGACGCTGCCTGCAGGCCTGGCCCTGGCCCTCAGCCTTCTTTGGGGACTGAAGTTTGGAACTACTCTTGCACGGTGGCAGGAGTTTGTGAACCGAAGGGAGCTCCCCCCGCAACAGCTCACGTTTCTCACAGTCCCTTAGCATCTGCCTTCAAAGCAGGATGTGCTTTAAAACCCGTTTTCTTTGTTCAACAACACGTACTCATGGCAAACTTACAAATACCCCAGGAGGATGTAACGTACCAGGCCAGGCCCCAGCTCCTGGCCCCATGCCCAAAGTCAGCCACTGTCAACGTTTTCCTGGGTCTCCCTCTGAAATGTGTGGTGGATATGTTCATGTGCCTGTCCCAGGGGGTTGTTTGGGTTTCCCTAAGCAGAGTTGAGCTGTTGTGCACGTTGACGGCCCCCACCGTTCCCCACCACAGCAGCCAGGGCAGGGCAGACCTGCCGCAGGGGTCATGGCGGGAAACCCTTGGGTCAAGGGCCCGGTGCTGTTGAACTGTTGAGATAGAAGCCGCTGGACGCGCTCCGCCAGGCTGTGGCCTTGGCACCCTGCCGGCCCCGGCACCTTCGTGACCCCAGGGCCACACACAGCCACGCTCCGGGGGAGGGTCCCGGGCTGCTAAGTTTCTCAGTGTGTTCTGTTCTGAGTCTACAACTGCACTGTGTGCCAAGGACCATTTTAAATGAGATCGACAGTGTGTGTGTACTTGTTAATTCTGCCTTTGTCTTTGCCCTTGGAACTCTCAGAACCCTGGCATCGGCAGCCAGCGGGTGGGCCTGGGGGCGGGGGACACGCAGGCTGGGCACTGGGAGGACCCTTCTAGTCCTTTCTAAAGAACAAGAAAAATTGAGAACAAGCTTGTCGTGTTCAATTTCCGTGACCCCGGTCCAGCTGGGATGGGGTGCCCTCGGCTGGGGCCCTCGGCCTGCTCCACCCAGAGGCCTCGCGGTCCTGGGCTCCGGCCGGCTGCCCTGGCATCTGCTGGGATGGGGCTTCGCTCAGGATCTCGGGACTCAGTTCCTATGTGAGTTCTGGTTTTGGTTTTCCGTCTGTGGGTTTTCTGTGTGGGGATTTGACATCAGAGTTGTGACCGGTTTATAACCTCGATCAAGCATCTTTTCATTTTTTTTCAGTGTTCCAACCTTGTTCATGTGGCGTAGGGATTAAGAATCATTTGGAATCTGAAAGAACTTACTGTCACCCCGCAGGCCCGTGCCCTTGGAGCATAATGGTTTTGTAACTTCTAGATTTGTCTTCTTTGCTTATTGGTCCATTTAGATTTTCTGCTTCTTACTGAGTCATTTAAAAACACCTTTCGGCGAGAGCTCTCCCATGACTGTGATCTTGGTGACGGGGCGGCGATTCTCGCCTCTTCCTGGTCTTTCTGATGTTGCTTTTCTCATTCCCGGTTTCATCTCCTCATGTTTTCTGTTTCCCCAGAGTCACTGTCCGCAGCTTTGCGGTCTTGTTGACGTTTCGTGGAGCTGCTTCCAGGGTATTCCTGCTGTCATTTCCACTGTTTCTAGATTTTCTGTTTCTTAGAACCTCCTCTTCATGTCTTGATCTGAATGCTTATTTTTTTGATGATTTTTAAAAAGTAATTAAAGCATTTAAATCACTAATTTCAATCCAAATACAGTTTTAAATGTACTCATGTACATTTGTGTTCTGATTTAAATGTACATAGTGTTCTGATTTTCATTATTTCTCAATAATCATTTTTTCATTTCTTCCTTGATGTGATTGCTTTTACTTCTGAGGAATGGAATTTTGTGCCGATGCTTGTTATTCATGTATAGTTTCATTAAAATGTAGCCTGCAAATGTGCCTACTTTTTGGACTTGACTGAAGATTAAACATTTTTGTTTTTTTAATGTTAACACAACTTTACTGAAGGCTTGTGAGTAACAGAAGGGAATCACAACTCACTAAATAGGAACAAAACAAAGCCCAAACCCAGCTGAGCACAACAGAAGTCCCTCTAGCACAGGCCCTTGCCCTCTGTGGGGAGGCCGCCTGCCCTCAGGAGGTCTGAGTCCCGAGCCCTGGGGCAGCCAGAGGTGCTCTTGTGTTGCATTCTTGATCTCTGGAAGGGTGCTCCATGGGCCGTTTCTGGACTGATCAGGACACTGTGAGGCCCCTCAGCAGGCCCACGGGAATGGCCATTTTGGTCAAGTGGGCAGACAGGAGGCAAGACACATCCTGATGGCTGTTCTTTTTTTGAACATTTTTTTTCCTAGGAAAACATTGCTGGAGGTAGATTCATTGGTTCCTGAGGAGGTATATCTTAGGATATAATTTTTCTTTTTTTTCACGTTTTATTTATTTAAGTAATCTCTACCCCAACAACCCTGAGATCAAGAGTTGCATGCTCCTCCAACCGAGCCAGCCAGGTGCCCCTATAATTTTTCATTATAACTCTTAAAAAACACTATTTTTCAAGTATATATTTGCCTTATTGCTAGGAGAACAAGTTGGTCATATGGGAACAGAAAAGGATTATTTTAAATCACAAAAAGAATCAATAAGTTAAAATTGATTACATTATAATTTGAAAAATTCTGCATGACAAGTCACTATAAAAGAGATTAAAATATAAGCAAGGCACCCGATGGAAGAAGACATTTACAACACTTTTCATCAATAAGGAGTTAGTATGCAGGAGAAAAAGAGCTGCTACAAATAATTTTCAAGACTACTCACCTCCCCCCTGCCCCCCCCCCCCCCCCCGCGCTCTTCCCCAAAATCCTAAAACGAACAGAGAAAAGGCAAAGATAAATCACCTAAAGAAAACCTGAGGGGCTAGTAAGCATATATGACAGGATGTTCAGCGTCACTGGGGATTAGGGAAAAGCCATGTGATGTCATCAGCCTGGTCTGTGCTTACCTAGGACTGGTGCAGCTGCTGGAATGTTCTACATTCTACTAATGTAGATCACAGAGAAAGTTTGACAGGCACACACCTGAGCCCAGTGCAGATGGTGGAGGGTGCTCACTGTGAGCAAGGAAGCATATTATGGGATGCTGATTATAGCTTTTTCAAGGAAACCAGGAATAACCCTCATGTCTATCAACAGAGCAACGGGTATGAAAATTGCTCTGTGTGTGTGTGTGTGTGTGTGTGTGTGTGTGTGTGTGTGTGTGTGTATCACACATGTGGCCTGAAACGGTTAAATGTGTCAGGTAAGCTACCAGACAACTCAACATGGACAAATTCCCAAAAAAGATAACGCTGCAGCAAAAAGGTATGCGGCAGAATAAAACATGTATAGGATGATACCATTTATGTAAAAATGTAAAAGCATATACAAGTCCCTCGGTACTGTGTGTGGAGGCACGGGTGGGTAGGAAGCGCATGGAGGCATGCACGCTTGCCTTGCTCATGAACGTGAGGCTGGTGGCTTCCTTGGATGGGGTGGGCACCCACAGTGCCATCTTCTGTAGAGCGAGGAGGAAGGCTCTGAAGCACGGGGTGGGGTGTCACAGCCTGAGGCTGGGCACGCAGGTGTTCTTCAGTAATCTCTCCCTCCTTAGGGGTGTTTCAGGAACAGAGCCTGACTTCCCCTCCCTCCCCCTCCCAGTTGCAGACTTTGGAAGGTTCTCCAGTGCCCCTGATGCACCCTCCCAGCTGCAGACGTCCTCCCTGGAGGACCTGCTGTGCTCGCACGCCCCCATCTCCAGTGAGGACGATGTCTCCCCTGGCTATGCAGCCTCCACCCAGGTGCCCGTCAAGGCTTTCCTCAGTCCCCTCGAGCTGCGTGTACCCCGAGGCACTGACAGGAAGCTGTCCCCACTCCTGAGCCCCTTGCAGGACCCGCTGGCGGACAAGACCCTGCTGGAGCCCAGGGAGATGGTCCGGCCCAAGAAAGTGTGCTTCTCGGAGAGCAGCCTGCCCTCTGGGGACAGGACCAGGAGGAGCTACTACCTTAACGGTATGGCCCAGCAGGGGGTGGGCACCAGGGTGGGCACCGGGATGTGGTGGCGGGCAGCCGGGGAGGGTGGGCTGGTGGCCAGCTGGCCAAAGCGTCTCCATTTTCCAGCAGAGGGTAGAGAGTGTGGCTAGGAGGCCAGGGTCTGGGGCTTTTCTGTTAAAATTTTTTGCCTATTAAAAAAAAAAATTGAGTTGCTTATCTTCTTATGATCCAGTTGTCAGAGTTCTTCATATATTCTGCACACGAGTCCTTTTCTGGGCAAATGTTTTGCAAATGTGGTCCCCCAATCTGTGGCTTTTCCATTTGCATGTGTTCTTTAAAGAGCAAAACTGTTTCATTTGATGAAGTCCGGTTTATTGATTTTTTTCTTTTATGTAGTTCATGCTTTTTGTGTCAGATTTAAGAAATCTTTGTCACACTGAAGGTCACAAAGATTCTCTCCTGTGTGTTCTTCTAGAAGTTTTATGGGTTTAGGTTTTACATTTAGGTTTCTGATCAATTTCAAGTCAGTTTTTGTACGTGGTATGAGATTCACATTAGATCGCTACTTCTTCCAGAATCAGTGTTCAGAAAGATTATTTTTTTCTCCATTGAATTGCCTTGACACTTTTTTTTAAAAGTTCATTTGAGACACAGAGATACAGAGAGAGAAAGCATGAGCAGGGAGAGAGGCAGAGGGAGAAGCAGGCTCCTCGCTGAGCCAGCAGCCCGATGTGGGGCTCGATCCCATGACCCTGGGATCATGACCTGAGCTGAAGGCAGACGCTTAACCATCTCAGCCACCCAGGCGCCCCTGCCTTGACACTTTCATCCATATCTGTATAAGTGTGTTTCTGGATCCTCCATGCTATTCTATTTATCTGTCTGTGTTGATTCCAATGCACACTGTCTCGATTACTGTAGCTTTAAAGTAAGATTGTTAATCAGGTGGTATATGTTCTTCAACTTTGCTCTCCTTTTTCAAAGTTTTTCTGGCTATTGTAGGTCCTTTGCATTTCCATATGAATTTTAGAATCAACTTGTCTATTTTATTTTATTTTATTTTATTTTATTTTTTTGACAGAGAGAGACACAGCGAGAGAGGGAACACAAGCAGGGGGAGTGGGAGAGGGAGAAGCAGACTTCCCATCGAGCTGGGAGCCCGATGCGGGGCTCGATCCCAGGACCCGTGGATCATGACCTGAGCCGAAGGCAGACATTTAATGACTGAGCCAACCAGACGCCCCTGTTTTTTTTTTTTAAAGATTTATTTATTTATTTTAGAGGAGGGGAGGGGCAGAGGGAGAAGGAGAGGGAGAGAGAAACCCAAGCAGACACCCCACTGAGCACAGAGCCAAATGTGGGGCTTGATCCCAATGCCCTGAGATCAGACCTGAGCCAAAATCAAGAGTTGGACACCCAACTGACTGAGCCACCCAAGTGCCCCTCAACTTGTCTGTTTTTACAAAAAATCTTGCTAGGAGTTTGGGATTGCCCTGCATGTACAGATTGATTAGGTTAATTTTCAGGGAAATGACACTTTTAACAATATTGAACCTTTAGATCCACGAATACTGTATATCTCTCTGTTTATGTAGTTGTTTAAAAATTTCTCTCAACAATGTTTATAGTTTTCTAAGTTTGGATCTTGCACATTTTTGTTAAAGTGACCCCTTAGTATTTTCACTTTTAATGCTATAGGAAATACTTGCCTTTATCGTTATCAATTTCTGATTGTTCATTTCTAGTTTATGGTAGCACAATTGGTTTTTGTATATTTATTTCTGTGATGCTTAATCATATTTGTCAACTTGACTGGGCCATGAAGTACCCAGATATTTAGTCAGACATTCTGGGTGTTTCTGGGGAAGCGTTTTGGGTGAGTTTAACATTTAAATCAATAGACTGAATAAGCATTTTGCGCCCCCTGCTGCCCAGTGTGGGTGGGCCTCATCTAATCAGTTGAAGGCCTGCATAGGACAAAATTATCCTCCTCTACCCTGAGGAGGATAGAATTCCTCCTGTCTGACTGTCTTTGGACTTGACCTGAAACATCACTTCTTCTTGAGTCTCAAGCCTGCAGTACTCTGGACTGAAATCACACCATTGGTTCTCTTGGTTCTCAGACCTTCAAAGTTAGGCTAGAGCAACACTTTCAGTCCCTCCAGGTTTCTACTTGCTGACTCACCTTGCAGATCTTGAGACTTGTTAGTCTCTGTAATCACATGAGCTGATTCCTTACTCCCCACCCCCAACACATACACACACACCCACACCATATTGGTTCTGTTTCTATTTCTCTGGAGAACCCTCACAAAACACGACTTTGTATCTTGCAACCTTACTGAACTCATTTACTTGTTACAGGAGCTTTTTGTGGATTCCTTAGGATATATGATTGTGTCATTTGTGAATAAAGACAAGTTTATTTTTTCATTTTTAGTTTGTATTCCTTTTATTTTTTTTCCTTGTCTTATTGCATTGGCTAGAATTTCTAGCACATGTTGAATAGAAATGGTGACAGTGGACATTTTTGTCTTTTCCTAATTTAGGAGAAAAGCATTCAGTCTGTCACTGTTGAGTATGATGTTAGCTCAGGTCTTTGTAGGTACCCTTTATCAGGTTGAGGAAGCTCCCTTTAATTCCTAGTTTTCTAAGAGTTATAATGAATGGATATTGGATTTTGTCAAGTGCTTTTTCTGCATCTATTAGGATGAGCATTTGGTTTTTATTTGTAGTCTATTTCTGCAAATATGGTTAATTACATTGATTTTTTAAAAAGATTTTCTTATTTTTAAGTAATCTCTACACCCAATGTGGAGCTTGAACTTACAACCCTGAGATCGAGAGTCACATGCTCTACTGACTGAGCCAGCCAGGCACACTGCATTGATTGATTTTTGAATTATAAACCAACCTTGCATTCCTGAGATAAACCTCACTTGGTCATCATGTATTATACTTTTTTGTATTGTTGGATTTAATTTCCTAAACTTTTGTTGAGAATTTTTACAGTCTATGAAGGATATTGGGCTATAGTTTTTTTAAATGTCATTTTCTGGTTTTGGTACCAGGTTAGTGTTGACTTCAGAGAATGAGGTAGAAAGTGCTCCATCCTTTTTAATTATCTAGAAGAGTTTTTACAAAATTGGTATTATTTACTCTTTAGACATTTTGTAAAACTCACCACTGAAACCACCTGAGCCTTTAATTTTCTTTGTAGGAATGTTTCCCCTGCTGAAAATTCAATTTCCTTAGTTGATATACGGCTATTCAAATTATCTATTTCTTCTTGAGGGAGCTTTGGCCTTCACTCACAATAGTGAATTTTTGTGTTTTTTAAGGAATTGGTCCATTTCCTCTATCTTGTCAAATTTATTAGCATAAAATTGTTTCTAATGTTCCATTATTATCCTTTTAACATCTGTAGGATCTGCAGTGATACCATCTCCATTTTCTGGTAGTGGTAGTGTTTGTCTTCTTTCTCTTTTTCCCTAATATGTCTGGCTAGAGGTTTGTCAATTTTATTGACTTTTTCTTTGAAGAATAGATTTTGGCTGGATCTTGGAAGGCCCAGGTTGGACAAGAAATGATTTCTAGAACATCTTAGGTGTATATCACTTCTTCCATCTAATTTATGCGTTAAAGACAGGGGTGAGAAGAGAGGCTGATTCCTGGTGAGAGGGGTGTATTAATGTAGAAGGGAGTTTGCACCCTGCACCTCTGTGCCCCTCATGTGCCTTGATGTGTTGCTGGGCAGTGAGTCTGGTTCTCAGCCCTAACTCCCAGGTAGCTGCTGCAGCTTTGCAAAGTGATCAGGGAAGGAGCACACTGAAACTACACTGCACGGCTGAAAGAAAGTGAAGAGGACTCGAATAAGTGGAAAAACATCTTGTGTTCATGGGCCAGATGACTTCATATTATTAAGATGGCAGCACTCTCCAAATTGATCTGCAAATTCAACACAAGTCCCTGTCAAAATCCCAGCTGGCTTCCTTGCAGAAATTGCCAAAATCATCCTGAAATTCAGGTGGAAATGTAAGGGACCCAGAAGAGGCAAAAGAATCTTGAGAAAGGAGAGCAAAATCGGAGGACTCACACCTTCCAGTTCTGAAACTTACTATAAAGCTACAGCAATGCAGACAGTGTGGCAGTCTTAAGGACAGACGTACAGAGATCAGTGGAGTAGAACTGAGAGTCCAGAAATAAGCCCAAGCATTTATAGGTTTAATATGCAACAAGCCACCAAGACAATTCAACGGAGAGAGAACAGTCTGCAACAAATGGTGCGGGGTGGACAAACACATCCATGAGAGTGAAGCTGGCCCTCACACCACAAACAAGAATTAACTCAAAGTGTAGAAAATATAAAAGAGCTCAAGACATTAACTCAAATGTAAAAAATCTAAAAGAGCTCAAGACATAAAACTCTTAGAGGAAAGCACAGAGATAAAACATATAACCTTGGATTTGGCAAGAGATTTTTAGATGTGACACCAAAAGCATGAGCAACAAAAGGAAAAGTATATAGTCTGGGCTTTATCAAAAGTAAAAACTTATGTATTTCAAAGGAACACATTTCAAGAAAATGAATTCAACCCACAGAGTGGGAGAAAATATTTGTCAATCAGATGATAAGGGACTAGTACCCAGGCTATATAAGAACTCTCCACAACTCAACAGTAAAAAGACAAACAATCCGATTACAAATGGGCAAAGAACTCAAAGGAACATTACCTCAGAGAAGACATACAAAAGGAGAATAAGCACGTGAACAGATGCTCAATATTATCCGTCATCAGCAAAGTGCTGATGACACCACAATGAGACACCACTGCATGCCCACTAGGATGGCTTTCATAAAAACGAGGGACAAACACAGGCATTGGTGAGGATGTAGAGACATTGGAACGCATATATGTTGTTGCCGTGGAAACAGTTTGGCATTTCATCAAAAATTAAACACAGAATTACCATGTGTCCCAGAGTTCCACTCCTACGTATATATCTAAAGCAATTGAGCACATTTGACCACACAAAGTTTTTTATGTGAATGTTCATGGCGGCATTATTCACAATAGCCCCCAAGCCGGTCAGCGGACAAAGGGACAACCGGAATGCGGTCCCTGCACACGATGCGGTGCTACTCAGCATAGGAGCTCAGCGCTGACGGACCTCAGGGACAGCAGTGTGGGGCCAGATGCGGGGCCACGTCCTGCGTGACGACGCTGGTGGACATGTCCAGCATAGATGCGTCCACAGAGACAGGACGTACGTTGGTGTTCGCAGGGGCTGCGGGAGAGCGTCGTGTGACTGCTAGCGGGTACAGGGTTTTGTTTGGAATTTGGTTGTGGTGACGGCTGTACAACTCTGTGAATACAGAAAAACATCTGAAGCGCATACTTGAAGAGAGCGAATTTTATACTATGTGATTATGTCTCAGAAAAAATTTTAAGTTAGGTCCAAGGCTGTGTTGGGGGCCATGGCCTGTCCTGCAGCTCTAGCTCCGTGGCCCCGTCTCCCCAGCATTTCACACCAGCGTTTCTCCTCCGCCCTCAGGAACCTGCTCTGCCTCAGCTCATATCCTGCTTCCCCCACCCTGTGACCCTTCGGCCTCGGGCCCCCCCCCCAGCTCCAAGGCCCTCATGGGGTTCTATGGGGGAGCACGTGGCTCTGGGCCGTGTGGCTCAGGCGGGGCCGTCTGCCTGGGGCATCCACACCCTGCTCCCCATCCCCACCTGCAGAGCCACGCTCCCTGTTCAGCGCCCGCAGTGCTCAGTGCCCACAGTGCCCAGTGCGTGGTGCTCAGTGCCCGAGGTGCGTGGCTGAAGGAGCGAAAGCACAGTGCCCCCCGGGCCTATCCTCCGTGGCCATCTGGTGGCCCTACATTAGCGGCCTGCCCTCAAAGGAGCTGATAAGCCCGTGCTGACGGGCTGTTACGTGCTGACGGGCTGTTATGTGCTGGGAGGGGCCACCGTCCTCCTGTGCTGTGAGTGACCTGGCAGCTTTCTGGGTCGAGTGGTTAGGTGGACCCAGGCACAGGATGGGGCCAAGGAGGGCAAACGCCTGCCCACGGCCACAGGCACAGCTGGTCCTGGAGCCCTGCAGCATTCACGGCACAGACGGCTATGCAGGGAGTTCTCTGGGGCTGCTATGGGGTGTCCTGAGTGTTGGGTCACCCAGCCCAGGCACGCACAGCCTGCCCACCAGATGGACCCCGCAGGCTGCACCCAGTCGATGCCCTGGAGGGTTTGCATCATGCTCAGGTTCAGAAAAGCCCCAGGGGCTTTAGGAAAGTCTCTGCAAATGGGGCTGTTCCTGTCTCTCGTGGGGATGAAAGAGCAGAATGTGGAGGTAGCCCGAGTCTGGGGCGCCGTCGGATGGAGGGTCTCCAGTGCGGAGGCTCTGCCTGACTCTGACGCAGGCTCAGCTCACTTTGGATCTCTCACTGTCAGACGCATCTGACCAGGGGTTTTCGGAGAGCACATGGTTCCGAAGGGTGCTGGTGCATACCTGCTGTTTGATGCATAGAGGCTGCCATGGGGGTGCAGGTTGGGAAGCAGGTTTGGGAGGGGAGGGTGAGTGATGTATCTGGTAACGTCAGGGAGATCATTAAAAACAGGATCTCCTGCCAACCCAGCAATCCTCTCCACAAATGTGGGGAAGGCTTTTATTATCAAGTACCCATGAAACCAGCCTGCAATGCACGGGCTGCCAAGACAGCCAGGCAGCCTGGACCCGTGACCTGGGGGCGGGGTTACTTATGCATTCCCAAGTTAACTGGCACCCCGCCCTCAGGAAGGGAGGGGACACGTCTGGCCCACCTAACGTACCTGGTTGTAGGGGTGGGGACTGTGTGATAAGCAGGGGTCACCCTTGACCCAGGTCCCTGGGCGGACTCCCCTGGCGCCGAGGGACAAGACAATCCCGGGCTGTAAAAACAAGCTTTTAAAGACGTTTCTGTCCGTCTCAAAGGGGCAGAGAGAGAGAGGACGTAGGCTCATCGGTTGCTCAGGTTGCTCTAAGAGGGAGAAGAGGATCTCTCTCCCTTTTGGCAACAGAAAAGTCAAAGTTTTCTTCTCCATTTGTATTTACCCTCACCGTTGGGGGTAGGGGGAGCAACGATGGGGGGAGGGCCCCAGTGGCATCACCCCAAACCTGCAGGGGCCGCGTTTAGGTTGGTCCTTTCCCTAAAATGGATCCCGGGGCGCCAGCAGGGGGAAGGCGGGTGGCCCCTGACCGTCCCTGTCCTGGGCCCCGGGGCCCGTCTCACTACCCCCGCCCCTCACAGAGATCCAGAGCTTCTCCAGCCCTGAGAAGGATGGGCGCATCGTCGGGGAGATTGCCTTCCAGCTGGACCGGCGCATTCTGGCCTATGTCTTCCCGGGGGTGACCCGGCTCTATGGGTTCACCGTGTCCAACATCCCTGAGAAGATCAAGCAGGTATGCCTCTATGCCCTGGGGTCCGCTCCCTGCCGCAGATTCCCTCCCTGACGGGGGGGCGCCTCACTGCCCCGGGGACCCTCCCTGATGCAAGTTGCCCTCCCATCCCAGGGTCCCCTCCCTGCTGTAGCCCCTCACCACCCTGGCATCCCTCCCTGCCCTGGGTCCTCCCACTGCCTCCAGGGCCCCTCCCTCGCCGCGGGGCCCCCCTTGCTGCCCTGGGGGAAGGGTGCCCTTGCTGCCCCGTCAACTGTGGTGCTCGCACAGCTGAGGACTGTGGAGGCCCACGTGTGACAGAGGGTGATGAGCCCACTGCCGGGAGCGTCTCTGTTGGCACCCAGCCGCTCTGTGGCCTGGGACAGTCTCGGCCGTGGCTCCCGGGGCCACAGGGCCTTGTGCGTTCCGGCCTCTGCGCTCGCGGGGGAGCGCCCGGCTCTGGTCCCGGATACTGTCTGCTGGGACCCGGGACACTGCGCTCTGCCGGGCTGGGGGCTCGGCTCTGGGCGCGCGTCCCTGTGTCAGCAGCCTCCTTCACGGAAACCTGGTCGCTGTGCCCCCAGACGTCCATCAAGTCCCTGGACGGGTCGGTGGACCAGAAGAAGCTGCATGAGCTGACGCACCGCTACCTGACGCTCACGGCGCGCCTGGAGAGGCTGGGCTACAACCGGGACGTGCACCCGGTGTTCAGCGAGTTCCTCATCAACACCTACGGCATCCTGAAGCAGCGGCCCGACCTGCGTGCCAACCCGCTGCACAGCAGCCCGGCCGCGCTGCGCAAGCTGGTCATCGATGTGGTGCCCCCCAAGTTCCTGGGCGACTCGCTTCTGCTGCTCACCTGCTTGTGCGAGCTCTCCAAGGAGGACCACAAGCCGCTCTTCGCCTGGTGAGCCCGCCCCGGCGCGCGCCGCGCCTTTCCTGCAATAAACGTGTTTGTTCCAATCCCGGGGGCCGCGTGCCTCCTGCGTGTCCCCTCCGGCCGGGGGAAGAGCCGCGTCCGCCGACGGAGCGCCCAGGGCCGCAGGCGCTGGAGCAGGCGCCTCTCTCGGCCCGGGCCACGCACCCCAGGCGCCCAGCCCGCCCGCCGCCCACACCTGCGCGGCACTGTCGCACTTTATTAAAATAATCTATTTACCTGTGTACATTTACCTTTGGCTCTTTGAGGGCATGGAGAACACCACAGGAGGTGCCCGCCGGTATTTGTGGAATGAAGCCTGGACAGAGCCTTGAGGGGAGAGGCTGGGGCTCAGGCTGGACTCCCAGACCCTCCAGCCCTCAGACCTCCCCCCGGAGGTCTCGGTCTCCTCCCCTGAAGGGGACAGCAGCCGGTTTCCCCAAATGCAGAGCCTGAGGCAAGGATTCCATATGGGCAGGACAGCTATAGAATCTGCAGAGTGTGGTGCAAAATGAAAACACAGGTCCCTTGTTCAAAAGGAGGAATTTCAAGATAGCCAGGGCAACACCTTGGATAGAGAGGAGGGCCCATGCAGCTGTGTGGATTCCGGGGAATCTGTTTACTTGGGAGATGATTTGATGCACACACACCCCCTCCCCCCAATGGAGCCATCAGGTCGAGCTGTCTCTCCTGAGGTCTTGAGGACAGGTGACCTCCTGGGCCCCCAATCAGGACCAGGGCCTGGCACAGGCACGTTCCTGGGCCTCGGCTGTGAGTGGAGGGTCTCTGGTCACTTCTCTGCTGTGGGTGTGAGGATGAAAGTATTGGGGTGTCTGGACCAACTTCAGCTGGGGCAACCTATCCCTCGGTCCTCACAGGCCCATGTGTCCCAGAGGCCCCAGCACCTTAGGGTACTCTTTCGTCAGCTTGGGCAGCCAGAACGTGCACCACAGAACAGGGTGGTTCAGAGGACATGCTGGAGGCTAGAAGTCGCAGGTCAAGGCGTTCACAGGGCTGGTTCCTCCTGAGGCCTCTCTCCTGGGCGTGTGGATGCCGCCTTCTCCCTGTGTCCTCACATGCTTGTCCCTGTGCATGTCTCTGTCCTGCTTTCCTCTCACTATAAGGACACCAGTCAGAGGAGATTAGGGTCACCCTATGACAGACATAATTTTAACTTTATTACTTTTTTTTTCCAAAGAGATACTTTTATTTTAAAAGGCTTTAAAATTCATTGTTAATGACTTAATTATTTTTTAAATTGTATTTTATTATGTAATGTTAATCACCTTACATCACATCATTAGTTTTTGATGTAGCTACTTAAGCTCCGTAACACCCATCACCGGGCTAACCCATCCCCCCCCCCCCAGAACCCTCAGTTTGTTTCTCAGAGTCCATCGTCTCTCATGGTTCAAAGACAGTAGGAAGCGAAAAATGAAAAGAGGGGAATTGGAGGAGGAGACCAACTTTATTACCTTTTTAAAGACCCTGTCTCCAAACACAGCTGCATTCTGAGGTGCTGGGGATTAGTGCTTCCACATATGATTTTGGGGGTGGGCACCATTCAGTCCATAACTGACTCCGTCCTCCCCTTCCAGCCACTGGACACCAACCTCCAGCTGGGGGACTCTGCCACCCTGGGGGCCTGTGGAGGGTGCACAAATTTGGTGCTAGGGCTGCTTGTTGGAGGAGGGACTGGTGGGCACTCCTGGGCACCGCTGGGATGCAGGCTCTCTGTGCGTGAGCCTCGGTGCAGGACCCAGGTTTGGAAGAATGCTTTTGTTGGGCCTTTGCCGTCTGCCAGGTCCTGCTGAGGCTCCCCAACCCCGCTGTGGGACCTAGAAGCGGAATAGGTGTGATCGTGTTCTCCCAGGGGAGCCGGCTGGAGAGGACCTGGCTGCCCCCAGCCTGCGAGGGTCTCTGGGCTTCTCTGGCTGCTCCAGGGGTGGGGGCTGGAGGGGTGGGGCCCCAAGGCCCACGCAGCCGGGGGTCTCCTCACCTGCGCCCTGTGGCCGCCCCTGCCCTGCCGTGGCCGTGTGGGTGCCCGTGTCGGGAGGATGGCAGGCGGGGTCTGGCCTGCCTCTGGGAGGGCGCTGCGGAGTTTTCAGAGTGCCCTGAGAGGTGGGGCAGTTGAACCTCAGGTCTGAGGCGTCTGTGCACTGCTGGGGTAGCCACGTGACAGGAAGCTTGGCAGACTGGAAGTGCCCGACCCATTCAAGACAGTGGTGATCCGGCTGGGCTCTCTGGGTGCAGGGCCCTGGGCTGCTGGCCTGGGCACATCAGTCCTTTGTGAGGAGCCACTGGCCTCGGGCAAGAGCAACTGGGAGAGCTGGGGCTTCGTCGTGACCACTTGCCCTGCAGGGCCAACCACGAACAGCACAGACTTGACCCCTCCCCCCACTCTCCTGCCTGACCAGGCCGGGCTGACCTCTGCCGAGGGCCAGGTCCACCGATGGGGCTGCACACACGACCTCTCTTGTCTTCCTGCTACCTCAAGCTCAGAAGTTGACACGAAGAAATTTAGCAGGTCACCGGGAGAGTCATATGGAGGGTCCCTGGAGGGTCACACGGAGGGTCACTGGAGGGTCACTGGAGGGGCACGTGGAGGGTCACATGGAGGGGCACTGGAGGGGCACATGGAGGGGCACTGAAGGGGCACATGGAGGATCATTGGAGGGTCACTGGAAGGTCATATGGAGGGCCACAGAGGGTCATTTGGAGGGTCACATGGAGGGTCCCTGGAGGGTCACTGGAGGATCACATGGAGGGTCATTGGAGGGTCACTGGAAGGTCATATGGAGGGCCACAGAGGGTCATTTGGAGGGTCACACGGAGGGTCACTGGAGGGTCACATGGAGGGTCATTGGAGGGTCACTGGAAGGTCATATGGAGGGCCACAGAGGGTCATTTGGACGGTCACATGGAGGGTCCCTGGAGGGTCACATGGAGGGTCCCTGGAGGGTCACACGGAGGGTCACTGGAGGGTCACTGGAGAGTCACGTGGAGGGTCACTGGAGGGGCACACGGAGTGTCACAGGAATAACCACCAGGAGGCCCTGGGCCAAGCTGGGATTGGAGCCTGGGCTCACCTGAGTCCACCCCCTGCCCCCGCCACGGGGAGGACTTTTACCCCCTGAGGGCCCTGGTCACATGTGCTGCTTTCAGGGGAGCCGGCCCCCAGCTGGGTAGGGGATCCCTCCTCCTCCACTGTCTGGCTCACAGGGTCTGGCCCCCTTCCTGTGCGGCTCTGTGTTTGCACAGGGACCACAGCCTGTCCCTCCTTGCCATGACCGGTGGTTAATCAGCAGCCCGGCCACCATGGGAGGGCCCTGGTGGGTGGATAAAAGCCCCGCCAGGCACCGGAGGGCAGTGTCCCTCCTCCCCTGTGTCCACCCTGTGAGAGGAAAGCCGGGATCAAGGCCCAGACCATGTCCCAGCTGGTGGAATGCGTTCCCAACTTCTCAGAGGGGAACAACCAGGAGGTGAGGTGCAGGGGGCTAGGCAAGGGGCTCGGGGCAAGGAGAAAGGGGTGTGCTTGGTGTGGGGTTGGGGAGTATCTTCTCTGAAATGGAACCACTTCCTGTCGTCAGCCCACAGGGAGGTGCCGCATGGGCGCAGGGACTCAGAGTGGCTGAGCAGGGGTGAGGAAGAGGCTGTGGGCTGGGCAGTCAGGCAGGGGTCCTGGCCCTGGAGCTGGGCCATAGGGCTGTTGGAAGGTCCCCAAACCTTGTCAGTGGGCTCCCCATGTTACCTATGAGGACACTGAGGCGTAGGGAGTGGGTGCAGGCCCCTGAGGGCCACGGAGCCCCTGCTGCCTCAGAAGGTTCCGGACCCTCATGCCCCGCCCCTAGTGCAGATGCTCCCACTAGGGACTGCTTGGGGGGCTAGGGCCCTGACCCTCTGTGACATTGGCCTCTAGGTCACCTTCTTGGAGCCGCAGCAGTCCCTCCACCAGGGTTTTGATTCCTGCCTCAGTTTCTCCTGGAGGGTGCCACCTGTTTCCCTTTTCTTGGTGACCACGGCCCAGTGATGGGCCTCCCTGGGCTTGCGCTCTTTGAGGAATTCCCAAATGCTCAATACCAGCTCCTTAGGCCCATGTTTGGGTGGTGGTTGGGGGCGGCAGGAGAGGCATGGCCACCTCTGAAGCTCCTGTTCCTTCTTCTAAGTGGGGAAACTGAGGCATAGGGTCGGGCTTTCGTCCCCAGGTGATTGACGCCATCTCTCGCGCCGTGGCACAGACCCCAGGCTGTGTGCTGCTGGATGTGGATGCTGGCCCCTCCACCAACCGCACTGTCTACACGTTCGTAGGGCAGCCCAAGGACGTGGTGGAGGGAGCCCTCAATGCCGCCCGGGTTGCCTTCCAGCTCATTGATATGAGGCAGCACAAAGGTGAGGGGTCCCCCACAGGATGTGGGGGCTGCCTGGACTGCAAGCTTGCCCTGGGAGGACCCCAGAGCCCCCTGAAGGGTCTCAGGCGCAGCCCACAGAGGCTGCTGTGCCAGGCTAAGGTCCGTGGAGACCCCCTCTGTGTTTCAGGGGTTCCCAGGAGTGACTGGCAGTGAGGCTCAGGCGTCCTGTGCAGGCCTAGGGGGCTTGGGGGGCAGGGAGAAAAGACGCAGAAACCGGCCGGGCAACAGCCCTCAAAACCAAACACATCTGCTGTGGCAGGCAGGGTCAAAGGTTGGTGGACACGCCGGGGACAGGTCAGAAGGGCAGGGGCTCTGGCTACTCACAGCGGGGGGGTCAGGCCCATGTGATCCCAGCTGGTAGAGAGTTAGCAAGCCAATCTCAAAGCCAGAGCTCCCAGGGGGAGTGGAGTGGTCAGGGTTTGAGAAGGACGCTCGGTAAGCTGCGGGGGCAGGGAGGGTTGGGTAGTGGGAGCTGGTCAGGACTCCGGCTGCTCAGCTCGGCAGGCGGTGCTGGGCAGTGCGCTCTGTGGCTTAGGAGACGGAGGGGCTTGCCGAGGCCAAAATACTTGGCTGGCTGCTTCTCCCGGGATCCCTGTGGTCAGTGGGACCAGCGGCGTGTGTGGATGGAGGGCAGGGTGGGGGCAGGGAGGGCGGGGTCCACGAGCCCGCTGAGCCCACGCCCACGCCTGGGCCCCCTGGCCTCCCCTTCGTCAGCCGCCTCTCTGTGTAGGGGAGCACCCTCGGATGGGCGCCCTGGACGTGTGCCCCTTCATCCCTGTGAGGGGCGTCAGCATGGATGAGTGTGTGCTCTGTGCCCAGGCCTTCGGTCAGCGGCTGGCCGAGGGGCTGGGTGTGCCAGGTGAGTGCCCCGAAAGGGACACCCCAGGGCAGGGGCTCCCCCTCACTGCACTGCCGCGCCCTCAGTTTCTCTGCAGATAGAAGCCGGGTGCGGTGTGCGCTGTGCCTGGCCGGCCGTTTGGGAGCCGGTGGATGCCGCTTAGCTGCTCCACAAAGTCAAGTCCGTGCTTCCTAATGGAATAGTTTCACCTTGGGGAATTAACCAAATCAAGAAATTATTAACCTGAGACAAATGGGGGGCGTCTACACTCGTGGGGCACGGGCTCAGGCAGATGGGGTGTGTGAGGGCAGGGCCCAAGCCCCACCCCCTGCGGGTACAGGCCAGTGTGTTCCAAGCTCTCACCATTGTCATGGGGACATTGGGGTTGCGATGAGTTTTGTTTTCTTTTCTCTGTGTTTCTTAATTTGTCGGCCTATTTATTGTACAATGAAAATACGCTTTAGAAAGAAAGGTGAACATGCTTCCATCCTGAATGTCTACTTCTAACTCTTAGCATCTCGATGATGGGTTTTTCGGGGGGCATCTGTGCAGGGGGAGCAGTGGGGGGGGCTGCCCTGGCCCTGGGTGGGCAGAGGAGTGTCCATCAGCGATGAGGCGCAGGGAGATGGGAGCCAAGGGAGAGGGGGGTTGGTCCTCCAGGCTGAGGCTGGCAGGAGCGGCTGCCCCGTTTCTCCTCCAGGAGTGGGGGTTCTGGGCGGCCCACCGGCTGGGACCCTGACCAGCCCAGCCCCCTTGCAGTGTACCTTTATGGGGAGGCGGCGCGCACAGCCAGTCGCCGGACCCTGCCTGCCATCCGGGCTGGGGAGTACGAGGCCCTCCCTGAGAAGGTGCGTGTCTCCACCAGGGTGGGCAGGTGGAGGGGCAGACCCTGCAAGGGTGGGTGCCCTCCTCCTTCCCTGACCTTGGCGGGGTGTCCCTCCTGTGAGGGACACCGCAGCCTAGGGTGAGTCTCCCCACAGCTCAAGCAGACCGAGTGGGTGCCTGACTTCGGCCCCAGCTCCTTTGTCCCCAGCTGGGGGGCCACTGTCACGGGGGCACGGAAGTTCCTCATTGCATTCAACATCAACCTGCTCAGCACCAAGGAGCAGGCCCACCGCATCGCCCTCAACATTCGGGAGCAGGGGCGTGGGAAGGACAAGGTGAGCAGCCTCCTGTCCCCACGGGGGCTTGGCACTGTCCCTGAGGAATCCTGAGGGGCTCACGGGAGAGAGTCAGAGGTGGGGTGGTGCTGTGGCGTGGACCTGCTGACCAGCCCAGCCGTGGTGTCCATGACAAGGGGGACGAGGCAGGTGGGGTTCCAGTGTTTGAAGTGGGGGAGCACCTACTTAAAAGACCAGGGCCGCAGGTGGGGTGGAGCTGCTGTTAGAATATTGCAGTCCTTCCGTTCTTCTAGGAAAACAGCTCCTTCTGAGCCCCAGGTGCTCCCAGCACATGGTGTGGGCGAAATGCTGGCCTGAGCCTGGTGCCCTGTGAGCAGGGGCCTCAGTTTCCCTGTGGTGGGCGGGACCCTCTGCAGCTGGCTCAGGGGAGAGCTCTGGAGCGTGAGGAGGGCCGCCAACCAGCCGTCCAGGCAGCACTGCAGGACCTGCAGGCCGTGGTGTCTGTGGGGGGAGGGAGCCCTCCAGCCATCTTACGGGGCAGGGGTCGGGGGGTGGGTGCAAGTGGCTTTCAGTGCAGGTACTAGGAGAGGCTGGGCAGGGCCCAAGCTGGGAAAGACTTTTCCTTTGCAGCCAGGACTCCTGAAAAAGGTTCAGGGCATTGGCTGGTACCTGGATGAGAAGAACCTGGCCCAAGTGTCCACAAACCTCTTGGACTTTGAGGTCACAGCACTGCATACCGTCTACGAGGAGACCTGCAGAGAAGCCCAGGTGAGCAGGGCGCGTGTCCCCTGCTGGCTGGGGTGAAGTCCCTGCAGGTGAGCAGGGCGCGTGTCCCCTGCTGGCTGGGGTGAAGTCCCACCAGGTGAGCAGGGCGGGTGTCCCCTGCTGGCTGGGGTGAAGTCCCACCAGGTGAGCAGGGCGGGTGTCCCCTGCTGGCTGGGGTGAAGTCCCTGCAGGTGAGCAGGGCGGGTGTCCCCTGCTGGCTGGGGTGAAGTCCCACCAGGTGAGCAGGGCGCGTGTCCCCTGCTGGCTGGGGTGAAGTCCCACCAGGTGAGCAGGGCGCGTGTCCCCTGCTGGCTGGGGTGAAGTCTCACCAGGTGAGCAGGGCGCGTGTCCCCTGCTGGCTGGGGTGAAGTCCCACCAGGTGAGCAGGGCGGGTGTCCCCTGCTGGCTGGGGTGAAGTCCCTGCAGGTGAGTAGGGCTGGTCCCCAGGACACCCTTCAGGGCATCTCAAGTCCTGCTCCCCTGGACATTGATGCCACTGGACCTCTGCAGGAGCTGAGCCTGCCAGTGGTGGGCTCACAGCTGGTGGGCTTGGTGCCTCTGAAGGCCCTCCTGGATGCTGCCGCCTTCTACTGCGAGAAGGAGAACCTCTTCATCCTGGAGGAGGAGCTCCGCATCAGGCTGGTGAGCCGGGCCCCGGGTGAGGGGCCAGTGCGGAGGCGGAAGCGAGCCTGACGCTCCGGGAGCAGGCCCGGGGCACCCTGTCTGCCAGCCGGGCCCCACTCCTCCTCCTCCTCTGTCTTAGTGTCTGTGCTTAGATGGCGTCATGCCATTAGCATATCAGGGAACTATGGGAGTTTTTCCTTGTGATCTAGAAGATGTTCAGTCTTGTAAAAGTCCCTCGGAGAGGATGCACGCCACTTCCCCTGTCCCTTCTGGTGTCTGTGCTGGAGGCGCCGGGTTGTGGTGGATATGCGTGCACTCCCGTGTCAGCCCTGTGCCCGCCATGGGGTGCGGGCGTGTGGACCATCCACGAACATTGATGGGTTAGTTAGAAGCTGGTGCCACTGTCCCAAGTGACAACTTTAGCTGGAAGTCCTCCACAAAGAGCACATGAGTGGGTTCTCTGAAAGTGTTTGTCTTTGCTAGTTGGGTTTGTATCTCCTGATTCCGCAAATACATCTGGACTCCTTGCCCTGTTTTCAGGTCTGTGGGGTGTTGGGCGTGGTTCCTTCCAGTTTAATGGAAGAGTCTATTTTTTAGGTATTCTGGTGATTACCTTTATAACTTAATACACTTACCCCTGGTTTTGATTTATTGGTTTTAAAATTTTACCCAAATTTTCAAATATATAATTTGATTTATCAGTTTTTATCAGTACACTGATAGCCTGCTATGGAAGCGAGAAAATAAACCTACTTAGCATTTACTCACATCTTTTCTTCCTTCTCTATTTCCTGATTTTTTTTTTTTTTTGAGTTACAGTAGTTTTTAGTGGGGGTGGGAGTTCTTTTGGTTGTTAATTTTTTTGAATGTTTTCTTTTGTAGTAAAATACACAATGTGAAATTGGCATCTTAACCATCTTTTAGGTATGCAGTTGGCGATATTAAGTACATCATAATGTTATGCAGCCCTCATAACCCAGGATGGGCTTTTCTGTGTCTGCAAAGAACACCATTAGGGTTCTGATAAGGACTGCACTGATTCTGTGCGTTGCTTTGGGGAGTACGGCCATCTTAACAGTAGAAGTGTTCTAATCCATGAACATGGGCTTTCCATTTATTTACATTTTCTTTATTTCAGCAATGTTTTGTAGTTTTTATTGTACAAGTCTTTTAATCCTTGGTTAAGTTAATTAAGTCCTAACTATTTTATTCTTCTTGATGCTATTATAAATGGAATTGTTTTTGCAATTTTTTTTTCAGAGTGCTCATTGTTAGTGTATAGAAACGCACTGACTTTTGGTGTTGACTTCATATCCTGCTTCCTCGCTGAATTCATTTATTAGTTCTAGGTGGTTAAATTATTAAGTTTAAATAATATACTTAAATCCTTTTGCTCTTTATCCCTGTTAGACAGTGTCTGTTGACTCTTGGTGAAGACGGACAAGAATATTAGTGTGCTCCTGTGAGTGGTCATCATCGCAGCTCTTGATTTAAATTGTTATTCGCTATTTTCACGTTGTCAAATTTATGACATTTACCTTCTGTAAATGTTCCACATGTCTTAAATACCCACAGATATTTAACCTTAGCTCTGTACACAGGTGAAGTCATCTCTGTTCCTACTTGTCTGTCTGTTGCCCGAATCTCACAGTCAAGCAAATTTTTTAAAGAAAGGCTCATGGTGCTTTACTCTGTGGGATATGGCATGTCTGGCCACGTCTTTCTGTGAATTTGTTCTTTCAAGATAGTTGGACAATCAAAATCCCAAGTCACTTGTTTTCACCTGAGAATATGGCAAACATATCTTTTTTTTTTTTTTAAGATTTTACTTATTTATTTGTCAGAGAGAGCACAAGCACACAGCGGGGGAGTGGCAGGCAGAGGGAGAGAGAGAGAGCACGCACACGAGTAGGGGGAAGGGCAGAGGGAGAAGCAGCCTCCCGCCTGAGCAGGGAGCCCGATGCGGGGCTCCATCCCAGGACCCCGGGATCATGACCTGAGCCGAAGGCAGACGCTTAACCGACTGAGCCACCCAGGCACTCCTGCAAACTATCTTTACCATCTTCCGAAATCACATGTCCCTTGGGGAGGTCTAAGTCGGCCTGGTTATCTCCCCATCTCCAGGGACTTGTTTTACGCCCTGATGCCTGAAGTCCCCTTGTATTCACTGTGGTTTTCTCCAGCCTAGCTTCTAAGTGACTGATACAGTTTATGGCCAGGTCTGTTCTCTTTCGATCTGTTACAAAATTTTGTGTAAATTTTTTATGTTGATGTACACAGCAAAGGTGTAGGAATGGTCCCAGGAGCCTCCTCACGAGCTCCAGATTCTCCAATTATTTGCATCCGCCCCATTTGCTATATCATTCCCTCTCTGTATCCACGCATAGTCATATATTTTTTTTGGACCACTTCAGAGTAGGTTAAAGACATTGTACCATTTTACCTCAAATTTATTCAGGTTTTATTTCTTAAGAACAAGGACATTTCTTTTGCACAACCCTAGTACAATGATCAAAATCAGGAAATTCAACATTAATACTGTTCTAGTATCTCATCTACAGGCCACAATCAAATTATGCCAATGTCTCCGTAATCCCCATTATAGCCACTTATCCTCTCAGCCCAGGGTCCAGTCTGATGACAGTCCTTTTCTGCCATGTCTTCTATTGCCTTTAATTGGGAGCAGCTCCTTGTGCTCTTGCTCTTCAATGATGTTGACATAGTTTAAAAGGACAGGAAGTTGTTTTGTGCAGCATCTCATGACTACTGGGTTGTGGGCTTCTGACGGGAGCAGGGCACACGGGACGTGCTGTCCTCAGAGTGCGGGGTCGGGGGGGGACACTCACTCTCCCTGTTGCCTGGGGTCCTTGGTTCAAGCTGCTGTTATTCGCTGCAGTGTTTTTCCTTTTGTAGTGAGTGCTGTGTGGGAGGTACTGTAACAATATGTAGATACCCCGTTTCTCTTGAAATTCCAGCCATAAGTTTTAGCAGCCTGTAACGGGTTTCTAACTTTACCCTTTTTCTTTAAGAAAATGCTTTCATTTTTTTCCCCCTCAGGAAACAGAATTTATTCACAAAGTTTAAAAAGTAATGTGTACAAGTATTAACCAATGCATATTTTTATCTATGTTACAAATATTAAAAAATGCCTTAACTAGTTTCAATGCACTGTCTTTACAGATATGTGGCTTTTTAAAAATTCTTTATTTAAATTCATTTTAGTTAACATATAGTGTATTGTTAGGTTCAGGGGTAGAATTTAGTGATTCATCAGCTGTGTGTAACACCCAGTGCTCATTCTATCACAGGCCCTCCTTAATGCCCGTCACCCAGTTACCCCATCTCCCCACCCACCTCCCCTCCAGAAACCCTCAGTTCGTTTCCTATGATTAAGAGTCTCTTATGGTTTGTCTCCCTATTTTCATCTTATTTTATTTTTCTTTCCCTTCTCCTAAGCTCCTCTGCTTTGTTTCTTAAATTCCACATATGAGTGAAATCATATGGTATTTGTCTTTCTCTGATTGACTTATTTCACTTAGCATAATACGCTCTAGCTCCATTCATGTTGTTGCAAATGGCAAGATTTCATTCTTTTTGGTGGCTGAGTAATATTCTATTGTATATATATACCACATCTTCTTTATCCATTCATGTGTTGATGGACATCTGGGCTCTTTCCATACTTTGGCTATTGTGGACATTATTGCTATAAACATTGGGGTGTAGGTGCCCCTTCGGATCACTCATTTGTATCTTTGGGGTAAATACCTAGTAGGGCAATTGCTGGGTCATTGAGTAGTTCTATTTTCAACTTTTTAAAGAACCTCCATACTGTTCTCCAGAGTGGTGGCACCAGCTTGCATTCCCACCAACAGTGTAGGAGGGTTCCCCTTTCTCCACATCCCCGCCAACATCTGTCGTTTCCTAACTTGTTAATTTTAGCCATTCTGACTGGTGTGAGGTGGTATCTCATTGAGGTGTTGATTTGTACTTCCCTGATGCTGCCTGATGTTGAACAGTTTTTCATGTGTCTGTTGGCCATTTGGATGTCTTCTTTGCAGAACTGTCTGTTCATGTCTTCTGCCCATTTCTTGATTGGATTATTTGTTCTCTGGGTGTTGAGTTTGATAAGTTCTTTATAGATTTTGGATACTAGCCCTTTATCTGATAAAACATTTGCAGATATCTTCTCCCATTCTGTCGGCTGTCTTTTGGTTTTCTCCACTGTTTCCTTTGCTGTGCAAATCTTTTTATCTTGATGAAGTCCCAATAGTTCATTTTAACTTTTGTTTCCCTTGCCTTTGGAGACGTGTCTAGCAAGAAGTTGCTGCCTGTTTTCTCCTCTAGGATTTTAATGGCTTCCTGTCTCACATTTAGGTCTTCCATCCATTTTGAGTTTATTTTTGTGTGTGGTGTAAGAAAATGGTCCAGTTTCATTCTTCTGCATATGGCTGTCCAATTTTCCCAACACCATTTGTTGAAGAGACTGTCTTTTTTCCATTGGACGTTCTTTCCTACTTTGTCAAAGATAAGTTGATCATAGAGTTGAGGGTCCATTTCTGGGCTCTCTATTCTGTTCCATTGATCTATGTGTCTGTTTTTGTGCCAGTACCATACTAAAAAAAAAAAAAAAGAAAAGAAAATCCTTTCATCTCTCCCACATTTATTTATTCCTTATTAATGTGTTTGATGCTCTCCTGTACTTAACATGTTGTTTTATATTCTTTATCTGAAAGTTCTGATATCTGCCGTCTCTGAAGGTCTGACTTTGCAAATTGCTGCGTCTGTTGACTTTCTCATGGTGACTTGCTTCTTCACGTGTTTTGTGATTTTTGATTGTACATGCATGTTCTTTGCAAATTGATCTGTGGTAATTCTTGGACACCTGGGTTTAAAGTTTGGATTTGCCTCTGTTAGGTCTTGGGTACATGATCACACAGGGCCCCCCAGACTCAGTCTTTTGCTTGGAGCTTTAGAACTATTCAGGTAGAGGGTTCTATGTGAACTGTGGCCCACATCCCCTCAGCGTGGCTTGTGGTTATAATTCCAGGAAGGGTTTCTCCTGCTTCACCAAAGGGAAGGCAGAAACTGAGGAGTACCCCAATTACATCTTTCAGTGCTTTTTGTTTTTTTAATCCTAGTTCATCCTTGGAAAGGTCACCTTTCAGGGGCCTGCAGTCTGACCCTCATTCTTCAGGACTTGAGACCTCCCTGCTCATGAGGGGCTGCCTGAGGCTCTCAGATGTCCCAGGGTGGACCCAGCATTAGGGTGAGCAGGCCTGTCTGGTTCCCTTTCTGGTCATTTCTGGCCTTGAATGAGCACCTTTACTTCCTGCCAGCTTAGCCAGGCATTTAAATTCATGTTTAAATTTCTGTTTGTCTTTCTGAGGTCTTCTGTGCCAGGAGGGCTTTGCTTTATTGCTTGCTGAAGACTCTCAGGTGGGCTCTCAATTTTAGTATATGTGCTGCCGAGGCGAGCACTCAGGTGGGCTCTCAGGAGGCACTTTTGCCCATCTCCATGTCCTCGGGGAGACCTCTCGGCCACCCCCACCCCCGGGACTCTGCTGGCTTGTTTCTGTCAAGGACCACCTGTCACTTTCCAGTTTTCTAGAAAGTGTCAGCCTGCTTGGCTCAGAACGCGCTGGATTGTGCCACTGGCACATAGCACCATAAAGTGTTTTGAGTATTTTTGGTGGAAAGAATTCTAATCTTAAATGGAGATTTTTTTCCAACTTTATTTTGAATTTAAGTAAAATCCATTTTGCCTCATATATGTTTAGGTCAATCAGGCAGCTCCCGGGCTTTAAAAGTTGTGAGAACTGACACCCAAAGAATTAGGAATCTTGTGCAAAGGTGTAGTTTTGTGGGTCCCTTTCCGTGATGGGCTCAGTGTGTGGTGTTGTCTGTGGGACGCACGTGGCTTAGAACGAGGGCACCTCCTCTCTCTGGGTCCCGGTTTCCCTGTGGGGGAAGATGGGTGGGTGGATGTGTCAGGGAGTCTGTGGGGGGCCTGCTCTGGGCTGGGGGCTTTCCCAGAAGCCAGCAGTCACAAGCTTGTGGTGGGTATGTGGCCAGCTATGCCTGGCTCCCCACACAAAGGTGGGTCAGAGCAGGGACACCACCGTGACCTCAGGGGGACCCCACCATTCAGTGGCCTGCCTCGGGTGGGGGGGCCGAGCTGGCTCATCATCACCAGCCCCTCTTTCCAGGTGGTGAGCAGGCTGGGCCTGGACTCTCTGTCCCCCTTCAACCCTAAGGAGCGGATCATCGAGTGAGCACCTCCCCTACCCCCACAGAGACCTGCCTCAATCCTTCCAGAGCCTTCTGTGTAGCCACTTATTCATCAGTAAAACCAGGGTGTCTGTGCCGGTCATGAGGCTGGGGGCCAGTTGGGGGAACACAGTGAGACCCCAACAAGGTCCCACCATATCGTCATGGGGGCTTATGTGTGGTCAGGGCCACTCTGCACACTGGGACTGTGTCCCCTCCCCCGTGTGTGGGGAGAGGCCTGGGGTCAGCGATCAGGGTCTGAACCAGCCCTGCCCTCACAGCCTGGCAGTGGTGACCCTGGACCCTGCCCTCCATTCCCTGTCCCCCAAAGCCCCATCCCCTGTCCCTAGCCCTGCACAACCCAGGATGCATCCCCTGTCCTGGCCCTAGGGCCTCCCCACCCCGAGCCTCGCTGAGCCGACCCCTCCCCACAGGTACCTGGTCGCTGATGGTGGGCCTGGGCAGAGCCTGGTGGACAAGCCCCTGCGTGCCTTTGTCCGTGAGGTGGGCGCCCGCTCCGCAGCCCCAGGGGGTGGCTCTGTGGCAGCGGCCAGTGCAGCCATGGTGAGTGCGAAACGAGAGGCAAGGGGTGAGGACAGGGCCGAGGGCGCCTGGCCTGTGGTCCCGAGTCACATGCACAGCACATCTCTTGCCCAGGGCGCTGCGCTGGCCTCCATGGCCGGCCTGATGACCTATGGGCGGCGGCAGTTTGAGCACCTGGATACAACCATGCGGCGCCTGATTCCGCCCTTTCATGCGGCCTCGGCTGAGCTGACCAAGCTGGTAGACGCTGATGCCCGGGCCTTCCAGGCGTACCTGGTAAGTGCTCAGAGGGCCCACCACCAGCCTGTGGGCAGCCCCGAGTGAGATGGGGTCAGCAGACAGTGGGGGGCGTCCTGGGGAGAGAGAGCTCCCCCAGGGTCATAGGGAACTGGCACAGAGGGTAGGGGCTGTTGCAAGCTCAGGTGTCTGGAAAACAGGGGAGGTTGGAGGGAGGGGATGGTGGTCTGGCTGCTATGGGCCCTCCCCTGACTATGAAAGGCTGAGTTCAGGGGTTCTCAGGGTTTGGCCCAGGCGTGGCCCCACGCTCACATCCACAGCAGCGGGAGCGTGGGGTGGGAGGGAGAGAGGGTCCACCCAGGCTCAGCACCCCTGCCCCAGCTACCCTGAGTCTTGGAGTTGGGTCGGCGCCCCGACCTACAGATGCTGGAGGAAGGCCAGGTTCCCAGAGAAGGGCTCACATCCAGGACGGACAGGCCACAGAAATCCTAAAAGAAGAGCCAGTGACTGATGGTCTCAGAGGCTGGAGAAGACATTCCAGCCAGAAGACAAAGAGAGGACCATGGAGAGAGCTGGGAGCTCTTCACACGATGTGACAGGCCGGTCAAGTTGGAATCGGCTCGCCCACCCAATAGGGAGTCTGTGCATCAGGCGGTGGGCGCCAGAGAAGGGGCGTAGCTCAGAACCGAGGGCAGGGGATGGAGTACTCGCAGGAAGATCCGAGACGTGAGTCCAGACCAAGCCCTGCTGTGCGTCTGTGTCCCAGAGCAGTTCATGGTGGAAGGACCAGGTCGATGCATGAGCTCACAGCCACCAGCCACCCCACAGGCTTCAGGGCAGAGCCGCCTCGCGGGCCGGACTGCGCTGAAGGGAAGTCAGGGCTCCGACGACCACCGGTGGCCTCCAGGGCACGCCGTGCACCTCCGAGTGAAGACTGTATCCAGATGGGGACAATCAGAGTCTCACCTAAATAAGTTACCATCTGGAGCTAAAGTTCATGTCCTCTGGGCGGGAGGTATAGATACTGGTCATCTTTTTCCATTTGTGTTTTTACACTTAAATTTCATTTATTTGCTATTTAAAGTAGGTAAAACCTTCAGGCAGTTCAGAATTCACAGGACAGAAGAGTAGTGGGTGAGAAGTCTCTGTGCTCTGCCCCCCGCTATACCCCTGCACATCCCAAACAGGCACAATTTCTAGGGCAAGCATCCGGAGATGTTTATTTATATTGGTGTAGATCCAATTTTCCTTTTTCTCCTCATTTCTTACACAAATGGCATCATATGTGTTCTTAGTTTGCCTCTTGGGCTCGTCCCTTGACGTTCTATTAGAGATCTTTCTACATTGGTGCACACACCCCAGTTGCTAGTACAGATCTGCCCTGACTTACGGTGGAGTAATGACCGACAAACCCATCGTAAACTGAAAATACCGTAGGTTGAAAATGCATTTACTACACCCAGCCGGCGGCACCTCACAGCTTAGCCTGGCCCGCCTTCAGCTGCTGAGCACACTTGCGTTGGCCGACAGCTGGGCAGAACCACTTGCACACGGCCTGTCTCACAAGAGAGTGTTGAATAGCTCCTGTAACTGACCGAATACCGTACCCAAAGTGACCAGCGGAACGGCTGTGCGACCGCGGGCCTGCGCAGCCCCAGGACAGGGCCGCACACCGCTAGCCTGGGCAGAGACCCACACCCCACACTCCAAGCACTGGTTCTCCTGACTGCATGTCCCTTTCACACCACCACGAAGTCAAAGTATCTGATGTCGAACCCGTGTAAGTCGGGGACTGTCTGTACCGTGTAGACGTCTGGATCGCAGCACCTTTGGCCAACTCCACGGGGGGATCGTAGGCCTCTTCGTCTGCACCTGGGTTGCCTCTGTGTGAACACCTCTGGTGTCCGTCACCAGGCATACGGTGGGCAGCCTGTGGGAGTGATTCATAGAAGGACTTGCTGCCAAGTGGCCCTTGGAGGGCTGCATGGATGGGGCTCCACGGTCCAAATCTGAGGGCTCCTTCCCGGACTCCATGCCATGGACGTGGCAGTCACACGTGGTCTGCATCTCCAAGCTGCTCACTGTGCGCGGCAGGGAGCGTTTCTCAGGCTCCGCACAGCGGTGTTGTGCGCCTTTCGGAAAAGCAAGGCTCCCCTCCTTCCCGGAGCTCCCGGACTGCAGGCTACACTCGGAACTCGGGCGGGCAGCTTCTGGCGGAGGTCGTGCCGGTTCCTGACGGAGCAGCTTTGAGTTTTCCATCCTTGAACCCAGAGTCTCCCAGCTCTTCCCCGGGGCTCGTGTCTCAGTTTACAGGGCCTCCCCCGGTAAGTTACTGAGCTTCTCCCACGGTGCTTCCCAGACTCCTGTGCTCTGATGACCTTCAGACATGGAGGGGCTTTTAGGGGGGAAGCACCAGTTTAAGTATAAACACAGAACATTTCAGGCTAACCACTAGAGATTAGAAATAAGGCGAATAAGTAGAAAACAACTGGAAGGAAGTAGAAAAACAAAAATCTAATCAGAAGGCAGGGGAGAAAAGAAAGATGACCGGCAAAGGTGTCTGGTTCAGAGCCTGAAATGCAACTCGGAGACGCACAGTCGAAAGCCACACGCATGAGGGGAACGAGGTGCTTTACCCTTCCTGGGGCAACAAGAAGATGGAGATCTGAAGAAGCAAGCATCCTCATCTTGGGCCAAATCGCTTCCCAAATGAGGAAGCGATTTCCAGCTGGGGAAAAGCAAAGCTTGCGATAACCTAACTGCAGGTGGGCGGGCTCCTCTGCTGGGTGCAGCCGTGACCATGGAAAGGACAGGCCTGACTGAAACCAGCCCTGTTCCGCCTGGCGGAGACCCCGAGCACCCGGTCAGGCTGCCTCGCGGACAGGACGAATGCCCCCCTGTGTGAGGACTGCTGTGGGGCTGCACGCGGGAGACTGGGGGGAGGTGTGCGCCGCCCCAGCGGCCCAGGCAGCCCCTGGGGAACTTGGGATGGTTTCGTCCACCAGCAGGAGTAGGGGTGCTGACCCGGCGGGCTCAGGCGGGCCGGGGCCCCCTTGCTCTCAGGCATGCTGACAGAAGCGTCGACTTTTGGATGGAGATTTAGCCGAATCCAGGATGGACACATTCCCTACCTGGCCAGGCCCTTGGCCCTTGCAGGCGGGCAGGGTGGGGCCTGGGTGTGTGAGGGACAGGCCTGGGCAGACGCAGGGGCGCGGATGGGGGGCTGTCCAGGGCAGCGACCAGCGTGACCACTGTGGAGGAGGGCCTGAGCTGGTTCAGGCGGGAGGGGGAGTGGGGCACACACCCCTAACCCCGAGGCCGAGGGCTGTGTCTTGTGTCACAGGCAGTGCCTGGAGCCCGTGCTGTATGAGGGGACGCCCAGCCCCTGGGTGTGGACACTGCCCAGACTCTCCATGTGGCCCCGGGGTACGGCCACTGCTCACCCCACGTTCTGTGATTTCTTCTGGCAGGAAGCCACGAAGCTGCCTACCAACACACCTGAGGAGAGGGACAGGTGAGTGCCACAGTGGCCGTGGGGGAGGTGCCACCCCAGACGGTGGACGCCCAGGCATTTGACCTTGGAGCCATCTAACCCACCCTGTGGGGGTGTGTTTGTCCCTGTTGTCGCCCCGCTGTTCTGTCTGCTGGGGTGGAGCTGGGGGGGCAGTCCAGGTGGCCCCTGGGTGCCCTGGGCTCTGACCATCGACCTGCTTGGATTCAGGCGTGCGACAGCCCTGCAGGAAGGGCTGAGGCGGGCGGTAGCTGTGCCCCTGGCGCTAGCAGAGACGGTGGCCTCGCTGTGGCCGGTGCTGCAGGAGCTGGTGCAGTGTGGGAACCTGGCCTGCCGGTCGGACCTGCAGGTACGGGAGCGGGGGCTCGGCCTCCTGCTGCAGGGGGAGCAGCGTGGAGGGTCCAGGGACATTTATGGAGCCAGCCCAGACAAGAGCGCTTGGCAGAGGCCTTGGCCAGTCTCAGCCAGCAGAGCCCATTGGTTTATCCCGTTTTAAGAGTGGAAAGTAAGGATTTCATTTAAGCTTGCATGGCAGAGAGGCAGAAGAAACTCAACCGTACCTCGAGTCCACCCCTAAGCCCCATCCCCCAGACCCTCCTGGTGACCCCATCTCCTCCCGCTCCCTTGTTCTCTCCTCTTCCCTCCTGCTCATGGCCTCTCATCCTTCGGAAAACCCCTACACCAGCTCACAGAGGTGCACCTGTCGCCCTGTCCATAGCCCGTGGTGGAGGGCTCAGGGTTGGGGACATGGAGTGGGCGCTGAGATTTCTCAGCCCATCCTGATCACCACAGCTGTAGGGCTTTACAAGAAAGACACCTGTTCTCAGTGTCTGTCCTGAGGCTCCAGACAAGCGTCCCCTCCTTCCCTGGGGAGGCGGCCATGTGCCGTCTGGGCACAAACGGCCTGCCGTTCTGGGTTCGTCCCTGAGCCCATGCTCCCACCTGCTCTCCCCACCCTGTGGCCTGCATGTGGGAAGCCAGGAGGTGACTCAGGAGCATTGGCTGTAGGCTGGGCCCGAGGCTGGTGTGCCGGGAGGCCTCACCTCCCCCAGGGCTTCATTTTCTGTGCTCAGAGGTGGAAGGCTGTGGTTGTTCTCTCTGTCTGGAAGGGCCAGGCCGGAGCCCACCCTTCTGCACGTCCACTGCTGGGGCCTCTACAGACAGGCTGGCCCTGGGCCTCCTGGGGACCCCCAGGTGCTCAGTGCACCATCCTTACTGATGAAGTGTGAGAGGCCCTGGCTGTGGCCCTGGGTGGTGGAGAGGGCAGTGTGAGCCACCTGGGTCACGGATGGCCAGCTCCGCTCCTGGCACCTGTTGCAGGTGGCGGTCAAGGCCCTGGAGACGGGCATGTTTGGTGCATATTTCAATGTGCTCATCAACCTGAAGGACATCACCGACAATGCATTTAAGGACCAGGTGAGCAGGAGGCCCACAGGGGCCGGGCCCTGCAGCGGGACCCGGAGGTTGCCCTCAGGGCTATGGTTCCGCAGTGTGCGCCTGGGGGAAGTGTCCATCTGCTGAGATGTTCTTTGGCCTCTGCGGTGGCTGTTGTCCTACCAGGGAGTTCTGGAGTTGGGGGGCTAGGCATCGTCTGTGCCTCCACCTTCTAATGGCTGGGGGGCTGGGGAGCCATCGGGATTGGGGGCCCCCGTGCCCTCGACCCTGAACCTGCCCACCATGTTCACCTGCCCAGCGGGGCCACCCAGGGCTGAGGCACCCAAGGTAGGCCCTTACACTGACAGCACGGGGCCTCAAAGAACAGTCGCCAAACCACGAAATGGCCTTAGCTTCAGCATTTGTTATAATTTCATTGTTACTGCTATCGAGGTACATTTGAGGAATATACAAGTCACCATTTTAGAGTGTACCACTCAGGGCATTTTGCACACTCACAATGTGTGACCACCACCTCTGTCATGTTCCAGAACATTCTCATTGTCCCAAAGGAAGCCCCCCACCCATTAGAAGACCCCCGTTTCCCTGCCTCCAGCCCCGGACACCACCCATCTGCCTCTGATTCTGTGATAATCTTTAAAAACTAACAGCTCAGAATGAAGGCCTTTTCAGGGACTGAGCTTGGCCCCTTAAGGGAAGTCACTGTCTACCATGTAACCACAGTGTGTTGACTTAAAGGATAGGCTGCATGAACCCCCTCTGGGCTCAGGGCCACAGTCCTGCCCTCTGCAGTTGTGGCTAACATGGGAAGACCAAGAGGGTGGGGGGCCTGGGCCTGGCTGTCCTCAAATCTCAGGACAGACAGAGGGACTCTCTCATCCTTGCTGAGAGGCCTGCAAGGAGTTAGGGGTCCCCAGGTCAGGGGCTTGGGATCACCCCGGAGAGGACAGGCAACGTAGCATGGCCAGAGGGCACAGGGAGGTGGCAGGGGTCCAGGGTTGGTGGGGGTGGGCTGCAGGGGCAGACTGATGTCTGGGCCTGTGTCTGTCAGACCCACCAGCACATCTCCAGCCTCCTGCAGGAAGCCAAGACCCAGGCAGCCCTGGTGCTGGAGCGCCTGGAGGCCCGGCAGGAGTGACGGCAGGTGGGGAGACCGCGCGGACTCCACAGCCCTTGGTGCCCCTCCCCCTTCCTGGCAGCCTCCAGACACAGTCCCCGTGGGGTCCAGAGTGGGCTGGGGGGGGAGTCAGGGGTCCGCTTGGTGGCGGAGTCACACCCCCATCACTTGCAGCTTTTAGTAAAGTCATGACCCACCAGTGCCTGTGTAGTGTGTTTGGAGCTGGAAGAAGGGAAGGGCCAAGCTAAGTGGGCAGGATGGGGGACTCGAGATGAGTGAGCATGGGGAGAGGTGGTCAGAGGAAATGGGGGTGCTGCATGGGGGTGACACACTGGTTCCCGGGTTCCACAGATGTGTGTGAGATGCCCCTGGAGCCTGAGCCAAGCCACAGGTCACTGGGAGATGTGGGGGCTATGGGTAGGGTTCGGGGCAGGCGTCTGGGGTTCAGTGGCCCTGGGGTCATGCATGGGACAGAAGCCCCACACCAGATAGCAGGGCTCCTCCATCATGTCTCAGGAAGGAGGTGTGGCCGGTACTGCCTGATGCTGTGGGGGTGGCCGGGCAGGTGAGGATGAGGAGGAACAGGGTGCCGGGAGTTCCTGGGGAGGGGATGAGTTCCCTTGATCTGGCTGGGAGGTGACAAAGCATGAGACCCAGGGGTCCCAGGAGGGATGGACCCTGGCCACAGACTTCTCTCACAGTGGAAGCTCAGGGGGCCGAGGCTCAGTGATGGGGGTCTCAGGAGGACAGCTCCCCCATCTCCCAGCCCACAGCCCCCCTGCCTGCTACTGCATCTCCCCACAGAGCCAGGTGGCGAGGGACAGGGAGGGGGTGTGGTGGAGAGCCCCCCCGACAGACAGCCCCAGATTCAGATCCTGCTGAGCCAAGCGTGACCGCGGTGGCTGAGGGAGGGCCGTGGGGTCCTGGGTGGGAGCTCCAGAAGGAGGAAGGCAGCAAGGCTGTGGCGGGCATGAGGCTGCTGTGGTCTGGTCCTACTGGGGGCACCAGAGAGGCTGTGCACAGGTGGCCGTGTTCCCCAGGGGATGCCACCCTGGGGGCTCCGAGCCTTGAGTGAGTGCACATGGGCTCTGCCACAGGCTGAGGTTTTCCCAGTTTCGTCTTCCAAAATAGGGAATGAGTTACGTGCTCCAAAACCGGAGTGACATGGGTTCTGTGGGGAAGCCTCACCAGCCCGTTCCCGCCGGGCCCCCTTCACACCCTCCTCAGAAAATCACTGTGTTCTGTTTCATACCCACTTCATGCCCATTTAAGCAAACACAAACACATGCGAATATATGTTCTTAATTCTTCCTTCAGTGTGTAAAGAGAACGGGTTACATGCTGGATTTCGAGTCTACTTAACAAGAGCACCTTTCTTATCGGTATTTAGAGAGACTCCTACTCAAAATGGGTTTTATTCACTCATCCTTTCCCCCTATTTTCTTAACCATTTTATGGTGAAATGTAAGAAACATTCAGAAACCACGACCAACTTCTCAAGGGTTTGTGACCATATCCTGGGTGACCCTCTCCTGTCACAGAATACCCCTGACTCCCACAACGCTACTCTAGGGTGACTGGACCTGTTTTCCTGTTGGTCCATCTGGCAGAAGCAAGCATGGCGGTTTGCTGACCTCCGAGTCCATCTGGTCCAGTGTGTCATTCAGAGCCCTTGTTTCCTTGCTGATCTTCTGCTTAGATGATCTGTCCATTGCAGTGAGGGGGGGTGTTAAAATCCCCCGCTATTATTGTATTATTATCAATGTGTTTCTTTGATTTTTGTTATTAATTGGCTTATATAATTGGCTGCTCTCATGTTAGGGGCATAAATATTTACAATTGTTAGATCTTCTTTTGGATAGACCCTTTAATTATGATATAGTGTCCTTCTGCATCTCTTATTACAGTTTTGATTTAAAATTTGATTTGTCTGATATAAGGATTGCCACCCCAGCTTTCTTTTGGTGTCCATTAGCATGGTAAATGGTTTTCCACCCCTTCACTTTCAATCTGGGGGTGTCTTTGGGTCTAAAATGAGTCTCTTGCAGACAGCATATCGATGGGTCTTGCTTTTTTATCCAATCGGATACCCCGTGTCCTTTGATTGGAGCATTTAGCCCATTTACATTCAGGGTAACTATTGAAAGATATGAATTTAGTGCCATTGTATTGCCTGTAAGGTGATTATTTCTGTATATTTTCTCCGTTTCTTTGTCTTTGTTCCTTTTGGGCTCTCTTCGCTCAAAGGATCTCCTTTAATATTTCTTGCAGGGCTGGTTTAGTGATCCCAAATTCTTTTAGTTTCTGTTTGTCCTGGAAGCTCTTTATCTCTCCTATTCTGAATGTCATCCTAGCTGGATAAAGTATTCTTGGCTGCATATTTTTCTCATTTAGTGCCCTGAATATATCATGCCAGTCCTTTATGTCCTGCCAGGTCTCTGCTGCCAGTCTAATGTTTCTACCCTTGTAGGTTAAAGACCTCTTGTCCCAAGCTGCTTTCAGGATTTTCTTTGTCTCTGAGATTTACAAGTTTCACTATTATATGTCGAGATGTTGACCTATTTTTATTGATTTTGAGAGGGGTCCTCTGTGCCTCCTGGACTTGAATGCCTGTTTCCTTACCCAGATTAGGGAAGTTCTCAAGTATAATTTGTTCAAATAAGCCTTCTGCCCCCCACCCTCTCTCTCCTTCTCTTTTGGGACCCCTATTTTTCAAATATTATTTCACTTTAGGTATTATTGATTTCTTGAATTCTCCCCTCGTGATCCAGTAGTTGTTTCTCTCTCTTTTTCTCAGTTTTCTTATTCTCCATCATTTTGTCTTCTATGTCACTGACCCTCTCTTTTGCCTCGCTTATCCCAGAAGTTAGAGCCTCCATTTTTTACTGCAACTCAATAATAGCGTTTTAATTTCAGCCTGATTAGATTTTAGTTCTTTCATTTCTCCAGTGATTTCTCCTCTGTGTTTTTCAAACCCAGTTAGTATCTTTCTAATCATTGTTTTGAATTCTGGTTCTGACATCTTACTTATGTCCATATTGATTAAATCCCTGGCCATGAGTACTGCCTTCTGTTCTTTCTTTTGGGGCAAGTTTCTCCATCTCATCATTATGTACAGAAAAGAATAGATGAAAGACAGAGAAGACAGAAACAGCAACAACACCACCAGAAAAATACAAACAAAACAAAGTAAGAAAAAAATCAAGAAGTAAAACAGAATGAAACAGTAAACTAGATCCTGGTGTACTTTGATCTGTTAAAAGAAACTAGATCTCAAAATAGGAAAGAAAGAAAAACTTATGTATATACACAAATAAAATACAATGAAAGGAAACCAAGAATAAAAAAATTTATATAATGTATATATAAAAATTAAAAAATTAAAAAAAGAATGGATAAAATAAGAAAATAACTGAAAAAAAAAAAACAAAACTGAAAGACTCAAGAAGGATAAAAGCACGAATGCTACATACCGTTTTCCCCAAGAGCTGAAGTTGCAGTTCTGTGTGATCGTGAACTTGGTGTTTGCCGGGTTCCTGCGAGTCTTCTGGGGAGGGACCTGTTGTGCTGGTTCTCAGGTGTCCTTGCCCGGGTAGAAGTGCACCCCTACCAGGGGGCCTGGCTCAGTGTAAGCAGCTCTGAATCGCACTGTGTGACCCTGTGTGCTCCCTGAAAGCTTTCCGCACCTTCCAGGAAGGGGTCACCTTCTTAGTTATAGAACTGAAGCAGTTCTTTTCTCAGATCTCCCATTGATTCTGCAGGTGTTCTGAATGATTTGAAAACTAGCTAGCTGGATTCCAGGGGCCAGGTGAAATTAGGGTCCCCTACTCCCCTGCCATCTTGACTCCTCCCCCCAACAAACATTTTTAAAGCACTTCGGCTTAGTCTGGGGATAGAGGGGGACTTCACTGATGCAACAGCATCCTTCTCGGCTCAAGGCCAGCTAGACAAGGGCAGATTCCAGGGTCAAGGCTGCCCGGCCTATACACTTGGGGTGGTGTGGACGGCCAGTGCCTGGAGTCAGAACCTGCCCCAGGAGAGTGGGGCAGGGAGGAGCACCATGATCAGTCCTGGTGGCACATGAACGGTCTGAATGTCTCCTTAGCCACCATGGGGGGTCCCTGGTGGGCACAGAGATAAGGAGGCTGAGAGCAGGAGGCAGCTGAAAGCCTTTATTGTACTGGGGCATGTGCATACAGGAATGTGCACGGCCTGCTGTCACGGCTCAGTCTGGGGTAGGTGACCTCCAAGGGCCAGGCAGAGACCTCAGAGCAAGCCCAGGAGAGCTGGTGGGGCCCACCGAGAGCCTTTGGAGGGCACTGGAGGGGCTGAGGAGTCCAGGGATGAGGCTGGGCTGAGGAAGGCCAGGGGAACTGCAGACCATCCATGAGGGTCTGGAGCACTGGCCACCAGAGTGCACCCTGCAAAACCTCTGGGATCCAGGGAGGGCATGGAGGGCAGGGTGCGGACCGACGGACAGGAGTGTAGCGTGGTGGCACGCTCTGGCGGAGCTGGGGATGGGCGGGGGTCCTCTTTTCCTGACTTCACACCCACACCTGGAGATGGAGTCTGCAGCATGCGGGACCTCTGGGTGAGTCTGAGTAGCACCACGGATAGAGGACGGTGCCCGCGGGGCTGGGGAGCCCGGGGCACAAGCCTGAGTGCACAGGCAGGGCCGGGGGCGGAGGCAGGGCGGCGGGCTGGGAATGCGAGATGGGGGCTGGAAGCCGGGGCCAGGGGCTCGAGGCTGGGGGCCTGGGCGTGGGTCTGGGGGCGAGGGGCAAGAGCGGGGGGGCGCTAGCAGATCCAGCGGATGAACCTGTCGAAGAAGCCGGGCTGGGCCAGGCTGTCATAGTCCTTCTCGCGGAAGACGGCGGTGGTGTCACCCAGGCTGATCTTGGATAGCACGTCTGTGTCCACGTCGCCGCCCACGGCCACCACGGTGGGCACCACGTTCTGCTTGCGCATGGAGTGCACGGCCTCCTCCAGGCTGTCGTTGCCCGTGACGCCGTCGGTGAGGAACACGAAGGCCAGCTCGGCGTGGCGGCGCGCCCCCGCCCGCGCGCCGCGCACCACGTGGTTGATGGCGTGCACGATGCCCGCGCCCACGTGCGAGAAGGAGTTGAGGTAGCGCGCGCCTTCCAGTGCCTGGTGGATGACCGTCAGGTTGGAGGTGAGCGGGAATTCCACCTGCTGCTCACCCGGGCCCCCGAACTGCAGTAGGGCCACGCGCGCGTTGAGCGGGTCGTCGTCCCTGCGCGCCAGCGTCAGCCGCCGGGACACCTCCTCCACGAAGCGCCGCGCCTTGTAGAAGTTCTGCTCGCCCAGCCGCTCGGAGCCGTCCAGCAGGAAGACGATGTCCACAGGCCTCTGTGTGCACTGGGCCACGTACAGCTCTGGGGGCAAAACGGGGTGGTGGGCAGGCGACCCGGGTGAGGCCCCCCCGCCCCCGCCGGCAGGGCCCTGCGCTGGCCGCTCCTCCTGGCCACTCCAGGCCCTGGCACAGTCTGGTTCCCGGCCCTGGCCATGCCCTGCACCCATCTCTGTGCACACCCCTCCCACTGGAGCCCTAAGAACCACCACGGTTGTCGGGTTGCATCCAAAGGCACGCATGGCCGGGAGCCCCCACCACAGTGCGCCGGGGTGGGCCCCGTTTTCTGGAACCTGTCACCGTCTTTGCTGGTTTTGCCTTCACCAGGAAATGTCCCCAAATCTGAGGACTGAGGGGTTTATTTCCACCCTCCAAGCACCATCTCTGCTCAGTGGCCTCCTCCAGGCCCTTCTGGGGCAGGAGGGGGACCCCAAAAGGGCCTCAGTCCACAGTAGGGGTGGGAGAGAGGATCAGGGAGGCTGTCTCTGTGTTGGTAATTGACAAAAATGATCTCACAAAGACCTCCAGCCCTGAAAACCCCAGGAGGCAAGGACCCACATCTGCCATGTTGTCCCAGAGCTGCCCAATGCTGACTGGGCCACGTCTCTCCCAGCTTTGGGAGCAGCGGAGAGAGGAGCCTGCGTCCTCTGGGACTGGACATCTCTCTGGTAGGCCCTGAGCACAGGGTGGCCAGGCCCCTGCAGCCTCTCCAATGACTCACTATTACCTGAGGAGAGCCCTGCTCCCATCTGGGTGGTCACCAGCCCTGGACTTGCCAGACAGCTTTGGGAGTGAGGCTGCAGCCAAGGCTGAGGCCAAGCCTCTGGGGGATGTGGGTGCCACAGCACAGGCCGAAAACCCACTCTTCACATACACGGGACATGGTCCACCCTCCGCAGACACGCAGCCAGGCCCCTCTGCCGTGGCCTTGCTGGAGACTTCACCTCTAACCGTAGCTGGGGCTGGGGGAGGACAGAGCTGGTCCTCCTGCTTGCATCCAATTTCTCAGCCCCGCAAGCCCCACTCTGGGATGTGGGTCCAGGTATGCTGACCCCTGGGGCCAGGAGTGTGGGGATCCCATCAAGGAGGAGGTCCTGACTCCTGGCACCGACGAGCAGGGCTTCAGCCCAGGCTCCAGCCTTGGGGCAGTCCTGCAGGCACCAGCCGCCCAACTATGCAGTTGCCCGCTCCAGACCAGTCCCCAGCCACAGCATGTCACCCCAGCACATCACGTGACCACAGCAATGCGTTCACACTCTTTTTCAGCTTTTATAGAATGTTTAAGGTGTGCTCACAGCACCTGAAGGTCGCTCCCTGGGTGTGTCACCACGTGGTGTGGGCGCCAGGCTACCCGCAGATGGAACAGCTATTTCTGGCAGGCGGGATTTTTTTTTTTTTTTTTTTTTTGGAGCTTATATTAATGATGTAGCTTATTTTGGTGGCCATGCAGACGAAAAGCAGCTTCTGCTTTAAATCCACGTGGCCAGAACTTGCTGAAAAAGTCTAGCAAGCAGTCTGGGTGCCCCTGCGCTCCCAAGTCACCACCAGCAGAGACACACATGGGGGGCGGCTGGCTTGGGGAGCAGTTTTCCTCAATGCACCAACCAGGGAGGCCGAGAAAAATGCATAAGGGGTGGTGGCAGGCACAGAGGCTGCAGGGGAATCGAAGAGTTTAGGGATTATGAGGCTCTGCTCTTCTCTTTTCTTTTCTGGCCAAATAATGTCTCCCCCAAAGATGCCCATGTCCTAGTCCTGGAGACTGTGAATATGACCTTATATGGCAAAAAAAGACTGCAGGTGGAATTAAATTATGAGCTTGAGACTACTCTGGACTCTCCAGTGGGCCCGAAGTGCCACCACAAGGTCCTTATAAGAGGGAGGCAGGGGGGTCAGGCTCCAAAAAGTGTGGGCTCCGTGACCACAGAGGCAGAGACAGGAGCTGGAGGAGACAGGAAGGGTCCTCCCTGAGCCCCCGGAGAGAGCGTGGCTCTGCCACACCTGGATCTTGGGTTTTCGGCCTCCAGACTGAGAGAGAACAGCTTTCTGTTGTTTTAAGCCCCTTCTTGTGTGGTAGGCTGCCCCAGGGAGCTAAGAGGTCTGGGTGGGGGCAGCTCTGGCCAGCCCTGCACGCAGGCGGCCTCTGCAGCTTCAGCAGAGCGCCAGCACGGTCTCAGGGTCCCCCACGATGTCCCTGTGCACCAGCTTAAATGTGTCAATGAACAGTTCCATCCAGTCCTGCCGCTCGCCTCCTGTGGCGAACTTGGCTCGCTCGGCGGTGTAGACCAGCACGGCCACCAGCCTGGAGTAGGCGGCCGGGTCCTGCGTGAACTCCGTGGCGTTTAGCAACTGTTGGATCAGGGGGATGGTCCTGGGGAAGGAGGCATCCGGGCCCTCTTCCGTGCGGAGGAAGGTGACCGGGGGCTCGCCGCCAGGCCGCGGTCCATCTGCAGGGGCATCCAGAGAAGGCTTTAAGGGACTAAGTTGGCGTGAGTGGGCCTCCAGCCGCCCTCCTGGGCTGAGCGTACTGTGAGAGCCAAGGGCCTCTCTCCTCCGGGATGACTTAGGACCAAAGCGAGGAATGGGTGTTAGGCTCAGCAAGGGGGTCGGATGAGGAGGCTGCGGGGGGGCTACAGCGCCCCCATGTCAGCACGCGGGTGCCTAAGCTCACAGTGGCATGGGGAGCCAGCAGCAAAGCACGTTGCCGAGGAGACGGGGAGTAGAAGCACCTTTGGGGTTCCCACAAGACTCTTGGCACAAATAGTGGCACTGAGACTTGACCAGTCTCGGGGGTGGCTTCTAGCAGCTCAAGGCTGTGCCCCTGGACCCCCCTCAGAACAGCTTCCAGAAAGCTTGCGATTCTAATCCTTCTCTGCGCTTTGAGATGCCCATTGTCCGCTGCCCAGAACTGTCCCCTCGAGGACCCGGGAGTGGCCGTGCCGCATACACTTGGGGCTCCGCTCTCCCTCCCAGTCCCCCTGGGAGGTCAGGGCCGGACCCCGCGGGCGCCTTGCTCCGAGTGCACCACGGCCTCTGTCCTAGGGGCCCAGGAGTTTCTTTCCCCTCCAGGGAGGTGCCAGGTGGCCAACCCAGGTGACCTGGTCGCACGGGCCCCCCACCCCGGCACACACACCGCCCTCTGAGCCTCTCCTCTGCACACCCGGCCCCGGAGAGTCTCCCGCGTCTATCCCAAGGAAGCGGGGCTCGGGTCACACTGGGGCCCCTCCCTCCTTGCAGCAGCTCTCCAGAACCAGCTCAGTCTTTGCCGCCTCAGACCCTGGCCAGCTCTGTTGCTCCCTGAAACCCTCATAGCTCTGACCCAATTGAGCAAGCTGCCCCCTGGTTGGGTCCAAGCCTAGGATAGTGGGCCTCTGGGTGGATGGGGCCATGTGGCCCAGAAGGTCAGTGTCATGCCCCAGCCAGCAGCATCCACCCAGCACCCTGTTTGGGGCCTTGAAATGCTGAACAGCACACCCAGCCCCTGGCGTGTCGGGTTTGTAAGATCTCATCGCCCAGCGACCTCTGCTTTCTTCCTCTCTGGTCACAATGTCTACGACACTTGGAAATCTTCATCACTTTAAAGGATAAGCTTGTGAGTTCAGCAGAGAAGGTAACTGGGAGAAGGAGAAGGGACTCCTAGGGGGCCACACCCTTCCACTGCTGGGTCTCGGAGGCACAGGGGAAGCAAGGTCACCACCCCACCAACAGCAAAACCACACGGAGACATCACAAGAAAGGGAGCTGTGGCCGGATAGCCCTCATGAACACAGATGCAGACATCCTCAGCAGAATATTAGCAAACCAAACCTAACAACACATAAAACGATTTATACACGGCAACCAAATGGGATTAATCCCGGGCCGGCGAGGTTGGCTCACCATCTGAAAATCAACGTCATCCATCACATCAACACGGCAAAGAAGAGAAACTGCCGAAGCAGCCTGTGACAAAGCCCCACACTCACTCAGGATGAAGTCCTCAGTAACTAGGAGCAGAGGGGACCATCTCAACTTGACAAGGCGCATCGGTAAAAAGAACCTCGGCTCACTTTGAACTCAGTGGTGAGAAACTGGAAGCTTCCCTGCCAAGACCAGGGCGAGGATGCTGGGTCCCTGCTGAGCCCTGACACCAGGGCTTGGGGTCTGGAGTCTGCCCTCGAGGGGCCGACCTGACTGTGGGACCCACTGCAGGATGACGGGGTGCCCTTGGGGTCTGGAGTCTGCCCTCGAGGGGCCAACCTGACTGTGGGACCCACTGCAGGATGACGGGGTGCCCTTGGGGTCTGGAGTCTGCCCTCGAGGGGCCAACCTGACTGTGGGACCCACTGCAGGATGACGGGGTGCCCTTGGGGTCTGGAGTCTGCCCTCGAGGGGCCAACCTGACTGTGGGACCCACTGCAGGATGACGGGGTGCCCTTGGGGTCTGGAGTCTGCCCTCGAGGGGCCAACCTGACTGTGGGACCCACTGCAGGATGACGGGGTGCCCTTGGGGTCTGGAGTCTGCCCTCGAGGGGCCAACCTGACTGTGGGACCCACTGCAGGATGACGGGGTGCCCTTGGGGTCTGGAGTTTGCCCTCGAGGGGCCAACCTGACTGTGGGACCCACTGCAGGATGACGGGGTGCCCTTGGGGTCTGGAGTCTGCCCTCGAGGGGCCAACCTGACTGTGGGACCCACTGCAGGATGACGGGGGTGCCCTTGGGGTCTGGAGTCTGCCCTCGAGGGGCCAACCTGACTGTGGGACCCACTGCAGGATGACGGGGTGCCCTTGGGGTCTGGAGTCTGCCCTCGAGGGGCCAACCTGACTGTGGGACCCACTGCAGGATGACGGGGTGCCCTTGGGGTCTGGAGTCTGCCCTCGAGGGGCCAACCTGACTGTGGGACCCACTGCAGGATGACGGGGGTGCCCTTGGGGTCTGGAGTCTGCCCTCGAGGGGCCAACCTGACTGTGGGACCCACTGCAGGATGACGGGGGTGCCCTGCGGGCAGGCAGAGGCACAGCCTGTGGGGTGCTTGGCCACTCTGTGTGGCCTCTGGCAGAGACTGCGCTGGCCCAGCTCTGAGGCCGGCACCTGGGGTTTGGGCAGCTCTGGGCACTGCGTACAGCCGTCCCCAGCGGACTTGAGGGACCCCAGGCCCAGGTCCCCAGAGTGAAGCCCAGAGCTCACAGGCAGCCATGGTGTGGTCAGGCTACCACCGTGATGACCATTTCCTGGGAAGCTCTCTGTCAGACAGTGTGGGGACCCCTGACCCCAGCTCAACACAGTTCCTTCCCTTGGGCCGCCTCTGTGCCTTCGGACCTGCCCAGCGGGCCCACCTGACACTCCATGAGGAGTACGCACGCAAGCCCAGGAAATGCTGACTTCGCCCAGCAGAGGAGGGTGTGGATGCGGGCTCCACGTTTCTTATCTGTGTCCTCTGTGGGATCTGCCAGCACAGCCCAGCCTGCCCGCTCCGGCGGCCCCCGCCAGACACGTGCAGGCCTAGACAGGAGCCCCCCACAACCCCCCCGAGTGTGCGAGCTGGGTGGGCAGGCTGAAGGGCTCAAGACGTCAAACCTCACCCCCAGCCCCTCCTCAGACGTGCCAGGGTCCTGGGGTTGAGTCGCCCATCTGAAGGTTTCTTGCCAGGGAGGGCTCCCGCAGCAGCCCCTCCTCCCCAGCCCTGGGCCGCTTGTGAGTCTGGGGTGGGGGGCTTGGCAGCACCCCGAGTTACCTGTCTGGCAGGGAAGGTCCGGGCACACGATCTGAGGGTCTAGGAGCAAGGAAAGAGGCCAGGCGTCCCAGTCAGTGTCCACTGGCCGGGTCAGGGGCTGGACTCCCTCAGCGGCCCTTGGATGTCCCAGCCGCTTCTGGCCCGCCGCATGTCCTCCCCCCACCGCGCGGACCCGGGCTGGGCGGGCCGCCGCTCACCTGGGCACAGGACGTCCTCCATGTCGTCGATGAACTTCTCGGCCACCAGATCAGAGAAGAGGGTCATGTTCCGCACCTGCTGCGGCTTGTCGCACGCGATGGAGTAGAGGTTCTCGCTCTCGTGCCTCTCGTGGAACATGTCCCCGATGCCGATGGCCGTCACCGTGACGTCATGGTTGCACAGCGCCCGCAGGTTCAGGTCGTCGTCCCGGGGGTCGTGGCGGCCGTCCGTGATGACCACCGCAAACACGCGGGTCTTCTGGCGCCGGCTCTCCTTGATGAGCTGGTTGTAGGCGAACTTGAGGGCTGAGGGCGTCCAGGTGCCGCCCGCGATCCACTCCAGGTTCTTGACGGCCTCCTTGAAGCTGGACAGTGAGTCGATGCGCTCATCGTCCAGCTGGATGGCCTCAAACGTGCCCTCGTGACTGTATTGCACCACGCCCACGCGGGTTCCTGCGGTGGCCAGGCCGGGCGTGAGGTGCCGCCGCTGCCCCCGCCCCGCACGGCCTGCCACCCTCAAGCGGGGACCTCGGCGGCTCTGGGCAAAGCTGACACCCGTCCCTTGAATGTCTGTCCGCCGCCTCCCGTGACGGGGCCTCGGGACGTCCCGTCTGCCCGGCCTCCCTCCCGCCGGTGCGTGGGACCTCCCACCTCCCCTTGCCCCACGGCAGGCACAGCTGACCTGTCTCTGACTTGGGGTCCTTGGCAATGGCCCCCAGCCTGTTGACCACGTTGATGACGAAGTTCTTCTCCAGGGTGAAGTTGGTGTAGCCAATACTCTCGGAGCTGTCGATGACGAACACCACGTCCAGGGCCCCACACCGCTTCTCGCAGTCTGCCGGGAGGGGCAGGGTCAGCGGGGGGAGGGGGGGGCGGCGGGGGGCAGGTGGCTGTGTTCACTGACCCCGGGACCTGGGAGACAGGCCCGAGGCCCACAGCCAGGTGCACGAGCGGGAGGGCGTGACCCAGGCAGATGACCCTGACCCCTGGACCAGAGCCCTCCAAGGACACTGGAGTCCTAGTTCCTCTGCCACGTGGGGGCCGAGACTCACCGCAACACCCGCACGTCTCCCTCACGTAGGTCATGACATCACACTCCTGCAACACAGGGGCATCAGTCCCGGCCCGAGAAAGCGAGCTCCATGGAGGGGCCGAGAAGGGGCTCCTGGGAAGTCTTCAAGCAAGCTCCTGCTGACCTCTGACCTCACCCCTGCTGCCCTTGCTTTCCCATTTCAGGAGGGAGGGGAACACGGATTCCATCCCTGCCTGACACTCACCGTGAGGCCGGGGTCTCCAGGGGGGCCGGGCTCTCCCTGGAGGAATGGTGACAGTGAGAAGTGGCCCGGGTCTGGGCTGAGGTGGGGCAGCCCCCACACCCTGTGCACTGCCACGACCCTGAGGTTCGGGGTGGCCCAGGGCTGTGACCTGAGGGCTGGAGGCACCAGCAGCTGACCTACCTCGGGTCCTGGGGATCCTCTCGGCCCCCGAGGGCCGGGCTCACCAGGGGGACCGGGATCTGCCTGAGGGGTGAGAAGGGCAAGTGGGCGGTGGCCTCAACCTTGGGCGTGCGCCCCCCCAGCCCCGCGGCTCCCATGCGCCCCCGGCCCAGAGTACTCACAGGCTCGCCCTTCTCGCCTTTCCTCCCGGGCTCTCCTTTAGGACCAAAGTCACCTCTGCCCCCCTGAGACACAGGACACATGTCAGCCCGGGGTGAGGAGCTCGGCATGGCCCCCCCCCCCAGCCAAGACCTCCAGGGGGCCTGCTAAGGGGTACAGGTGTGCTCTTGTCCGAAGAGCCTGTGCCTGGTGGTTGGGTGGGTTACGGGGCCGCGTTTCGGGAGAGGCGGGGTTTTTGGCTGGAGAGTGGCGAGCAGGCTCAGAGCTCAGCACAGGAAGCTCGCTGGGGCCCGGTGTGAGCTGAGGGGCATGCAGGCTGCCCCATGGTGGGTGCGGAGGAGGCCTCTATACATACATACCTCAGGGCCGGGTGGGCCAGCCTCGCCTTTCTCTCCCTGGGAAGCAAGCACAGGTCACCGTAACTCAGCACAGAACCCGAAGGGCTGTCCCTGGGGCAGGAAGCTGGCTCTCCGGGGGACCCAGAGATTTTTGGAAGACCCCTCCTGCCCCCTTAGGGTGGCCTCACTTATACAATCTGTGTGCAACCGTGAGCGCCGTGGGTGAAGGCCACACCACCTGCCCTGTGTCTGGGACAATTCCTGGGGGTCTCTGCCACAGACGAGTGACCCTAGGCCCACTCGCCCTCGCCTCGACCCCCAGGAGGGAGGACCTCGCAGGAACTGGTGGGAACCTTCAGGGCCTCCCAGGGCCCCCCGACTCCTGCCAGGACTTACGGGTGTTCCTCGGGGTCCCGGGTAGCTAAATCCAGGCCTGCCAGGGTCTCCCTGTGGGAAGGGGAGCTGGTCAGCGCGGGTCCAGTGGGAAGGGAAGAGGCTGAGCTGGCACGGGCTGAGGGTGAGGGCGGACGGGGCTGGGCTGTCGGTCTGGGGGCTGTGCGTGCAGTGCCAGCCTTGGGACGTGCTCCCCCCGAGGGAGACACAGGAGGGGCTGCCCGGCCCCCGCAGGTCCCCCACGCCAAGGGGGCTGGCCGGGCATGCTCCTGGCAGCCTTGCTCGGGAGCTGAGAAGGGGCTCAGGCCCCCTGCGGCCAGTCTTGCCCAGCAGGGTAGGGGACATACCTTGGGACCAGGCTGTCCTGACTCTCCACGGGGACCAGCGTCACCGGGGTCTCCCCGAGATCCCTGAGGGCAGAGAGAACACGGAGTCGGTACAGGTAGGGACTGACCACGTCCGGCAACACTACCCTTCTCCCCTGCTGCCCTGTGGGGACCGGGTAGCCGGGGTTCACTTCTTCCAGGTGCCCCATCCTGGCTCCCAGGCCCCGCACCCTGCCTCCCCCTTGCTGCCACCTGCCTGATACAGCCGGACCCCTCAGGGCGGGACGACCGTGGGAGGTACGGGGTGCCCCCCCATGCTGCTGCCCGAGCGTGTCATGGGGACCATGTCCTGAGGGCAGGAGACCCAAGCAGCACTATGGGGGTGGATGGTGAGATTGAAGGGCAGCGAGGGGCCCGAGCCCCAGAGCCACCCAGGTGTCCTGCTACTGACCTTATTCCCGGGTTCGCCCAGAGCCCCCTGAGGGCCTCTGGGTCCAGGCAAGCCTCGGTCTCCCTGGAAAGAAGGGACACCGCTCTGTCGATCACTGAAGATTAGGCGGGAATGGGGGGTGCCCCTGCTGGGCAGGGGGGCAGGGGGGTCCCAGTTACCCGCCCCCAACCGGGGAGCTGGGTGCCTGCCCCAGGAGGACGAGTGGCCTCACTTACCTTGGCTCCTTTGTTGCCAACCTCGCCAGCCAGACCCCGGGGACCCTCAGGGCCAGGGTCTCCCTGTGAGCAGAGAGGACAAGTCAGTCTCGGGCATGTGGGGGCGGGTCACTTAACTCCCTGGAGAGGGTGACACTGGAACTCAGCCCTGCCCACTGAGTCTCATGCACCAGGGAAGGGACTGCCACCCATTTCTCGGAGGGGAAGCCCCTCCTTCAAGCCCTTGACCCACATCTTGCAGGGAACTGTCAGTCCTCTGATTTGCCACAAAGACGTCCTGAGTCAGCTCCAGGTATGTGTGTGTCTACGGCGGGGAGCCGCCGGGCGGAGCAGTGCACGGCACTCACGAAGCTGGCCCTGCCCTGCCCCTGCCCCTCGCAGGGAGCGTGGATGGGGATCGCCTGTCTGCCCCTCCTGCTTTCTGAGAACCTGCAGGGGGTGCCTCTGCCAGCGGCCGGGTACCGGGGGTCATTTTTTTATTTATTTGAGAGAGAGCAAGAGTGAGAGGGAGCACAAGCAAGCGGAGGGGCAGAGGGAGAAGCAGGCTTCCCACCGAGCAGGGCCTCGAGCCCAGGACCCCGGGATCATGACCTGAGCGGAAGGCAGACGCTTCACCCACTCAGCCACCCAGGCGCCCCTGGGGGTCACTTTTGTTTTCCCTGGTGGACCGTGGTGGGGGGACTGTTGGTTGTCCTTTGTCCCAGGGCCCTGTTGACCCTCTGGTGAGATCCCGGTGCAGGAACAGACGCGGCCAACGGCTCCCCCTCTCAGACACTCACCTTCTCACCCTTGGGGCCGTTGCTGCCCGGGCTGCCCTTGGCTCCTGGGTCCCCCCTGCGCCCCTGCAGAGAACAGGTATGTAGGTGGGGGGCCTGATGGTGGGGCCACGTGGGGACCCCCTGCTCTGCTCTCCTCACTCAGGCTTTGGGGCAGGGGCCTGGTCCTCTGTCGCGTAAGATTAGTTGCAGTCAAGGATTTAGGAGATGAGGGGCTCCTGGTCAGCGTGTAAGACCAATTAGGTCAATTAGGAGTTTTAGTTGATGTGACCGGGGCCCCGCCTGGACCAGCTATCAGCATGGTCACTTGGTCCACTTCCGGGCCAGGCCGGGCCTCGGGATGTTTCCCCTTGAGGGCCAGCCCTGCCGTGAAGCACAAGGGGACAGGGGACATGGGGGGGACAGGAGGCAGTTTCCAGGCAGGGGTGCCCCGGCCCCGGCCAGCAGGGGTTCTGCCCTACCTGGGATGCTTCCCCGGTGGTGCCCAGAGCAGGGTGTGTGCAGGAGGGGCGAGACAGGCAGGCCGGGCCCAGAGGGGACAGCGCACCCTGGCCAGCAGCCACTGAGCTCTGGGCCCCAGGCACTGGCGGGGTGGGGGTGGGGGGGGACAGAGCATGAACTCACAGGCTCGCCTTTGGGTCCTCGGGGCCCAGGTCCACCCTTGGCTCCTTTCACACCGGGACTTCCTGGGGATCCATTGTTGCCTTGGTAACCCTGCAGAGAAGAGCCACGTCGGCCCCACAGGGAAGGGCCCTGCAGAGCGCCCTCGCCCCCAGCCCGGCCGCTGCTGGGTGGGAGCAGGTCTGCCTCAGGTCGCCCAGCAGCAGGGCCGGAGGGCCTGGCAAGGGTGCCCGTGCCTCTTACTGCCCTTCTCCCGTCTGCGTCAGTGATCACAGCTGGTGTGTGGCTGGGGGGCGGGGAGCAGGGACCCGCCAGGGGCACTTGCCTTGCTTCCTTTGGCCCCGCTGTCTCCTGGGGGTCCTCTGCGCCCTGGGCGACCAGCATCTCCCTGGAAAGGTTGGAGAAATCAGCCTCGCGTCCCTGAGACGTTGGCAACAGGCCCGTGCAGCTGCACAGGTGAATCCGTCAGATAGGTGCCCCGTCCAAGGGGGCTGCCTTCTTGGGAAGGGCGGTCATTTCTGCTCCTCCAGAGGCCTGGGCAGCCAGGACTGTGGATGCAGAACAGCCAGGGCGCCCGAGAGCTTGGCAAAGGGGCCTGCGAGGCCTAGGGGGACAGTGGCTTGGTTGCTGGGGCCACCTGGGCACTGCAGAGCCGCCTGACTGGACACACAGTCCTGAGCTAGCCACACGCTGGCATTTTGGGGCAAGGCACCCCACACCCCCGGGCATGAGCGCCACGACCCCTCAGGCAGGGCACTCCTAGGCCTCCTACCCCCAAGCGCCAGTTTGCAGGGACAGGCTCTCTCTGCCGGACTTCTTGGCCGGGCTGCCCCCAGCACCGCCCCCTCCCCCCCAGAGGCCTGGCGCTGCCCTCGAAGGCCCATCACCTTGGCCGGGCTGCCTACCTTGGTGCCCTGGTCACCTTGCTCCCCAGGGTTGCCGGCTTCCCCTGCGTATCCATCGGGGCCCTGCAAGACAGGGTGACAGGGCTGTGCTGGGCTTTCCCCAGGAGTCCAGATGAGCAGAAGCCTCGTCTGGACTGAGGTTCCGCCTGGGTCTGGGCTTCCAGAACCCACCGTCAGGACTCCCAGGAGCACTGTCCCCGACCCGCCCCAGAAGCCCCCAAGAGTATTTCCTCATCGTGAGACCACAACTCTGGCTGAACCCTGGGTGGGGGTCAGAGGGGCAGGGAGAGGCTGAAAGAAACGTCCACGCCAGGTGACTCCCAGTTCCCTCACTGCAGCTCGAGGGGCTGGCCGCCACCCTGCCCACCCCCACCACGACCCTGCATCCCCTGGAGCTGGGGCTGAACCCCAGGAGGAGCACCAGCTAGCCTTACCCGACTCCCAGGGTCTCCCTTGCAGCCTGGAGGCCCGATGCGCCCCAGCTTGCCCTGGAGGAGAAGAGGGGGGCAGAGGGTGGGTCAAGGTCGTGCACCAATGACGGGCGAATGTGCAGGGCAGTCCCCTCCGCTTCACACCCAGTGGGCACCCAGCTGTGTGTTTCAGGGCCTGGACGGTATGGTGGCCTCTCTGTGGGTGGCAGGGAGTCCCTGGGATGCAGCAGCAGCATGCGGGTGGCCCGCCAGTCAGGCCAGGCTGGGCAATTCCCACGAGCTGGTCCTCAGAAGCACACATCCACTCTGGCTAGGTGCCAGTGGGGGCCGTCCAGCCACAGGCTGTGGGCAGGGGCTAGGGAGGCCCAGGGGCCCCAGGTAGGGACCCGAGGGTCTCGGGGAGGCTCTGCTCACTCCTACGTCAGAAATGCTGACATGCACCCGGCCCGGGGAGGGAGCCCGGGCGAATGAACTCTACCTTCTGTCCATCGGTCCCGTTCTTGCCGGCCAGGCCAGGGGCTCCCTGGAGGGAGAGGTGTAATCGTCAACCCGTGGAGCAGCAGGAAGGTGGGGTGCCCCGCCTGCCGGCCAACACAGCCCGCTTACCTTCCGCCCCTCGGCTCCAAATTCACCCTGCGCAGGAGGAAAGCGAGGCCAGTTAGCTTGGCGTCCCAGACACCACTGCCGCAGGGCCCAGGTCTGCCTCGGGCCGAGCAAGAGGCCAGAAGGACCCGAGAGGGCCGCCCCCCTGCGGGACTCCTGTGCCCCGATCAGGGCCACGGACTCGCTGACGGACGCAGCCGGGGGCTGGTGCTGAGTTGGAGCCGCGGCCACGTCACAGTCTCACCTTCTCTCCTTTGAAACCAGGAACACCCTGAGGTTGGAAGGAAGGAAGGGTGGCGTTACTGCGATGCCCACCGGCTCAGGGGACAGCAGGGCTGGTGGCCAGCCTCCGGGGAGAGGCATGACCAGTACTCGGCGGGGGGCGCGGTTCAGGGACAGCATTCAGGATATTGAGGCTCTTGGCTTCTCGCACTGGGGGGGGCAGGCTGGAGACACCCTGACCCTGTGGCCAGCCCCACCTGGCCCAGGCAGCCCTTGGCTTGTCCCCGGTACCCCCCCAGCCACGGGGGGCAGCGACTTGCCTTGGGTCCTGGGAATCCAATGGGGCCTTCGATGCCTGGGTCTCCCTGTGGAAGAACGAAGAGCCGTGGCTGAACCCCAGTCCTGGGGAACCGGGGCCAACGGGGCAGGGGTGCAGAGGGCACTCACCTGTCGTCCCTTCTGCCCGGGCTCTCCTGGCTCGCCCATGTTGCCCTTGGCGCCCTAAACGCAGATCATGGGGAAAGGGGTAAACTAAGGCAGGAAGCGGGCAGGGGCTTCTGAATGTCCTCTGTGTCCCCTCAGATGCCGCCGTGGGCGCCCCTCACCCCACGGGGGGCCACTGCAGTGAAGCTGCCTCCGTGGGCACCTCCAGCCCGGGCCATGGTGGGTGGCAGTGCCACCGAGGACGGGGCGCGCGGGAACATCTGGCCGGTGACCCGGTGGACGGGCATCTACAGTCCTGCTGGTCTAGACGGCTCCTTCCAGATTTAGAAAGGGAAACAGGAAGCCGTGTAGCTCATCTTCCCTTCCCTCCTCTGCCTTCGCGTGCGGCCTCTGACCAGAACTACTGGTCGTCGGACACCCCGGCAGCGAGTGCGTAAGAAGTGGGTGCACCTAATGGATTAGCAGACACCTGTTTCAGGTTCCTTGGAACAGGTGTCTGCTAATCGAGGTTCCTTGCTTTACCAGAGCGCTGCAGTGGGCAAAGCTATAATAAAAAAGCATCCCTGCTTTTCTCCAAATGCCATTTAAGAGGGAGATAAAAACTGAATTTTAGTTCGTCCAGGATCAGGAGGGCTGAGGTCATTCCAGGGGCACGTGGCCCCACGTCTGGAGCTGAAGAGAGGTTGGGGCTTCCTGGCAGCTGACCCCGGGGGCGGTCTGGGCGGCTTACCTTCTGTCCACGGTAGCCCTTGGGGCCGGGGGGCCCGGGGATCTCCAGACAGCTCACCTTGTAGCACTGAAACAAGAAGCAAGTGGTGTAGAGGAAGCGGGCGCAAAGAGCCCCAGGTGGGGGGCCGAGGACCCCTGGGCGGTAGGCCATCGGGAGCACAGGGCTGGATGGAGGAGCAGACTCGAGAGGTGCCCAGGAGGCCCCCGAACCCACAGGCACTCTGGCCGAGTCTGGGAGAACCAAGGTTACACAATGGCCGAGTGTAGGAAGGATGGAAGAGCCCTCGGCCAAGCCCCACAAATGCTCGTGTGTGGCACCGCCTTTGTAGGAGCCTCGCTGAGTGGGAAGAGCCGGGGCCGGGGATGCACAGGGACGGGGGATGCGAGGGGCCCTGAGCTGAAGTCCCGAGCTGGGTGCCACCTGTGCTGTCCTCCTGGCCCGGAGCTTGGAGGATGACCCCGAGCCTCGCCCCTCATCCACTTGGTGTGTGCTGGGTGAGTGACCCTAACGCCGACCCCTGGGTTTAAACAGCCTGGTTTGGGCCGGGAGCCCTTCATCCAAACGTAGGCTCTCAGGCCTGACATGGAGCAGAGGGGTCTTGCTCCCTGGCCTCCTCCCGTTTGTCCTGGACCCCGGGGAGCAGCGGGGGCGCTGGTGCAGTGGTCATCTCTGCTGGGTCAGTGCCTCAGAGGCCTAGCGAGCAGCCCCCGGCCAGGGTGGCAGGACCGGAAAACGCCTCTCACCTCTCCATAGGCTTCATGTTTCTGCAGAAAAGACCAAGAAATGCTACTTAGCCAGAGCCGGAGATTTGGGTGAGAATGCCCAGGCTTACCCTCACAGAGGGGTAAACTGAGGCCCAGAGCAGGACACTGCCCACTGCCGTAGTGGGGGAGCGGGCTCCAGGGCTCTGGCCTCCACCCTCCACTCCTGGTGCCCAGTGGGCGGGCGTGGCCCCGGGAGCGGCTCACCATGACCTTGATGATGCGGTTGATGGTGTCTTGGTCAATCTCCAAGTCGGGACGCACGGTGGCATAGTTGTTACGGTAGAGCTCAAGGGGCATGCTGGCCATGTCCCGCAGACCCTGCTCGTTCGGGATCTGGTCGGGGGCCACGGTGAAGATCCGGATGCCCTCCTCACGGGCCCGCTCAGCCTGCAGCTTGATGCCCCCGCACGGGCTGCCGGTGACGTAGCCGTCGGTGATAACCACCGCGAAGTGGACCCCACCCTTGCTCTTGAGCTGCCGGATCTCCTGGGTCATGTTGGCCAGCGCGCAGTCGGTGAAGGTGCCCTTCCGGATGGAGACGATGTTCTCCAGGCTCTTGGTGAAGGAGGCCCGGTCGCTGTCCGGTGGGCTGAACACCTTCACCACGTCGGAGAAGTGCAGGCCGCCATAGCGCCAGCTCAGGGCTACCTGCTCCAGGTAGGTCTCGTCCTGCAGCTGGCTGATGAACTGGCGCACGAACTGTCTCATGTGGTAGAGCAGGCTGTCGATGGGGGACTGCATGGTGACGCTCTCCGAGGTGTCCAGCACGAAGTACACGTTGATGGGGCAGTCGGCCTTCTCTGGGGGGCACGGGACGTATCACGGGCCTGCCTGTGTGGAGGGCCTGCAGCGCGAGCCCGTCGCCAGGCCTCGTGCATGTGGGCGATTCTGGGCTCTGCCCTCACTGTGGCCCTGCCACACCCCTTTCCTACCCACACCGAGCCGCCGCCCCCATGGCCCCTACCTGGGCAGCTGTTCCTCTCAGAGGCGCCGGGGGTGATGATCTGCTGCTGGGCACGGAGGGCCCCCAGGAGCCCCCAGAGCACGAGGGCGGAGCAGGGGCCTCGGAGCATCTTGGCAGCACCCACGTCCTGCAACAGGGAGAAACAGCCACTGCAGACAGCGCCCAGTGCCCCTCTGGGACCCCAGAGCCCCCTCCCCAGATGGTAGGGGCAGCCAGGGAGACGCCCTCTTCCCTCGCCCCAAGTGAGGCCCATGAATACTCAGTGGACGCACAGACCGCAAGCTTTGGGCTTGGTTCTGGGTGAGTTTCAGACGTTCGTGGCCCGTCCCTGCCCTGTGGGGGCTGGGTGTGCTGAGCAGACAGGTGCATTCGCGGAAACTGAAATGCCAGTGGTGGGCGCTGGTGGCAACAGAGCCCTGCGTGGGGGGCTCAGTAGGTGGTGACTGGGGACGGGTGCCGGGGGCGGGGGGAGAAAGGCCCAGGCTGGGGTGGGGTGGGCCTTGGCACTGGATGTCAGCCATCCACGTGACCCCATGCTGACAGACTGGGGGAAGGCCCTGGGGATGCGGTATGGGGGCTGGGATGCAGACAGGCCTCAGGGGCTGGTAGGCAGCGAGTGCCAGGGTCCTGCTCGGATGGGGGGGTCCTTCCCCAGAGGGGGTCGCCGTGCCCTGACACATCTCTGTGAGAATGGAGGGTTCCCTGCTTCTGGCTGCCTGCCTGGCAACCAGATGGGGGGAGAGGACCTGGGGCTTGGGGACGGGGGCTGGGCAGGCACTGGGGACGAGAAGGGACAAGAAGGGGCTTGTCCTGGTGCAACTCTTTGTTCACACAAACGCCTCACGGCTTCCTGGAGTCCCCAGAGCAGAGGAATGGAATATAGGGACTCACGGCCTGCAAGTGGGGCATGCAGGTGGGCTGGGCCCTCAGGGGACGGGGGGGGGAGGTGGTGCCTGGAGAGCTTTGGGGGAAAGCAAAGGAATGGGGGCACTTTGGTGCCATTTTCCTGGTGATGCCCCTCAATGCATTTTTGAGAGGAGGTGGATGGACTTTGGGGGGCAGATTTAAGGTTCATATCACTTGAGTTTAAGGTGAGAGGAGCTGGTCCTGGCATCGTTAGGGGTGAACAGGACATGGCCCTGCCTCCCCAGCCTAGGTCATGGTCAGGCCAAGAGGCCATGACCCTGCAGGTAGGGGCTGTGACCCAGCAAGGTCGTGACAGTTGCCCAGGCAAAGCAAAGCCCAGGGGGTGTGCCAGGGAATCCAGGCAGGCTTCCTGCATGAGGCGATGGAAGTGTCCAGACTGAGGGGACTGGCCAGAGGAAGGGGAGTGCCTGACTCAGGGAAGGTTCATTCAGGGAGGGCTGGGATGGAGCTGAGAAGATGGTGAGGGGCAAACCAGGGGCCCCAAAGAACCTGGGAGCCAAGAGGATGTTGGTGGCAATGGTCAGAGAAAAGAGGTCCAGAGCCATCAACCCCGCATGACAGCCAACGTGGGGACTGTGGGAGCTCGGCAGGGCGGGGCGGGGGGCTGGTCAGGGCTGAGCACCGGGATGTGGGTGCAGCTTTGTCCTCCCCCGGCCCTCCCCCTGCTGCCCCGCAGTGGGGGAGCCGTGAGTCCCCTCTGCTGTGGGAGGGAGGGGGTTGCCGAAGGGCCAGGGACTCTGCACCCACGTTGGCACCATGCCCCGTGCGTGTGCACACACCACACCAGTCACACACATCACACACACCCTCACACACACAATCAATTCAAAGAGGCCCCCATACTAAAGTGTTCTGCTGGAAAATGCCACTCTTGAAGGAAATGAAGAATTCTAAAAATAATTTACACAGGAGAAAAACACAATAGCAGCAACAATATATATATATATATATATATAAACAACACCTAAAGGGAAGAATGATTTTGGTGTCATGGTGGGCAACCCCCGAGGTGGGCCCAATTCCTCCTGCTTCCTGCTGCCACCCTCTCACAAAATCCTCACACACTCAGCTGTCACTGGCCTGCCTGTATGACCAACAGCTCGGCACACAGCTGACGGTGTGTGCCTCCTGAGATAAGCTCACAGAAGACATCACGGCTGCTGCCTGGCCCTCTCTTGGGGTCCTCACTGGGAGGAAGCCCACGGCTGTCACATGAAGGCACTCATGCAGCCCTCCAGAAGCCCAAGAGGGAGGGATCGAGGCCTCTAGCCAACAGCCAGGTGAGTGAGCTATCTCAGCCCAGTCAAGGCACCAGCTGAGCAGAGCCCTGGCCAATCCCCCCGACTCTGGCTGCACCTCATTAGGGACCCTGAGCTAGAGCCACCTAGGCAAGTCATTCCCGACCCGAATCAATTAAGACATAGTAAACGCTTATGGTTTTAAATTACTAAGTTCTGAGGTAATTTATACATAGCAATAGATAATTAATTCAGGCATCAAAATTTCTCTCCACAATATTTTATACAGAAAAACAATGAGACAGTAACTGGAGAATTTTGAGGGCAAAATAAAATGACCGAAAGATGTCTGCCTAGTCAACTTAGATTTCATGTAAAGGATAAAAGTCTCAGATGTAAAAGGGCTCACCTACATACCATTCTTAAAAAAAATTCTGCAGACAACAAAGGAATAAAAGTAAGTAAGATAGCAAAGAAACTTGAGGAATACAGTAAAATATAAAAAATGAAGAAAAAAGGAACCAGAAAGCGCAATTAATATCACTTGGATCAGCTATGACAATATATGTGAATGCTTTAAATTCTTCTGCTGAAGACAAATGTTCCCATGCACCCTGATGTTTATAGCAGCATTATCACAATAGCCAAACTATGGAAACAGCCTAAGTGTCCATCTACTGATGAGTGAATAAAGAAGATTGGTTCATATATACAATAGAACATTACTCAGTCATAGAAAGGATGAAATCTTGCCATTTAAACGATGTGGATGGAACTAGAGGGTATTATTGTAAGTGAAATAAGTCAGTCAGAGAAAGATAAATACCATATGATCTCACTCAAATGTGGTATTTAAGAAATGAAACAAACAAAGGGGAAAAAGAGAGAACCCCCCAAACAGACTCTTAATATAGAGAAGACACCGATGGTTACCAGAGGGGAGGTGGGTGGGGAGAAGGGTAAAGTAGGGGATGGGGAGTCAGGGGTGAACTTGTGATGAGCACCAGGTGATGTGAGGAAGTGTTGAGTCATTATATTGCACACCTGAAACTAATATAACACTATGGTAACTACATTGGAATTAAGATTAAAAAATGGGTAAAGAAGATGTGGCATATATATATGTATATGTATGTGTGTGTGTGGATACACAACACACACACATATACACACAATGGTATACTACTCAGTCATAAAAAAAGAATGAGATCTTGCTATTTGCAACAACATGAACCTAGAGAATACTATGCTAAAGACATAAGTCAGACAAAGACAAATACCATATGGTTTCACTTGTCTGTGGAATCTAAAAAACAAAACAAATGAACAAATAAACAAAAACGAAAATAGAATCATGAATACAGAGAACAAACTGGTGGCTGCCAGAGGGAAAGTGGTGGGGGATGGGTGAAGTAGATAAAGGGGATGAACATCTGCACATTTCCAGTGATAAATGAGTCGTGGGGATGAAAAGGAGAGCACGGGGCACCCACTCAGTCATAGTGTACTAGTGTTGTGTGGGGACGCATGGTGATGACACTTACGGTGGTGAGCAGAGCTGAATGTACAGAACTGTCAAATCACTATGCCGTACACCTGAAATTAAAAGACATCAACTATACTGCAATAAAAAAAGGAAGAAAAAAATAAAAAGATAAATATTCCTAAATTGGATCAAAAAACAAGACCCATCTGGATGAGGTTCGTGAGTCACACCGGAGGCTGTCACAGTGCAGAGGAAAGCAGGGCAGGGTGAGACAGAGAGGACAGCGGTGGGACAGCGTGGGGGCCCTTCGAAGGTGAGACAGAAGGGCGAGGAATGGTGCCAAGGGCAAGATAAAGGCTGCATCTGAGTCTAGTTTTGAGGACGTATGTATCGGATTTCATAACAAAATTATATAAAGCAAAAGTGGTGAAAAATCAAAGAAAAAGCTGACAAACTGCAGTCATAATAGAAGACTTTAATTCACCTTTGAAAGTTCTTGACAGATCACATAAACAACAAAAAAGAAGATGTGAATGTCCTCTTTTATAAAACTTTGATAGTAACGAGTAGGGAATACGTATTTTCCAAACATTTGGATTTGGATAATGAACACACACACATACCTGCCTAGCTATCATCTATATCTATCTTTGAAACCTACAAGTAGGGAATGCATGTTCTTTTAAAAATTTTACAAAATTCAATCCTAGAGTAACCACAAAAGCAGCCTTAATTAATCTTTTAAAAAATCAGAAATTGTACATGAAATTTTCTGAACCACAATACAAAAGCAGTCACTAGTAAGACAAAAAAAAAAAAAATCAAAACACCTGGAAATTTAAACAACTCTTTCTTGCTAAAACTACATAGGAATTAGGGACAGTGACAATGTTATACATATAAACAAATATGAGAAGGCCAAAGCTATAATTAGAGGACAATATATAGCCTTAGACGCTTTACGTTGTAAGATAGGAAATTAGCATAACAAATTAGGCACATAGTTGAAGCAGCTAGGGACAAAAATAAATTAACAACATGAATCTCAGGAAAACAAAGGAAAGAAAATAGTAAGAAATAAACCAACTGATTAAAAAAAACAAGAGAATTATAAATATATATATATATCTCTAAGAGCTGGTTCTTTGAAAAAGCCAATAAAGTAGAAAAATTTAATCAGAAACGAAAATGATGAAGCACAAATATAGTAATACACAAATTTAGGAATGAGTAAAATCATATAATGATGAGTGAAGAAGGTTTTTAAGAGCATACCAAGTGCAGCTCTAAGCTAATGAACGTGAAAGACCAGGTTCTGGGAAAGTCTTGAGATGAGGTGGGGACCTGACTGGACTCTGCCCAGGAAGGACTGGAAATGCTGGCAGGGGACGTGCCCCAGGGCTCCGCCCACATGGATTTGGTAGAGTTCTTTTGCATCTTCAAGGACAAATACTTCTCTACTATTTAGCTTGTTCCAAAACATAAAAAGATAAGCTTTTCAATTCATTTTTAAACTTGGAAAACCCAAGACCAAAACTTGATAAAAGAAATCCCTAAAAGAAACTCTGTGGACAAATCCCACTTTGGAATACAGTTGCAAAAACCCTAACAGATGTTAGAAAATAAAATCCAGCAGCATATCAAGGACAACTGCACCAGAACTGGACAAAGTCAGTTTAGAAATACAATGATGATGTAACACTTACAAAGTACATTAACGTAAGGCACATTAATATAAAAAGAAAATGATGTAATTGCTTTAATGGTGCCTGAAACATCCACTGCTGATTGGAAAAAAAAAAAAGGCAAAACTTGATAAGAAATTTAGGAGTTGAATTAATGTTATAAAGCATATAAGTTTCAAACTGACAACCAAGATCATATTTTATACAAAAACTGATATAGGTGTTCTTCCTTCCAGAATCTGGACCATTCCACTTGAGACAAATGCACACATACCTATATACTGAAATCACACCCTTCCTGAACTCACGGAATCCACCATGGACCTGACCCCGCATTAAAAACTCCTGCACTGAAAGAATGTCTACGAGAGCACAAGAGACACATAAGACAAAGAGTGCTGCTCTCACTCGTTACTCAGAGTTGTGTTGAAAGCCAATGCAACAGGACTCTAAAAAGAAACAAAGCATAAATCCTGGAAAGGGAAGAGGTGGAAACTGTCCTCACTAAATGGGAAATCGAAAACCCAATTAAGTCAACTATACAAAGTTTAGGGGAAGGAAGGGGATTCAGTGAGACAATTATAAGAAAAATATATACAAAAAGCTATAGATTTTCTTCTATCGGCAACAACGAATTAGGAAGTTTAATGGAAAAATACTATTTACCCTAGCAACAAAAACGACATAAAGTTAAGGAGTAAACTTAAGAATCTAAGAAAGTGCAGGACTTATTAAAAAAAATCTCAAACATTTTCTAAGGAACACTTTGGAGAGACGAACCTTGTTTCTGGATGAGAAACACAATACTTAAGAATATTCGTTATTTCTAATGGAATCGATAATTGAATGTAATTTTGATTAGAATCTCCAAGGAACATTTTTGCCTTTTTGCTTGTACATGTGGACAGAATGAATCTAAGGAAGAATAAGTAAGAGTAGCTGAGAAAAACCAGAGAGAAGGGGTGCTGGGGGGACTTGAGCTATTAAGGGCACATGATAGAATAAAATCAGAGCAATAGGGCATCTGTGGTTTAGTGGTGGAGCGGCAGCAACCCGCAAGATGACCCACAACTGAGGAGGCAAGACAATGGCCCTTTGGAGCAGTGAAGGGGCTGGGGGCCGGGGGCTTACGACGTGGCTGGAGGCAGGAGTCATCTTACCACCGAATAAATCCCAGAAGGGAGTGCAAAACACGCACCAAAAAGTCTTTGAAAAGGATGGATGAAGTGATGAGGAAATGTCTCCTGTGGTTACCAGATGACAGCTATGCCTTCTCCTGTAAGGCCCACCCCACCCTCAGGCATGGGTACTGCTACAGTTCCCACCTCACACAGGAGGACACTGACCCAGCGTAGGTAGCTTGTCCAGGGGGCTCAACTAGCAGCCAGGTGGCACGGCTTGGGGTCCACACTCTTTTTTTCTTTTTTAAAAGATTTTATTTATTTATTAATTTGGGAGACAGCACAGGAGCACAAGAGGGGTGGGGGCGGGCAGAGGGAGAGGGAGAAGCAGATTCCTCGCTGAGCAGGGAGCCTGATGCGGGACTCGATCCCAGCACCGCAAGATCATGACCTGAGCCGAAGGCAGATGCCTAACTGACTGAGCCACCCAGGCAGCCTGGGGTCCACACTCTTGATACCTGGGCACCCATGGATGACACTTCCTTCCAATAAAAACAACATGAGCAGATTGGGAGCAGACCAAGAGCCAGATTTTCCAATATATGATCAAGACTTCATATATTTTTAAAAAGATTTTATTTATTTGACAGAGACACAGCGAGAGAGGGAGCACAGCAGGAGGAGTACGGGAGGGAGAAGCAGGCTTCCCGCCGAGCAGGGAGCCCGACGTGGGGCTTGATCCCAGGACCCTGGGACCATGACCTGAGCCGAAGGCAGACGCCTAACGACTGAGCCACCCAGGTGCCCCAGGATTTCATATTTTTAAGGTTTAAAAATTTTGATGGCCTGCTATTAGGTGTGCAATGTTTATAATTGTTATAGCTTCCTGCTGTATCAAAATTTTTATTAAGATATCATGTCTTTGTCTCTCTTTTGGCCTTATACAAAGGCAAGAAGGAAAGACCAAGATCCTAAGTTTTGATGGTGAAAACATGACAATAATAAATTTTTGTAAGCCAAAAAAAAAAAAAAGATATCATGTCTTTTGTCTCTTGTAACTGTTTTTGAATTAGAGTCCATTTTATCTGATATTAGTATGGCCACCCGGCTCTCTTCTGGTTCCTATTTGCATGGAATAACATTTTTAACCTCTTCGTGTCTCTGGATGTAATGTGAGTCTCTTGTAGACAGCTAACTCTGGAACAGTGCAAGGGTCAGTGGTGCTGACCCCCTCCCCACACAGTTGATAATCTGCATATAACTTTTGACTCCCCCAAAACGTAACTGCTAATAGCCTACTGTTGACCAGAAGTCTGACTGATAATAGAGCAGTCAATAGAGGCATATTGTGTGTGTGTATTATGGATTCTTACAACAAGGTAAGCTAGAGGAAAAATGTTGAGGAAATCATACAGAAGACAAAACACATTTACAGTACTGTACTGTAAAAAAATCTGCATAGAAGTAGACCTGTACTGTTCAAACTCATGCTGATCCAGCCACAGTTGGACTGTGGGTTTTTTTTTATAATCTGTTCTGCCAGTCTCTGTCTTTTGATTGGAGAGTGGATTTGTTTACAATTAAAGTAACAACTGATAAGGAGAGATTTCTGTCACTTTGCTATTTGTTTTCCATATACCTTATAGCTTTTTGTTTCTCATTTTCTAAATTACTGTCTTTTATTTTTGTTGATTTTTGTAGTGAAACATTTACATCTTTTCCTCATTTCTTTTTGTGTATAATCTTTAGGTATTTTCTTAGTGGTTACCATAAGGGTTATATTGAACATCCTAAAGTTATAATGCTCTAATTGGAATTTATACTGGTTTTATATATATAAAGCCAGTATAAATTCAGTATGTATGTGTGTATATATGTACATACACACATATACTGCTGTCACAAAACTATATCTTTATACATTGTGTGTTCAAAGCATAACCAAATATTATTTTTAATGCATTAGTTTCTTAAATTGTGTAAAAAAATGTGGAGTCACATACCATTACCACAGTAAATTAGCTTGTATAATTGCTCATGTGTTGATCTTTACTGAGACCTTTATTTCTCCACATGGCTTCAAGTTACTGTCTAGTGTCCTTTTATTTCACCCTACAGGAACCCCTTCAGCATTTCTTTAGGTCAGGTCTAGTAGTAATGAACTCCCTCAGCTTCTGTTCATCTGGGAATGTTTTAATTTTACCCTCACTTTTGGAGGACAGTTTTGCTAGATATAGAATTTTTGGGTGACAGGGTTTTTTTTTTTCTTTTTCTTTTAGCATTTTGAATATTATCAGCCCACTGTCTCTGGTCTCCCAAGTTTCTGATGAAAAACCTGCTGATAATCTTATTGAGGATACCTTGAATATCATGAGTCACATCTCTTTTGCTGATTTCAAAATTTTGTCTTTGTCTTGGTTTTTTGAGAGTTTGATGATGATATGTCTCAGTGTGAATCCCTTTGAATTTATCCTACTTGGAGTTCATTGAGCTTCTTGGATTTTATGTTCATGTCTTCATCACCTGGGAAGTTTTGAGCCATTATTTCCTCACCTAATTTCTCTGCCGCTGCCTCTCCCTCTTCTCCTTCTGGGACTCCCATACCATGCATGCGGGTTCTTTAGGTTCTGTTCACTTTAATCTTTTTTCTTTCTGTTCCTTAGACTAAATAATCTGCATTGTCTTATCTTCAGCTTCACTGGTTGTTTCTTCTATCTGCTCAAATCTGCCTTTGAATTCCTCTAGTGAAATTTCCATTTTAGTTATTTTATTTTTCAGCTCCATTATTTCTTTTTGAATTCTACCATGGATTTCTCTTTATTGATATTTCCATCTTATTCAGACATTGTTTTCTTGGCTTCTTTAACGCCTTCCTTTAGTTTTTCGAGCATCTTTAAGATGGTTGTGTTCAGGTCTGTGGCCACTAGGTCCACCATCAGGTCTTTTTCAGGGATAGTTTCTGTTAGTTTATATATATATGTTTTCCTTAGAATGGACCATACTTTCCAGTTTCTTTGTGCTTTGTGATTCTTTTGTTGAAAATGACATTTAAATCTGATAATGTGGTATGTCTGGTAATCAGATTCTTCTTCTTCTCTAGGGCTTGCTGTTTTTGTTTATTTATTTTCTTATTTTATTGTTGTAGGCTGTCTCTGTGCCAAGGATCAGCCTGAAGTCTAAGTATAAGGTGTTCTCAGGTGTTTCCTGAGCATACATCTTCCCTGAACGTGTGCAGTGCCTGTCTAATTTCCCCCATACATGCAGTTGCATTAGAATGTCCTAATCTTCAATGTCTGGCTCCCCAAAAAAGAAAGAGAAAAGTGAATAGGGAAAAAGGGTGCCAATACTTTAAATCCCCTGGAGTAAATTCAGCCAGAGAAGGAAGGGAGGGGCTTGCAATAATGGGAAAAGATGAAACAACAATGGCAACCTCCATGGGTTTAAGAAGAAAATATCATAGAAAGTATCTTCTCTGATCACAATGGGATGACGTTAGAAGTCAATAACAGAAGGAAAAATGGAAAATTCACAGAATTGTGGAAGTTAAAGACTCACTTTTAAACAATCAGTAGATCAAAGAATAAATCACAAGGGAAATTAGAAAATACTCAGAGACCAATAAAAATGAAAATAAAACATGCCAGAATGCATGGAACACAGTGAAAGCAGTGTTTAGGAGGAAATTTACAACTATACATGTTTTCATACAAAACCAAGAAAGAGCTCAGGGGCACCTGGGTGGTTCAGTCGGTTAGGAGTCCAACTCTTGATTTCAACTCACGTCATGATCTCAGCGTTGTGAGATCGAGCCCTGAGACGGGCTCTGCACTCAGCAGGGAGCCTGCTTGAAGTTCTTTCCCTCTGCCCCTCCCCCTGTTCATGCACAGGTACAGCAGGCACGTTCTCTCTCTCTCTAAAATAAATTAAAAAGTCTTTTTAAAAATTAAAAAGAAAAAATACAAGAAAGAGCTCAAATCAACAACCTAACTGTACAGCTTAAGGAACTGGAAAAAGAAGAACAAATGAAACCCAAAGCTAGCAGAATGAAGGAAATAATAAAGATTAGAGCAGAGTTACATGAAATATATGACAGAAAAGCAACAGAGAATAACAATGAAACCAAAAGTTTGTTTTTCAAAAAGATCAACATCGACAAACCTTTAGTGAGATGAACTAAGAAAAAAAGAGAGAAGACTCAAATTACTAAAATCAGAAATTAATGTGGGGACATTACTACTGATTTGAGAGAAATAGAAAGGATCATAAGCGAGAACTATGAACAACTGTACACCACCAAACTGGATAACCTAGGTGAAATGGACAAATTCCTAGCCGTGCAAAACCTCAAAACCATGAAGAAATAGAAATTCTGAACAGATCTATAGGGAGTAAGGAGATTGAATCAGTAACGGAAAATCTCCTGACAAAACAAAAAACAAACCTAAATCTGATGGCTTCACTGGTGAATTCTACCAAACACTTAAAGAAGAACTAACATCAGGGGCGCCTGGGTGGCTCAGTCATTAAGTGTCTGCCTTTGGCTCACGTCATGATCCCAGGGTCCTGGGATCGAGCCCCGCATTGGGCTCCCCGCTCCGTGGGAAGCCTGCTTCTCCCTCTCCCCCTCCCCCTTGTTCTCTTTCTCGCTGTGTCTCTCTCTGTCAAATAAATAAATAAAATCTTTAAAAAAAAAAAAGAAGAACTAACATCAATACTTCTCAAACTTTTCAAAACAAGCTGAAGAGGAGGGAATATTCCCTCACTCATTCTATGATGTTGGCATTACCCTAATGCCAAAGTCAGACAAAGACACTACAAGAAAAGAAACTACAAACCGATATTCCTACTGAACACCAACACAAAAATCTTCAACAAAATATTAGCAAACAGAATTCAATAGGATAGTAAAAGTATTAAACACCATGAGCAAGTGGCATTTATTCCTGGAAGGCAAGGATGAATCAACATATGAAAATTGATCAATGTAATATAATCCACATGATCTCAAAAAATCTTTTGCTAAAACTTAACATCCTCTCATGATAAAAACACCCCAAAACTAGGAATAGAAAGAACCCACCTCAATATAATAAAAGCCATATATGAAAATTCCACAGCAAATATCATTCTCAATGGTGAGAGACTGAAAGCTTTTCCTCTAAGATCAGGAACAAAGCAAAGATGCCTACTTTCATCCCTTCTATTCAACATAGTACTGGAAGTCCTCACCAGAACAATTAGGCAAGAAAAAGACATAAAAGACACTCAAAGTGGAAAGGAAGAAGTAAATTATCCCTGTTCACAGATGATAGGACCTTACATGTAGAAAACCCTAAAGATCCCACAAAAGGAACTCTTAGAATAAACCAACAGAGCAAAGTAGTAGAATACAAAGTCAATACACAAAAATCCATTGCATTTCTATATACTAACAATGAACAATGCAAAACAATTCAATTTACATTAGCATCAAAAGAATAAAACATTTAGGAATTACCTTTACCAAGGAGGTAAAAGATTTATTCACTGAAAACTATAAAATCTTTTTGAGAGGCATTAAAGAAGATATAAACAAATGGAAAGACAGTCCATGTTCATGGATTGGAAGACAATATTAGGATGTCAATACCACCCAATGTGATTTACAGGTTTAATTCAATTTCTATGAAAAGCCCAATGATGATTTTTGCAGAAATAGAAAAAGCCAAAATGAAATTTGTAAGAAATCTCAAGAAACCTTGAATAGCAAAAACAATCCTAAAAGAGAAGACCAAAGCTGAGGACTCACACTTCCTGATTTCAAAACTTACTGCAGAGCAACAGTAATGAAAACAAAGTGGTACTAGCATAAAGACAGACATATACACCAGTGGAGTTGAACAGAGTCCAGAAATAAACTCTTGCATATACATTCAAGTACTTTTCAGCAAAGGAGTCATGATCATTCAGTGGGGGATAAGACAGTTCTTTAGAACAAATGGTGTGGTGAAAACTGGGTATCCACAAGCAAAAGAATGAAGTCGGACCCTTACCTCACACCATACACAAAATTTAATTCAAAGTGGATCCATGATCTAAATATAAGACCGAAATCTATAAAAGTTTTAGAAGAAGTATAGGGCAAAAGATTCACAACATTGCAGTTGGCAATGATTTCTTGGATATGACACCAAAAGCACAAGCAACTAAAGAAAAAAATAAGCAAATTGAACTTTATGGAAAATAACACATTTTGTGTATGAAAAGACACTATCCACAGAGTTAAAAGGCAACCCTATAGAATGGGACAAAGTCTTTGCAAATCACAGATGTGAACAGGGATTAGTGTCCAAAATATATAGAGAACTCTTAAAACTCAAAAACAAAAACGTGATTCAAAAATGGACAAAGGACTCGAACAGACCTTTCTCTACAGAAGACATACAAATGGCCAATGGACACATGAAAAGATGCTCAACATCACTAATTATTAGAGAAAAACAAATCAAAACTGTAAGGATATCACCTAACACTCATTAGGATGGCTAATATTAAAAAAGCCCCAGAAAATAACAAGTGTTGGAGGATGTGGAGAAATTGGAAGTGTTGGTGGGAATGTAACATGGTAGGAACTCTGTGGACAACAGTATGGTGGTTCCTCAAAAAAATAAAAATAAAATTACAATATGATCTAGCAATTCCACTTCTGGCTATATACCCCCTAAAATTAAAAGCAAGATCTCAAAGAGATATTTGTATACCCATCTTCATTGTTCACATTAGTGATTATTCACAACAGGTAAAACAGGGAAGAATCCAAGTGTCCACTGATGGATGAATGGATAATCATAATGTGGTACATTCACACCAGGGCATACGATTCAGTCTTAAAGAGAAAGCACATTCTGATACCTGATCCAACATGGATGAACCTTGAGGGCATGATGCTCAGTGACAAAATGACAAATACTGTATGATTCTAATTATATGAGATGCTTAGACTATCTAAAAATTCATAGAAAGTAGAATGGAAGCTTGCAGGGAGGGAATGGGGAGTTAGTGTTTAATGGGTAGAGTTTCCGTTTTTCAAGATGAAAGGAATTTCAGAGAAGAATGGAGGTAACAGTAGCACAACAATATGAATACCACTGAACTCTACACTTAAAAAATGGTTAAGATAATAAATTTTATGTTATGTGTATTTTACCACAATTTTTAAGAAAACTGGGGGAAAAAGTTCTTACAGATTAGTAGAACTGAGCACTCATTATGAACATGGGGGAAATCGTAACCAGGCAAATGGTCAGTAATCAAAAAATGCTGAATGCACAAAAATCGAGGACGTGCAGACAGACCAACAGCACACCATTCCTCATCTAGGACACTGGCGTACAAGAAAGGAAAAATGAACAAAACCAAACCGCAGTACAGTGGGCTGTGCAGAATACTGGGGTGCCTCTTCACTTTTCTGGTGAGTATCTGACTGCAGGCATGAAAGCCTCGACACTTTTCAGAGCTTTAGACCCAGAGTCTGCTCTCCTAGCAGCAGGGGCCCCTTACAGCTGGATGCCCGCCCTCCACTTGCTTATTTCAGCCACTGCAATGGGCCACCACGAGGCTGACCACCGGTGTGGTGTGGAGTGCTGACATGTTTAGGTCAGCGGGGAGGGTGTGCACACAGTCTGTGGAGAATGTTGCTTTATGATATGGCCTGATGCCTGCACTGGCCCTAGGGTGGGGGCTGGGCTCCGCCAGGCGCTGTTCAGTGAGAAGCATCCCAGGACCCTTGCTTCTCTGCAGGTGTGCCCCACACCAGGGTTCCCACCCCGCGCCCCCCACCCCCTGCCGGCTTTGCACAAATGTGTGAAAGAAGCCAAAGAAAGGACTGATCCACTGAAACGTGGAAAGAATCAAACTATTTGTGGTTTTCTTAAAATAATCACAAGAGGGGCGCCTGGGTGGCTCAGTTGTTAAGCACCTGCCTTCAGTTCAGGTCATGATCCCAGGGCCCTGGGATCCAGCCCTGCATCGGGCTCCTTACTCAGCGGGGAGCCTGCCTCTCCCTGTCCCTCTGCCGCTCCCCCTGCTTGTACGCTCTCTCTCTGTCAAATAAATAAATAAATCTTTAAAAAATAATCACAAGAACTAAGTTTTTCCAGCATCATAAAGCATTTTGTGCGTGCAAACATAGTCTTCCCACACTCTGTGCCCTTGGACACCCTTAGCAGTCCTGGCAGGTAGGAAGGTCAGGTGCTATAAAGCCCAGCCTGATTCTGCAGATGAGAAAATGCTGGCCGGGGTACGGCCGGGCCACACCCTCTGCCACGGCCCCAGCTCCTTCTCCCAGGCACTGGCCGTCCCTTCTCTGACCTGGCCCAGCCCACGGAGCTCGTCTGAAGGCCTCTCTGCTGCCCACAGCTCCCCTGCCGGCCAGTGATGCAAAGGCACTGCTGGGTGTGACAGGCGCTGACCATAGCAGGGACCCGAGCTCCGTCCAACCAGGGGGCCCCGTGGCATGGGCCTGACTCTGCATGTTGCCTTCCCTGTGGCTTCCCGACAGACTCCCCCAACAATGCCCCCCCCCGCCCCCTGCCACGGGCTTTGCTGGCCTCCCAGGTTACTTTCCTTAGCAGAGGGTGGCAGCTTCACAGTGGCCAGAGGGGCCCAGGGGCCCATCAAGACCTGAGCCCTGCCGAGGGGACACACCTGGGCCCCTTGTAACCACCTGCTCTAGTCTGGCCTGGGAGACTGCGGGCCACCTAGGCTGGGGGCTCAGGCCCACTCCCCGGCCCTACCCTCCTGCCTTTGGATGACATCAGGAAGGCAGAAAACAAGGAAGGCAGACAGCGTCCCTCCTCAGCCCCAAATGCCTTTTTTGTTGTTGTTAAACAAATAAAAGACCACCTCTGGGCCCAAACTCCTTTATTGGAAGAAAAAAATCAGAAATCTGTGGATCTCACGCTTACTTCTTTTGGCTATTAAACTAAAAGTGAAGCTCCTTTCCTTGGGGACAGTTGGGTGGATCAGGGGTGTGGGTGCTCCAGCAGCGGTGTTCTCGCTGGGTATGGGGGATGGTGCCCCATGTGGGCCCTGGGCAGGTCGCCCGCACACCTGAGGCACCACCCTGTGTTTCTTGCTGTGTTGTTATTAACGACAGCAGAGACCTCGCAGGGGGTGGCCCACCCACCCCCACCCCAAAGCCATGCTCTGAGTGTGCGGGCCCCTAGGGTTCTGCTAAAGTGAGTGAGGAGTCCGGGAGGGTGTGGGGTCTGGCCTAGCCCGGAGCCATCACAGGTTCCATCGGCCTGGGCTCTGGCTTCACCCCGATGCCCACCATGCAGCCCCCTGCACATTTTGGATGTGGGGGGGAGATGCCCAGTGGGTCACTTCCAGCCTCAGAGGAATGGGGGACAGGCTGGGCTCCTGCTGATTCCGGGGTGGGGTAAGGTGGGGGTGTGACCTGTCCTCTCCACTGGGGTGTCAGAGAGCCTCTGTCACCTGAAGAGTGCCTGGGAAGCCCTGGAGAGCTCACTCTAGCCACGGGCACACTGCATCCAGAAGAAGGAGGAAGAGCCTCTCCCTCTTGATCCCAGGGGAGGGGGGCCAGCTCCACGTGAAAAGGGCTGGTCTTCCCGCGGGGGTGACTTGGGCTCCCCAGCCCTCTGAATGTGATCTCCAGGCCAGAGATAAAACCAAGTCTCCCAGGAACCAGCCAGGGGTCCGACTGCAGATGCTGAGCCCTCGGGGCTATTTGGTGACCCAGTGGTGGCGGTGACGGTGGCGAAGGCTCCCCAGCCGTCCCAGCAGACAGCTCGAAAGCTGTAGAGTCTCTGCATGGAGCCCTGCATCGAGCCCAGGAACAGGGAGGAATCCCCTCCCCCCCCCCCACCCGGCCCTGCCCCAGAATGGGCCAAGGAGGGGGCGGCCAGAAAGTTAACTCAGTGGCCCCTGGTCCCAACGCGCGACGCTCCCCTAAGGAGCGCCCTGGGGAGCTCTGAGAGAGGGCAAGTGGCTGCAATGGGGCCACCAGGCCGGCGTGGCCCCCACGCCCGGCAGCCCGCGGGACACTCGCTGCCACAGGGGAGACCAGTCTGCCCTGCCTGGGGGAGGTCCCCGCCCGGTCACAGCCCGCCACTGCGCGGCCGCGGCTCCAGGCGGGTCCCGGGCCGGCGGAGCGGCGCTTACCTGACCCCGGAGCGCGCCGGGCGCCCTGGCGGGACACGTCTAGAGGAGCTCAGGGTCCTGGCCGCCGAGACGCGGGCTCCGAGCGGGCAGGAGGGAGGGGTCCGCGGCGGGGGCCGCCCACTTTATACCAGTCCCTCCTCCGCCAGGGCCGCGCCCCGACAGCGGGGACCAGCGGGAGGCGCTGCGGCCCCGCGGATGGCCGGATGGGGGGCGGGGAGGGGGGGCGAGGGTCCCGGGGCGGAAAGCGGTGGGGTGAGACGAGGGGCGGGATACCGGGGGAAATGGAGGGTGGGGTGGGGTGGATTAGTGGATGGAAGCGAGGGCGGTGGGGTGGGGCGGAAGGGAGGGGTGCGGGGGTGGGGGCGCTGGGGTGAGAGGAGGGGCTGGGGGGGAATGGAGGGTGGGGGGTGGACGAGTGGATGGAAGTGAGGGCGGCGGGGTGGGGCGGAGGGGAGGGGTGCGCGGGTGGGGGCGCTGGGGTGAGAGGAGGGGCGGGACGCGGCGGGGGATGGAGGGGCGCCACCAGGACGAGGAATGCGGGAGGGAGGTTGGAGGGTCGGAGGGGGACACGGGAGGCGACTGGGATGGGGCGGGACGAGGAGGCGCGGCCAGGGGGGCGCGCTGCACCTCTCCTTGAACGAGTCCGACGTCAGCACCGCCTGCATGCCCGCCGGCGGGTTCTCCCAGCCCTCCGCGCCGCCCTGCCTCACGGGTAACCCCTGGACCGCATCCTGGCCGCTGCTTGGACTTCAGGCCCCGGCCTGGCTGCCCCTGCCCCATTTCCAGGGAGACCTGACCTGGGATGTTGGGAGTCGCGCCCTGCACCTGGACTGGCGAGGGGGCCCTGGGACGCGCCGCGCCCCTGGGTGGAGCCACGGGTCCTCCTCCCCCGCAGCGTCCCCCTTGCTCGGGCTTTGTCCGGAAACGCCAGCTCCAGCTCCGCGACCCTGCGCGTCAGAACGCGTGTCCGCGCCCTGGGCTCGCTGCTCCCCTGGGCCGAAGAGGGCCGCGGTCAGATGGTTGGGGGCAGGCTGGGAAAGGGCAGGGGGGCCAGGACAGTGGGAGCCTCAGGTGCTCTGGGCAGGAATGAGGGTCTGGAGGTGCAGGCTGAGGTGTCCCCTCTTTGCAGGAACCCCACAGATGGGCTTGGTGCTGGGCCCTGAGGCCACCGTGTTGGCCTTATAGCAGAGTCTTGGAAAGGGGGGCGGTCTCTGGCAGAGCTGTGGTGGGGATTCCTGCTCCCCACCCTGGAGCAGCAGACGCCCAGGACCAGGGTCCTCATTTAGGTGGGGTGCAGGCAGGGCTGAGCAGCGGCCCCTGGGCTCTGGGACAGTGGGGAGGTGTAGCTCCATCTTAAGAAGAGCTGTTTTGGGTGCCTGGGTGGCTCAGTTGGTTGGGCGACTGCCTTCGGCTCAGGTCATGATCCTGGAGTCCCGGGATCGAGTCCCGCATCGGGCTCCCCGCTGAGCGGGGAGTCTGCTTCTCCCTCTGACCCTCCCCTCCTCTCATGTACTCTCTCTATCTCATTCTCTATCTCAAACAAATAAATAAAATATTAAAAAAAAGAAGAGCAGTTTTGCAAATCTCTGATTTAGCCCCACCCCCCCCCCCCAAGAGGAGAGACGTCCCAGAGCTTCTTGGTCACCTGTGTGTGCCCCAGGGGCTGCCGTCTCTGCATGCATGCCTTCTGGTCTTCCTGACCATTTCTTTCCATCTGCACCCTGAGTCTAGTGCACCCAGCTCCCATGGCCTGGTCAGGCTATAAGGTGGCTGAGGGCAGGGGTCTAAGGAGGCAACTTTGTGTTTTCAGGGAGTCCAGCCATAGACCCAGGCTATTCGAGCAGAGGGAAGCAGTGTCTCCTAGGAGGAGGGTTAGGCCACCCCTGCAGCTGCACAACACGACGCCCCTGCTCTCATGTCCAGAGGGCCTGCAAGGTGTGCCCTGTCCCCAGCAAATGGCCTTCCACCTGCTCCTGGCTCCCAGAGCCCCCCTTGGCCTGGCGCATAATCTGTGGCCACTCTGCCTCCCCCTGCCCACCCTGCCCAGGCGGCACCAGTCTCTCCTCTCGTCCACCACAGTGTTTTTCTGTGTGCAGCGGATGCCCTGAGCCAGGGGCACGGAGGAGGGTGTGTGAGTGTGTGTCTGTGTGCACTTGTCAGCACCACACCTTGACAAGTATGGACTTTGTTCCCCCAAAGAGACCTACAGCATTTCCTTGGGTGACTGGATTCGTACCCAAAGTATCTCATGGCTTCCCTGTTGGAGGGAAGTTTTGGGGCCAGGTCATAAAAGGGATCTTGGCTAAAGTGTTGGTCACAGGAGGACCCTTAGTCGTTTCCCTGGTCCCCAAGTGTGTTATCGTAATTCCCATACCTGGCCATTGGAGTGACCGGGATCCAGCTTGTGTGGTCATGGACATGGTAGTGGGGAAATCCAGGGGAACTTGGACGCTGCCCCCTCTACAGCCCAGAGAGCAAACCACAAACAATACTGTGCCCTGGAGGTGGAGACCTGGAGGATGCAGGGGTGGTGGGCCTCGCAGAGACTGGAGAGCGACAGGTCCTGAAGACAATCTATAGACCACTGAGGTTTAACCAAGTAGCTGCGCCACCTCCTCTTCTGCTGTGCTGGGCTTGGAATTCTGGTGACAGCAGATTAAGGAGGCCTGGGTGTTCCTGCAGGCAGAGGTGGGGTAGCTCTGGAAATCTGAGGTGCAGAGGGATACGGAGGGGCACCCGGCTCACCTACCTCAGCCAGGTGTCCCAAGTCCGAGGGTCTGTCTGTGCGAAGGGCCTGCAGAGTTTGGTGCTGGAGGCTCACGGCACCCCATATGGTTTGTACTATTCTGTGTCCAGAGAGGAAGCCCATCCAAGGTCGCATGACTGTGCCATTTTGCTGCTTTTGACCATGTTTGTAGGGAGATGGCTCAGATGGTCTGGAATTTAAAAGACCTGCGGTAACCCACAAAGATGTGTGGGAGCATCTTGTACTGGGGCCGTTGGCCCACGCTGGCCCGCCTGCAGGACGGTTAAGGAATGCCGTTTCCTTCTCTGCCCACGTGTACTCAGGTGGAGGGAAGCCTGAGTGGTTATGAGTGGACAGGCTCTCCGTGGCTTTCTCATGCTCTGTCTGTCTTGAGGGACTGTCCTGGGCGGTGGGGCTTTGCTCTATGGCCCTAGAAATGTATTTCAGAAGACGCTTGCGTACCTTTGCTCACTCAGGGGGTTGAAGGGTAACGTTCCCCTCCTCCACCCCAACTGCTCTCCACTTCCTCCAGGGACATGAAAATGTTACACAACCCACCTTCCTGGGGCACTGGGTGGCTCCGTCAGCTAAGTGGCTGCCTTTGGCTTGGTTCAGGGCCCAGGGTCTTGGGATCGAGTGCTGCGTCTCTCGTGGAGCCCCGGGGACTGGCAGGGAGTCTGCTTCTCCCTCTGGCTCGGCCCCCCACCCCCCACCGCTCGTGCCCTCTCCAAATAAATAAATAACATCTTAAAAAAAAATAACCTACCACCCATGGGAAACACGTGGGAGTCAGTGTGTCACGGTGTGGGTTACCGTTGGTGATGGAGAGTGGGCTTTTATTTTTTTTAAAGCCAAAGCTACTTCGTTAGTCCCAATAATCCCTCTGGGTCTTGGGCGGCTGAGTGTTTTATGTAGGTCTTCCAAGTGTATGACTGCACTTGGGTGCTGGAGAGCTTGTTGTCCGCATCTCCAGGGAGCCAGAACACAGGCCGGGCAACTGGGCAGGGCCTGCAGGGGCCAAGAGTACCAGGAGGCAGGGAGGTCCAGGGACACATGCTGGTGGAGGGGAGCTGCCCCCTCGGTGGCAAGGGGCTGAGTGCTCCCAGTGGATCTGTCCCGGCAGGGCGGTGCTCCTGAGGGGCCCTCTCTTCCTCTGACATTTGGCTTTGGGCAGGTGGTCATTTCTTGGAAAGTGAAGCCAGCCTGAGAGCAGGAGCATTCCAGTGTGGCACCTGCGACTCTTCCCGTCCACACCTGACCCGGTCAGGTTCTGCTGGTGAGAGTCTCACCCAGGACACGGGGGCTCATGGGGGAGACCAGGTGAGGGGAAGAGGTTCTGGTCCGGGAAGGGGTTCTTTCCCCTCTGCCACCTCCAGCTGATTGTAAACTACATGAAACTCGTTTATAAAATGTTTCAAAATATTTATGACTCGTGGGAAGCTCCTCTTAACCAGCTGTGCTTCACTGAATGGAAAGGGTCCCCCGAGCGTCACGCGCCTCATTTCCCTGCTGGCCCAGGAAGGCCACACCGACACACTCCAGGGGCTGGCCCGCCTGGGTGTGAGAACACTGCAGAGCCCTACCCCAGAGCCCTACCCTGGGGCTTCTTACCAGGGGCCTGCTCCGGGAGGCAGGGTCGCAGCGAAACCTTGCCTGCATGCATTTTCCTGGGAAGAGGCCACAGGTTTCTTCGGATTCTCAAAGGTACGTGTAGTTTCAGAAGTACTATACATTTTCAATGAACTGGGACACACGAACCACACACAAATCATACTGCTGATGTTTCCGTGGTGATTCGGGAGGTCTGGGGGTGTCCTCCTCATGGTGACCCCCCACCACCTCCACCCTGTTATCTGTTTCTCCATAACAGACCTTCCCTGCACTCAGTGGGTTAAACAACAACCATCTTATTTGCTCATTTTTGGTGGGGTGACACTTTGGGCTGGGCTTCGCCGAGTGGTTCCCCTGAGCTCATTCAGGTGACAGTGGTTTGCAGGAGGCTTGCAGGACGAGGGCGATCCAGGACGGCATTGCCTACAGATCTCCCAGGCTGGCTATCAGTCAGGGCCTTGCTGTGGCCTCTCTAGAAAGACAACTCAGCCCCACTGACGTGGGGGCCATATTACCACAGAATAAGAGCAGAAGCTCACAGACTCTTGAGATCTGGGCTCAGGAGCGACACCATCACTTGGCCACAGTCTGTGGGTCAAAGCAAGGCAGAAGGTCAACCATGACTCAAGAAATGGAGACACAGACTCCAGCTCTTGATGGGAAGAGCTGCAGGGATTATAGGACCATCGTTCGTCTACACCACCACCTGCACTACCACTACCCTCTCCCACTGCCTCGTCCATCAGCTTCACCTCCCCTCACCTTCCTCTCCCCAGGCAGGCACTGACCGTTGAGGGGCTAGGATTTTAGAAAGATGTAGTCCCTGTCCTCAGAGGTCTTGCCATGCAGATGAAGGTAAAGGGCGTATTCGTGATGGATAAATAGTGGTATTGGAAAGGCTGTGAGGCACATCATCATTCTCCTCGCTTACACTCACAAGCCCTTGAGGGAGACAGGCGGGCAGAGGTTCTGGCGTCTGGGACTCTCCCATTTTGGGGCAGGCAGTGGGGTCTCTGATGCAGGAGACGATTGTGCCACCTGCAAGAGTGTGCTGTTTGTCAGTTCTGCTTACTTTTCTGTGCCTTTTAAATTTTTGCTAATTTTAAAATTTTACTAGTGGTTGGCATTAAACTTTTGTAATAGTGAGACTCCCCCATCCCATCCCAGACGCCAGAACCTCTGCCCGCCTGTCTCCCTCAAGGGCTTGTGAGTGTAAGCGAGGAGAATGATGTCTTGCTTCACAGCCTTTCCAATACCACTATTTATCCATCACGAATACGCCCTTTACCTTCATCTGCATGGCAAGACCTCTGAGGACAAAGGCTACATCTGGCATTAAACTTTTGTAATATTTATTTTTTGGGGAGCAGATAATGCACGTTCATTGTTCAAAATTCATAAGGTACCACAGGGCATGGGGTGAAAAGCAGACTTCTCTCTCAGCCTATCCTGCAAGGTCTGGCTGGGAACAATCATCCCAGGTTCACTTACGTGGCCGTGGCAGGTCTCAGCTCCTGTGGCCAGAGGCATTAACCTCCCCCCATAGTTCCCCCATGCAAGCATGGCAGCTCAATGCCCCCAGAGTGGGAGCTGAGAGAGACAGAGAAAGAGCCTGCGAGAGAAGGCAAGAGAAGGGGACAGAGGTCTATCAAGAGAGACGCCAACATTTTTTGGTAAGCTAACCTCAGGATTGACCTATCACTTTTGCCACGATCTGCTTGTTGGAAATGAGTCTGGGGTCCAGCCCACGCTCCAGGGGCGGGGTTACACTATGTCATGGATACAAGGGGCAGCTTCATGAAGGTCATTTTAGAGACTGCTTACCATCATTCCCTTTATTGTTCTGTTTAGTGTGGGTCTGCCGGCCATACAGCTTTCAGTATTCACCTTTCTCAACGGCTTTTTATTAAGCCTTCAGGTTTGAAGGTTACTTTCCTAGGTGAGAATTCCATTAGCCATTACTTTCTTTTCATTTTCTAAAGATGACATTTCATTGTCTTCTGGCTTCCAGAATCGTGGAAAATCTGTCTTTTCTTCATTCCACTGAAGATAATATGCCTTTCTTCTCTGGTTGTTCCTAAGATTTCCCATTCTCTTTGGCTTATGACAGTTTTACTGTGATGGACCTACTGTGCTTCTCTCTGCACTTACCCTGCTTGGCATGGGTAGATTTCTCTTTCAAATCTGTGGAAAGATGTCTTTTATTGGTTTTAGAAATCCTTTAGAAAATCTCTTCAAGTACTGCTTCCACTCCATTCTGTCTGTATTCTCCATTTGGGCCTTTGGACATTTTCAAAGTCCCCCATATACACCTCACGCTCTTTTCTGTTTTTGATATCTGTTCTTAATTTGTCCTTCAGTCTTGCCCATTTTCTATTGACCTATTTTCCAATTAATATATCCTCTCTTCTGCTTTGTTTAATCTACTGGTAACCCCAATCCTTTGAATTTTAACTATCGATTATTGCATTTTTTAGTTTTAGAATGTCCATTTTCTCTTCAACTTACAGATTACAGTTCTCTTATTCAGTTGTCTGTCTCATCTTCCACTTTCCTGAGATATTAATCACATTTACTTTAAAGTCTATCTATGACAACTCTAAAATCAGGGCCTCCTGTGCGTCTGTTTCTCTTGTTTGTTCTTTCCCATAGAGTTGTGTGGTCCCATCTCTTGACCAGCTTGGTGATTTTTTATTAAATGCTGGACATTATATGTGAAAGATTGTCAAGGTCCTGCTTAGTGTTATCTTTTTTTTTTTTAAATCAGATTTAATTTTATTTTGGTGGGCAGTTAGTGTAGGGACAGATTGGCTTTTCCAGTCAGGGGTTATGATTTGAATCTAGGTTTATCTGTGTGAAGATTGGGCTGTTTTCAGTTCTTCCTTACTCCTGGAACATAACTTTCTAAGGGACCCAGTTGAGAGCCTGGGATGTTTATGTTTAACCAAGGCTCTTGTTCCTTTGAGTGTCCTGAATTCTAGGTGTTATCTTCCTACCACTGAGAGATGGCAAAAGCTATGTTATGCTTTTTTTTTTAAGATTTTATTTATTGATTTATTATTTATTATTTTTTAAAAGATTTTATTTATTTATTTGACAGAGACAGACACAGTGAGAGAGGGAACACAAGCAGGGGGAGTGGGAGAGGGAGAAGCAGGCTTCCCGCAGAGCAGGGAGCCCGATGCGGGACTCGATCCCAGGACCCCAGGATCATGACCTGAGTCGAAGGCAGACACTTAATGACTGAGCCACCCAGGCGCCCCTAAGATTTTATTTATTTATTTGAGAGAGAGAGAGATAGTGCATACATGTGCATGAATGAGGGAGTAAGAGGGGGGAGGGAGAGGGAGAATCTCCAGCAGACTCCCCACTGAGCTCAGAGCCCAACACAGGTCTCGATCTCATGACCCTGAGATCATCACCTGAGCCAAAATCAAGAGTCAGAAAGTTAACTGGCTCAGTCATTGGCTAGCAATGCTGGCTAGGATAGCCCCTATGCTATGCTTTTTTTTTAAAAACAGACTTACTGAGGTATATTTTGCTTAACAAAATTCACCCTATTCAGGTATGTAATTCAGTAATTTTTGGTAGATTTACTGAATAGTATGATCATAAATCAGTTGTAGAAATTTTTCATCACCCCATAAGACCCCTCATGTCCCTTACAGTTAAGCCCTTTTCCTCCAACCCAGGAAATCACTGGTCTAATTTCTTTCTTTATATATTTGCCTTTTTTTGGATGTTTCATATAGAATTCTCTACATTATTGTTCGAGAATCAATTCTCATCATGTTGATGGTTTGGTGGATTTGCTGATGTTTCTTTGTGCTCTCAACTAAAGAAGAAATATGATGGCCAACGTTATGCCAATATTTAGACAACTTATATGAAATAAACAAATGCCTTGAAATATACAAATCATCTAACTAAGCCAAGAAGAAATAGTCCTATGTTTATTAAAGGGGTTGGAATTGACTATCTGCGAGGGCTGCACTGGGGAGTTCCAGCAAACATTTAGGAAAGAAGATAACACCCATCCTAGATAAACTTTTTCACAAGATAGAGGAGAAGGAAGGGAACATTTCACCGCTCATTTTATGAGGCCAGCCTTACTCTGAAACCCAAACCAGATAAAGATATCTCTGCCTGTCTGCCTTGTGTGGCTGGGCCTGTCTCTATCTGGGAGGACGACCAGGCACAGTCCAGTCCCAGCCAGTCCGTCCGGGGAGAGCCATGCCTCTGGCTGGCCCGTGATGATCGTGGTCAGGATGGTGCTGTCAAGGCATCGAGTTGTGCAGGGCACGGCACTGGGCTCCCACCGGGGCTCTGGGATGCTGGCTTCATAGCCCGGTGCCAAGTGAACCCTTCCATGTAAGCAGCCTTGCAGGGTTCCAGGGCCAGTGTGGTCTGGGTCTTGAACTCTCCGGCAACTTCTCAAGCTCACTGGTGGTGTCAATATTGCGTCTTGTTGGCACGATCACGTGCACACTTTGTCCAGCTGAACCCAGGGAGGCACGTCCAAGTGTCCTATGTGGAGAGAAGAGGAGAAAACCTGTCATTGGCTGAAGACGGGCCCAAACTGCATCAATGACTGCTAATAATCCATTTCTGATGGACTTGATCCTCACATTATTACAAGTGTCTACTCACGCTTGGTGGCAAAACCAGGGGTGCTTGCTTGTATGTTCCTCATTTTCCCAACTCCCACCTAGCATGGGACTTGTCCCCATCTGGACTTACCTCTGCTCTTCTTACTGAATCCGTGACCCCCGCCAGCTCTATTATGTTATCTGCAGGGTCAGAGCCTCATCTGGGTGGTAGCCACGTGCCCCCCACGCCCCAGCATGGCTTTGACCCGGCCCCCCAGGACAGCAGAGGTGTGCAGATGCTGAGTACTGGGCACACAGGAGCAGACCGTGCCCACCACCTCCCACGAGAAGTCCCAGAGGTGATGGTGACCACAGGGTGGGCTGTGGGCAGAGCTGGTGACACATTGCTTGTGAGTAGTGGGAGCCCAGGAAATCCGAGGTTTGTTCCAGCTTTAGGAGGCAGGGGGGATGTCACAAGGTTCAGGACAGGGCACTGGGTCCTCTTCCAGAGCTGGAGTTTGAGGCCTGAGGCCAAAGGTGACCTGGGGTGTGTCAGGACCCAGAGAACAGACAGCAAGTCGGGTTGCTGTGGCTAAGATGCCAACATGGGGAGGGGTCAGGAAGCAGAGGGCCCCCCGGGCACCAGGAGCAGTGTGCACGCAGCCAAGTGTAAATGAGACATTCCCTGAGAATTAGGAGCACCCCTGGAGGGGGCCCTTGGACTCACCTGGGCAGGGACGCCTGTCTCACAGCTCGACCCCTCACCCCGGGCTGGGACTCTAGGACTCTGGTGCAGGCTTCCCTACAGTCAGGAAGGGGGGGCACTTTAACGGCCTGTCTGTGCCCTGCTGTGCTTCTGCAGGAGGCTGACTCTCTTGAGGCTGCCCAGACCCCCCCGCCCCGGTTTGCACTCGTGCGGCCCCTGGCCCCCCTTCTCTGTGGGCTGCCTCTGGGCGGGAGCCTCAGGACATCAGCCAGAGAAGGATCACTTCCTTTGGATGGACCCAGTCTCTGGCAGGAAGAAAATTTTAAACGGTCTGACAAATCAAGCCCTAACCGGAACCAGCTTGACCAAAGATGAGCAGTGCTGAGACCCAGAACAAACGAGCAGCGTGGGTGAATTCCTACATTCAGGGGGCGAGCCAGCGCTATGGGTGCTGACTGGGGCGGATTTGCCAGTTGGAAGGGACTTCAAGAGAGCCCTGATTCCGGGCTCAGGGTAATCATGGGTGTGGGGTCTTCTGGAAAGCTACAGAGCCTGTCAACTTCTCCTCGGGTCAGGGACTCCCAGGTCGGGGTGGGGGTGGTTCGCCGTGGCGGCTGTTACCTGCACTCCAAACCCACAGCCTCTCCTTGTGTGCCCTGAGTGATGTCCAGCCCCCGAGCGATGTGTGGGCCCTGCCTTGTCATGAGCACAGGCCCACATGGACGTGGTCCAGGCGAGGCCAGCAACGTGCCGCTCACCCTCCCTCCCTCTACCCACTCCATTATTCCACACACTTGACCCTCCGCGTGTGTCGCCGTGGTGGCAAGTGCGGGAGGGCCCATCTGCAGGTGAGGCAGGGTCTCACGAATGAACAACCTCAGCTGGGGACGATGCTCTTCCGCCCGGAGAACCCGACTGGTGAAGAAGCCCAGTGGCCCTTATGTCACCTTTTCCAAGCTCCGGTCCTGCTGGTGAGTGTCTGAAGGGTCCCTGCCTGTGTGTTCCCCAAAGGAGTTTGGGCCGTGGGCCTGGCTGCCCTGTCCCCTTTGGAGTGGCACCAAGGCCTGTGCCCATCACTGAGTCTGAGCCTGGACCCTGGCAGAGCCCCCCTCCGGCCGGCTCTTCCTGGAACACACTTTCTACCAGCTCTGGTAGAAGCTTATCAGGGAAGCCCGGCCACCTGCCCCGCCCTAGGCCCCCGACAGCCTGTCATCTCACTTGGCCTGTCAGCTGACCTGGCCTCCCCTTCTGAGTGGACACAGAGGCCCACCTGGGGGCAGCCCTGGCCAACGGGGTCCTCCTCAGCCTTCTCTCCCCGCTGGTCCACACGCGCCCCTGCGGCTGGCAGTCCTGGGCTCAGTGCCGGGTGACTTGGGCCCAAAGGGCGAGGACCCGCTGGTCTGCCCGGCTTTGCCCTTGGGGCCTGGCCTACCGGGAGGGGCGGGCTCGGGGTGTCTCTGGAGAGCTGGCAGCCTGGACTGGAGGTCAGACGAGGTGAGAGGGGCAGGCAGCTGCTGGTGGTTGCGGAGGACACGGCAGTGCCTGGGAATGAAGGTGGTGGATCCGGAGCAAGTGGGCGAGGGTCAGTCCCTACGGGAGGAGAGGCCAACCACCGTCCGGGCTGCTGGCTCCAGGACCGAGTGCGGCCTCCCAGGGGCCCCTCCCCAGTCTAGTCTCGGTTCCTGCACCCTCTGATCTCTGCCCACACACGGCACCGACTCGGAAGCCAGGTGCTCGGACCCCATCCATCTGCTGCGCTACCCCAGGCCGACCACTCACTCCCTGGTTGCCTCAGTTTCCCCACCTGGACAGTAGGTGAGCATGTCCTATGAGACTGTGAGATGGAGCAGGTGCTCCCCGCTGTCCCTAAGAGCAGGAGAGAGGACATCCCCACTCAGTGAGCCACCAGCGGGAGGCCTTATCAGTTAGTCCTCTACTTCTGGTCAGGTTAAACCCGCAGCCCTGGAGGTCAGGGTGCACCTGTCCTCCCCGCCCTCCCCCCACACACTGGACACTGCAGAGGCGTCCCTGGGGCGGCTCCTCTTTCCTGCTCCCGATGTGGCACCCACAGAAGAGCTATGGTGGCTCCCGGAAGGCAGGTAGTGTATGTGCTGCTCACTGGCCCGGGCAGCCCCGCTGTCTGGGGCTGGAAGGCGCTGGGGCTCTGAGCGAGCTGCGGTTGGCCCGGGCAGCATGGGCAGGGGGCGTGCCAGGAGCCTGGGCGCCAGAGAGGGGGTGACTGGCCAGCCCGCAGCAGGGACCCCAAGGCAGGGCTCCTCCCCTCCCTGCTCTGGGCCCACTCCTCCGTTCCCCGTGCAGGGGCCAGCCGGGTGGGGGGCTCCCATCCATCCCTAGCCCACTGCTCAGGGAGACGTGGCCACAGTCCCTCCCCCGGGGCAGCTGAACTGGCCGTGGCGATTCCCGTGGTGACACACTTTCCAGAAACCGGGCAGTGAGCTGCATTAGTCACTCGGAGAAAATGTTCCGAAGGTGGTCGGGTCCAGGTGAGTGCGTCACAGCAAATTTATCAGAAAGAAATGTGGCTGTTGGTGAATAACTGTGGAAACAAGCCCCACACCTGCTGCCAAATGGACCCTCGGTGTCTGGTGCTCGGTGCGTGGGAGTCTCCTCCTCTACCCCCTTGTCCCACAGAAGCCACTTTAGGCCCCAGGAGGAGGTCTCTGGGGGCCTTGGTGTGCACACCACTCCCGCCTCCTGGCCCTGGCATGCAGCTGGGTCCGGCCCCTCCTATGGCCACTTGGGGCCACCACGTCGTGCCTGCCACGTCACACCCACCACGTCACGCCTGCCACGTCACGCCTGCCACGTCACACCTGCAGGTGTGATGAAGCTCGCCAATCAGTAGACCTCAGGATGAGGTGACCTGGGTGGGCCTGACTGTGTGGCCCAGCCTTCACAGAGCAGTTTTCTCTGCTGGAAACAGGAAAGGAAGCCTGAGGGATGGGGAGCCCCAAGGAATTCAGGGTGAGGGAGGTGGGGGTTCTCGTGGCTGAGGTGGGGGGGCCCCCAGCTAATAACCGGGCCAGAAGACCTCCTCCTACAGCCGCAGGGATATAGGTGTGGCCAGTGACCCAAATGAGCTGGGGAGAGCGTTCTCCTTGCAGCCTCCCAATTGGACCCCAGCCCAACCATCACCTTCACGTCGACATGTGAGGATCCGCTGAGCCCCTGGCTGCTCAGCTAGAGTGTGGGCTAGGAGTGGGTGCTCCGTCCAGTGTGGAGTGAGTGGGAAACAAATACACTTCTGGGGGTCCCCTCCTGCCACGCCCAGGGGCACCATCCCCGAGCAAGGCCGGCAGCATCTCCACACTGCCCTGCATGTTTAGCCGCGGTTTTGTAGCCCTGCTGGACAGTGCCCCGCGGAACCCCCAGCTGCGGGCTGGCATCACCCTGACACTCACTGAATGTGCTCCTGGCTCCTAGCAAGAAGCTCACAGCTCTTCCCTGGTCAGCTGCTGGTGGGTGTTGGGAAGCCAGACATTAGAGGGTGTCACAGGTCCCATCTGGACCACCCTCCAGGGAACAAGAGTGGGTGAGGCAAAGATCGGGTGCAGGAGGTGAAGGTGCTCAGGCTGATGGGGCAAGGCTGGGAACAGGTGGTAGGTGTCCTCCATCAGGAATGCACCCCTAAGGCACACCCCATGGTACATTCACCCTGAAACACACCCCATGGTGCACCCACTGTACACGATGCCCACACCTCCCCATAGCACGCACACCCCATGGTGGACACACTCCACTGTACACTCCATGGTGCACGTCCCATGGCACACACCTCACAGCATATAAAGCCTTGCACACCCATGAAGCAGGCGCTGATTTGCTGTGAGCACAAGGGCTGCTTCTTGGGGGGTTGAGGGAGAGTGGTGTGGCTCGTAGAAGGGGCTCAGTGCCCCTCACATCCCCTCACATCCCCAGTGAAGACTGCTGCTCGCCGCTGCATTTTCCTGAAGGAGAACACTGGAGCGGGACCTGGGACAGGGTGTTGGGATCCCTGCCAGGTTGCTGCAGTGCACCAGGATCCCTTGTCCTTTAGGAGCTGACTGCACATGCTGTGTATGTGTGGCTATGCATGTGTGCATATATGTTTATGAACATGCACATATACATGCACGCACGTGTACATGGGCGTGTACTCGCATGTGCACGCACGTGTGTGCATGTCCATGTGTGTGCGTGTGCATGCGTGCATGTGTGCACATGTCCGTGTGTGTATGCACGCGTGCGCGTGTCCATGTGTGTACGTGCATGCATGCACGTGTGCGCACATCCATGTGTGTGCGTGTGCATGTATGTGTGCCTGTGTGTACGTGCATTTATGTATATGTATGTAGACACGTGCTCTTGGCAGGGATGAGGCATGGTGGTGGCCACTCTCCTGGAGTCAGGGGAGACATGTTTGGAGCAGAACCTTCTAGAATACCCTGACTGGATAAGATTAATTGTGTGGCCAACACATGTTAGCCAGATGGAGCCGGGAGCTCACAGGAAGTAAAACTCCTTGTTAAAAAGCCTGTGTGAGTTGGATGGGGGAGGGTGGTGCTGGCTTCCTCTGAGTCACACAAAGGGTCTGTTTTCAATTACGTGTCCCAGTGGCAGAGAGACCGCCGTGTGTGGAAGTTGGAATCTGAGAGCAGCTATACAAAGCCTCATGTACTCCTTGGACCCTATGGGGGCCTGTGTCCTCCCCCTGCCCCGCTGCCAGCAGCACCCCCTGCCTCAGACCCCAGGCCCCAGTGTTTTTTCGGGGTCTGCAGATGCCCCTTCTCCGCTGGCCCTGTGCTGACTGTGGGAATCCCAGGAGGCTGTGGGCCTGGAGACCCTGCCCCCCCGCCCACCCCGAGACCCTGTCCCACCCTGGAGGCCCTGCCCCACCCTGGAGACCCTGCCGCATCCTAGAGGCCCTGCCCCATGGTGGAGACCCCGTCCCATCCTGGAGGCCCTTGCTTCTGTGCCCTCCACACTTCCCACACTCAGGTTGCTTTCCAGGCTCAGCCTGTGATGCAGGATCTTCTGGAACTTTCCACTCCCTGAGGTCCTTCTAGCCCCTCAGGGACTAAGATTTTGAAATATGAAAGTAGGAATAAGCCAATTTTCTCTGTTTTCCGTGTTAACTGGAGTCAGGGGGGCCAGGAGGTGCATCCAGTGCAGGGGGGAGGGGTGGCAGGGAGCCAGCAACACACAGAAACCATCCATGACTCTTTTGACAATGGTAACCCCCCTCCCCACCCCAGGGCCATGTAGGGCAGTGTGGTGGCTATCGGGGAGGAGGGAGTTGTGGGATGCTTGCTCTGGTACAGGGAGCATTAGGAAGGAGGCTGAGGGCCTTGGCCTGTTACTGGCTCTGCCCTTCTAGGCTGTGGGGCAAGAATATTGAGTATTAGCCAAAGGTTCTCCAGAGAAACAGAACCAATAAAATAGCTATCTGTAAAAATTTCTATCTATCAACTATCTATCTATCATCTATCCATCTTCTATCATCTATCTCTCAATATATATGAGAAGATGTATTATAGGGATTGGCTCAGTGGGATGTGGAGGCCTGAGGCCCCAGGACCCCTGTCTGCAAGCTGGAGGCCCAGGAAAGCGGGTGGTGGTGGTCAGTCCAAGTCCAAAGGCCCGAGAACCAGAGCTCCATTGTCTGAGCGCAGGACAAGACGGATGTCCCAGCTCAGGAAGGGGGAGAGGATTCACTCTTCTTCCTCCGTTTTGTTCTATCGGGGCCCTCAGTGTGTTGGGTGAGGCCCAACCACCTTGGGGAGGGTGATCTTCTTTATTCTGTCTACCAGTTCGAATGCTAATGTCTTCTGTAGACACCACAGACATACCCAGAAATAATGTTTTATCAGCTATCGGGGCGCACTTAGCTCTGTCAGACTGACACATAAAATTAATCACCACACATCCACCCCTTGTCAACTTGGTGCCCATACGTATCTCCTTAAACCATACTCAATCTCCAAATAAAGACAATAGAAGATCATATACAATTTTGCCTAGCATGATACAACCATCTGCATACAACTGAAAATGCATTAACCTTTTCCCCAGAAGAAGAGGTAAAGTCCTTGGGTGATGCTTACAGCCTTCTCCTTGATGTCCCATAGCTTAAAAACTACGATGCAAAATTAACAATACTTAATACTGATGGGAAGTCAATACATTTTGTATTATATGATAAGGGAATAAGAAAGGAAAGAAGACAAGACATTTGCTTAATATATGTGTGCATATATACACATACACAAACGTATCCTTTACAAGATACAGAGAAAATACTCATGGGAATGACAGCCTTGTTACTGGTCATACGGCCATAGTTGACATTCATAACTATCTTCTTCTACTCATTCTGCATTCCTTTTTCTTCAGCAAGCACCTCAACTAGTCATGATTCCTTACCTGCTGGGGTGGCCTGAACCTTCATTCCTGGGGGGTCTGTAGGTCATTAGTGGTCCTACCTGGATTGGGCTGTTCTGGTTTTCCACCAACCTTAATTCCAGGGCGTAGGAATACCAAGACATGCCCTAAGGCATCTCCTGAGTCCAGACACACTCTTCCCCACCTCCACTGTGGAGGAGCAGTCTGATCTTCCCTTGGTGGCTGGGATGAGTCACCCAGCCAGCACAAGAACTCCCTTCCCTGCCTTTGATGCACAGGCATGAAGCTCTCAGAGTGTCTGGGCAGCCGTCTGAACTTGCACTCCAGTGGAATCGTGCTATCTCCTGGGAAGTACTCTTCCTTCTGGAACTAAGGCTGCTCGGCCAGCAGAACATAACGTCACAGGACTAGGAAGCAAAAATTTTGCTACTAGGTCACTAGGGGTAATAGTGGGTGGCACTTCTTCCATTTCCACCCCTTGATTCCTGGACCCATGAATCTTGACTATGGGAGAGACAGCATGACACGTTCAGCCTTCTGGAGAACTTTGCCCCAGCCCTGAAAGGTGCTGCCACCTGACTGGCACCGTGATTGAGTCTTCACAAGGTCATGTCACTATTCTAGCAAAACAGCTGTTTTGGGCTGGGTTGGGGGCATGGCAAGGCCAATGAATCCTATGAGTATAGACCACAGACACACTTCTTTTGTTGGGAAGTGAGTTCCTAGATTGGAGACTGTACTGTGCAGAATGCCATGATGTTGGAAAAGACATTCTGTAAGTCCAGGGATGGTGGTTTTATCAAAAGCATTGTGCACAGGAAAAGCAAATCCATACCCAGAGTAAGTGTCTACTCCAGGAACGACAACATGCTGTCCCTTCCTTGATCAAGTGGTCCAATGTAATCAACTGCCACTGGGTAGCTGCCTGATCACCCAAGGGATGGTGCCACATGGGTCCTTAGTGTTGGTCTCTACTGCTGGTAGATTGGGCATGCAGTGGTGGCTGTAGCCAGGTCAGCCTTGGTGAGCGGAAGTCCCTGTTGCTGAGCCCATGCATAACCTCCATCCCGGCCACCATGGCCACTTTGTTCATGAGCCCATCGGATGATGACAGGGTGGCTGGGGAAAGAGGCTGAGTAGTATCTGCAGAAGAGTACATCCCATCCACTTGATTATTAAAATCCTCTTCTCCGGTCACTCCTTGGTGGTCATTCACATGGGACACAAATATCCTCACTTTGGAAGATAGAAGGCTATCCACAAATCTCTTCCCCAAATTTCTCTGTTACCAGTTTTCTAATCATGTCCTAATCTAATCAAAGTCCTTGGCAGTCCAGCCAAACCACTGGCCAGGGCCCTTTCACTGGATAATTGCATGTTAGGCCACTTCTCCTAACCAAAGTGGACAACCAGGTGCACTGCCTCAATTTTTGCCCATCACCCCTGTCCTTCAGGGATGTCCCAGAGTGGGGCTGTCGTGCGGTAGCTGTGTCCACTCCGAGTGGTGTCTGTACATTGTGCAGAGTCACCTGTAAACCAGGCTGAGTCTTCTCTTCTTCCGTCAGTTAGTCACAGGGCATTCCCCAAGAGGCCATAGGTGCAGGCTGGGAGAAAGAAAGTCATGTAGCGGGAGTGGGGGCCGTGGGCATTTGGGCCACTTGTTCACTTGAAGCGCTCGAGCCTTAAGGGCCCGCATGGGTCATGTACAACGGCGTCCGTGTGATGATAGGGTTCTGCTGTGCACAGCCAACGGCATGGCTTTATGAGGTGGGTAACACCCAGTCACTGACGGGCAACTCAGGCCACAGGGTAATGTGGTGGCCCCTGGTCAGTGCAGATTGTCTTGGGGAGAGTTTTACTTTAACATTATTGTGTTTTTTGGTTCATAAACATGGTATACCTTTCCTCTTACTTAGGTCTTAATTTCTCTCAGCAATGTTTATAGTTTTAGGGGCACATGTCTCAAATGGATTGTGTGAAATTTATCCCTAAGCTTTTCCCGTTGTTGCTGTCCTTTTATGCTATTGTAAATTATATTTTAAAAAATTATAGCTTTCAATTGTTTGCTGCCAGACTCTAGAAATACAATTAATTTTTTGAGGGTGTATTGATCTTGTATTCTGGGACTGTTAAACTCATATGTTCACTCTAGTAGCTTTTTAGTAGATTCCTGAAGATTTTTTTAAATATGCAATAATACTGTCTGTACGTTGAGACGATTTTACATTTTCTTTCCAATCTGTGTGCCTTTTATGTCTAGGCTTATGGTAAGGCTCGGCTGGTGGCGGGCACCCGGAGCGCCATGTTGGGTAGACACGCGGGTCTCCTCTGTCTTGGATTAGCACAGCAATCCCATCCTTGCCTTGTGCCTTTGCTTAAGAAGAATGCATTTAGCTTTTCACATTAAATTGACATTAGCTATAAAATTTTTCTGTGAATGTTCCTTATCAGGTTGAGGAAAATCCTGCTATTTCTGATTTCTAAGAGTTTTGATTTACATATAGCAGTTAAATTTTGGCAAATGTTTTTTCTACATCTATTAAGAATCGTATTTTTTAAATTATTTATTTTTTAATTTATTTAAATTCAATTAATTAACATATAGTGTATTATTAGTTTCAGAGGTAGAGGTCAGTGATTCATCAGTCTTATATAACACCCAGTGCTCATTACGTCACGTGCCCTCCTTCATGCCCGTCATCCAGTTACCCCCTCCCACCACCCCCCTCTCCTCCAGAGACCCTCAGTTTGTTTCCTATGATTAAGAGTCTCTTATGGTTTGTCTCCCTCTCTGATTCCATCTTGTTTTATTTTTCCCTCCCTTCCTCTATGCTCCTCTGTTTTGTTTTCTTAAATTCTACATATGAATGAAGTCATATAATTGTCTTTTGCTGATTGACTTGTTTCCCTTAGCACAATACCCTCTAGTTCCATTCACGTCATTGCAAATGGCAAAATTTCATTTTTTGGTGGCTGAGTAATATTCCATTGTATATATACCACATTTTCTTTATCCATTCATCTGTCAGTGGACATCTGGGCTCTTTCCATAGTTTGGCTATTGTGGACATTGCTGCTATAAACATTGGGGTGCAGGTGCCCCTTGGATCACTCCATTTTTTTAAAAGATTTTATTTATTTATTTGCCAGAGAGAGAGAATGAAAGTGAGGGAGCACAAGCAGGGGGAGCGGCAGGCAGAGGGAGAAGCAGGCTACCCGCTGAGCAAGGAACCCAATGTGGGACTCGATCCCAGGACCCTGGGATCATTACCTGAACCAAAGGCAGACACTTAACCAACTGAGCCACTCAGGCGTCCCTGGATCACTCCATTTGTATCTTTGGGGTAAATACCTAGTAGTGCAATTGCTGGGTCGTAGGGTAGCTCTATTTTCAACTTTTTGAGGAATCTTCATCCTGTTTTCCAGAGTGGCTGCACCGGCTTGCCTTCCCACCGACAGTGTAGGAGGGTCCCCCCTTTTCCGCATCTTCACCAACATCTATTGTTTCCTGACTTGTTCATTTTAGCCATTCTGACAGGTGTGAGGTGGTATCTCAATGTGGTTTTGATTTATATTTCCCTGATATTGAGTGATGTTGATCATTTTTTCATGTGTCTGTTGGCCATTTGGATATCTTCTTTGGAGAAATGTCTGTTCATGTCTTTTGTCCATTTCTTGATCGGATTATTTGTTCTTTGGGTGTTGAGTTTGATAAATTCTTTATAGATTTTGGGTACTAGCCCTTTATCTGATAAGACATTTGCAAATATCTTCTCCCATTCTATCGGTTAAGACAATCAAATTTTTTTAAAAAAATTATTCTATTAATATGATGACTTGCATTGTTTGATTTATAGATGTTAAATGAATCTAACATTTCTGGGATATATCTTATTTGATCACTTGCATTTGAAAAAATGTTGTTGGATTTGATTTTGTTAAGGATGTTTTCATCTATGCTTATGAGGGATAGTGGCCTGTAGGTCTTCATCTGTTGTGGATGCAAGGGCAATACTAGCATCAAAACATGAGTTGGTAATGTTTACCTTTTCTATTTTCTGAATGTCTGTGAAGATTGGTATTACTGTTTCCTTAAATGTGTGGCAGAATTCACCAGAGCAGCCATCTGGGCCTGGAGTTTCCATTTTGGAAGGTTCTAGATAATGATTTTAATTAATCTATAGGTGCATTCTGATTTTCTATTTTTTCCCCTTGATTTACTTAGGCAATTTGTGTCTTTCAATGAGTTTTTCCATTTCTTCTAAGTTGTCAGTTTGGGGGAGATAAAGGTCTTTATAATAGTCCTTGTCCTTTTAATGTCTGTAGGATCTCTAGTTTTGGACTCCTGTTTTACTCCTGATGTTGATAACTTGAGGTTTTTCTTCTTTAACGTAATCAGTTGATCTGGATGTTTATGAATTTTATTGATATTTTCAGTAAATCAGCTTTGGTTTCATTGATTTTTATTTCATTGATATCTACTCTTTTCTTTTTAATTTTCTTCTTTCTACTTACTTTTTAATTTTTCTAGCTTCTGAATGTAAGAACCTACATCTTTCATTTTAGGTCTGTTTTCTTTTCTTTTTTTTTTTTTTTAAGATTTTATTATTTATTTGAAAGAGAGAGAGAACACGAGTGTGGGGGTAGGGGCAGAGGGAGAAGCAGACTCCCCGCTGAGCAGGGAGCCCCATGTGGGGCTAGGTCCCAGGACCTTGAGATCATGACCTGAGCCAAAGGTAGACGCTTAACCGACTGAGCCACACAGGCGCCCCTGTTTTCTTTTCTAATATAAGCACATTATGTGTACATCTCCTTCTATACACTGCTTTAGCTACACCACCTGATATACTGGGTTTTCATTTTCACTCAGTAAAAAATATTTTCTGAATTCCTTTTGATCTCTTCTTTGACTAAAGTATTATGTATAAGAATTTTGTTTAATTTCAAAATATTTGGGGATTGTCCAGATACCTTTTGTTATTGACTTCTAGATTCATTCCACTGTGGTCATAGAACATGTTCTGTATGATTCTGTCCCTTTTAAATTTATTGAGACTAATTTTATGGCCCTGTATATGGTCTGTTTTACAGAATATTTCATATGCCCTTGAAAAGTATTTTCATTCTACCATTGTTAAATGCAGATTTCTATAAATGTCAATTAGGTAAATTGGTTAATGGAGTTTTTTACAACTTTACTGATTTTTTTTTTTTGCTTATATTCTATTGGTTACTGAGAATAGTGTTGAAGTCCCCACTGTAATTGTGTATTTGTCATTTCTCTCTTCAGGTCTGTCAGTTTTTAATTCATGTATTTTGAAGATTCTTTCGTTAGATGAATACCCATTTAGATTGTCTTCCTGATGAATTGACAATCTTATCATTAGGTAACACTTCTCTTTATTTTTCATAATATTGCTTGTCCTGAGTCTACTTTGTCTGATTTTATATAGCCACTCCAGCTTTCTTATGATTAGCACTTAAATGGCTTATCTTTTTTATCCTTCTATTTTTACCTGTGTGTTTTTGTATTTAAAGTTTCTTTATTTTTTTAAAGTTTATTTATTTTTAAGTAATCTCTATACTCAAAGTGGGGCTTGAAGTCAAGACCCTGAGATCAAGAGTCATATGCTCTACAGGCTGAACCAGCCAGGTGGCCCTAAAGCATGTTTCTTTAAATATTGTTGGATCTCGCATTTTTATGTATTCTGACATCTCTGCTTTTTATTAAGGGTATTTTGACCATTTCTATTTCATGTAATTATTGATATATTTGGGATTAAATATACCAATTTGCTAATTGTTTTTATTTGCCACATCTTTTTTTTGCTCCTTTCCCCCTCTTTTTCTGCCATCATTTGGATCGAGTATTTTTTAGTATTCTATTTTATCTCCTCTATTTGTTTATTAGCTCTACCTCTTTGTTTTCTTTTTCCAATGGTTGCTCTAGGGTTTACAAGATACATCTTTCACTTTCTTCTAATATTCTACTTCTCATGTATTTTAATAAACTTATGACAGTGAACTTCCATGTCTCTCTCCTGTCCTTTGTGCTGTTGCTGTTATACATTTCATTTATACATATGTTATAAGCTCCAAAGTACATTGGCATTATTTTCATTTTAAACAATTATCTTATAATTTTATTTTTTAAAAAGATTTTATTGATTTATTTGAGAGAGAGAGAGTGAGAAACAGCACGAGAGGGGAGAGGGTCAGAGGGAAAAGCAGGCTCCTCGCTGAGCAGGGAGCCTGACGTGGGGCTCGATCCCAGGACTCTAGGATCATGACCTGAGCTGAAGGCAGTCACTTAACCAACTGAGCCACCCAGGCGCCATTATGAAGTAATTTTAAAATGAGACAAATTCTTACATATCTGTCTGGAATACTCATTATTTTATGTAACTTTGAGTTTCCATCTGGTATAACTCCTTTCTGAAGAACTTCTTTTATCATTTCTTGTAGGTACAATTCTGTTAGAGAAGGATTCTCTTAGTTTTTGATTGTTTGAAGATGTCTTTATTCTGCTTTCATTTTTTAAGGTATTTTGCTAATTACAGACTTCTAGGTTAATGTTTTTCCCTTCAGTACTGCCAGTATGTTGTTCCATCATCAGTGGCTTGCATGGCTGATGTCAAGAAGTCTGCTTCCCTAGATGTAAGATGTCTTCCCCAGCCCTTAATGATACTGTCTTTTTCTCTATGACTGCTTTAAGGAATTTCTTTTTACCACAGTTTTTAAGCAATTTTATGATGATGTTCCCTAGCATTTATTTCATTTGTTTATAATGTGTGGTGCTTGTTGAGTTTCTTGTATTTGTAACTTCAAAGTTTTTATCAAATTAAAAAAAGTCAATTGTTTCGTCAAATATTTTTCTCACTCCCTTTGTCCCAGAATTCCAGTTACAACTATGCCTGATCAGTTGACAACGTCCCTTAGGTCTCTGACACTCTGCTCTTTGTTTTATGCATTTTCCTCTGTGTATTTCAGCTTGTGGTTTCCATTGCTGTTTCTTCTGTTTCACTGATCTTTTCATCTCTAGTGCCCAATCTATTTAAAAACCAACCAATGATCTTTTAAGTCAGGTATTTTATTTTGGCTCTAGCAATTCCCTTTGTTTCTTTTTAAATGTAACTTCCATTCCTCTCCATTCCTTCCATAAATGGCGGACCTGTGGCCAGAGCCCAGTATGTCTCACTCTGACTTCAGGACTCTCTTAACTTCGTTTGCATTCCTTTGAGTAGCTGGAGCAGCTATGGTACCAGCTGCTCAGGGTGTCAAGGCCGCACAGCCTGGCTCTTACTCCACTGCACTCACCACTGTCTTTCACGGGCCCATCTCCAAGCACTTGACTTCCTGCTTTCGGGACTCCCTGGGCCTTTACTACCAAACTCAGCTTGGGCTCCACCCCCTGCAACCCTAGGCTGGCCATCCTAGGTATTAGGCCTTCAGGGTCCTTTGTTAATGTGAGACAATGGAGAAGTGTGTCACCCCACCCAGAAAACAGATGCATATGTTATCAGTGCCTTAGTCCCCAAGGCCTCTTGTGCATTCCCAGTGAGGATGATGGGTCTCAGGCATGTGTCAGGTAGGGCAGTTGACCTTTGGTTGGGTGACAGAGCACATTCTGAGGCCTGGTCAGCCTGTATAGCCCTGGCACCTTCTTATACCCAAACCTACAGCTTTAATTAAATGCAAACTCATCTAGCCCTCAAAGTGTTAATTTCCCACCAACAGCTGTATCTTAAAGAGGAAGGACAAGGGGGCGGAGCAAGATGGCGGAGGAGTAGGAGACCTGGATTTCGTCTGGTCTCAGGAATTCAGCTGGATAGGGATCAAACCGTTCTGAACACCTACGAACTCAACAGGAGATCGAAGAGGAGAGTAGCAACAACTCTCTGAACAGAAAAGAGTCCACTTACTGGAAGGTACGACGTGCGGAGAAATGAATACGAGGCGATATTCGGGAGGATAGACAGCGGGGGAGGGGGCCTCCGTCGGCCGCTTCTGGCAAGTGCTAGAGCCGCGGAGCACAAAATCGGAACTTTTAGAAGTCGTCTCCGCTGAGGGACGTCGCTGCAGTGGCTAAGCGGGGGTGGAACCCTCCCGGGACAGTGTGGTCTCAGGACCCTCGGGGTCACAGAAAGACCGGGGGTGCCTGAGTGCGGCAGAGCTCCCAGGTATCGGAGTGGGGAAGCCGGCTGCAGAGACGGAGCCGAGGCGCGGGCTCTCAGCTCGGGGTGGCCATAGACTGTGATCTGCGGCCCAGTCGGGCCACTGCTCCTCCAGCAGGGACCCAACAAGCGGCAGATCCGGGGAGACTCCCCTCCCTCCCCCGGGAGGAGCGGCGCGGGAGCGCACCGCGGGGATCTGCTGGGTTTGGAGACTCCACACGGGGTCGGGTGCCAGAGATAGAAACGCCCGGCCCAGGCCGGGTGAGCACGGAGTGCGGCCGGAGACCGGGGACACGGGAGTGACCGCTTTTCTCTGGGGGCGCACTGAGGAGCGGGGCCCCGAGTTCTCGGCTCCTCTGGGGTGGATACTGGGAGGCCACCATTTTCACTCTCATCCTCCAAAGGTGTACGGAGAGCTTGCAGGGAACAAAAGCTCCCGAGAGAAAACCCGAGCAGATTCCTTAGCCCGGACCGACAAGGGTGGGGCAAATCCGCCTCCGGCAAAGATATTTGGGAACCACGGCAACAGGCCCCTCCCGCTGAAGATCAGCACGAACAGCCAGCCAAGACCAAGTTTACCGATCAATGAGAATGGCAGATCTCCAGTGCTAGGGGAATACTGCACATAGAATTCATGGCTTTTTTACCATGATTCATTAGTCTTTCAAAGTTAATTTTTCATTAACTTTTTTTTTGAATTTTTCGTTTTCCTTTTTTCAACTAACATCTTATCAATCCCTTTTTAAAAAAATTTTTTATTTTTCATTTTTAGAGTCATATTCTAACCCTTCATAGTAGTTACCCTTATTTTTGGCATATATATATAAGTTGTTCTCTCTTTAAAATTTTGAGATACAGTTTCTTCTAACAAATCAAAGCATACCCTAAATCTCTAGTGTATGGCTTTGTTCTAGTCTCCTGCCTGATCACATTCTCTCCCCCCCCTTTTTTTACTTTCTTTCTTTCTTTTTTTAATCCTCTTCTTTCTTTTTTCAAGCACCTTATCAATTCCTTTTTAAAATTTTTTATAATTCTCATGTTTACAGTCATATTCCATCCCTTCATTGTATCAACCCTTATTTTGTACATATATAAGTCTTTCTTCCTTTAAAACTTTAGGAGGCACTTTCTTCTACCAGACCAAAATACACCCAACATCTAGTGTGTGGCACTGATCTATGCACCAGCCTGATCATATTTGATCATATTATGTTTTTTTTCTTTTGTGCTGTTTTTGTTTGTTTTTATCTTTTTCTTTTTCTTTTTTCTTTCTTTCCCTTTCTTTTCCCCTCGTTTCAGGTCTTTTCTGATTTGTTTAGAGTATATTTTCTGGGGACGTTGTTAACGTGTTAGCATTTTGTTCTCTCAATCATCTGTTCTCCTCTGGACAAAATGACAAGATGAAAAAAATCACCTCAACAAAAAGAACAAGAGGTAGTACCGTCTGCCAGGGACCTACTCAATATGGACATTAGTACGATGTCAGACCTAGAATTCAGAAACATGATTTTAAAGATACTAGCTGGACTTGAAAAAAGCGTGGAAGTTATTAGAGAAACCCTTCCTGGAGAAATAAAAGAACTAAAATCTAACCAAGTCGAAATCAAAAAGGCTATTAATGAGATGCAATCAAAAATGGGGGCACTAACTGCTAGGATAAATGAGGCAGAAGAGAGAATTAGCGGTATAGAAGACCAAATGATGGAAAATAAAGAAGCTGAGAAAAAGAGAGATAAACAACTACTGGATCACGAGGGCAGAATTCGAGAGATAAGCGATACGATAAGATGAAAAACATTAGAATAATTGGGATCCCAGAAGAAGAAGAAAGGGAGAGAGGGGCAGAAGGTATATTGGAGCAAATTATAGCAGAGAACTTCCCTAATGTGGGGAAGGAAACAGGCATCAAAATCCAGGAGGCACAGAGAACCCCTCTCAAAATCAATAAAAATAGGTCAACACCCCGACATCTAATAGTAAAACTTACGAGTCTCAGAGACAAAGAGAATATCTTGCAAGCAGCTTGGAAGAACAGATATGTAACCTATAATGGTAGAAGCATTAGATTGGCAACAGACCTATCCACAGAGACCTGGCAGGCCAGAAAGGACTGGCATGATATCTTCAGAGCACTAAACGAGAAAAATATGCAGCCAAGAATACTATATCCAGCTAGGCTGTCATTGAAAATAGAAGGAGAGATAAGAAGCTTCCAGGACAAACAAAAACTAAAGGAATTTGCAAACACGAAACCAGCCCTCCAAGAAATATTGAAAGGGGTCCTCTAAGCAAAGAGAGAGCCTAAAAGCAGCATAGACCAGAAAGGAACACAGACAATATACAGTAACTGTCACCTTACAGGCAATACAACGGCACTAAATTCATATCTTTCAATAGTTACCCTGAATGTAAATGGGTAAATGCCCCAATCAAATGACACAGGCTATCAGACTGGATTAAAAAACAAGACCCATCAATATGCTGTCTGCAAGAGACTCATTTTAGACCCAAAGACACCCCCACATTGAAAGTGAGGGGGTGGAAAACCATTTACCATGCTAATGGACACCAAAAGAAAGCTGGGGTGGCAATCCTTATATCAGACAAATTAGATTTTAAAACAAAGGCTGTAATAAGAGATGAGGAAGGAGACTATATCCTACTTAAAGGGTCTATCCAACAAGAAGATCTAACAATTGTAAATATCTATGCCCCTAACATGGGAGCAGCCAATTACATAAGACAATTAATAACAGAAGCAAAGAAACACATTGACAACAATACAATAATAATGGGGGACTTTAACACCCCCCTGACTGAAATGGACAGATCATCTAAGCAAAAGATCAACAAGGAAATAAAGACTTTAAACGACACACTGGACCAAATGGACTTCACAGACATATTCAGAACATTCCATCCCAAAGGAACGGAATACACATTCTTCTCTAGTGCCCATGGAACATTCTCCAGAATAGATCACATCCTAGGTCACAAATCAGGTCTCAACTGGTACCAAAAGATTGGGATCATTCCCTGCATATTTTCAGACCACAATGCTTTGAAACTAGAACTCAATCACAGGAGGAAAGTCAGAAAGAACTCAAATACATGGAGGCTAAAGAGCATCCTACTAAAGAATGAATGGGTCAACCAGGAAATTAAAGAAGAATTAAAAAAATTCATGGAAACCAATGAAATGAAAACACAACTGTTCAAAATCTTTGGGATGTAGCAAAGGCAGTCCCAAGAGGAAAGTATATAGCAATACAAGCTTTTCTCAAGAAACAAGAAAGGTCTCAAATACACAACCTAACCCTACACCTAAAGGAGCTAGAGAAAAAACAGCAAATAAAGCCTAAACCCAGCAGGAGAAGAGAAATAATAAAGATCAGAGCAGAAATCAATGAACTAGAAACCAAAAGAACCATAGAACAGATCAACGAAACTAAGAGCTGGTTCTTTGAAAGAATTAACAAGATTGATAAGCCCCTGGCCAGACTTAACAAAAAGAGAAGAGAAATGACCCAAATCAACAAAATCATGAATGAAAGAGGAGAGATCACAACTAACACCAAAGAAATGCAAACAATTATAAGAACATATTATGAGCAACTCTATGCCAGCAAATTAGATAACCTCGAAGAAATGGATGCATTCCTAGAGATGTATCAACTACCAAAACTGAACCAGGAAGAAATAGAAAACCTGAACAGATGTAAAACCACTAAGGAAATTGAAGCAGTCATCAAAAATCTCCCAACAAACAAAAGCCCAGGGCCAGATGGCTTCCCAGGGGAATTCTACCAAACATTTCAAGAAGAATTAATACCTATTCTCCTGAAACTGTTCCAAAAAATAGAAATGGAAGGAAAACTTCCAAACTCATTTTATGAGGCCACCATTACCTTGATCCCCAAACCAGACAAAGACCCCATCAAAAAGGAGAATTACAGACCAATATCCTTGATGAACATGGATGCAAAAATTCTCACCAAAATACTAGCCAATAGGATCTAACAGTACATTAAAAGGATTATTCACCACGACCAAGTGGGATTTATCCCTGGGCTGCAAGGTTGGTTCAACATCCGCAAATCAATCAACGTGATACAATACATTAACAAAAGAAAGAACAAGAATCATATGATCCTCTCAATAGATGCAGAAAAAGCATTTGACAAAGTACAGCACCCTTTCTTGATCAAAACTCTTCAGAGTACAGGGATAGAGGGTATGTACCTCAATATCATAAAAGCCATCTACGAAAAACCTACAGCGAATATCATTCTCAATGGGGAAAAGCTGAGAGCTTTGCCCCTAAGGTCAGGAACGCGGCAGGGATGTCCACTCTCACCACTGCTATTCAACATAGTATTAGAAGTCCTAGCCACAGCAATCAGACAACAAAAAGAAATCCAAGGCATCCAGATCGGCAAAGAGGAAGTCAAACTCTCACTCTTTGCAGATGATATGATACTTTATGTGGAAAACCCAAAAGACTCCACCCCAAAACTGCTAGAACTCATACAGAAATTCAGTCAAGTAGCAGGCTATAAAATCAATGCACAGAAATCAGTGGCATTCCTGTACACCAACAACAAGACAGAAGAGAGAGAAATTAAGGAGTCGATCCCATTTACGATTGCACCCAAAACCATAAGATACCTAGGAATAAATCTAACCAAAGAGACAAAGGATCTGTACTGAGAAAACTAAAATACTCATGAAAGAAATTGAGGAGGACGCAAAGAAATGGAAAAACGTTCCATGGCCATGGATTGGAAGAACAAACATTGTGAAGATGTCAATGCTACCTAGAGCAATCTACACATTCAATGCAATCCCCATCAAAATACCATCCACTTTTTTCAAACAAATGGAACAAATAATCCTAAAATTTGTATGGAACCAGAAGAGACCCCGAATAGCCACAGGAATGTTGAAAAAGGAAATCAAAGCTGGCGGCATCACAATTCCGGACTTCCAGCTCTATTACAAAGCTGTCATCATCAAGACAGTGTGGTACTGGCACAAAAACAGACACATCGATCAATGGAACAGAATCGAGAGCCCAGAAATGGACCCTCAACTCTATGGTCAACTAATCTTTGACAAAGTAGGAAAGAATGTCCAATGGAAAAAAGACAGTCTCTTCAACAAATGGTGTTGGGAAAATTGGACAGCCACATGCAGAAGAATGAAACTGGACCATTTCGTTACACCACACACAAAAATAGACTCCAAGTGGTTGAAGGACCTAAATGTGAGATAGGAATCCATCAAAATCTTAAGGAGAACACAGGCAGCAACCTCTTCGACCTCAGCTGCAGCAACTTCTTCGTAGAAACATCGCCAAAGGCAAGGGCAGCAAGGGCAAAAATGAACTATTGGGACTTCATCAAGATAAAAAGCTTTTGCACAGCAAAAGAAACAGTCAACAAACCAAAGGACAACTGACAGAATGGGAGAAAATATTTGCAAATGACAGATCAGATAAAGGGCTACTATCCAAAATCTATAAAGAACTTATCAAACTCAACACCCAAAGAACAAATGATCCAATCAAGAAATGGGCAGAAGACATGAATAGACATTTTTCCAAAGAAGACATCCAAATGGCCAACAGACACATGAAAAAGTGCTCAACATCACTCGGCATCAGGGAAATCCAAATCAAAACCTCAATGAGATACCACCTCACACCCGTCAGAATGGCTAAAATTAACAAGTCAGGAAACTTCAGATGTTGGTGAGGATGCGGAGAAAGGGGAACCCTCCTCCACTGTTGGTGGGAATGCAAGCTGGTGCAACCACTCTGGAAAACAGTATGGAGTTTCCTCAAAAAGTTGAAAATAGAGCTACCATACGATCCAGCAATTGCACTATTGGGTATTTGCCACAAAGGTACAAATGTAGGGATTCGAAGGGGTACATGCACCCCAATGTTTATAGCAGCAATGTCCACAATAGCCAAACTGTGGAAAGAGCCAAGATGTCCATCGACAGATGAATAGATAAAGAAGAAGTGGTATATATACACAATGGAATATTACGCAGCCATCAAAAGGAATGAGATCTTGCCATTTGCAACGACGTGGATGGAACTGGAGGGTGTTATGCTGAGTGAAATAAGTCAATGAGAGAACGACATGTATCATATGACCTCACTGATATGAGGAATTCTTAATCTCAGGAAACAAAGTGAGGGTTGCTGGAGTGGTGGGGGGTGGGAGGGATGGGGTGGCTGGGTGATAGTGGGGAAGGTATGTGCTATGGTGAGCGCTGTGAATTGTGCAAGACTGTTGAATCTCAGATCTGTACCTCGGAAACAAATAATGCAATATATATTAAGAAAAAAAAGAAGAAGAAGATAGCAGGAGGGGAAGAATGAAGGGGAGTAAGTCGGAGGGGGAGACGAACCATGAGAGACGATGGACTCTGAAAAACAAACTGAGGGTTCTAGAGGGGAGGGGGGTGGGGGGATGGGTTAGCCTGGTGATGGGTATTGAGGAGGGCACGTTCTGCGTGGAGCACTGGGTGTTATGCACAAACAATGAATCATGGAACACTACATCAAAAACGAATGATGTAATGTATGGTGTTTAACATAACAATAAAAAATTTAAAGAAAAAAATGATTTACAAAAAGAAAAAAAGATGAATTATATATACATGACATTTGAGATATCAGTTATTAGGGATATTTGGTAAATTAATATTTAAAGATTCAATGCCTCTATCATATTATATACCAAAGTTTATTCCAGAAGGATTAGATTTAAATGTTAAGAAATTAGATATTTCATGTTTGCTAGGAAATTATATATTGTATCATTTAGCTAAATATAGTATTTCCTTATGATGTTTTGTGACCTATTTGTATTATATACTTTTCCTAATTTCTATTGTTTTGAATGTTTAAATTTTTCATCCAGGTTGTCCAGCTATTATTTTTTTCCTTTAAAAAATAATTTCAAATAACTAACCCTTGGAATTATACATTACTGGCTGAACTATCCTGAGTTGCTTGGAAAAATAAATGTTGCTTAGTTAAAAAAAAAAAAAGAGGAAGGACAAAGCCAACCTAAGGAGACGCGACCACAAATGACCCCTTTGAAAGATGATTGGAAGGTGATTGGAGACTCTGTTTTCAAAGAGTTCAGCAATTAGCAAGCAAGCCTTCTGTTGCAGATGCAAAAATGTCAGGGACTTCTGGATGTACTGAGAGCTCATGTGAGTGGCAAAGAGAAAGTCAGAGCTTTGAAAGAATCCTTACTAACACTTTTGGGCATTATCCAGTAAAGTCATTGGATCAATCTCTGGCACACTAATTCAATTAATCAGTATTTTTGATGCTTGAAACTATATCTCAAACCATCACGCATCTCCCTACACGCAGAGAGCCACCAAGCCCTATGAATTTTCCAGTCATTCATTTTTTATTTATGAATAAATATTTATTTATCTATGTGTTACATTTATTTATTACACATTCAAAAGACAATTATTGAGCACCTGCTCTGGGCTGGGCCCTGTGTTGGGCCCTGGAGATATATCAATGAACAACATGGACAAGACTCCTCTTCCTCTAAGCTCATCTGCAACTTCCTTGACCTTTTTGTCTGCGATGCCTCTCCGAGGGACACCAGGCACTACTGGCCACCTCCTTAGTTCCCTGTGAGTCAAGAACCTTTGACTGCAATGACAGCCTCACTAGTCATTAAAATAGTTGCAGCCTGACCCGGGCAGCTAAGTGCTGCCATCTGGCCTCTATTATTTTGGGGCCTCATCATCCCCTGGATATTAACAAGTCCAGCTCTGTGACCATATTTCCTACTCTAGCCCACAGAGGGGAGCCACCCCTGAACTTGTGAGTGATTCAAGTTCCCCCTCATCAGTTCATTTATGATGGCCTTGGTGGATGATGTGTCCTCTGGGTCATTCCGTGAAACATAGTCCAGGTTGATTTTCTGGGTAAATTTGTTTCTCATAGGATACAGGTTAGCAATTCTATAACTGCTTTATCTGAATATTAGGATTGAACAAATAAGTAAATGAATATGGGTGGTGGGAGCTAGGTTTCTCACTTTTGGGATGGAAGTTACAGATAAGTCAGAAAAGGAAACTAGAATGAACCCTGGAGTACTGGGTTGGAGTTGGAGGCATTGGTATGAAGTCATGTTTAGCTACACACACACACACACACACACACACACACACACACACACACACACACACACACACACCCGCAGATAGATGGCTGGGAAGAAAGAAAGCCGTCCTCAGCCATTTCATTGGGTGACTGGGAAAAAGAAAAGGCTCAGACATTTTGAGAACAACTGGGCACAGAGTCTGAGCACACACTATTACTCAAGACCTAAAATGTGACTGTGGCCCCTATTAGAGGAGGGCTTGCAGATAATAGAGTTGTGGCTAATCTCCAGCTCACCATGGGTTCACTGGGGCTACCAATCCACCTAGTGGTCATGTCCTGCCTCCTGGAGTGGAGAATCACAATCGATATACTTGGCAATGGGGTGAAGTCCACATTGGTTTCTTGAGCTGTGGGTTATAAGCTATAATAATGGAAACCTCTGAAATTGCTCCCCACCTCCAGACGAGACAGGGAGACAGAAACCATATCACATTCTAGAGAGGATGACAGAGAATAGTGCCATTAAAGACTAAAATATGTAGACTCCTAACATAGCTGTGTTAAATTCACCCAGTCAGCGCTTGGATGTGTCCTGGGGAGTGACTATAATCTACTACAGGAGTAACCAGCTGCTGTTCTAGATATGGTATTTTTGATAAAGTAGATTAGTAAGAACTCAGGTACATGGTATGTGGCCATTGATTTGGTGAATGTGTTCTCTTCTATTCCGATTAGAAAAACTACGAGAATCAGTCTGCAATCATGTGGGATGGACTAAAATATGTATTTGCTGTTTAACCTCAGGTTCTGTTACATCTATCCTCTGTCATAATATAGTCCAAGGAAATCTGGGCTGCCTGGAAATCCCACAGAACATGACACTGATCAGTTACATTGATGGCCTCCTGTTGATCAGGTAGGAGGAGAAAGAGGGTCTCTGGATCAAGCCCGTGCTGTCCACAGCAGTGAATCACACGCTCTCGGAGAAACATCTCTTGGAATGTTACAGGGCCTTGATGGGCAGAGCACTTGACCAGGGACAGCAAGTGACTATGTGTTTAAAACTCCCCATTTTGCGGTAGAGTCTGCTGGATTCACCAAGGAAAAGACTGCAAGAGGAGAGGAATTCTGGGGTAGAGGCAGGTACATGTACATTTGGGAGTGGACACAAAGTGTGAAGATGTTTTTTACCACTTATTAACACCCACCAGAAAACATTCACCACAGAAAAAGGCCCTAAACTACCAAGCCAACAAAATGTCTTGGCCAGTGACATTAGCCAGTCTTCATGACTAGTTACCCAGAACCAGCAGCATGATGGACATCTAAATGGAGGGGCCATGCTGGTAGAGATGGGTGCAAGAATATGGACTTCCACTTCCAAGGCAGATCCAGCTCTGAATGTCCCAGCTCTCAGCAACAGAGACCAGCACTGAGCCTCTGTTATTCCTCAAGGAGACCAACTGGATACTTGGTGGTAAGTCAACTACACTGGACTCTGTCTATCCTGGAAGAACTTGGTAAATAGATGTTCCAGAAGACATTTACCCTGCTCACAGAACCTCAGCCTGTAGGGCTGCAGAATGCCTGACCCACAGGCATGCAGGCATGGAATCTCACAAACATGGCAGCCAATCAGGGGCCCATGTCACAGTGAAGGAGCATGGGTGTGGGCTCATGACCATGGAGCCTGCTCGTCATACCATGTACTCTACCTCCCAGAGCTGGCCAGCCTCACAGAAAGCTGGGGCCTGTTTTAAAGGCAGAGCTGGAGCACTGGTGAGGAGGCAAACCCTCAGAGGCAGGGTACCCCCCCCTTTAGGATGCAGTGCTGCATTAAATTGGAGACATTAATATGGTGCTGTGTCCCCAGCAGAAAAGATATATGGGCCCAGGAACAGAAGGGTCCCACCTACCATCACTCCCACTGGCCCACGGGGAGTTTTGGGCTTCCTGTTCCTGCAACTCTGGGCTCTATGGGGTTGAAGGTCTGGTCCCCAAAGAGTCCTGTTGGACCATATGTCACAGCTGCCAACATGGGACTGTAGACTCCTATGTCCAGGGACCAACAGATGAGATGGGGAGTTGCCGGTTTAGTGGGGTAACTGCTCTGATCATCAGGAGGTAGGACAGACTTCAAGGTTTTGGGGGCTCGTAAGAACACCTGTGAAGCCCAGGTGATTCACATTGGTGCCTCCAGGCACTCCCTTTCCCCACCACAGCTGTGGACAGACACCTGCAGCCATGTGGTCTTCGGTTTATGCCAGCCCACTCCTCCAGGATGGAGGTTTGAGTCACGCTCCGGGAAGCCGTGGAGACCTGCTTAGGTGGTCCCCCCGCTGACCCTGGAAGCGTGGGAGTCACAGAGGAGAGGACGCACACAGTGCCTGGGGGGTACTGCCTGGGAAGCAGAAGTGACTGACAGGCCCATCTCCCTCCCCAGCCCCCGCCAAGTGCTGGGGCGAGGCCCATACCAGGGGTGCTCCCGTCCAGTGACCTAGCTGGGGGTGCAAATGCCTGGGGGTGTGTGAGGGGCGTGTGGCCTGTCTGAGCCTGTCCCATGTCCTGCCCAGTCGGCCCCTCTGCCCTGCACCTTCCCTGGCTGCCCCCATTCTCCACAGATGTTTCCCCAGGATGTCTCTTGTACCTTCAGGGCATCTGCCTCTTGAAGGACATGAACTCTTGTCTATTTTCTTCTAATGGTAACATTTTTTATTAAGCCCATGATTTTCTTTATTCAGTGTTTTTGAAGGAAGTCTTTAAGTGGTTCGTTGCTTAGGGTCACACGGGACCTGGGATGAACCCTGTGGAGACTGAAGTATGCTCCTGTCAGAATTTCTTCACAGCCAGACGAGAGGAGGATTTACTCCGAGTTTGCATGGGTAGCTTAAGATCCAGACCCAGTGAGGAAGGCCACAGTAGGAGGAGCTGCAGATGGTTCTGGAAGGGAGCAGAAACTGTGTGCCAGCCAGGCGGCTAATCCAGGAACAGTCCTGGGGTCACCCTAACTGCTGATGTGACCCACATGCATAGGAGATAAGAGAGCCTGGGCATCATCTCTGTCCCATATAGCAGTGCCAGGCCTGCCCTCCCTTGGCCCTGGGCCTGGGTCCCTCACAGGGGGAGAGCCTCGGCTGGTCCTGACAGGCTTATCATTTATACAGTGGGCTCCAGGCTGCGAGACTCCTGGGCAGCCGCCCAGCCTCTCCCTTCCCTTCCAACCTGAACACATTTTTGAGGGGGGTGGGGAATTTCTAGCCCAGATATTTTATTTATTTTAACTTAATTTTATTTTTTTTAAAGATTTTATTTATTTATTTGAGAGCGAGACAGGCAGACATAGTGAGAGAGGGAACACAAGCAGGGGGAGCGGGAGAGGGAGAAGCAGGCTTCCCACGGAGCAGGGAGCCCGATGCGGGGCTCGATCCCAGGACCCCGGGATCATGACCTGAGTGGAAGGCGGACACTTAACAACTGAGCCACCAGGCGACCCTAGCGCAGATATTTTATAGGGATCCTGATTGGGAGAATTAGATGTTGCTTTTCAAATTACTGTTTTGCTTGAAATTCTTTCCCCAAACTTTACCATCAGCTGTAAAGTTACATGGTGCTCATCCTTGTATACACTCTCATTGGATGTATGGTAGGTGCTCAGTAGGATCACCTTTAGCAAACAGTAATAAGATACCTTGAGAGTCTTTTGCTATTGTCCAATCAGACAGGCCGAGAGAGGTGCATGGGTGTGCATAGGAACAAGGACTGTACCAAGGATTTTAAAACATGGAGCTGGGGCACCCGGGTGGCTCAGCTGTTAAGTGCCTGTGGGAAGCCTGCCTCTCCCTCTCCCACTCCCCCCTGCTTGTGTTCCCTCTCTCGCTGTCTCTCTCTCTGTCAAATAAATAAATAAATAAAATCTTTAAAGAAAATAAAACATGGAGTTTTTATAATTGGTTTGCTGTTTTGTTTCCTTTGGGTAGGACTAAGATAATGTAAGTTTTTTTTTTTTTTTTTTGAAGATTTTATTTGACAGAGAGAGAGACAGCGAGAGAGGGAACATAAACAAGGGGAGTGGGAGACGGAGCAGCAGGCTTCCCGCGGAGCAGGGAGCCTGACACAGGGCTCCAACCCAGGACCCTGGGATCATGACCTGAGCTGAAGGGGCAGACGCCCAACCGACTGAGCCACCTAGGCGCCCCAAGATAATGTGAGTACTATTGTTTTGCCAAGTAACCAAAGCAACAGATATTCTTGCCCTGTGAAACATTGCAGAAGGGGTGCAAATTTCCACGTGAACCTCTGTTAGCTCTCGTGGTCCACATGGCAAACGCCACCTGTCCACAGCTGTGTCTGCAGTGCCTCAGGAGACTAGGAGCTGCTCCAGCTCTTGAGGGTGGAGACCTGGTCTTTTCCACCCCCCATTCCCACCACATGGTGCTCTGCTCATAGTAAGTGTTGAATAAACACTTGGTTAATTAATGAGTAAAAGGGGGGAATTTGACTAAGATGCTCATATGTGTTAGCAAAGTTTCTGTGTTGTCAAGACTACATATTTGAGTCTCAAAACTGGGCAGAGATTTGGAATTCCTTATTTTGAACAAAAATAGAACAAGTCAGCAAAAAACAGCCTTAGTGAGGCAGCTAGTTCTTGGAACGTGGGTGCGTGGGGGGGCCTTCCCCACTGTACATGCAGCAGCTTGCTGTCAGTGGGGACCAGCCAAGTAGTGTGAAGGGTGGACTGGAGCATGGGAGTGGAGGTTCCTCCTTCTGACTTTGCCACTAATTTGCTGTGTGGCTTTCTGTTTGCTCCTTGGCTGCTTCATTTTACAATGAAACATTTGGAATAAAGGAACAATATTTTTCTAGCAACCGAATTCCGTGATATTTAGAGACAAGGCATAGATAGCCTATTCCACCATCAAAAGCTCTGGTGGTTTGAAGAGGAGAAGGCAAATGCTGTGAATTTGTTGTTGTTATTGTTGTTTTTATATTTAAATCATGAACAGGGTTGGGAGACACAGGAGCAGAGATGTTCCCCACGACACAGGTCTGGGAAGAAGCCTGTTCTACGGCGAAAAGGTAGCCATGGCCCTTTCTCCTTGGTGCCCTGGAAACAGGCATTTGCAGCTAGCTCTGCGGTGGGGGTGAGCACAGAGTGAGATGGGGGAGCAGGGGTTAAGTGAGAGTTAGTTTGAAGTTCTGGAGTCCAAGTCTTGCTGACTTTCCAGCCGTAGGTGTCTGCTGGAAAAATGTAGCTGGGAGCCAGGTGACGCAGCTGTGTGTGTTTGTTTTTGATGTTACCAGAGAAACAAGAGGGAAAAATTAAAAAATGAAGTTTCCACAAAAATTCAAACTGACTTCAGAAACGTCTCTGTGTGTGGAGCAAGGAGAAACAGTCCAATAATGGTGTGCTCTGTCCTGCCTCGGCAGCCCACACCCCACCCACACCCGGGCGTGCACATACACTCACACACGGGAAGTGGAAGAGAAAATTGGTTTTTCCATGCGGGGACCGGCTGCCCCCTTGTCTCTGTGCCAGCCACATGAACTCAGTCTCAGCCAGGGCAGGAGAAACACTGCACTGACTGTTAGCATTAGGTTAGTGGGTGGATTAAATAAAACCAGCCGGCCACAGAGAGACCCTGGTCTGCATTATTAAGTGGTTATAAATAGGAAGGGAGGGATTTGCTATTAGCAATTGAACACTGAGAATCAGGAGACGGGAAAGGAGGTGGCTGTGAACTCAAAGAAAAGGCGGAGAGCCAAACACCACAGGCCAGGGGGCCTCGCTCCCTTCCACAGGCCCCGATGTGCCTTGTTGCAACTTTGGGTTACAGGCTCTGCCAACGCCATCTCCAAGGCACACAATGGGGTGGGACCCGTGTCCTAACCAGGACCCAGAGTAAAGGGCACCGCACAAGCAGAGTGCCAGGCAAGCGGGCCTGCGGGTAGGTCTCGGCCCTGCCGCCAGCTGGTCACCCTGGGCAGCCCCTGGGCTCTTGTCTAGCTGTCAGGCGGCTCGTGGCTCCCTCTGGGCCTCAGCGTGTGCACTTCCGACACTTCTGCACAACCACCAGCACCATCACTGATGCCCTCCAAGGCAGTGTTCCTCAAAAAGACCCAGACACAGGGCCTGGCTTCAGGTACTTACTGTGGAGACAGTCTGCTTAGGCGCCGCCTCCCTCCCTCCCTCCCCCTCTTTCCTTTCCTCCTTCCACCCTTGCAGAGAAAATTCATAATTTTAACGATTTTAAGGTGCACAGTTCATTGCATCTTGTGCCTTCACAATGTTGTGTAACCACCCCTGCATCTGGTTCTGGAGCACTTTCATCACCCCAGAAAGAAAGGCTGTACCCGTTAGGCAGTAGCTCCCTCCCCCGCTCCCTCCCCCCCCCAACCCCCCAATCACCAGTCTGTTCTCCACCGCTATGGATTCGCTTATTCTGGACGACACATATAAATGGGATCATACAACAAGTGACTTTTTCTATCTGGATTCTCTTAGTGTGGCGCTTCGAGGTTTACTCATGTTGTAGCATGTATCGGTATGTATCAGTATGTCATTCCCTTAACGACTGGTAAGATTCCGCTGCATGGACAGACCACATTATCTTTACCCACTTGACCTCCGATGGGCACTTGGGTTGTTCCCACTTTTTGGCTATTAAAAAGAACCCTGTGAATTGAGCGTCTCTACCCCAGTCTCTGTGGGAGTGGGGCTATTTCTCCCAGTACTGATCCTGGACAAGCCCCCCGGCAGGACCCTCAGCACCCACGGCAGGGGCCAAGAGCAGCAACAAGGAAGCCCGGCTCCCACCCCCGCAGAACGTGGGGGCGCGTTCCCGGCTCAGGCCCACCTGACTTCCGGGGCGGGGCTTCCTCCTCCAACTCGGCAGGCCCTGTGGGGGCGAACTTGGACTTCCCAGCGCCTACTCCTGGCGAGGGCTGGGACTTCCACCGCCGGGCACTGGGGACCAGGACGTGCTTGCTGCGGGGATCAAACTCCGCCCCAGGTGGAGGCCTTGTTTGCCCGGCTTGTAGTGAGCGTATTTGGGATCGGAGGCCCCGGGCAATGCGGGGGCACGCAGTTCTTAAGCTGGGTCATGGGCATGGAGCCTCTGCCCTGGAGTCTCAGGCCGGACCCCGGCCCACTTCTTGGTCCCTGGGCCCGTGGTGGAGGCAGGTGGCCTGTGTGGGGCTTATTACGGCTCATAATTGGAAAAAAAAAAAAAAAGAAAGAAAGAAAGGGCATGAAAGCTACAGCAAATGAGGAAAGGAAAAGGCAGCGTCTACTGGGGCCAGGCGGAGGGCCGTCTGTCCGTCCGGTGCTGTGCAGAATCAGCCAGAAAACGGGACCCGTGCGTGTCGCTGGTGACCTCTAAGGCGTCGAGGGTTTAGCCTTGAAGAGTTAGACCCTCTTATGCAGGGATTTAGAATGATTCTGAGTGCTTGGTTGTTCCTCTATGCTGTTCTCGCAGCTTAATGAATGATACATTTCATAAACCAATGAGTGGTTCCTATTCTTAAAGTGTTGGTTCCACTTGGTTTTCTTTTATCCGAATTTTCATTTTCCTTTTTTGCAGACACTCCTTGAAGGTGGTAGGAAACAAGGGGACGGAGGGGAGGCCCAAGAGGGAATATGCCACTTTAGCTTTCTTCATTAGAACTCGCCAGGCTTTGACTGCATAAAAGAGAGGGGGCATCCTGTTTAGAGGACCGTGCCTGTTGACCAAACAGTGTACATTTGTATTTCCCGGTTGCCTAGGAGCTGAGGTGTCACATTTCACCCCTAGTGCCCCAAACTTCAAACCCAGTTCTCAGACAGTGTTCCTTTCTGGAAAGCCAGAACCAGAGTCCATGCTTTAAATAAAGGGAGCTGATCGCTACAGCTGGGAGTTAGAGACTTCCTGCCTGGTGTGGGAAAAAATGTGAGAATGTCTTGCAACAGCCAAAATAAGGGTCATGCGGAGGGCCTAAAGTAGTATGGGAAGGGAAGAGGGGTGGGGATGAGAGGCCCCACGGAGACAGGGTCTGTGTTGACAGCTAGTTGATGGTTTAAGGAAGAGGGAGAGTAGAGCATGGCTCTGAGGCTGAGGCCGGGATTATGGTGGAATTGGGACAGAACTAGGAAAGCCAGGAAGGAGGGAAAGCACGGACACAAAGGGTGGACTGTGGGGCAATGCCCCCCCCCAACAGCAACCCTAATCTGAGAGTTGGCGACAACCAGCACTGGAATTTTCCCATGGAAGTAGATGCTCTGCATTCCCCAGGGATGGTTCGTGAGGTTCCACCTCATGGGTTCCCTTATGTTCTTCCCAATGTCTGAAATGCCTTTCCTACAATCTCCATCTATCGAAATTCAACCACCTCCCAAGACCTAAAATGATTTCTGAAACTTTTCCTGATACCATCCAAATTTATGTGGCTCCCTTTGAGATAATGCACAGGGTTTGGCAAAGGTGGATTCATAAAAGCTCAATAAACATTTATTTTAAATTGAATTAAGTTACATTGATTTCCTTAAGTGTTCCCACTGGGACAGGCTATCCCATCCATGTTGGTCAGAAGCAGAGACTTTCCACTGGAAATTCCCAAGGACCCGGCAGCCTGGGGTATGTGTGTGTGCTGTACCCCATCCAGAATGACTCACTGTGGTCACTCTGTGACCCATTTTCCACTGTGAGCTTTGGCTGAGTAGATTCTCATGATGCTTCTTTTTTACCATGGTCACCTCCTCACTGAAAAAGCAAGGCTAAATGAAGGATGAATTGGAAACAGTGAGCTTTGCCATGACACTCCTGAGGGTGGAAAAAAGGAATTGGAAGGGAAAAGGCAGGTCCCTTAATACTGTGGCATTACCTGGATTGCTCTTCTCCAAAATCAAATAACTTCCTCTAGCTCCTCTTGTAGAACGGCAAGTCCTGTGACAAATGGAAAAAGGAGGTTGGGTGGGTGGGGGCAACTTGTCCAAGGCTCCGAGACAGCGAGCCGTGAGTCCGGGATTACAACCAGAGTTCTCTGCCTCCGCAGCCGTGCGCTGTCGTGTCAGGGACAGGTAGGTTCTCCCTCTCCCACAACATCATGTAAGAATGAATTCTTAAGTGTGACTAAGTTTTTGACAAATGCTTTTAGCCCTGTGACCCTTTTACCTTCAGAGAGTTCTGGGACGAGGCGTTCTGCTCTCTCTGTGCCCGTTTGTGCCCCAGTGTGTCATTTCAGTGTCCTTGATGGGCTTAGGGGGTTTGGGGAAACATGATTTTCAACTGAGCATCATCAAACACTCCCTTTAATTAGAAACATAAAATATTCTGTTAATTTTTCAAAATTTAGAGTATGGGACATACAACTCTGCCAAGCAAATACTGTGAATAACAACAATATTGGATATTTTCAAGATGGCCTCATGTAAGAAAAAGACAAAAGTGAAAGATGACACACAAGCCTATCTGCAGACACACTAGAGGATGGGGGAGCTCAGGCAGCCATGGGTGTTCTAGCATCCTCGCCTGTAGCCTTTGGTTATTTAAAACTTGGCAATAAGGCAAAAGGCTAGCGATGTGCTGTTTCAATGTCATCCTGGGGCATTGTTGAACCAGCTCACCCAGGAATTATTTGAGACTGTGCTTGACATCACCATACCCTAAGGACTCAGTTTCTGTGAAGTTTCATGTTGGCTGGCGGGCTGTTTCTGGGAGAAATGTGAGTAACTGCCTGGTAGAAGGGATAACTGTAGAGGTTATGATCTGACTGCTCTGTAGGACATAACACTTTGTCTTTAATTCAGCACACTCACCTCAGAAAGTCCTTCCTGATGGGTGGACTGTCCCCGCTCCTCTGAGGCCTGTGGGAACTGGTCCTACCATCTCCCTGGCTGCTCATGAATGAGCTGGAGAGAATCTTTGCTATGTCTTCATCCCATACTTGTGTGAGAAGCATGTTTTTAACTTTCTGAAAACCATACTTTGACAGTGAAAATGTGCAAATCTGTGTGGGGACTTTGCAGCTATAAGTGAAAGTGGCCAGGCCATCTCACTTGCCTCATGAGCCCACAGGAGCTCCTGAACCAGCCTGGAGTAGAGAGGAGCCCTACATGCTGTCATCTGGATGTCTCCTAGGTACACAGATACTTAATCCAGGTCGTGACGATAGGTCAGACTTCTCTCTCCGGGGGAATGAGGAAAGCCCAGCTCCAAAGGGAAAAGCTTTGCTCTTTCTAGGAAAGAATGTTGGTTCTAGGCACAAAATCTCTTAAGGGGATTAAAGCTCAAAAAATGCACAATGTAATGCTGTCCCCCACCTTCCCTCCCTGCTACTGAGCATCTACGATGGGGAAGAAGACTTGTGGTCCGAGCTCTCATGGGGCTTGCTATCTAGGTGATAGAACAAGACACAAAGAATGAGTACCTTTCTTTAACATAAAGGGAGAAAATGTTATTTTGAAAATTGGCTGCACTTCAGCTGATAGGTTGAAGAAGGACAGAAGATTTCCTTGGGTTGGGGTCCCCTTCCTGGATGTTTAGACTGTGGAGGACAGTTCCTGCCCCATCTGTGCCTTCTGCTGCCCTGGGTGGAAGAGCACCATGACAGGGAGGAGTGGGTTGCATGGACGGTCAAGTCACAGGAGTGCTGAGCAGAACCCAAGAGGCTGGGGTCCTTGACGGGAAGAGACAGGAGCAAGGTTTCAGGGCATAAAGAAGGTGCAGGGGCTTGGGGGCTGGTTTCCAGGGTGTGCTATACTTCCCCTGGGCCCTCCAGATGTCCAGGACCATCGTGGTCACCCCAGCCCCCTGTCTAGGGTGTGCTCCTGGCTGGGTTCACACTCGGGCTGAGGCAGTGACCGGCCTGGGGGGCTCCCCACCCTTCACTGTCCCTCCCCAAACTGGACAGATTTATAGTCTCCTGGGGGCATGAGGCATTAAATAAACAGAGCCAGGCAACAAGACTAACTGTACCAAGTGAGCCCTATGGGGGCACTGATTCCCTGCCAGGCGTGTGCTCCCTGGGTGATGGGCGTCTGTGATGCGTGGCGAGCGTGGCCGCCCAGTCGCAGCTGCGGTGGAGCCCCTGCCTGCACCGGGCCCCCTGCTGACTTCGGCTGCTCTCGAGAGTAGCTCTGTGGTGCCCTCTGTTCCCTTAAGCCTTCCCATCTGTGACCAAACTGAGAAGATCGAATTCTAGCCATAAATGGAAACATTTCTAAGAGGCCCCAGTCAACTGCCAAATGAGCTGGGAGGTGACTAAGCGGCCAGAAGGAGGGAGAGAAGTTTCTTGGTGCAGAAGTGTGGCTCTCTTCCCAGAGGGCCAGCGTGTGACCCTCCCCCAACATGCCACCAGCAGCAGCGATTCTCAGCGCCTCCTTGTAAAAGGCGAACTTGGAAGATTCTCAGTTGGTAAAAGGAAATCTCAAGCTTGGCCACAAAGTCAGTTGAAAGTTAGTGAAAAGGGACTTTTCTTTTTCAAAGTTAGGTCCCAATGATGTTGGGAAACATCAGAGTGAAGCTATTTCTACATAAACTTACACATAGTATATGTGTACATACCACAAAACCATTAAACATCATCAGATTTGGTCAATTTAATGAAAACCAGGCCATGAAGATTCGCGACGCGCTCGCGTGCGACTACCATGGCTTCCGCAGCCACCCAGAGGAGCGTGGAGTGCGTCTCCTCCGCACAGGGCTGCAGCTCGGCCTCCCTCGAGGATCGAGGATCGCCGAGGGGTCTTGGGACACTGGACCCCTCGGAGGGTCACACGGGAAGGTGAGGAAGGGGAAGAGCACTCCTGGTGCTCACCCTCCCCTCCGTGACGGGGGGACCCCAGCACAGAGAGGGAGCTTGTGTTGGGTAACACAGGTAATGAGCGCAGGCCTGGGACTTGAAGGACACTCGGTTTCCTAGCCTCCTTCTTGTCGGATGGAGTCCTGAGGCCGAGCGGTGGCCATGGACTGCAGGTGGAGGTGATTTCCAGCCCATCCTGTGAACCACCTCCGTGTGATCCTCCACACTGTCTTTCTCTCACTGCCTAGGAGCGGAGGGCTCCAGAGACGGACCCGCAAGGCACGGGGAGGGGCACAGCCATCAGACGGAAGGATCCCGAGTCCCCCAGTTTCCACATGGATCGAAGCACCATCCTTGCCAACTTGCTCTGAGTCGTGGAGGGAGAAGCGGTGGCCGGTTAAGTGCTGAGCTGCTGGGGTACTAGAGTGCTCGGTGACAGCACCCCTGTCCCCAGGCCCTGCTTCCCAGGCCCTGAACTTGCTGCGTCCTGAGCACCGCCCTGCTGAGGCTCGGTGCCACAGAGGACGACGCACGGAGGTCATCGGGTCTGAGGTTCAACTGTGCCGCTGAGATGGAATGGATGAGAAACCTCAAGCAGGGGCCCAGATGGCCAAGCAGACTCTCAGGCGGGGGGACTGAGACCCCGCTGGAAGGCAGCCACACCTACGGGCTGCCCACCAGTGGGCCCAGAGTGGAGAGCGCAGGATTTGTGGAGCTCCTTCTTTACTGCAGCTGCTGCTGGGGCCCTCACTCCTGGCCTGCCCGGTGGGGCTCCATGGACACTCAGCGGTGAGCGGCCATGCTGGGCCTGTCTGGGACCTGCAGGACGGTGAAGACACACCAGTGCAGGGTGGGGGGCTATGCTGGGGACAAGCCATATTCCACTCAGAGATGGCAGGGTGGGAGAGAAAGGGGTATGCAGGCCGTGGGGGAGAGAAGCTGACAGGTGGCTCTGAAGTCCGGCCACAGGGCGCCCGGGACGGGCGGACAGCTCCAACAGAGACAGACCCTGGGGACAGGCTGGCCTTCAGGCTCTGGGGCTCCTGGGAATTGGGTTTGCTGAGGGAAACGTGCATTGCCACATCACAGGACACAGGTCAGAGGACCCTGCCTGCGGCTGGGCATCGGCTTGCTGCTTCTGGAACCCGTTTGCAGCATTCCAGTGCTTGGCTCCATGTCATTGGAGCCGACCCTACAAACTGTGCACCCCTGCAGGATGCCATGTAACCCATGAATTCAACCAAGTGATATATTCCAGGAATGAAAGCTAAACTTATCAGTAATAGTAGCATTAAAGGGGGCACCTGGGTGGCTCAGTTGGTAAAGTATCTGCCTTCGGCTCAGGTCATGATCCCAGGGTCCTGGGATTGAGCCCCATGTCGGGCTCCTTGCTCCACGGGGAGTCTGCTTCTCCCTCTCCCACTCCTTCTGTCACTCTCTTCCTCTCTCTTTCTCTCTCAAATAAATAATCTTTAAGAAAAAAACAATAGCATCAAAGAATGCACATTACTTAGGGATAAATCTAAGAAAATAGATGTGGGACCCACACACTGAAAACTAAGACTCATTGTTGAGATCAAAGAAGACTAGAGAGGCAGAGAAGTAGTCCGTGTTCATGGACCCGAAGACTTCGTGTTGTCAGCCTCGGAGTTTCTCCCAAATTGATCTTCAGATTTCACGTGATCTCAGTCGATCCCACCAGGCTTGTTTGTGGACGTTGAAAGTTTGATTCTAAAATGTACATGGAAATTCAAAACTTTGAATGGAAAAAAATAATCTCTAAAAGAAGAACAAAACGGGAGGTTTTGTACCACTTGATTTTTTTAAAAAGATTTTATTTTTTATTTATTCATGAGAGAGAGAGAAGCAGAGGGAGAAGTAGACTCCCCGCTGAGCAGGGAGCCCGATGTGGGACTCGATCCCAGGACCCTGGGACCATGACCTGAGCCGAAGGCAGATGCCCAACCATCTGAGCCACCCAGGCGCCCTGTACCACTTGATTTTAAGACTTAGAATAAAGCTATAATAATTAAGACTGCAGTGTTGATGTAAGGATATATCTATAATATATTAATATATTATGCTACATATAATAGTTAAGTAGTTAATTTAATGCAAATTACAATCATGGTGAGATACCACTGCACGTCCACTGAGATTTCTACAGTTAAAAGGTGACAATACCAAGTGTTAGCAAGGCCGTGGAGCAACACACTGACAGGGGACATTTAAAGTGGAGCAACTACTTGGGAAACTGGCCATTTTCTATAAAGCGAAATTTATGCTCGCCTGATGGCTGGACCATTCCTTTCCTGAATATTTCCTTAAGACAGGTAAAGACATGTCCCCATCCATATCTGTATAAGGGTGTTCACAGTGGCTTTATAACAAGCAAAAAGTGGAAACCATCCAGGGCGGTGGCCACGAGAGGATGGCAGGTGCCGTGTCCCACCCCCCATGCCCCATTCCCGCCATGGGCAGCTCCTCAGCTAGAAGTTGACTGAGCCCTGGTACTGTCTCTCTGCAGCAGCCCAGGGAAATCTCAGCAACATGTTCCTGAGGAAAAGAAGTCAGATATGGAGGGGTAGTGCTGTGGAGTCCATTCTTGTGAAATTCTAGAGCAGGTGAGAAAGTCACCTTTAGTGACTGAGAGCAGATGAGCAGTGGGCTGGGGCAGGGGCGAGGGATGCGTTGTGTACTCGAGCGGGGTGGTTACACACTGTGTGCATTTGTAAAACGTCACCAGACAATATGCTCAAAGTAATCTTTCTTTATATGAATTGTGCCTCAATAAGATTGATTACAAAAGTTATAAAAAGGCACCACTGTTTGGAAAGTGCAGGTGAATTCTGCCCATCCCCCACTGCAGGGATGGCTGTGGAGAAGCCAGCCACGGACAGCCACTGACTCCGTGGCACCCTGTAGGGATCCCATGGGAGTGTGTCAGTCACCGTGGTCTTGCAGCTCTTGCCAGACTCCACTTCCCAGAAGGATGGTGGGGCCGAGGTTGGGGGGAAGCATGGAGACGGGAGGAAAGGGGCTGGTGCAGGAGGGGAGAGGCACGGCGTGGGGCCGACGAAAGGACTGGGTGGCGCGGCTCTGCGAGGGAAGGGCGGGCGTTTTCTTTTGGAAAAAGATGCTGAGCAGGATCTGGACGCCCCTCACTCTGGGAGCCATGTGTCCTGTGACACGCACCTGTGGGATCCCCGACGCAGGTGCCCTGCTGGGGGGCCGCCCGCCCTGGGACAGTCACCAAAGGACTGTAGCCTCGGCTGCAAAGCAGCGGACACCTGTGGTCTCAGGACCCTATTACACTCCTCCAGGTTGTGGGGATTACCAAGACCTCCTGTTGGGACAGGTCACGACTGTCGATACTAATGGCATTAGAAATTAAAACAGAAATGTAAAAATATTCACTTATTCGTCCAGTGAATATCATGGGATAAACCCATTACATGTTAACATGCACAACATACTTTTAATGAAAAAACCCGCCTTAAACAGAAGTGACAGGGGTTGTCCGCGTTTCCAAATCTCTGGGTTCACACATGTACTTGTGTACTCAAACTGTGGTGACAGGCTGTTTCGGGTAAAATCTGTGAAGGAAATCTGGCTTCTTATGGACATGGAGTTGGAGCAAAGAGTATTTTGAGGATCTTTTCAGATAGTTGTGGATATTTTCGATATGACACCAAAACTTAGTAAAATATCATTTCTTAAAGATGTGTTGTCATGTGGAGTCTGAAACAAGTGTTTTGTGTGCCCGGGAGCAAGTGAGGGTGAAAAAGCATTATTATCAACCTTTAGTAGTATTACCAAGTATGTTGGCCTCACAGAACCCCTGAAAGGGTCTCTGGAGCCCTGGTACCCCCAGACCACATTTTGAGAGCTGGGTGCTTGCATCAGCTGGTCGGAAATACTCTGAGCAGACAGGGCCCGTTGGAGCCCCACCTGGGGCTGGAGAATGTGGATTTCTACAGAGCTCCCAGGTGAGCCCCGTGATCTGTCGCTTCAGGACACCCTGTCAGGGAGCAGGCACCCCAGGTGGGGAGAGAGGGAAGCTGGGAGTCACCGCAGGGAGGGACCAGAGGGAGCTCCTACTGTGAGACCCGGCTTCCTCCTGGAGACCTCCCCAGACACTCCCACACTCGCTGCAAAAGGGGGCTGGCACGTGTTGTCTCTAAGGTGGCACCTTGTTGGCCAGAACAGCAAGGAGGAAGGGAAGGGTAAGCAGAGAACATGCCTGGGACAGTCACCAAAGGACTGTAGCCTCAGCCACAAGGCAGTGGACAGCACTGGCTCTCTTAGAGGCCGGGGCCCCACCAGGAAGCTCCAGGGTCGCCTTCGCCTGGCCTCCAGGAGGCCTTGGATGGTTCCCCGCCCTTGACCCCTGGCTGGAGCTCCTTTTGTAGGATACAGATAACCAGCCTCCACTCTGCCTGACCCTGTTCAGAGTACCCACAGCGACCTGGGAGACCCGCCCTGGTTCCAGCTGGGCCCGGTGGGGGGCGGTCTGCACGGGTCAGTGGCTCCTGAGCCCCTGGTGTTTCTGCTTTCTCTCTACATTTTCAATGTGAGTCAGCCCTCTCTGCCATGTCTCCAGACCCCCAGCCCTCTGCGTAGCACCCCGCAGTGGAAGGCAGACCCCTGAGCTCAAGTTTGCAAGCGAAGAGGAGGGTGAGAGAGAGGGGAAGGGCCAGCGCGAGGCCCGGGAAACCCCGTCCTGTCCCGGGCTGGCGGCCAGTGTGCAGTGCAGGCTCTCTGCGGGAAGCCTGCGTGCCAGCCTGTCTGGCAGGCCTAAGGGGTTCCAGATGTGGGTCTCCACGTGACTCACGGAGGTGGCTGGGCTGCATTAGGCTGTCCCCAGGGACCCTTTGGGCAGCCAGGAGGATGGACTCTGCTGCACGTCCTCAATCTCTCCCGGCCCAGCGGTGGGCTCCCACGAGCGCTCCTAGGAGGCAGCAGGCCTGGGGGACGGGGCAGGAGGGGGTTCTCAGGACCCAGGATGAGGGCTGCGGGCCAGGCGCGTTGAGGCACCTCTGCAGGGCCGGTGGGCTGTGAGGTGGCTGTCAGAGCAAAGCCGGGCAGCAGATACGGGAGGCAAGAGGGAGGGAGGGGGCTCACTTTGCTGGCCGGTTCTGACCGCCTGGTTGTGGGACTTTAAATGCTGATTTGGGTCCTCTGCCATCACCTTTTTTTTTTTTTTAAGTAACACAATCATCTGTGCCACCCATTTAAGACTACGTGCGCCAAGCCAAACTAACGTTTCCTCCTCAGAGACAGGTAGTCTCCAAGTATGCATCTTGGATTAAACATTTTTCTGGCTGAGGGCGTCTGGGTGGCTCAGTTGGTTGGGCGCCTGCCTTCGGCTCAGGTCATGATCTCAGGGTCCTGGGATCGAGCCCCGCATCCGCGTCCTGGGATAGAGCCCCGCATTGGGCTCCCTGCTCAGGGGGAAGCCTGCTTCTCCCTCTCCCTCTGCCTGCCCCTCCCCCTGCTTGTGTGTTCTCTCTCTCTCTCTGACAAATAAGTAAAATCTTAACAAAAAATTCTTAAACTTTTTTCCGGCTGAGGAAGTGTACATATTTAAAAATAAGAGCAGAAAGCCTCCGAATAATAGGTCTGTGGGAAGAGGAGAAGGTAAATCCTCCCCACGGGGAGGAAGCAATAGAGATAGCTCTGCAGAGAGCAGGTCTGATGAAACGTTCTTGGAAGACATGTTCACATCCATCATCCACTGTGAAGCTGTCGGTTGGAGCGCCACGCTCCGGGCCCCCCCAGTTGCAGGGGAGGGAAGGGGAGGGAAGGGCGCTGACGCTTGGGCCCTGTGAATCCTCCGACATCCCTGTGGCGTTTGCCGGAATTTCCTCTGGATTTCGGACTCACAGATGTCTGGTTATGCAAGACTCATTCCCATTTTTGGCAAAGGAAGTTAGTCAAGGAGGAAAGGAGCGTCTTGGGCTGCCGGCCAGCTGGGCGGGGGTGGAGGCCCTGGGCGCCCTTTCTCCCAGGGACCGCGGAGTGAGGAGGGCCCTGCTCTGGCTTGGGAATGACTCTCCCTGGAATGTCTCTTTGGAGAAGGACGCCTTTCCAGATTCCTCCCTCATCCCCTGGCCGGACGTGGGTCATGGGCTCTTTCCTGAGCAGACCTGACTGCCCGCCCTGCCCTGGGGCTTTTCTGGAGCTGAGCCTTGTGGGGGAAGGTGGAGAAGGGTTAACAGGAGCCAGGAGGAAGGCGGAGGAGTGGCTGGTGGGTGGGCAGGCATGGGTCTCTGCTGTAGCGCAGGGTCTCAGGGGCGAGTTACGAGGTCCCAAGCAAGCCCACGGGGTATAAAAGTAGTCCTTAGAGAGCAGTGGTTCTCAGTGGGGGTTCATCACCCCCTGTGGTCATTTAGAAATGTAGGAGGGGCTTTTTAAAAAATTTTATTTATTTATTGACACAGAGAGAGAGAGAGCAAGCAGGGGCAGGAGCAGAGGGAGAGGGAGAGAGAGAATCGTAAGCGGTCTCCAAGCTTAGCCCAGAGCCTGGCTTGGGGCTAGATCCCAGGACCCTGAGATCATGACCTGAGCGGAAATCCAGAGTCGCTTAACTGACTGAGCCACACAGGCGCCCCATAGAAATGTAGGAGGGGCTTTTAAAAATAAAATTCTTTAAAATAAGATGAAAACAGAGGGAAGCAAACCATAAGAGACCTTTAACTCTAGGAAAAAAACTGAGGGTTGCTGGAGGGGCAGGGGGTGGGGGGTAACTGGGTGATGGGCATTAAGGAAGGTTAGTGATGTGATGAGCACTGGGTGTTTTATGCAACTGATGAATCACTGACCTCTACCTCTGAAACTAATAATACACTATATGTGAACTAAGTTGAATTTAAATACAAAATTAAAAGAATGAAAGCAAAAAAACAAAAATCAAATCTTTGAGGTATAGAATGTCTTGTGTATAAAGTTATACATACAGTAAGATGTACCCATTTTAAGTGTACAGTTTGATCATCTTGACAAGTTTATATAACTGTGTGACCATTAGCACAGTCAAGACAGAGAACGTGCGTACCACCCTGAAGGGAGACCTCAAACCCTCTTGCAATAAATTGCCCCTGCTCCATGCAATCGCTGATGGGTATTTTGTAATTACAGGTTAGTTTCCCATGGAAAGACAGTACAGGCTCTTCTGGCTTGTGTATGTCTTTGAGATGCATCCAAATGTAATCCCTGGGTGTTTAATCCTGTGATATATGACGGTTTGTTTATACAATCACCTGTTCATGGACATTTCCAGTCCATCGGCTGGTTGTTTCCAGTTTGGGGCCATTATGAATAAATCGGCCATGCACACTCATGTGGAGACTTTTGTGATGATGGGTCTTTGTGCTTCTCGTGGGTAAGTATGTGGAATGGAATGGTGGGGTCCCGGTTCAGTCTCCAAGAACGGCCAGTTTCCCGCTAGTGGCTCGTGAGGGTTCCCAGTCCTGCACATCCTCACCCAACATTTGCTGTGATTTTAGCCTTTATTGTGCGATCTCCTCACCCCTGTAACTTGCATTTCCCTGATGACTAACGAGGCGGGCACCGCTTCACACACTCACCGGCCTGCTGTCTGTCTTCTCTTGGGAGAAGGGGAGGGGTCTGTTCTAATCATTTGCCTCCCATTCTAAAAAACTTTTTATTTTGCAATAATTTTAGATTCACAGAGAAGTTGCAAATCTAGTACAAAGTTCCCATGTGCCCTTCACCCAGTTTCCCCAGGGCTAGTGTCAAACACGACATTATGAAAATCAGCACAAGCCCAAACCAGGAAACTGACATTGCCGCCAAACTACAGACCTTGTTTGCATTTCACCAGTTTCTCTCTTTTTCCTGGTACAGAGTTCATGAATGTAGAGGTTTGTGTAAAAAATCGGGGTGTAGAAGCTTTCCATCACCCCAAAGGAGTTCCCTCATGCCATCCGTTATAGTCACACTCTCCCTCAACCCCAACCCCAGGAAACTCTGACTCTGTTCTTTATCTATACAATTTTGCTAGTTTAAGAATATTATATTAATAGGATCATACAGTAGGTGATCTTTTGAGGTTGAATTTTCCAACATTATAATGCATTTAAGATGCATGCAAGTTGCTGCATGTGTCAATAGTCTGTTCATTTTTTATCTGTGTTATATTTTTTCAAAAATTTACTTATTTTAGAGAGAGAGAGAGGGAGACAGCAAGAGCCGGAGGGACAGAGGGAGAGGGAGGGAGAATCTTAAACAGACTCCCCGCTGAGTGGGGAGCCCGACGTGGGGCTGGATCCCAGGACCCTGAGATCACCACCTGAGCTGAAAACAAGAGTTGGACGCTTAACCGACAGTGCCACCCAGGTGCCCCGTCTGTTTACTTTTTAAGAACATTTTATTATTGACGTATACTTGACATGCACTTACATTAATTTCAGGTGCATGACTTAGTGTTTGGACAGTTCTATACATTATCAGCACAGTAAGTGTAGTCACCATGTGTCACCACACAATGTTCTTACAGTATTATTAGCTGTGTTCCCCATGCTGTGCTTTTCATCCCCATGACTCATTCACTTTGTCAGTGGAAGTTTGTGCTTCCTCATCCCCTTCTCCTAATCCCTTAACCACCCACCGCTTCCCTCTGGCAGCCACCGCTTTGTTCTCTGTATTTATGAGTCTATTTTATTTGGTCTGTTTGTTTGTTCATTTTGTTTTTTAGATTCCACATATGAGTGAAATCATATGGTTTCAATCTCTGTCTGACTTACGTGACTTAGCTTAATGCCCCCTAGGTCCATCCATGTTGTTGAAAATGGCAAGGTCTCATTCTGTTTGATGGTTGAGTAATATCCCTTTGTGTGTGTGCGTGCACGCACCACCTCTTCTTTATCCATTCATCCATCAATGGACCCTTGGGCGGCTTCCATGTCTTGGCTTTGTAGATACTGCCACAGTGAACATCGGGGTTCATGCATCCCTTTGAATTAGTGTTCTTGTTTTCTTTTTTTTTTTTTTAGTATATGTGCTGCCGAAGCGAGCACAGTGTTCTTGTTTTCTTTAAGAAAATGCCCAAGAGGAGAATTACTGGATCGTGTGGTATTTCTGTTTTTATGTTTTCCAAGATAGTTTCCTTTTTTTTTTTTTTTTTTTTTTTGCTGAGTAGAATTCTATTTCATGGATGTACCACAGTTTATTTACCTGTTGAAGGACATTTGCATTTCTGGAATAAACCCCATTTGGTCATAATTTATTATTATTTTTATATATTGTTGTATTTTATTTGCTAACATTATGTTGATGACTTTTGCATCTTTGTTCGTAGGGAATATCGGATTGCAGTTTTCTTGTTCTGTGTGCTGTCTTTCTCTAGTTTTGACCTCAGGATACTGCTGGCCTCATAAAGTCTCTTGGGAAGTATTCTCTCCTATTTTCTGGAAGAGAATAAGTAGAATTACTGTTGCTTCTTATTCAAATGTTTGGGAGAATATACTAGTGAAGCCATCTGGGACTAGATATTTCTTGTTTTGTAAGGTTTTTAACTAAAACTTCAATTTCTCTAGGAGTTATAGAACTTCTTAGATCCTCTGTTTCATCTTGAGTGAGTTTTGGTACTTGGCAGTTTTTGAGAAATTGATTCATTTCATCTAAGTTGTTGATTTTATGTGTGCATAGTTTTTTTTGTAGTATTTGCCTACTTTCCCTTTCATGTCTGCAAGGTCTGTAATTTTGATATCTCTTCTTTCATTCCTGACATGGCTCTTTCATTTCTATCTCCTCTCTTTTATTGGTCAGTTTGGCAAATTTTTATTGATCTTAACTGTCTCAAAGAACCAGATTTTGTTCCCATTGATTTTCTCCATTGTGTTTTGTTTTAAATTTCATTGATTTCTTCTTTTTATTTTTCTTCCTTCTACCTGATTTGGATTTATTTTGTTTTCTTGAGGTGGATTCTTGAGGTGAAAGCTTGGATTACTGTTTTGAGATCTTTCTTCTAACATTTAGTGGTAAAAATTTCCCTGTAAACACTACTTCAGGTGCCCACCACAGATTTTGTTATGTTGTATTTTCATTTTTATTCAGTTAAATATAATATTTAATTTTCCTCGAGCCTTTCTCTTGGTCCATAGATTATTTAGAAGTATGTTGTTTACTTTTTAAACAGAGATACTCCTTCTTAGATATCTGTTATTGTTACCCAGTTTGATTCCATTATGGTTAGAGAACATACTTGTCAATTCTCTTATCTTTATTAAAAGTGTTTTAATGATTATGAGTATCATTTATGTTGGTAAATGTAAATGAACACAAAAAGATGTTTGCATTCTGCTCTGATTGGGTGGAGTGTTTAATAAAAGTCCATCAGCTCTTGCTTTTGTTTTGGTTATTTGAACATTTTTTAGCATTCTATTTTAATTTATCTATTGCATTGTTGATTATATCTTTGAAAAATCTTTAGTGGTTTCCCGGCAATTACAATATGCATACTTAACCTTTCACAGCTTACTTAAAATCAATATTTTACCATTTCAAGTGTTTTGTAGAAATCCTACCACTACGTAGGCCCCTGTGCTCTCCATTCTTTATGTTGTACTTGTCTTGTGTTCAACATCCACACATGCTGAAGACTCAGTGAGACAATGCTACAGTATTTGCTTTTAATCATCAAACATATTTTAAAGAACTGAAGTGGAGAAGAAGCCTATTAGCATGTTCATTGCTCTTCCTCTCTCAGTTTTCCTTATGTCTGAAAAACTTTTAGCCACTGTTTTAGGGAATATTTGCTGATAGCAAATTATCTTAGTTTTTCTTCATCTGAGAATGTCTGTATATCATCTTCATTTCTGAAGGATTTTTTTTCTGTGTATAAAATCTGAATTAATGTTCTTTTCTTTCCATACTTAAAAAATGTGCCACTTTCTTCTGGCCTCCATGGTTTCTAATGAGAAATCTTTAGTTATTCCAATTGCTGTTCTTTTGTAAGTAATGTCATTTCTATCTGACTGCATTAAAGATATTTTTCTTTAGATATTCTAATGTCTTGAGTTTTCAGAAGTTTGAGTGTGAGGTGTCTGAGTGTGGATTTATTTAGGTGTTTCCTGTTTGGAGTTCATTAGCTTTGTGGGCCTGAGAAGGAGAGAAGAGTTCTGGCAAAAACCCTAGACCAGACCTATCTGCAGAACTGCATGTGAAGGAATTTAAGGTTCTGCAAAAAGTAGCTGCAGGAGCCCCAGTGGGCTAATTTTTATTTTTCAAGATATGGCTTTGTCAGTTTGGCCAAGTAGATGGAGACAATAGAAGTCCCAGGTTCTGGATGTGTGCTGTAGCTCCCATTGGGGGCCAGCCATTGGATCCTCTGGTAGATGAGCACACTGTTCTCTGGTCACTTGGACCACACATGGTGACTTAAAGGGCTTGAGTTAGGAATGACCCCTTTTCTCATCACTGATCTGAAAGGAGGCAACTTTAAACAGATAAAGTCAATGGGCATCATGTTGGTCAACTTCCCATGGATGCCTCCAAATGTGTAGAGCAGTTCATGCCCCAAGACTCTCTGTTGAGGGCCAGGCTAGAGTGGGAGTGGGTGAGAGAAGGTGTGCAGCAGTAGTCCACGGTGAGCTGGTCCAGGAGGTGAAGGGAAGGGCTGGCTCCCATGGGACAGAGGCAGACTGGTGGCACAGCATAAGATATTTTCACCACACAGACAGGTGTGAAGCACAGACGTTCATAAAATAAAGTCATGTGATGAGGAAGTGAGGAACTCTGAGTATTCATTACCTTTGTTTTTAATACAATTTTTTAAAATGTTTTATTTATTTATTCATGAGAGTCAGAGAGAGAGAGAGAGAGAGGCAGAGGCAGAGGGAGAAGCAAGCTCCCCGCCTAGCAGGGAGCCTGATGCGGGACTCGATCCCAGGACCCTGGGATCATGACCTGAGCCGAAGGCAGACGCTTAACCATCTGAGCCACCCAGGTGCCCCAATACAATTTTTTCAATTATAAGTTTATATAATTTGGTTTTTAAATAATGGCTGTGTTTAACAACCAGGTCTCAAAATTCCTGAAGGCATATCAATGTCCATGTGAGCTCTGGCATGCCCTGGGGTGTGCGTGCGGCAGTGGGAAGAACTTCCTGAGGGTTGGGGTGAGCCCGGGTTGCAGGACAGAGCTGCTGGGGGGTCAGTGGATGGGTGTGCCTCGGGGGACAAGAGGGAAGCTGGGCCCAAGACCTCATGCCTGGCTCCCGGTTTCTGCTGGGCGGGGACTTGGGGCCTTCTCTGCTGCTTGCTGACTCACTGGGTCCATGGCGAGATCTAGGTCACTCACTTTCTCGTGACTCACAGGTTGGCTGTTGCTGTCTCCAGGCTACTTCTGAGGGACATGGTTTAATGCTGACTGTCCCAGCGCCTCTTGGAGGCCCCACTCCTTCCTTACAATCTAGCCAGCTCCCAACCAGAGCAGGACGCGTCTGCATGGGCCAAGTCTCTGAGGATTGCTTGGGAATAAGCTGTCTGTGGCCATGAGGCCCTGAGCGAGGTGGAACCAGGGAGTACTCGGGCCAGGAATTGAGAGCTTCAGAGGCCCTGATGCCATCACAGGTCACTCCCTGACCACCAGCCTCCTCCCCATTCATTCATGTTTCTACAACCCTTCTGAGCGCCTGCTGGGAGCCCTTTCCCCTTGGAACATGAACGGGCACACTGTGGCAAGACTCAAGTCCTAACTGCGTCCTCCCAGCCACAGGTGGCCATGCCGTGAGGGGCATCCCTGGGCTGCTCGGTAGACGGGGAGCTGCCTTCATCATGGAAACTCCTGGATCATCGAAACAATGCAGTTTCTGCATCACCCAGCAAAAACCCTGGAAACATTTCCACTTTGAGTTCTAAACACACCTTTATTTGCTGTACACATTTAAAACAATTGATCTAAGAAGCATTTTCACTTTGTTTTAGTTAGCAAAATATTTATGATCATATAGCCAGTCCTGGGAAGTTATTTTTGTAGTAATTCCGAGTCAGACAATATGGGTTAACGTCCTGGTTCTGTGAGTCTGGGCTGGGTGTTCGGCAGTCCAGGCGGGGAGTGAAGCAATGCTTGCCCAGAGGTGGTTGAAGGCATGAATATGTGAGAAAAGAAGAGCATTTGGGAGAGGAATTGATTAGTGCACAGTGACAAAGGAGCTCATTTCTTAACTTGACATCTTTCTGGGTGTTGGGAGCAACAGAGGGGAGTCGGGCTGCCTCCCCGGACACTGGGAGAACCCCGAGACCTGCCATGGGTATGGCCCTGGCTCCCTTTCCTCGCCCTGAAGAAGGAAACGGTCTGGGATTGACGGGGCCAGCCAGAGGGATGCTTGTCCCTCTCCGTGGGGACCGAGGGCACCTGTGTCCCAGGGCAGGGTCACTGTTTGGGTTACAGTGTCCGGGTGGGCGGGCGGTGGGGGTGTCTCTGAGGACAGGACACGCCAGCCCATCACTGGGGTGGGAGGCCCTCGTCCCACTGAGCCCCTGCCCCTGCTCCAGGCCTCACGGTTTGTAATTCTTCATTTCGGGATTGTCTGACTGGCTTCCATCACGCCTCTAGACTGCAAGCTCAGGAAGGCAGGCTCTGTGCTTTCTCTCTGTCATGGGATCATTCCCCGTGGAACAGCCCAGCCCGCCCAGTCTCTCTGGCTTCCGTCCGCCTTCTCTGCTCTCCATCTGCTTGGACTTAGGGTTGCTTAAGAGGCTTCTCCCCCCAGGCCCCCTCCCGCCGACCCCCACAGCCCTATCTTGACAGCCAGCAGCCTTTGTCCTGGGAAAGCGGCTGGAGTCCTCAGGGCTGGGGCTGTCCTGCAGTGTCATGGACTCTCCTTCAGGAGCCCCGGGCTGAGCGTGGGAGGCCTGCTGGAAGCCGGCTGTGGTCTGTCCAGGCCAAGAGACCCTCCCCGCGCCCCCAGAACCGCGGCGTTCTGCGGAAGTTGAATGTTTCATGGGATGACGCCCAGACAGGGCTGTGGTTTGGAAATGGTTTGGGAAACTGGAGGAGGAAGGCATACTTGTGACGATTTCAGAGTCTGGTTATCTGCGCTTGGTCCTTTAAAAGCTTTAGGCAGAAACCAAGAGACTGCCCCTGCCTGCACCTGCTCTAGCCACGGTTCTGGAGTCACACTCAGGCGGGGCGCCAAGCTGGTGGTGGGCCTGGCTGTGCTGGCGTCTGCCCTGGGCCCCCCAGCTCAGCTCAACCCACCCAGGCCAGTGGGTGTAGGCAGAGCGGGCCCCTGGGTGCTGCCTCACCAGCTGCCCATCATCCTCAGCACAAAACTCCCAACAGGCTCCCCTCCTGGTCCCCTCGGGACCATTCGGGGCACCCTCCCTCCCCACTCCCCGGCTCAAACTCTGTTTCTGGGGCAACTAAACGTTTGTTCTTTCTGTCCCCCTTGTAGTCTGGCACTGCCCCCTGACTCCACACCCTGTCTTCAGCCCTGGACTCATCCCATGCCTGGACCCCGGTTTTCTGATCTATCGTCTTGGGGTGCAGGCCGTTGGCAACGATGAAAGTACACAAGTTGACAACAGTAGGAAAGTTATTTGTTGCTCGTGTGTTTAGGCTTATTTGTAGCTGTGAATTCAAGGCAGCATTTCCACGCCCAGCTTGCCCTTGGACCGCTGAAGGAGACTTTCAAAAGCTGGTCAGCACTGGATGTGGCAGCCCACCCCCCCCCCGGGGGGGGGGGGAGCGTGCCCTGGGGCTCCCACCTGCCGTGCAGAGCGACTGGAGGCCCGGCTTGTGCTGGGGGCCTTTGCAAGGCCAACCCTCACTGCACAAAATTGAATCGCAGCCCCTTATGATGCCCAGGTGGTGGAAATCTCCGCAAACACTTCCTTGTAAGATTGTATTCAAAACTGCAAAGCCACCGCTTCCGCTGAGCCAGCAGTCTACACAGAATGTCCCAGGGATTCCAAACGCCCTCATTTCCTGGGGTGGACGGATACCGTCTATGCAGCTAACTCTGCATTGAGAATATTTGCCTTCTTTAAATGAGCGTTCTCTTTTATTGGACTTTTTAAGAATTTATTTTTAAATCTTCATGCAATAACAAAGGTGTGACCCTCTACATCAGGGCAAAGAATAGTCCCCTCATGCCCCCAAATTCCTGGTGTTTCGTGTCAAACACTGCCCCCCCTACCTGGCGACCCCGGACCTCGTCCCCACGGCTTAGCCCCCGCTGGAGCCCTGCGCTACCTGCCATCCTGGCTTTTTCCGCTCAGCCCCATCCACCTGGTTGTTGGGTGTGGCTTCCTTTCCGTGTTGTGCTGAAGCCCAGAGCTGTGGAGAGACACTGGGGCTTTCTCAGGGTTTGGTGATTATGAATGATGCTGCTATAAACATTCACGTCCAAGTTTTTGTTGTAAACACAGGTTTTCATTTCTTTGAGATTAATCCCTAGGAGTGGCTGTGCTGGGTCATACGGTAAGTGTGTGCTTAACTTGATAAAACTGCCAGACTGTCTTCCAGAGGGGCAGTCCCAAACTATCCCGCCAGCCACGTACGAGAACTCGAGCCGCTGTGCATCCTGAATGCTTGGTACTGTCAGAGGTTTATTTTCTGTTATTTTGTTTTTTGATTTTAGCTATTCTGTGTGGCGTGTGGTGCTATCTCACGTGATTTTAATTTGGATTTTCTGGTGATCAGTGATGTTGGACACCTTTTCCTATGCTCGCCTGCAATCCTCAATATTCCTTGGTGACATATTTTTAAACCACTCATTTTAATTGGGTTGTTTGCTTTCTTATTGCTGAGTTTTGAGAGTTCTTTGTATAACCTGGATACATCCTTTGTCAGATAGGAGATTTATGATCATTCTGTCCCCGTCTGTGACTTGCCTTTGTAATTTCCTAATAGTGTCTTTCAGAGAGCAAAGTTTTTAATTTCGATGGAGTCCAATTTATCAGTTCTTTCTTTTATCAGTCATGCTTTGGGTGCTGTGTCTAAGGCTCCTTATCTGACACGAGGTCGTACAGACTTCCTCGTTTTCTCCTAAGGATTGTGTGCACGTTCAGGAGCATGACCCACTGTGAGTTCACCTTCTCGTGAGGGGTGGTTCCCTTTGTCTTCTTTCTGCACAGGGTTGACCAGATGTCCCAGCACCATTTTCTGGAAACAGTGTCCTTTCTCCACCGAAATGCATTTCCACCTTTATCAAGGTTCCAATTTTTCAAGGGAGGATGCGAGTCCAGAGACAAGTTTGGTGGGGTTCCCAAGACGGCCATTGCCAGGCCCAGTTGTATGTCCCCTTCCTGGATCAGCAGAGGGCTGTCCGACCCTTCATGGCCTCCAGGGATGAGGGACCTGGGGGTGCACCAGCTCCCCTGTGCCTCCCATGATGGGTCTGCCCGGAACCTCTGAGTCCCAGTACTGGTACTGGGACACAGTACCCCTGAGTTGCTATCATATCTTCCCGCTCCACTGTCCTTGTTAGCCCAGTCCCTCTGTGCTGGGGTCCTCCTGCCTCTGCATCCAAGCAGCAGGCCCCTCATCCATGAGGCTTTCCCAAAGCTGTCTCTGCCAACCTGGAGCCTGGCCTTGACCTGGCCTGGGGGTGGAGCCGGCGCAGGCCACGTGCACCCAGCCATGTGGCCAAGTCCCCAGCGAGCCTCCCTGGACTGTGCCCAGCATGGGTGGTTCATCCCGCCAGTCAGTGCTGGGTCCCCACCAGTCACAAACACAGGCTGTCCTGAATGCTGTCCTTCGTCAGGGAGCTGGGGCTCTCTGTGGCCCTGGCCCACCCCCTGGCCAGCCTGGCTCTTGGCAGAGCCCATCCTTCCAGACGGTCCTGTGTTTCATCATGATGAGAGGTTTCCTGTAATTTTGGACATTCACATTGCTTCCAAAATTTGAGTAAATGTTTACATTTCAGACTAATTCCCTGGTAAATATTCCTAAAAAGAGTTACTGGCTTTCAGAGGAATGAACTTTTCACTGATGTTTGTGCCTATTTTTAAAAAAGATTTTATTTATTTATTAGAGAGAGAGAGAGAGAGAGAGCAGGGGGCAGGAGCAGAGGGAGAGAAAGAAGCAGACCCCCCTACTGAGTGTGGCTCCATCCCTGGACCCTGAGATCATGACCTGAGCCGAAGGTAGATGCTTAAATGACTGAGCTGCCCAGGTGCCCCTGTTTGTGCCTATTTTTAAATTAAGATCTAATTTCCACTAAGAAAGGCACAATCCTGAGTGTACCCCACCGGCACCAGATTAGGGGCGCTCTCCAGGAAGTGCTCCTGTCCTTGAAACCTCAGCCCCACCTCCAAGTAACCCGTGTTCCAGTTTCCATCACCACCCATCAATTTTACCCATGCTAGCACTTCATGTGAAGTATGAAGTCCCTGCTTCTGGATCCCACCACTCAGCACCACACTTCTCACACCGGCCATGTTGTGTGTGTCTGAGGTTCATCCTCTGTATTGTTCTGTGGTGTTCCATTGTACTGCCACACCTCAGCTCATGTGTTCCCCTGTTCCCGGTGTCTGGCAGTGAATGCCCGTGCATGATCCTTGTGTGGGCCCAGGTGCCCCTAGTCTCCTTTTTCCATCTTCAAAGACAAGAGTAGAGAGTTGAGTCCGCTGGTCTCTTCTGCCCCCTCTCCCATTTTTAAGGACCCTTGTGATTGCACTGGGTCCCTGGGAATAATCAAGGATCGTCTCCCTATCTTAAGGTTGACTAATCGGCAATCTTAATTCTACATTCAAACTAATTTCTGGTAGCCAGGTAACCTAGCAGATTCATAGGCTCCAGGGATTTGGGTGTGGATGGCTTTGGGGAACTGTTCTGCCCACCACAGGTATTTTCACTGAATATAGAATTCATTGCTTTTTTCCTTCCATCTCCTTAAAGATGTCATTCCATTGTCTTCTGGTTTGCATTGTTTCTGTTGAGAGATCTGTTTGAATGCTTATCTTTGTTCCCTGGAAGTAAAGTGTCTTTTTTATCTGGCTGCTTTTAATACTTTCCCTTTGTGTCACTGATTTTTAGCAATTTGACTGTGACGTGCTTTGATGCGGTTTTCTTTGTGTTTATCCTGCTTGGGGTTTGTGGAAATTTTTTTTTTTGTCTGTAAATTTATAGTTTTTATCAAGTTTTGGGAAAAATTTAGCCATAATTTATTCAAATAATTTTCTGAGTTTTTCTCTTCTCTCCTTCTGGAGCTCCGATTATGTTAGACCTCCTGTTACTAGGGTTACTGGGGTTCACTTCATTCTTTTTTCAGTATTTTAAATCTCTCTCTGCTTCAGTTTGTGTATTTTCTGTTACTATGCCTTCTGGTTCACTGATCCTTTATTTAGTGTTTGAGATGCTATTATATCCATTCAGTGAATTTTTCAATTTGAATATTGTATTTTTAGCTCCAGAAATTCCATTTGACTCTTTTTAATAGCCTCCACTTCTCTTATTGTGTTCATGTTTTCTTTAAAGTACGCTCAGCTTGGAGCGACCTAAGAGCCCCTCAGCCAGCCTGGTGGAGACTCACGGTATTCATGCACTGCTTACTGTTCAGCAGCAGATTCAAAGCCCCTCTCCAGTGTTCTGGAGCCTTTTCTCTGCATAGCTCCTTCTCTGGAATTCTGCCCTGAAAATTCTTGCATCGGTCTTCCCAAACTCTGCTTTGTCTCCTCAGCTCAACGGGACTGTTTTCTGATGGACTTTTCTCTCCTTGCACGGGGGTTCAAACAGGCCCCAGAGAGCAGGGAGAACTAGCTTTGTGTTTGAGAACCCTTCGATTCTAACTCTCATGCCAACCCACTCTGTGGTTTAAAGGTTTCAGGTTTCTTTGTACCCCAGGAGAGTCCTTCTGCCTTCAGAGGCCTGTTTTCCTTTCGCCTATGTTCAGATTTGAAAATGCACTCAGGGGCAAAAGTGGCTACATGTTCCCCAGTAAAGGCTCATCACTCTCTGGAACTGCATTATTTTAACTTCTTTGTCTCCACAGCTCTACCTGGTTTTATATTTTTGCTTCTTAGCATGTCCAGTGTTTTCTGTCATTACCAGAGGAGGTATGATCTGTCATGACCAACTACCTTCTAACAGGAAGCAGGACACTTGGCATACATTTTTAAAGTATCTTGATACAGATTATCTAATTGCTTCCAGAAAAACTGAGCTAGTGTGCATGTGTGCGAGTGTGTACCCATCTTACCGAGTCCTTGTGAGCACTGCGTATTATTATCTGTGCTTTGTACTTCTGACCAACAAATCTTATTCTTTCATACACTTAATGGGCATTTCTATTTTTTTTTAGTGCTTTTTATTTACTTTTTGGGATAATTATGCCTTTATTATTGGTTTATAAGATCTCTATGTGATTGGGTATTAAGTTTATCTCAAAAGATTACACATATTACACATGAACACATTTTTCTTGAACAATGTTAAAACTCTGATACTTCTTTTTTTGTACCCTATTCTTATTTCTTTTTCTCAGAGGTAACAACTTTTAGCTATTGGATGTATAATTTTTTGCTTTTGTTTTAATGCATTCATTTATATATAAATAGATCTAATATAAAATTATTGATATTCAGTCACTTTTGTCTTATGAAAATGGCATTTTCATATGCTTCAATCTAATGAATAGTTGAAACTTTTAACTGATATGTTTCCATTTCTCTGACCTTTTATTTTTTTTTAATTGGTGACTTTTCTTTGTTTGTTATATATGTATGTATGTATATCTATATATATATTTCATTATACCTCCAAATATTTTAACTTTAATCACTTTGTTTTTGAATAGATTTATGTTATTTGTACCTTTTTGCTGTTACAGACAATGACAATGCAATCTTCTTTGTGCAATTACTCCTCAAGGAGATACACTTGTTAGTGAGATTATATTCATACCACGTTCTTTTAATTTCTATAGCTTTATATGTTTTGATAACCAATTAAGTTCTTTTGCTTCAAAATTTTTCTGGCAATCATTTTCTGTTTTCTCACTGAGATAAACTTGAGAATTAGCATGTTGGTTTAGGATTCCATGAAACTTCTAGACTTAAATTTGACTAGGAATTGACATCTTCATGATGCTGAGTTTTCTCAACCAGGAGTGGTATGTTTCTTTATTTATTTAGGTGTTTTATATTCATTCATAAAAGTTTGTAGGCATTACACTTTTTAAATTATATCTTCTTAGTTATTTTGTTTATTTGCTATTGCAAATGGGATCTGTTTTTTCCATTTTACTAATTTTATAGTTGTATTTTTCAACATAGTTATCCAATTTTTAAAAGATTTTATTTATTTATTTATTTATTTATTTATTTATTTATTTATTTATTTATTTAAGAGAGAGAGGGAGAGAGAGCAGGAGGAGGAGAAGAGGAGCAGGGATAAAGCAGACACCCGTTGAGCACTGAGCGTAGACCCTGATGTGGAACTTGATCCCACAACCCTGATATCATGACCTGAGCTAAATCAACAGTCAGACACTTAACTGACTGAGCCACCCAGGTGCCCCCATAGTTACCCAGTTTTTGAAAAAAATGGACATCTGGTTCCTATTGGTTTCTAATGACAGTATTATGGACTAGGTTTCTGGGATATCTATTTTATTGGACTACATTTTTTTCAAGATAGGTCCAGAAGGAGCTGAGATTTAAAAAATCCATGACAAGAAACTGTGGCTTTCAAAGCACTGCCCACTTAACAAAGATTTATTTCATGCTTACTCTGCACTGGGCTATTTGCAGGACCAAGCAAGGACAGGGTCGTCCCAGGGCTTGGGTCACAGGTTCTGTGATAGTAGGTGTCAATGATAGAGGCACAGTGGTCATGGGACTCAGAGCCCAAGATTCTCATTTCAGCTTGTGTGACCCGCCACCAAGCCACCAGACAATGGAACTGACTGTCCACACTGGAGATGATATGGTGAGGCCAGACTCAGTGGTATCTTTAAAAGTGTTCCATCAAGAGTAAAGTGAGACCCCTCCTCTTCCAGCCTGTACCACCCCCTGCTCTTCCCCTGAGCAGGGTCTATCCAGGTAGTCTCCTTCTCTTCCTGGATCTTGTTGTGAGGAATCAGTACTCAGAGGATACAAAAGGATGGGGAGAAAGGGACTTGGGCTTATGTCAGCTCCTATCATGTGATGTCCATGTCATGGAAGTTATCAAGTGACATTGGTAAGAAAGACCAACTAAGGAGCTCTGAAAACCTGCTACCATATAAAAACAATGCTCACACTGGCAAAAATTGTCAAAATCAACTTTTAAAGGGCTCTGAAAATTGGTGAAAACTTGCAACAATCTGAAGAGTGTTTATTCAAGTCAAACCACCAAATCTCAGTAAGAATGTGAGCACCGGAGAGTTTCAATTTGTTCTATTCCCATCCTTCTTTCCCTAGTTTTATGGTGGCCTTGAAAACCAATAACCTGGTAATAGTGTTGACACAGCAAACAGCCTAGCAGCCACTAGAAGGGGTGTGGACCATGTGTTTGGACCTCCCCTCAAACACCATTCTTAGAGAATTATTATTTGACCAGTCTGGAAGTTTCCTGGACAACCCCATTCACAATGCTTGTTTTCATTTTTTTTCTGACTCACACTTTATATACTGCAAAAAGCATTTTGCCCACGGGCACCTGTTGAAAACAAAAGAAATGAATGACTTGTACACTGAAAATGATAAAACATTGGTGAAAGAAATGAAAGAAGACATGAGTAAGTGGGAAGACATCCCATGTTCATGGATTGGAAGGTGTAATATTAAAATGGGAATACTCCCTGGTGTGATCTACAGATTCAACACAATTTCTATTAAAATCTCATCCACCTTTTTGCAGAAATTGACAGGGTGATCCTAAAATTCATATGGAAATTCAAGGGATCCAAAATTGGCAAAACAATATTGAAAAATAAAAACCACTTTGAGAGACTCACAGTTCCCAATTTCAAAGCTTACTACAAAGCGACAATAATCAAATCAGTGTGGTACCAGCACAGGGACAGACATCTAGATCAATGAAACATGACTGAGAGCCCAGAAACAAACTCTTACATTTGCAGTTGGTTGGTTTTCAACAAGGTGCCAAGACCACTGAATGAGGAAAAAATAATGTATTCAATGAATGGTGTTGTACCAACGGGATGTCCACATGCAGCAGAATGAAGTTGTATTCCCACCTCACATCATATACAAAAATTTGCTCAAGCTGGATCAAAGACCTAAATGTAAGAGATAAAACTATAAGTCCTTATAAGAAAACATCTTCATGACTTTGAGTTAGGTAATGGTTTCTTCAATGACACCAAAAACACAAATTACAACAGAAAAAATTGATTATTTAGACTTCATCACAATTAAAAATGTTTGTGCTTCAAAGGAGACATTAAGAAAATTAAAATGCAACCTACAGAATGGGAAAAACATTTTTAAAACATATATCTGAGGGGCGCCTGGGTGACTCAGTTCGTAAGTGTCTGACTCTTGGTTTCGGTTCAGGTCATGATCTCAGGATCATGAGATGGAGCCTGGTGTTGGGCCCCACACTCAGCGCTGAGTCTGCTTGAGATTCTTTCCCCCTTCCTCTCCCTCCTCCTCTGCTCCTCTCCCCATTCCCACACTCTCTTTCTCTAAAATAAATAAATAAAATCTTAAAAACCCATATATATCTGATAAAGGATTTGTATTTGCAATGTATAAGCCACTCTAACAACTCAATCAATAAAATGATTATTGATTAAAAAGGAAACAAAGGACTTGAATAGACATTTCCCCAAAAGGACATACAACTGAACAAGAAGTACATGAAAAAATACTCGATATCCTTAGTCGTAGAAAAATGTAAACCAAAGCCACAATGAGATACCGCTCGACACACACACTAAGATGGCTAGAGTAAAAAACATGGATAGTATTAAAATGTTGGCTAGGATGTAGAGTCATTCGGAGCTTCATACATTGCTGATAAAAATGTAAAATGGTGCGGCCACCTTGGAAAAGAGTTTGCTGGTACTTCAAAATTTTAAACAGAGACTTACCATATGGTTTAGCAATTCCACTCCTAAGTATCTATGCAAGAGAATTGAAAACACGAAAACTTCTACACAAATGTTTATAGCAACATTACTCATAATAGCCCAAACTGGAAACAGCAAAAATGCCCATCAATGGATGAATGGATAAATAAAAGTGGTGTATCTATGGGGTGGAATATTATTCAACCATAAAAAGGAATGAAGCACTGATACAGGCTACAACATGGATGAGCCATGAAGACATGAAGCTCAGTGAATTCAGCCAGTCACCAAAGGTCACATACAGTATGATTCCACGTATATGAAATGCCCAGAATAAGGAAATCCAGAGACAGAAAGTAAATTGCTAGTTGCCAGGCACTGGGAGAAAGGGAATGCTAGTGGGTATAGGGTTTCTTTTTGGAGCGATGAACATATTCTGGAATTAGGTAGTGGTGATAGTGTACATCTCTGTGAATTTACTAAAACCCATTGAATTATACATTCTAAAATGGTGAATTTTTGGTATATGAATTATATCTCAAAAAATAAAGCAAAAAACACCTGAAACTGTAACCTTTGTTAAAAACAAAGAAAGAAAGGGCATAGAAGTTGCACATGCCACTAAGAAAATGTGGACTAGTCTACCAAAGAGTATAAAGAATTCCGTAAGCCTGCCTACCATCCCATCATACCCACTTTTAATATTTTTGTATATAACCTTCCATAATTATCTCTATGCATGCATACCTCTGCACATCCATGTACTGTTTTTAAAAGTGTGACACTTCGCAGGCACCTGTTTGTAACTTGCTTTTTTTCCATGTATCAGTGTAAAATGATATAATACAAAATGCTTTTATTTCAATAAATATATATATTTTTTAAAAAAGGTAAAAAAGTAAAGTGAGCTCCATACAAGGACAAAGTCCACAGCAGAGGGTAGGCCTCCCAGCTTACTAAGCCCCACTGGCTTCAGTCTGCAAAGGGCAGGACTGATGTCCCAGGAAAGTGGGGCCCACTAAGGGGGTCTAAACCCAAGGAAGGTGGAGGGTGCCCTGGCCCGAGAGCAGGTTCTAGTGGGTTTCAGCATCTCTGGAGGGTGCTGCGGCCTGGGGCTCTGTCATCGGGGGACGCAGCCTCTGTGCTGGGGTGAGGACACGGGAAGGAGCCCAGTGTACAGTCCAGAGTGCTCTAGGGTGACGGCAAAATATCTTCATTTCTCATGAAATGGGAGGATTAAAACGTCATCAAAAACAGAAAGAAAAAACAAGTAGTATTAGTCACAGGATGAGGCCCAAAGCACTGATTTGATGCTAACATCTTGGGAGAAGGGCTTTGAAAGAGTGTGGACTTACTGGCAGAGACAGAATCTAAATATTTAGGGACCTCCAGCACCAGCAGCTGGCCTGTGGCTCCCCCCGCACCCCATGTGGATAATTCTCATGAGGGGTCTGGGTCACCCCCAGGTGGACTGGTCCAGCCACACCTCCTCCTCAGCTCAGTGGGGACAAGGAGGTTGTGTCCAGTGTAAGGGTGGGGGGAGGCCTTGGCACGTAGCTCACCTGTCAGTCACCCTGCACAAGGTGTGTGTGTGCATGTGTGTGCATGTTTGCACATGTGCGTGTCAGTGTGTGTGCATGTTTGTACATGTGCGTGTGCGTATGCGTGCATGTTTGTACATGTGCGTGTGCGTGTGTGTGCATGTGTGTTTGCGTGCGAGTGTGTGCCTGTAGGACAGGTCCACTGAGGCACAAGTGGATGATGTCCCTGCTGTCAAGAACTGTCTCCTTGCTTGGGGCCTCTCATGGTCCCAGGGAGAGCACTGCCAGGCAGCTCCCTGTGTGGGCTTGTCTGGGCTGCAGGAAACTGGGGCATGCATATGATATATATATATATGTTGCTGGCCCACTGGTGACCCTCAGGTCTTTGGAGATGACTGAAGACCATGGCTGTAGGTGGTAGAGAAATGCAGGGTTTAAACTCTGCCTGGTCTCCTCCCCTGCCCTCCTTGGCTCGTGGCTCGGAGGTCTGACCCAGTCTGCCATCCAGGACTCACACCTGCCCTCCTGGTGGAGCGTCACCATGAGGGGTGAGGCTGGCACTGCCCAGCCCGGGGGCGCTCACCTGCCGTGTGACTGTCATCTGTGCCTTGGTTTCGCTGTCTGTAGGGAGGGGGCGCTGACAGCTTTCCTCCCCTCCCCCGACCACAGGGCTGTTTCAAGGGTGGGGTGAGTTAACAGGGGGCAGGGGGCTCAGGATGGGTTCCCGAGGCTCTCACGTGGCTGTCACCCATGATGTCAACATCCTTGTTATTGTTACCCCCAAGGGCACCAAGCCCAACTCAGGTCGTGCCTCACCCCATCGGGTGTCATGGAGCCCTAGAATCCCCCGCCTCGTGGGCCTCAGGTGTCGGCGCTTCTCTGTCCCCAGAGCAGACCCTTACTGTCCCAGTGCCTCAGGGGTCCCGTCCCACAGGCATACACATGCACCCTGTGCAGCCCCCGGCCTCAGCTCTGGGTAAACTCCAGGCTTCCCAGGGCACCCAACGGCTGTGTGGTTTTGGGAAAACCACCACCTCCCCTGGAGGGGGGCCCCCACCCCACCTGGAGGAAGGCCGATCAGAGTGCGTGAGCCTGTCAACTGCATGGGTGCGCGAGCGTGCGGGCTCCTTAACTCGGGGAGCCCACGGGACAGCCGTTTTACTGCAGGAGCGTTGAGCTGGGCGGTCGAGGAAAGGGGCCCCTCCTTCTGCGAGAGGCCCCTGGCTCCCAGAAAACCCCACATGTGGGCTGGCCAGCTGGGGCCCACGCTAGAGCGTGACCCTGGTGCAGGAGCTCACGTCGGGTTAGGGTCAGGGTTAGCACCTCTGAGACCAAGCGGGGCGGCTTCCAGGAAGGCAGGAGGCTCTCATGACCCAGACACTCCGTCCTGACGCCCGCCTGAGGCTGTGGGGCCGAGGGCAGGGTGCTCCAGGCTGGATCCCGGGGCGGTGGCGGGGGAGGCGAGCCCAGGGTTCCTCCTGTGCACCCCCCCGCCCCGGCTCCATGGGGCTTTGGGATCCTGGACGGTGGCTGCGTGGGGATAAGGCTGGTGGCCGCGGAGGAGCCCCTCCGGCCGCCCGCGTCCCCTCGGCGCTCCACAGGCAGGACTTGGCAGACGCCCCCAAGGCCTCATTTCCTTTCTTCTAATTCAGCAGAAATCCTTCTCCAGATGTGTTCTCCCCAGCATGTTTGTTTAGAGTCAACTGACATGTTATAGGGAAGGGATGATTCACGGCAGCTCTCAGCTCCTGAAGCCAACAGCGGCCGGGAGAGCCCCAGACTTCTGGGCAGGGGGTGGGGACCCAGCGCCATCCTGGGGGCGGACAGCGTCCACTGGCCAAGGCCAGTGCCCTGAGCTCGGGCTGGAAGGCAGGGTGACCTCTTGTCCCGGCAGTGAGCAGGATGCTTGGTCCTGGTGAGAGGGGGGCAGGGACAAGGAGTGGATCTCAGCCTTGTGGGGTCCACCTCACAGTGGGGGCATCCACCCCTCCATCCCGAGGGAGGCCACACCTCAGGCCACTTCTGGACCCTGAGCCGCAGGAGGGGGTGGGCGCAGCAGCTCTGACAGGAGGCGGGATGCCCCTCAGCCCCGCCCCCCCACCTCAGGTCATCTTCAGTGCTGTCACCACATGTGCTCCCATACACCGGGGCTGGCGTGGGGTTGGAATGTGAGCAGAAGACCCGTTCAGGTCAATGGCTCTTTCCCTCCGCCAGACACTTGGGAGACGGGAGGTGCCCCAAGTGGCTTGGGAGCGAGCCCCACTCAGGGCTGGGTGGCCAGACCACGGACACACAGATGAGGCGAGCAAGCAAGAGACAAAAACGAAACCTGCTCTTTTTAGCCCCTGCTGTTTGGGGATGTTTGTTTCCCAGCCATTTGACTGATACAGACGCCAAATGCCCCATACTGCAGAGGATGACCTGCACCTCCACATTGACAAAATAATTCTAGAACAAGGAGCGAGGAAATGACTTTGGTTTGGGATTTTGTGCACATTCCACATATTTTGTTTCATGAGGTCAAAATGTGCTATGTTGCGGCCACATCCCAGCAGTTGCTTCTGCCTGAGCCCCGAGGGCCATCGTCTCACAGGGTCCCTTCCCTCAGCCCCAGTTCAGGGGGCCCCACCCAGGCCCCCTGTGCGTGCCTGCACTGGTCTGGGCACAGTGGCGGGCAGTGAGGCTTGGTGGGGTGTGCCCTGGCTGCGGCTCATCTCTGTAGGCCTGTTTCCTCCTCCCTAAAACAGGGATTAAACCAGTGGTGGCCGCCTTGGGTCAATGTGCCTTTCTTACCTCAGCTAAGGAAATCCTTAGAACCGAGGAGCCTGGCACCTAGTAGGCTCTCAGGGACGGTCTGTTACTGTGGGGAGCTTTGTGCCAACATGGTGTCAGCTTACATGCTGTTTTAGCAAAGCATCCTGCACACAGAGACGGGCATGCGCGGCTTGGACCCCTGATGGGCCACCTCCCCGTGGAAACAGCAGTCCTGGGCCCCTCCCAGCCCGTCCCCACCCAGGGCAGCCACAGTATTCATTCCTCCAAGGCCAGGTTGTACTGTCTGATTGGGAACTTTGTACAAATGGAACCCTACATGTGTGGCTCCTATTGTCACGTGGCATCTTCCAGACCGGCTCTCTGCATTGAGGTCCATCACCGGGTGACTTCCCCTGTGGACATGCTGCCATCCGCTACCCCATCCAAGACGGGCACCCGGGACTCAGTGAAACAGCACCCGTGACATTTCTGGGGGTGCATGGGGGTGCGGGCTGGGTCAGCCCTGGGGGCATGGCAGCTGTCCCCGCCCACAGCACCACTGCCCCCACGGCCCACCCTGCAGCACCAACTCTCCCCACGCCGGGCCACAGTCATGGGCATCAGTGGCATTCGTGGTGGCAACGTACCTTGCATTTAAAGGCCGGGTTTGGTGGAACAGGGTGTGCAGTAACAGGTGGTGACAAGGGGGTCAGGGCTGGGCTCTGCACTCCACCATGTTGACTGCTCCTCTTGGCCATGCATGCAGCTAACTTATCTCGCTCCAGAAAGGAAGTGCCTTCCTGCATCGGGAACCCCAACGGACTTTGAGCACCCCCAAAGCAAAAACCTCCACGAGGGGAGCCCTTAAGGAAAGCAGGTATAGGAGGCTGTGCTCTCTCAGCAGGAGGTGGTGTCTGGCCATGGGGCCTCTGTCCTGCCCTCATCTGGGAATGTGAACCCACTCACTAGGCTGCGGTGTGACTGTTGGCCATGGCCATGCTGGTCATCCACCCGAAGAGAGTAGACCAGCCACGCCACAACTTAGAAGAGGGAGCTGGACAGTTCTGCCCCTGGGACTCGCCCCTCAGGTGCACATGTGCCCCACTCTTTTATCTGCTCAGGTGATGCAGCTGCAGGGTTCCCAGACTCCAGCCTCCCTGCCCCACACTCTTCCCCACTCAAGTGGGGACGCTGTGAACCCTAAGGTCCAGAGGCTGAGACTCCAGACCTCTGGGTAGAGGCTGGACCCACGCTTTCCTGTAAAGGGAGTAGAGACTTCCCTTCCCTCAGGCTCACTCAGGGGGAGGCATGCTGGGGCTGTCCTGCTGGGCTGAGCAGAGCCCTTTGTGCTCTGGTTGAAGGTTTCCACTGTCCTGGTAGGGATCGAGTCTTCCAGACCCCTTCCACTTGGAGGCAACACGTCAGCCAAAGAGGTGCAAGGTGGCAGGCGGGAGGTCCTGGAGGCTTTTGAGCCTTGTGCAGACAGGGGCGAGGCAGAGGACACTGAAGGCGCCTGCCTGGGGCCATGTCCATCAGGGTCTCCTCACCTGGGCCAGATACTGGAAATAGTTCTGGCCAGGAACTGGAAAGAACCCATGGTTCCCAAAGCACCATGTTAAAGAGAGTGGACCACAAATTCCCTTCTAGAATGTTTCTTTATATTGTTTTCCCTGTTCTTGAGTTTCTATTCTTTATTTATCAGTTAAAACCAATCTCTAACTGTCCAATTGTCTATGTGTGTGTACTTTTTTGTATGGTGTGAGGTAAGGATCTTTAACATAAGATATATTGTATCTGTTCTTCATACATCTTAATTTTTCTCTCAGTTTTTTTTTTACTTCTATTCTCTTCCATATCCTAGAAAATTATCTTGAGGTTTTCTTTGAAATGATCTGGTTTTCTGTAAAATCCGAATTACTATTGATTCTTTGCATTTAAAAAATGGAATATGTCAAACAAAAGTTACAGAAACAATGTTATCAACACCCATGGAGCCACCACTTAGGTTTACCATATGACGGCATTTTGTTTTATTTGCTTTCTTTAAGAAATAAAACATAGTAAACATAATCAAACTTTTGTGTGCTCTTCCCAATTCCAAAAGGCACTGGTCCCTTAAAGAAGAAATAATGATCCTGTTCAACACTAAAAAACATTCTAACTCATGGTACTACAGGAATAGATGAAGGAGAAAACCCACACAATCATGATAATAGAAGCAAATCAGCATTTAATAAAATTCAAAACTCACTCAAAACAAAATATTAGCAAGTAGGAATAGAAGGAAATGTCCTTAGCCTGAGGGAGGATATTTATAAAAATTCATTGTTAACCACAGACTTAACAGTGAAACTAGAATATTTCCACAAGAGGAGATTGCCTACCATGGCAGGGTTACTCATCCCACCTGTCTGCACATGACACACCCCGTGTTAGGGGCCCAGGTTACCTGGCAGCACGAGAAAGTGGAATTGTTCTGTCCTTCTTCATCTCTGGTAATTTCTTAAAAAGTGCTATTTTGTCTGATATTAATATAGACAACTTTTTTGTTTAGTTAGTGTTAACCTGAGCTATATACTCTTCCTTCTCTTTATTTTCAGCCTGTCATTGTGCTTTATTTTAGGTGTGTCTCATGCAGGCAGCATTAACTGAATTTTATTTTACTTTATTTTATTTTCATACAGTCTACTGATATTTATCCTTCAAAATATGAGTTTAATCCATTTACAGTTACAATAATTACTGATATATTTAAACTTTTTTCCTGCCATCTTATTTTGGGTTTTCTACCTGCTGGAGTTTTCCCCTTTGCTTTTTTTCTTTCTTTCCTGACTTCTGAAGGATATGGGGTTTTTTGTTTATGTTTTTGGGTTTTTTTAGTTAACATAATGTATTATTTGTTTCAGAGGTACAGGTCTGTGATTCATCAGTCTTACACAATTCACAGCCCTCACCATAGCACATACCCTCCCCAATGTCCATCACGCAGCCACCCCATCCCTCCCACCCCCCACCACTCCAGCAACCCTCAGTTTGTTTCCTGAGATTAAGAGTCTCCTGTGGTTTGTCTCCCCGTCCGGTTTCATCTTGTTTCTTTTTTCCCTCCCTTCCCCTATGATCCTCTGTCTTGTTTCTCAAATTCCTCATATCAATGAGATCATATGACAATTGTCTTTCTCTGATTGACTTATTTTGCTTAGCATAATACCTTCTGGTTCCATCCATGTTGCAAATGGCAAGACTTCATTTTTTGATGGCTGCACAATATTCCATTGTATATATACCACATCTTCTTTATCCATTCATCTGTTGATGGACATCTAGGCTGTTTCCATAGTTTGGCTATTGTGGACATTGCTGCTATAAACATCGGGGTGCATGTGCCCCTTCAGATCACTACATTTGTATCTTTGGGGTAAATACCTAATAGTGCAATTGCTGGGTCGTAGGGTAGCTCTATTTTCAATTTTTTGAGCAACCTCCATACTGTTTTCCAGAGTGGCTGCACCAGTCTGCATTCCCACCAACAGTGTAGGAGGGTTCCCCTTTCTCTGAATCCTCTCCAACACCTGTCGTTTCCTGACTTGTTAATTTTAACCATTCTGACTGGTGTGAGGGGATATCTCATTGAGGTTCTGATTTGGATTTCCCTGATGCCAAGTGATGCTGAGCACTTTTTCATGTGTCTGTTAGCCATTTGGTTGTCTTTTTTCCAGAAATGTCTGTTCAAGTCTTCTGCCTATTTCTTGATTGGATTATTTGTTCTTTGGGTGTTGAGTTTGATAAGTTCTTTACAGATTTTGGATACTAGCCCTTTATCTGATATGTTATTTGCAAATGTCTTCTCCCATTCTGTCAGTTGTCTTTTGATTTTGTTGACTGTTTCCTTTGCTGTGCAAAAGATTTTTATCTTGATGAAGTCCTAATAGTTCATTTTTGCCCTTCTTTCCCTTGCCTTTGGCGATGTTCCTAGGAAGAAGTTGCTGTGGCTGAGGTCGAAGTGGTTGCTGCCTGTCCTCAAGAATTTTGATGGATTCTTGTCTCACGTTGAGGTCTTTCATCCATTTTGAGTCTATTTTTGTCTATGGTGTAAGAGAATGGTCCAGTTTCATTCTTCTGCATGTGGCTGTCCAATTTTCCCAACACCAGTTGCATTGGACATTCTTTCCTGCTTTGTCGAAGATTAGTTGACCATAAAGTTAAGGGTCCATTTCTGGGTTCTCTATTCTGTTCCATTGATCTATGTGTCTGTTTTTGCCAGTACCATATTGTCTTGATGATTACAGCTTTGTAATAAAGCTTGAAGTCTGGAATTGTGATGCTACCAGCTTTGCTTTTCTTTTTCAACATTCCTTTGGCTATTTGGGGTCTTTTCTGGTTCCAAACAAATTTTAGGATTATTTGTTCCATTTCTTTGAAAAAAGTTCATGGTATTTTGTTTGATAGGGGTTGCATTAAATGTATAGACTGCTCTAGGTAGCATAGACGTTTTCACAATATTTGTTCTTCCAATCCATGAGCATGGAACGTTTTTCCATTTCTTTGTGTCTTCCTCAATTTCTTTCATGAGTATTCTATAGTTTTCTGAGTACAGATTTTTTGTCTCTTTGGATAGATTTATTCCTAGGTATCTTATGGTTTGGGGTTCAATTGTAAATGGGATCGACTTCTAATTTCTCTTTCTGCTCTCTTGTTGTTGGTGTATAGAAATGCCACTGATTTCTGTGCATTGATTTTATATCCTGCCACTTTACTGAATTCCTGTATGAGTTCTAGCAGTTTTTTGGGGGAGTCTTTTGGATTTTCCACATAAAGTATCATATCTGCAAAGAGTGAGAGTTTGACTTTTTCTTTGCTGATTCGGATGCCTTTTATTTTTTTTGTTGTCTGATTGCTGAGGTTAGGACTTCTAGTACTGTATTGAATAGCAGTGGTGAGAGTGGACATCCCTGTCGTGTTCCTGACATTATGGGAAAGCTCTCAGTTTTTCCCCACTGAGAACGATATTTACTGTGGGTTTTTCATAGATGGTTTTTATGATATTGAGGTATGTACCCTCTATCCCTTTAAACCCTGTGAAGAGTTTTAATCAAGAAAGATGCTGTACTTTGTCAAATGCTTTTTCTGCATCTATTGAGAGGATCCTATGGTTCTTGTTCTTTCTTTTATTAATGTAGTGTATCGCATTGATTGATTTGTGGATGTTGAACCACCCTTGCAGCCCAGGAATAAATCCCACTTGGTCGTGGTGACTAATCCTTTTAATGTACTGTTGGATCCTATTGGCTAGTATTTTGGTGAGAATTTTTGCATCCATGTTCATCAGGGATATTGGTCTGTAATTCTCCTTTTTGATGGGCTCTTTGTCTGGTTTTGGGATCAAGATAATGGTGGACTCATAAGATGAGTTTGGAAGTTTTCTGAAGGATATGTTTTTTATTTTTATTTATTTATTTTTTAAAGATTTTATTTATTTGACAGAGAGAGACGGTGAGAGAGGGAACACAAGCAGGGGGAGTGGGAAAGGGAGAAACAGGCTTCCCACGGAGCAGGGAGCCCGATGCGGGGCTCGATCCCAGGACCCTGAGATCATGACCTGAGCTGAAGGCAGTCGCTTAACCAACTGAGCCACCCAGGCGCCCTGAAGGATATGTTTTTTAAAAAGTCTATTCCCCCCTTCTCTGCTAGGTTGGAAGCTAAGATTTATAATTCTATTCTTGCTGAGGTTACCTTAAAAATGTTATTATGCATTAGCGATTTTCTAAGAAAGTTCAAAGTTACTCAGTATTTCTATCCTTTTGTAGAACATGAAATCTTAGTATGCTTCCACTATTCATTTACTTTTCTAAAAGACTAAACTTTTTACTTTAGATGCCACAATTTAACCGTTTTTCTTGTAACCCATGGCATTTATTCAAATTCTCTTTCTTTTTGATTGAAGTACCTCCCTTAACCTTTCTTTTAGTGAGGACATTAGATAGTAAGGTTTTTCAGGTTTTGTTGTGGTTTTCTGTTCCTACTTAACAAGTCATGTCCAGATGCAGTGGTGGAAAGGACAACTCTTGTATTTTGCTCCTAGATTCTGCTGATCAGGAATTCTGACAGAGCACCTGAAATGGCTTGTTGTCCGTGTGGTTTGGATAAGCTTATGAGGTGGCTGCTTCAACGTAGAGCTCTCCCACTGCCCTGGCCCCGTGCTGCCAGGGCAAACCTCTGCTCTGGGCAGAAGCCCCCTGGCCTGCTCTGGGGGCCACACAGAGCCACCCCAACATTCTCCACTCATGGACCAAATCACAGGGTCACTCGGATTCAGAGGAAGGGTCACAAACTGCCCCCTCTTGTGGGGGTGAGCTCAAAGAACTTGCATCCATGGTTTAAAACCACCACAATCCCTCTGGACAAAAGTTATTTATAACCTTATCCCAAGAAAATATGCTCAGTTTCTCCCACAACTTCCCCAAATTGTGGTTTCGGGCACATGCTGAATTGAGGGTCTTGTTCCCCAATCAAGTCCAGATATGAGTGAGACTCCTTAGGTATGGTTCCTCTTGTTCTAAAGACTTATAAGAAAAAGAGACAAGGTGTCTCCCTGCCATGCTCAGCATACAGAGGGGGGAGGGTAAGGCCATCGCGGTGAGCACGCCCATGCAAGCAGGACCGCCGCAGGAGGCACACACAGTCCCTGGGCCCAGCGAACGTCAAACCACTGAGCATCTACCGCTGGGTCCCTGATCAGGGCTCCACCCACTTCTTGGGGGAGACTCTTCTACTCTCTTAGTTTGGTTCTTTGTGCTCTTGTTGATACTCTGACTCATCCTTCATCCTCCGTCAGAAGTAACCAGTGTTTGTAGCTGAGTGTGCCTGATCTGTTTCCTTTCTGTAGAAGTTCAGGAGCCTGAAGACCTCTGCGAATTCTCTGCTACTCTGTCCCCTTCAGACCACGTGGATACATTCCCTTACAAACATTGTGGGGTTCAGTTTGTACAAACTGCATCAGAGAAAAGCTGCACCTAAAAATAGATCCTTCTGTCCCTTAGCCCCCTGTGAGGTTACTGTGCAGTGGTGACCTTAAAACTCTTAGGGCCCCTGTTGGTTAACATAGACGGTCTGGCAGGATGCCTGCAAGATCCTCAGAAAGCAGTTGTTTATCTGAAGTGGTCTTTGAAGCACTGCTTCAAATATTTCTGAGACCTTACTTAGGGATTTGCAGTCACACCCTTGGTTTCAGTCTTTACTCTGAGACCATGTTTTCTGAACAGTGACCTGGATTTGATCTTTATTCTTAAGTTCCATAGCACTTTGAGAGTCCTATTCTCTCACCCCTTTAAATTGTACTTGGAATCTGAGAACTTTGCTCTTCAGTTTATCTCTTTCTTGTTGCATTTTATGGTGGACAGCTGAATCCAGGCAGAGCCGTCACCACCGCCTGCCCTGAAATCTCCTCGCTCAGTCATCACCGGCGTTAGAACATGTCCTGTTTTCCACGTTCCTGCGGATGAGTGTTGCCAAGCTTTCCACGCCACATGACGAGTGTTTTCTTCCCGCTTCCCAGGACATGCTCACCTGGTTCTCTTACACCCTGCCCAGACCCTCCAGGTTCGGGCTGCTGTCACTTCCCCGTGGTGACAAACTTTAAGTTTTTGTTATGGCAACACCCACCTTCCAGCTACCAAAATCACAACAAGGCTCATTATGGTCCCACCCTTGGCTTTGTCTTTTCCCTGAGACCATTTACCTACCTGGCTTGGGTTGTGTCTTGGCCCAAGGCCCTTTCTTGCTTTGAGAGTTCTCTCCTCTTTGGAAAGACTGTCCTGAGACTCCTGTGTTTTCCCTAAACTCTGCTGGGAAACTGAACAGTTCATTCTTTTAGGTCATGTCTCCATGCCCAGTTGTTTATTATCCTCTCACTCCTGAGTAAAACCTTAGCTGGGTATAAAATCCTACGTTGTCAGTTGGGGCTATGTCTCCATTATTTTCCTGATTCTAGTAATCTTGATGAGAAGCCTGCTGTTGGTCTAATTGTTCCATTGTAGGTATTCTGTCTATGCCTGAAGTTCAGTGGCAGTACTACAATGTGTCTGGACGGTGGACAGTATTTTTTCTCTGTTTGAAATTTGGACTCTGCTTCATATTTGAGACAAGAGAAGGAAGGGAGTGAGTTCCTTGTGACCACACAGCAGGTTGGTACCAGAGCCAGAATGAGAGCCTGGGCCTCCAGACTCCCCAGTGAGTGCTCTCCTGTGGCCTTGCTCTTCCCAGAGGAGTGTGGTCTGCACTGTGGTCTGTTCTCTGTCTTAGGCAATGTGGAAGGGCAAGCAACCAGGGAACCTGACTTCCATGGTGATGTTCTTTCTTCCCTAATTGGATGTACATCCACTAAGGGCAGGGATTCTATCTTTCTTTTCTCTTATCCTTGTTGACAGTGCAGCATCACAGAGCATGGTAGGCTCATTTGAAAGAACACAGATGCTGGGCAGACCTGGGTCGGAATAATCCAAATTGCCACTGAGAGCTGTGTGGTCTTGGACAAATTGCTAATATCTCTGAGTCTTGCTTTTGTCATTCATAAATTGAAGATATCACTATCTTCCTATAGGGTATGGAGATGTTTGGGGCACATGGTAGATGCGTGGCAGGTGCTCGGTACAAGCCTGCTGAAGAGGTGTTCGAGATTGATGATATGGGACTGCAAACAACTAACTTAGAGCCACCAAGATGCCACATTGTCAGGAGGAGAGGAAGGGCTCACCATAGGAGGACATAAGTCTGCTCTTCCTTGTCCCCAGAAGCATATAGACCTGAGGGCACCTCTGGCTGGGAAATGTGCCCGACTTCTCTTTGCTCTGCCAAGTGGATGGTGTTACTGTTTTTGGCTACCACCTTCTTAACTTTTCTGAGAGTGGAGGAGAAAGAAAAAACCAGATCCCTATTCCCTGGCTTACTCTGTGAGTTCATTCCAGAGCCTTCCAGTTAATGTTCCCCAGAAATCTCTAAGCAAGTGCTGAAAACGGGCGGGGGGTTAGTATTTTGTCTGCTTTTGTTGGAGGCTGGCTATTTTCCTCCAGCACTGGGGTGAATGGCCGTCTCCAGATGGATTCACTGCCGTGAATAATGCCTGTTTATTTCAGAATTGCTTAAAAGCAGGGTGGTACACAAGTGAATTAAAAAGAACATTTTGAATTTTTTTCTTCAGGACAAAGCATGTGTGTTAAAGGGCTCCGAAAAGATAAGCTAATTCATTTAAAATACAATGATTTAACACTTTTGATGTATATGTTTCGGTGCCCTGTTGACCTGGTCAGTTCTCCGTGATGCTCGTGCTATGGCCCACCTGAGCTGAGTGCCCGCAGAGCTGAAGAAAGCATGTGGCTCAGAGCAAAGGAGAAACCAAATCTCTTCTTATGAAAGTCCTGGCAGGCCAGACAGTCCTCCGTCCAACAGATTTCCCTGAAATGAAAGCTGTTTATAAGAGATGCCAGATGCTGGATCATGCTTTGAAAATGTTTTCTAAGCTCTGTGATAACCTCACTGAGGTCACATCTGGCCTGGAGGCCACATGCCAAATACTGCATATTTAGAGCTGAATTTGCAGTTCACAACAGGAGGGAAAAATACAATAGAATGTGTCAAAATACCTTGTCTAGAGGGAACCTAAGGACACAGAATTTGTTGATTACAAACCTTGTTTATTGCATGGTATCATGATTGGTCCATGCATGGTCAACTCCTTATGTCCTCACCAACATTAGATGTCAGTCTTTTGAACTTTAGCCTTTTGTTGGTATAAAGTGGTACCTGACTGTGGTTTTAACTGGCATATCTCTGATGACTAATTATGTTGATCACCTATTGGTGTGATTATTGGATATCTTTGCTTTTATCTTCTTTTTTTAAGAAATGATTCTTTATGGCTTTTGCCCACCTTTAATTGGGTTGTCTTTTTATTAGTGAGAGGAAGGGGTTCCTTATATATTATGAATACAAGTCATTTTTCAGATATATGTATTATAAATATTGTATCCCATTCAGTAGCTTGCCTATTGATATTTTTAATTATGGGTTTTGATAAGGAAATGTTTTTAATCTTGATAAACTTAAATTTATCTTTTTTTCTTTCATGGTTGGTGATCTCTGCATATCCCATCAGTCCAAAGGTTGCTAAAGTTATTCTCCAAATTTTCTTTTGGAGGTTCTAAAATTTTAGCTTTTATGACTAGGTTTTTGATACATCCATCCTGAACTATTTTTCATGTATGTTTTAAGATCGCATTAAGATTCATATTTATTCCTTATGGTTAACCAGTGGTTCAAACACAATTTGTTGAAAGACTCTTCCCCCTAATGAGCTGTTTCGATGGCTTGGTTGAAAATAAATGGACTATGTATGTGCTCGTCTATTTCTGGACTATATTCTGTTTCATCGATCTATTTATTTTCTTTTACATCAATACCACAATCTCATAATTATTAGACCTTTACTAAGTCTTGAAACTAGATATGTAGTGTAAGTTCTCTGATTTTGTTGTTGTTGTTTTCCCAAAAACTTGGTCCTTTGGCATTTTCATGTGAATTTTAGAATCAACTGTTACTTTCTATTTTTAAGAAGTCTACTGGGATCTTTATTGGCATTTATTAAACCTATATAACAATTTTGGGGAAATGAGCATATTAACAGTATTGACTTGTTCTGTCCTTGAACATGATAGACATTTTCATAAGTGGTTTTTCAAAATTTTCAAAATTAGGGGTTTTTTTGGTTTGTTTTTTATTATTATGTTTAAAATTGTTTTCTCAAATTTTTTTCAGCAATGTTTTAAAATTTTCTTTGAAGAGGTCTTGTGTATCTTTGATTAAATTTAAACCTCAGGGGTGCCTGGGTGGCTCAGTCATTAAGCGTCTGCCTTTGGCTCAGGTCACGATCCCAGGGTCCTGGGATCGAGCCCTGCATCGGGCTCCCTGCTCCGCGGGAAGCCTGCTTCTCCCTCTCCCACTCCCCCTGCTTGTGCTCCCTCTCTCGCTGTGTCTCTCTCTGTCAAATAAATAAATAAAATCTTTAAAAAAATTTTTAAACCTCAGTATTTTTAAATTTTGATGCCATTACTGGTATTTTTTCCATTAAATGGTTGCATTTTCCAATTGTTTATTGCTAGTGTATAAAAATGCATTTGATTATTGTATTGACTTTATATCCTATGACCTTGCATAATTCACTTATTCTTATAATTTTTTTGTTGTTGAACCTCAGGATTTTCTCCATACACAATCATATCCAACAAAGATAGGTTTACTTCTTCCTTCCCTGTGTTTATCATTTTTATTTCTTTTTCTTATCTTATTGAACTTAGGTAGGGACACCAGTACAGTGTTGAATAGAAGTAATAAGAGCGGGGGCGGAGCAAGATGGCAGAGGAGTAGGAGACCTGGATTTCGTCTGATCTCAGGAATTCAGCTGGATAGGGATCAAACCATTCCGAACACCTACGAACTCAACAGGAGATCGAAGAAAAGAATAGCAACAACTCCCTGAACAGAAAAGCGACCACTTTCTGGAAGGTAGGACGTGCAGAGAAGTGAATCCGAGGTGATATTTGGGAGGATAGACGGCGGGGGAGGGGGCCTCCGTCGGCCGCTTCTGGCAAGTGATAGAGCCGCGGAGCACAAAATCGGAACTTTTAGAAGTCGGCTCCGCTGAGGGACGTCGGTCCAGTGGCTAAGTGGGGGGTGGAACCCTCGCGGGACAGTGTGGTCTCAGGACCCTCGGGGTCACAGAAAGACTGGGGGTGCCTGAGTGCGGCAGAGCTCCCAGGTATCGGAGCGGGGAAGCCAGCTGCAGAGATGGATCCAAGGCGCGGGCTCTCAGCTTGGGGTTGCATTAAACTGTGATCTGCAGCACAGTCGGGCCACTGTTCCTCCAGCAGGGACCCAACAAGCGGCAGAGCTGGGGAGACTCCCCTTCATCCCCCGGGAGTAGCGGCGCGGGAGTGCACCGCAGGGATCTGCTGGGTTTGGAGAATCCACACCGAGTTGGGTGGCAGAGTTAGAAACGCTCCGTCACAGGCCGGGTGAGCACGGAGTGCGGCCGGAGACCGGGGAGATGGGAGTGACTGACTGCTTTTCTCTGGGGGCGCACTGAGGAGAGGGGCCCCGAGTTCTCGGCTCCTCTGGGCAGAGATTGGGAGGCCACCATTTTCACTCTTGTCCTCCAAAGCTGTACTGAGAGCTTGCAGGGAACAAAAGCTCCGGAGAGAAAACCCGAGCAGATTTCTTAGCCCGGATGGACAAGGGCGGGGCAATTCCGCCTCCGGCAAAGACATTTGGGAACCACAGCAACAGGCCCATCCCCCAGAAGATCAGCAAGAACAGCCAGCTAGCCAAGACCAAGTTTACCAATCAACGAGAACAGGAGAACTCCAGCGCTAGGGGAAGACTGCATGTAGAATTCATGACTTTTTTACCATGATTCATTAGTCTTTCAAAGTTAATTTTTCCTTAACTGTTTTTTTTTTTAATTTTTCTTTTTCCCTTTTTCAACTAACATCTTATCAATCCCTTTTTAAAAAAAAATTTAGTTTTCATTTTTAGAGTCATATTCTAACCTTCATAGTAATTACCCTTATTTTTGGCATATATATATATATAAGTTGTTCTCTCTTTAAAATTTTGAGATACAGTTCCTTCTAACAGATCAAAATATACCCTAAATCACTAGTGTATGGCTTTGTTCTAGTCTCTTACCTGATCACATTCTCTCCTCTTTTTCTTTTTTTTTTTAAATCTTCTCCTTTCTTTTTTCAAACAACTTCTTATCTTATCAATTCCCTTTATAAAATCCCTTATAATTTTCATCTTTACAGTCATATTCCATCCCTTCATTGTATCAACCCTTATTTTGTACATATATGTCTTTCTTTCTTTAAAATTTTAGGAGGCACTTTCTTCAAACAGACCAAAATACACCCAAAATCTAGTGTGTGGCACTAATCTATGCACCAGCCTGATCATATTTGATCATATTATGTTTTTTTTCTTTTGTGCTGTTTTTGTTTGTTTTTATCTTTTTCTTTTTCTTTTTTCTTTCTTTCCCTTTCTTTTCCCCTCGTTTCAGGTCTTTTCTGATTTGTTTAGAGTATATTTTCTGGGGACGTTGTTAACGTGTTAGCATTTTGTTCTCTCAATCATCTGTTCTCCTCTGGACAAAATGACAAGATGAAAAAAATCACCTCAACAAAAAGAACAAGAGGTAGTACCGTCTGCCAGGGACCTACTCAATATGGACATTAGTACGATGTCGGACCTAGAATTCAGAAACATGATTTTAAAGATACTAGCTGGGCTTGAAAAAAGCGTGGAAGTTATTAGAGAAACCCTTCCTGGAGAAATAAAAGAACTAAAATCTAACCAAGTCGAAATCAAAAAGGCTATTAATGAGATGCAATCAAAAATGGGGGCACTAACTGCTAGGATAAATGAGGCAGAAGAGAGAATTAGCGGTATAGAAGACCAAATGATGGAAAATAAAGAAGCTGAGAAAAAGAGAGATAAACAACTACTGGATCACGAGGGCAGAATTCGAGAGATAAGCGATACGATAAGATGAAAAACATTAGAATAATTGGGATCCCAGAAGAAGAAGAAAGGGAGAGAGGGGCAGAAGGTATATTGGAGCAAATTATAGCAGAGAACTTCCCTAATGTGGGGAAGGAAACAGGCATCAAAATCCAGGAGGCACAGAGAACCCCTCTCAAAATCAATAAAAATAGGTCAACACCCCGACATGTAATAGTAAAACTTACGAGTCTCAGAGACAAAGAGAAAATCTTGAAAGCAGCTTGGGAGAAGAGATATGTAACCTATAATGGTAGAAACATGAGATTGGCAACAGACCTATCCACAGAGACCTGGCAGGCCAGAAAGGACTGGCATGATATCTTCAGAGCACTAAACGAGAAAAATATGTAGCCAAGAATACTATATCCAGCTAAGCTGTCATTGAAAATAGAAGGAGAGATAAGAAGCTTCCAGGACAAACAAAAACTAAAGGAATTTGCAAACACGAAACCAGCCCTCCAAGAAATATTGAAAGGGGTCCTCTAAGCAAAGAGAGAGCCTAAAAGCAGCATAGACCAGAAAGGAACACAGACAATATACAGTAACCGTCACCTTACAGGCAATACAACGGCATTAAATTCATATCTTTCAATAGTTACCCTGAATGTAAATGGGCTAAATGCCCCAATCAAAAGACACAGGCTATCAGAATGGATTAAAAAACAAGACCCGTCAATATGCTGTCTGCAAGAGACTCATTTTAGACCCAAAGACACCCCCACATTGAAAGTGAGGGGGTGGAAAATCATTTACCATGCTAATGGACACCAAAAGAAAGCTGGGGTGGCAATCCTTATATCAGACAAATTAGATTTTAAAACAAAGGCTGTAATAAGAGATGAGGAAGGAACTATATCCTACTTAAAGGGTCTATCCAACAAGAAGATCTAACAATTGTAAATATCTATGCCCCTAACATGGGAGCAGCCAATTACATAAGGCAATTAATAACAAAAGCAAAGAAACACATTGACAACAATACAACAATAGTGGGGGACTTTAACACCCCCCTAACTGAAACGGACAGATCATCTAAGCAAAAGATCAGCAAGGAAATAAAAACTTTAAATGACACACTGGACCAAATGGACTTCACAGACATATTCAGAACATTCCATCCCAAAGCTACGGAATACACATTCTTCTCTAGTGCCCATGGAACATTCTCCAGAATAGATCACAACCTAGGTCACAAATCAGGTCTCAACCGGTACCAAAAGATTGGGATTATTCCCTGCATATTTTCAGACGACAATGCTTTGAAACTACAACTCAATCACAAGAGGAAAGTCGGAAAGAACTCAAATACATGGAGGCTAAAGAGCATCCTACTAAAGAATGAATGGGTCAACCAGGAATTTAAAGGAGAATTAAAAAAATTCATGGAAACCAATAAAAATGAAAACACAACTGTTCAAAAATCTTTGGGATACAGCAAAGGCAGTCCTAAGAGGAAAGTATATAGCAATACAAGCCTTTCTCAAGAAACAAGGAAGGTCTCAAATACACAACCTAACCGTACACCGAAAGGAGCTAGAGAAAAAATAGCAAATAAAGCCTAAACCCAGCAGGAGAAGAGAAATAATAATAAAGATCAGAGCAGAAATCAATGAAATAGAAACCAAAAGAACCTAGAACAGATCAACGAAACTAGGAGCTGGTTCTTTGAAAGAATTAACAATATTGATAAACCCCTGGCCATACTTATCAAAAAGAAAAAAGAAATGACCCGAATCAACAAAATCATGAATGAAAGAGGAGAGATCACAACCAACACCAAAGAAATACAAACAATTATAAGAACATATTATGAGCAACTCTACGCCAGCAAATTAGATAACCTGGAAGAAATGGGAGCATTCCTAGAGATGTGTCAACTACCAAAATTGAACCAGGAAGAAATAGAAAACCTGAACAGACGTAAAACCACTAAGGAAATTGAAGCAGTCATCAAAAATCTCCCCAAAAAAAAAAAAAAGCCCAGGGCCAGATGGCTTCCCAGGGGAATTCTACTAAACATTTCAAGAAGAATTAATACCTATTCTCCTGAAACTGTTCCAAAAAATAGAAATGGAAGGAGAACTTCCAAACTCATTTTATGAGGCCACCATTACCTTGATCCCCAAACCAGACAAAGACCCCATCAAAAAGGAGAATTACAGACCAATATCCCTGATGAACATGGATGCAAAAATTCTCACCAAAATACTAGCCAATAGGATCCAACAGTACATTAAAAGGATTATTCACCACGACCAAGTGGGATTTATCCCTGGGCTGCAAGGTTGGTTCAACATCCGCAAATCAATCAGCGTGATACAATATATTAACAAAAGACAGAACAAGAATCATAGGATCCTCTCAAAAGATGCAGAAAAAGCATTTGACAAAGTACAGCATCTTTTCTTGATCAAAACTCTTCAGAGTATAGGGATAGAGGATACATACCTCAATATCATAAAAGCCATCTATGAAAAACCTACAGGGAATATCATTCTCAATGGGGAAAAGCTGAGAGCTTTCCCCCTAAGGTCAGGAACATGGCAGGGATGTCCACTCTCACCACTGCTATTCAACATAGTATTAGAAGTCCTACCCACAGCAATCAGACAACAAAAAGAAGTCAAAGGCATCCAAATTGGCAAAGAGGAAGTCAAACTCTCACTCTTTGCAGATGATATGATACTTTATGTGGAAAACTCAAAAGACTCCACCCCAAAACTGCTAGAACCCATACAGGAATTTAGTAATGTGGCAGGATATAAAATCAATGCGCAGAAATCAGTGGCATTCCTATACACCAACAACAAGACAGAAGAGAGAGAAATTAAGGGGTCGATCCCATTTATGATTGCACCCAAAACCATAAGATACCTAGGAATAAATCTAACCAAAGAGACAAAGGATCTGTACTGAGAAAACTATAAAATACTCATGAAAGAAATTGAGGAAGACACAAAGAAATGGAAAAACGTTCCATGCTCATGGATTGGAAGAACAAACATTGTGAAGATGTCAATGCTACCTAGAGCAATCTACACATTCAATGCAATCCCTATCAAAATACCATCCACTTTTTTCAAAAAATGGAACAAATAATCCTAAAATTTGTTGGAACCAGACGAGACCCCAAATAGCCAGAGGAATGTTGAAAAAGGAAAGCAAAGCTGGCACCATCACAATTCTGGACTTCCAGCTCTATTACAAAGCTGTCATCATCAAGACAGTGTGGTACTGGCACAAAAACAGACACATAGATTAATGGAACAGAATAGAGAGCCCAGAAATGGACCCTCAACTCTATGGTCAACTAATCTTCGACAAAGGAGGAAAGAATGTCCAATGGGAAAAAAGACAGTCTCTTCAACAAATGATGTTGGGAAAATTGGACAGCCACATGCAGAAGAATGAAACTGGACCATTTCCTTACACCACACACAAAAATAGACCCCAAATGATTGAAAGACCTAAATGTGAGACTGGAGTCCATCAAAATCCTAAAGGAGAACACAGGCAGCAACCTCTTCGACCTCAGCTGCAGCAACTTCTTCCTAGAAACATCGCCAAAGGCAAGGGAAGCAAGGGCAAAAATGAACTATTGGGATTTCATCAAGATAAAAAGCTTTTGCACAGCAAAGGAAACAGTCAACAAAACCAAAAGACAACTGACAGAATGGGAGAAAATATTTGCAAATGACAGATCAGATAAAGGGCTACTATCCAAAATCTTTAAAGAACTTATCAAACTCAACACCCAAAGAACAAATGATCCAATCAAGAAATGGGCAGAAGACATGAACAGACATTTTTCCAAAGAAGACATATAAATGCCTAACAGACACATGAAAAAGTGCTCAACATCGCTCGGCATCAGGGAAATCCAAATCAAAACCTCAATGAGATACCACCTCACACGAGTCAGAATGGCTAAAATTAACAAGTCAGGAAACTTCAGATGTTGGTGAGGATGCGGAGAAAGGGGAACCCTCCTCCACTGTTGGTGGGAATGCAACCTGGTGCAACCCCTCTGGAAAACAGTATGGAGTTTCCTCAAAAAGTTGAAAATAGAGCTACCATACGATCCAGCAATTGCACTATTGGGTATTTGCCACAAAGAGACAAATGTAGGGATCCGACGGGTACGTGCACCCCAATGTTTATAGCAGCAATGTCCACAATAGCCAAACTGTGGAAAGAGCCAAGATGTCCATCGACAGATGAATGGATAAAGAAGAAGTGGTATATATACACAATGGAATATTACGCAGCCATCAAAAGGAATGAGATCTTGCCATTTGCAACGACGTGGATGGAACTGGAGGGTGTTATGCTGAGTGAAATAAGTCAATCAGAGAAAGACATGTATCCTATGACCTCACTGATAGGAGGACTTCTTAATCTCAGCAAACAAACTGAGGGTTGCCAGAGTGGTGGGGGGTGGGAGGGATGGGGTGCCTGGGTGATAGACATTGGGGAGGGTTTGTGCTATGTTGAGCGCTGTGAATTGTGCAAGACTGTTGAATCACAGATCTGTACCTCTGAAACAAATAATGCAATATATGTTAAGAAAAAAAAAGAAGAAGAAGAAGATAGCAGGAGAGGAAGAATGAAGGGGAGTAAATCGGAGGGGGAGACGAACCATGAGAGACGATGGACTCTGAAAAACAAACTGAGGGTTCTAGAGGGGCGGGGGTGGGGGGATGGGTTAGCCTGGTGTTGGGTATTAAAGAGGGCACGTTCTGTGTGGAGCACTGGGTTTTATGCACAAACAATGAATCATGGAACACTACATCAAAAACGAATGATGTAATGTATGGTGATTAACATAACAATAAAAAATTTAAAGGGAAAAAAGAGGAAGTAATAAGAGCCAACATCCTTGCCTTGTTCTCAATCTTAGATGAAAAACATTCAGCATTTTACTACAAAGTATGATGTTATCCCTAAGTTTTCAACTTAAGGAAATTCTTTTCTATTCCCTGTGTCCTGATAGTTTTTAAGATGAATACGTTTTGAATTTTGTCACAAGGATTTTAATACATTTATTTAGATGATCTTATGAATTTTGTCCTTTAACCTGTTAAGGTGGTGAATTACATTTATTGAGTTTTGAATTGAATTCCTAGAATAAAGCTCAGTTGATCATGATGGATTATCCTTTGTGTATTGCTGTTTGATTAGCTAACATTTTGTTTTGTTTTGTTTTTCATTTATGCTCAGTAAGGATATTGGTCTGTAGTTTTTCTTTAGTTTTGTAAGGGTTTGGTATCAGGATTATTCTGGTCTTATAAAATGATTTGGGGAGCACACCAGTGTCTTTTATTCTTTTTTGAAAGGGTTTGTGAATAATAGGTATTATTTATTTCATACACATTTGATATAATTTACCAGTGAAGCCATCTGAACTTGTAATTTTCTTTGTTAGAATGTTTTAAAGTATGAATTCTATTTTTATTTATTCTTGGGTCAGTTTTGGTAAGGCTAGTCTTTCAAGGTTTTTATCCATTTCATCTAAGCAGTTGAATTTATTGATATAAGGTTGTTTATGATATTCCACTATTTTTTAGTAATGGTTTTGAGATATAATTCATGTACCATAAAAGGTATGGTACATGATACACCTTTTAAAGGTATATAATTCCATGGTTTTTAGTATATTCATAAAGTTATGCAATCATCACCATCATCTAACTTAACAAACCCCCAGAGAAGCCTCATATCCATTGGCAACCCCTCTCCATTTTGCACCCTCCCAGTCCCTGGCAAGCAGCAATCTATTCTCTGTCTCTCCTGATTTCCCTATCCTGGACATTTCATAGAGTTGAGATCACATAATGGTCTTTTGTGACTGACTTCTTTTACTTAGCATAATGTTTACATGTTTCATCCATGTTGTAGCATGAATCAGTACTTCATTCCTTTTTATGGCTGAGTAATATTCCAGTGTATGGACCCACCATCTTTTATTGATCCATTCATCACTTGATGAACATTTGGGTTGTTTCCATATTTTGGCTATTATGAATAATGCTGTTATGACTATTCATGTACAAGCTTTCCGTGTGGACATGTTTTCAATTCTCTTGGATATGTACCATGGTGTAGAATTGCTAGATCATATAGTAACTTCATGTTTAACAATTTGAAGAACTGCCAAACTGTTTTCAAAGTGGCTGCACCATTTTGTATTACCATCACAGTGCACGAGGTTTCCAAATTCTCCACATCTTTGCTAATACTCATTATCGTCTGTCTTTTTATTATAGCCATCCTAATGCGTATGGAAATGTATCTGTTGTGGTTTTGATTTGCATTTCCCTGATGGTTAATAATGTGAGCAACATTCGGTACCTGGTTGGCTCAGTCAGTGGAGCATCTGACTCTTGATCTCGAGGTTGTGCAACTTGAGGTAGAGTGTGTAGAGATTACTTAAAAATCAAATCTTAAAAAAAAATGTGAGCAATCTTCATGAGCTTATTGGCCATTAGCATATCTTCTTTGGAGAAAGGTGTACTCAAATCTTTTTTCCATTTTAAAATTGGCTATTTGTCTTTGTATCGTTGATTTGTAAGAGTTCTTCATATATTCTGGATACTAGCTCCTTATCAGATACTTGACTTGCAAACATTTTCTCTTATTCCGTGAGCTATATCTTACTTATCCTGGTAAGAACAGAAGTTTTAAATTTTGATGAAGCCCAATTTACCTATTTTTTCTTTTGTTGCCTGTGGTTTTGATATTATAATATGCTGTTCTAAAAAGTTATCATTGAGGGATGAATGGATAGAGCAGAGGATTTTTAGAAAACTGAAAATATGGGCGCCTGGGTGGCTCAGTTGGTTGAGTGACTGCCTTCGGCTCAGGTCATGATCCTGGAGTCCCGGGATCGAGTCCCACATCGGGCTCCCTGCTCAGCGGGGAGTCTGCTTCTCCCTCTGACCCTCCCTCCTCTCATGCTCTCTCTCTCTCTCTCTCATTCTCTCTCTCAAATAAATAAATAAAATCTTTAAAAAAAAAAAAGAAAACTGAAAATACTCCATATGCTATTACAGTGATGGGTACATGTCATTAAACAATTGTCAAAACCCACAGAATGTACAACACTGAGTGAACCCTAATGTAAAAGAGAGACTTGGGGTGATAATGAGGTGTCAGTGTAGATTCACCAGTGTTAACAAATATACCTCTCTGGTGGGGTGTGTTGATAATAGGGGATACTATGCATAAGTGGGGGTAGGGGTATATGGAAAATCCCTGTACCTGCCTCTCAATTTTGCTGTGAACCTAAAATTGTTCTTAAAAATTGTCTTTAAAAGAAAAATTAATTAAAATACTTTCCAATTTTCCTTATGATTTCTTCTTCTGTGTTGTTTAGATGTATATTGTTTAATTTCCAAATAGCTGGGGATTTCATACATATATATATATATATATTTTTTTTTTTCTCTTATGCAGAAATGTAGGTCTTTCCCAGTTGCATCTTTCCTTTTAGTTGGTCTCTGGGGGATGGCGCTCACCCTCCTCAATCAAAGACCTATCAAAAAATATTCCCAAACACAGAGTCATCTCCTCTGCTGTGAATCATGCCCCTGGTGTGTTAAAGCTGCTCAGTCAGATATATTTCTGTTACTGATTTCAAACAATTCCATTATGGTCAGAGAACATATCCTGTATTCTTTCAATCCTATTAATTTTATTGACATTACTTTACAGCCCAACATATAACCGATCTTGGAGTATGTTCAATGTGAACTTGAAAATAATGTGTCTTATTCAAACATTGAGTAGAGTGTTTTATAAATGTCAATTAAGTTAATTGATACTTGTTCAGGTATTATATATCTTTGCTAATATTTTTTGTCTGGAAGAAAAGAGTTAAATCTCTAATAGTTATACTAGATTTATCTTTATTTAGGTGCAAATATATTTATATTTGCTATGTTTCCTTCAGGAACTAATGTTTTTATCATTATGAAATGTTCTTTGTCACCACTAACATTTCCTGTCTTAAAATATACTTTGTTTTTTACAAATATAGCCACTCCAGCTTTTTTAATGATTAATGTTTTCATGGTATAACTTTTCCCATTCTTTCAATCTGTGCCTATTTGTATCTTTCTGAAATCTCTCACGAACAACATATAATCGGCTTTTATTTTTAGAAATCCAGTTGGGCAATATCTACCTTCTAATTGGAGGATCTAGGTCATTTTCACTTACTGTAATTATTAATAAGGTTTGGTTTAAATCTGCTGCCTTGCTATTTATTTTTTGTTCCTCCTTTACTGCTTTCTTTTTTTCCCTCCTTTTTCTTTTTTACTATTCCAGTGTAGTATTCAACTCTTTCTCCTCTACTGAATTTTAACTACATATTTTTAGTGGTTGTTTTATAAATTTGACACGTACTTTTTTATTGGTCTCCCTTGAATCAATATTACACCATTTCATCTGTAATACAAAAACCCTGCAACGGTACTTTGTGCTATTTTTGTCTTATATTTTATTTCTAAATATCTTCATATCTTTGTGCTGTTTTTGTCTCATATTTTATTTCTAAATATATTATAAACCACAAAATTCAATAATGTTATCTTTGCTTTTAACTTAATTAGCTTTCAAAAATTAAAAACACAGAAAAATATTATTTTATATTAACCAATAGTCACCTAGTTGCTGTCCCAGTCAGTTTGCGCTGCTACAACAAAGTGCCAAAGATTGGATGGTTTACACACAGAAATTTCTCACAGTTCCGGAGGCTGGAAGCCCAAGATCAGGGGACCAGCGCAATCAGGTACTGCGGAGGGGCCTCTTCCGGGCTGCAGACTGCGGCGGGCCTCTTCCTCCGTCTTGCACATGGTGGAAGGCACCGGCAGCCCTCTGCGGCTTCTGTAAGGGTACCAATCCCATTTATAAGGACTCTGCCCTCGTGACTTAATTACCTCCCAAAGTCCCCACCTTAGATTAGGGGTTAGGATTTCAACATATGAATTTTGGGAAACATTCAATTTCTGAACAATACAAACATTGGGTCCATAACAGTTTCCTTTTGTGATGTTCTTCATTTTCTCTGGCCTACTTAATTCCCATAGGAGATATTTTTAGTTGTCCCAGTTGGAGGACAGTGCTCCTGAAATCTAGTAGGTAGAGGCCAGGGTTGCTGCAAAACCGGGTATGATGCACAGGACAGCTCCACCCCTCCCCCAACAGGCATTTATTTGGCCCTAAATGTCAACACTGCCAAGGTTGAGAACTTGCTAGAGAGCCATGTTTATATTTGGCGTCATTTCTCTTCAGCCCCCAAATCTGCCTGTAGCATTTCTTGTAGCGGAGTTTCAGTTGCTACACAGTGTTATGTATGTTTTTTTTTTTTTTTTTAGCTTTTGTTTACCTGAAAATTTCAATTTTACCTTCCTTTTTGAAGGATAGTTTTTCCGATTATAGAATTTTAAGTTGAAGGTTTTCTTTTCTCTCAGCACTTTAAACATGTTGCCTTCATTGCCTTCTGCCTCCCAATGTTTCTAGTGGAATCAACCATTTAAAAAAAAAATCATTGTTTTTATAATACATATTTTTTCTCTGACTGTTTTTAAGATTTCTCTTTATATTTGGCTTTCAGCAGTTTGATTATGGTTAGTTGTGGTTTTCTTTGTATTTACCGTGTTTCAGATTCGTTCATTAAGTATATGGGTTGATCCTTTTCATCAGATTGGAATATTTGGGCCATTAATTTTTCAAATATTTTTCTTTCATTTTCTCTCTCTTTCCTCTTAATTTTTGGACTCCAAAATGCTCGTATCTCGGACTACTTGATATTAGAGTACTTAATATTGATCCTGCATTTCACACACGTTCTTAAAATATTTTTTCTCTTTTCTCCAGTTTGGATACTTTTCACTGGCCTTTTTTTAAGTTCCCTGATACCTTCTTCTGCATTATCCAATCTAAGCCCAACCACTAATTGTTTTTTTCTTTCACATAGTCTATTTTTCAGCTTTTTAAAATGTCTTTCCATTCATTTCCTGAAATACACAATTTTTCATTCATATTTGAAATAATTTTTAGTTTATTCTTATTCTAATAACTGTACCATCAACAGTTTCTTCTCAAATTTCTTATAATTGTTCTTTTTTATTCTTTTCTTTTCTTTTCTTTTATTATGTTATGTTAGTCACCATAAAATACATCATTAGTTTTCGATGTAGTGATATTCACATTATGCAGAAAATAATCAAAGAAACTTAAGTATTTTTGTTTTGCTCTGTTTGTTCCTGGCAGATTGTAGTCCCCTCCCTCTGAATGCAGTAAAGGTGAGGAACTGATCACTCAGCTTTCCGCTAGTGTCTAGTTGAGCCCGAGAAGTTGCAGCTTTCCTCAAGCTGAGTTAACTTGTGATTAGCCCCACTTTAAATCCCAAGCTACAGTCTTTTGGAGCTTGTTGGTGTTTGGGCTGAGAAGGGGTTGAGTGCAGTTGCAACTCACTTAGGGGCACGGAACCCATTAACCAAAAGCAAGCATGGGACCTTGTGATTTCTCTCTCCTACCCCTTTTTGAAACACTGACCCTTTCATGACAAAACTTGGAATTGGGGAGGAGAACCGTGCAGGTTGAGTGCTCTATCCTTGCCTTTGTGGCTCTTCTAGACTCCAATTTGTCCATCAGTCCATTCTACCATCTAAAGTCCAGCTGACAGTCATTTGTTTTCGTAAAGTTTCTTCATCCATAGCAGGCCAGCTCTACCCAGACTTCAGTGTGGAAGCAGGCAGTTGTCATGTCTCTTCACAGCCATGCTTGTTTCTTTCTGGAATTCAGTTCTCAAGGTTTCCTTCTGTCCTCTTCTCTTCCCACCCTTAGGAAAGTATAATTTTGTCTTGATTTCTCTTGTCTCCATGGGAATGAAGGTCTTTCTCATCCAAATATGAATCAGAAATCTCCTATGTGTGGCGTTTTGCTACATGCTTTTTCCAACAACAGTATGTGATGGGTATCTTCCCTTGTGAAGGCGAACAGGTTTACCACATAATTGTAGAGCTTTAAACACTTTTAATTTTTTTAAAAAAGTAATGCCTTTTTTATTATATGCAAACTGGTAGAATATTAAAATCACAGACAAACATACAATAAAAATAATCTCTAAGTTAACCACTGTTAACTTTTCTTGCCTCCTTTTTTATTGAGGAATAATTCACACACAGGAAAGTGCCCACATCTTAAGTTTACAACCCAATGAAATTTACATACATTTACACTTTGTGATCACCACTCAGATCAAAATATAAGATACTTCCATCATGACTCTTGCTAGTCAGTACTCTCTCCCAGAAATAATAATTATTTTGATTTCTAGAATGATAGATTGGTTTTGCCTGTTCTTGAGTTTAATATAATTAAAACCATAAAGTAGGCATTATATCATGTCTGGCCTTTTTTGTTCAAATAATGTCTGTGGCATTAATCCATGTTGTCATGTATTTCATATTTTTCTGTTGTGCTGTGTAATAGTCCATTGATGAATTATGCCACAATTTATTTATTATCCAGTAGATGGACCATTGATTTGCTTCCAGTTTTTGCTTTGTTATGAACAAAACCAACATGAATGTTCTTGTATGTGCTTTTTGATAGGGCATATACACTAGTTGTTCTACTTTTACCTAGGGTGGAATTGTGTCAAAGGGAGGTGCATCTATAACTTTAATAGAAAGTGTCAGTCTTCCCAAGTAGTGGAACCGTTTTACATTCCATCGGTGTATGAAAGTCACAGTTACTGTATATCCTCACCAGCACTGGGTACTATCAATTCTTTTATTTCTTTATTTTATTTTTAAAAAGATTTTATTTATTTACTCGAGAGAGAGTGTATGCCCATGCCTGTGGAGGGGGAGGGGCAGAGGGAGAGAGGCACTCTCAAGCAGACTCCCCACTGAGCATGGGGCCTGACATGGGGCCAAATCTCACAATCCTGAGATCATGACCTGAGCCAAAACCAAGAGCTGGTCTCTTAACAGGCCGAGCCACCCAGGTACTCCTCTTCCATTCTTTTTAACAGCTGCATGGTATTCTCTAGTGTGAATGTTCTAGAATTTATTTAGCCATTTAATTATTGGTGGATATTATCTTTGCTTTCATTTTTAATTCTTAAAAACACTGTGGCATTACACACCCTAGACCATACCTTAGAGCCTACATGCAAGTATTTTTGGGCACAGGTCTTAGGGCACTTGGTACTGCGGTTTAAAGCTTGAGGGAGCAAGCCTGTCATGCAAAGCCCTTACAACCTGTCCACAAACCATCTGTCCAACATTTTGCTGCCTTGAACCAAAACATCATGGAAACAGGAGGACTTTCCCATGCTGAGCCCAGAAACACTTTTCATGCTGTGCTTGCGTCTTCTGTTTGTTCAACTCCTCTTTCCTGAGGTTCCCATTTCCTCTGACGTCAGCATGGATGAGATACGTTTCCCTGGCTTGCCCTTCCTGGCTGCTCGTTTAAACAAGGCATTTTTAAGAAAATAATTTTCTGCCTGTTACTGAAGCAAAGCAACAACAGAAACCAATCAGAGCAAGCTGGACAGCTCAGAAGCCCTCCTGCAGACTTCAGGTCTTGCAGTCTCAGTCCCCCACCCACGCTGCCTGATTCTTGGTGCTAAGATGGAAATCAGGGGCGCCTGGGTGGCTCAGTCGGTTAAGCGACTGCCTTCGGCTCAGGTCATGATCCTGGAGTCCCGGGATCGAGTCCCAGTCCCAGCAGGGAGTCTGCCTCTCCCTCTGACCGTCTTCCCTCTCGTGCTCTCTATCTCTCATTCTCTCTCTCAAATAAATAAATAAAAAATCTTAAAAAAAAAAAAAAAGAAGATGGAAATCAGAAGCCTTCCTCATCAGGGATTCCTTTTCTCTGCTCATGTCAGAAAAGTCTCCTACATTTAGACTTAGAGGAGCTCTTTCTTCTTTCCAGTTCCTGATATTGGGAGCAAACACCAGAAGGTTAGGAAAGCCTTGAGATGGCCATGAGTGAATGACAGCCCAACCCAAAAATCCACCATTCCGAAACCCATCCTAGGCTGTGGGGAAGTGTTATGAATTTGGTTGTCCTGGATTTAAATCTTGGCTCCCTAACTCTTTAGCCATTTCCTTTTGGGTAAGTAACATTAACCTCTCCATGCCTCATTTTCCTCATCTGCTACATATGCAAAAGAGCAGGAGTGATTTCATAGGAGGGTTGTATCAGGGGCGCCCGCCGAGCCTGCGACTCTGGATCTCAGGTTCGTGGGTTCGAGCCCCCGCTGGGCATGGAGCCTACTTAGACCGTGTCCTGCAATCATCCACAGTGATGTGGACACAGTAACAGGGCTGATCTTCTTGCCGCCCTGAATCCCCGGTGAGGAGGAAGGTGCTGGCCACAAGCCTGGCCACAAGAGGAGCCACCGGAGAGCTCACGGCGCCGTCGGCGGAGCTGGGCATGCCAGGCTCCACCACGAGCCAGCCCACTCCAATTCCAGTTGGAACGCGGCTCCGCCCCTCGGTTTTCTCCTCGGTGCAATGGGCGTGTTCAGGCCTGTCGCCGCGTCGTGTCCTGACCCCGCCAGGCTGCGCCCAGCACACTGTGAAGCCTCAAACGAAGGCTGTCCTGGCTGCACAAACTATCCGGAGACGCAGGTGCTTCAAGCCCACAAACCCGGAGGCAGGGCGGTCGCCGTCCGGGCCAGTGCTTTCCCATCCTCTCTGGGTCTGAGCCCCTTTGTTCAGGCGGGCGCCCCTCTGCTGCTTCGGCCCAGGATCAGACTGAGTAGTCTCGAGCAAGGTTTCCCAGCCCCAGGAACCTTAAGATTGCCTGGGGGCTCCACAGCACACGAGCGCTGAGCCGCGCCAGGACCGCTCCGTAGTCCGAGGCCTCGCCCCTGCTGTGCGCAACCTGAGCCACCGGTCCAGGAGGACTGGCATTTCTGTCCCTGATATCCGATTGGCTTAGAAATACACACGTGATGCCTCGCTGGCCAATAGGATGTGAGGATGATTACCCCGTGGGATTCTGGGAAGGGCTTTCCTCGCGACAGACCGAGAGAGCAAAGAAGCAAGGTCCGTGTCTGGTCAGTTCGGTGTGTGCCTAGTACTAGGTCGTATGACAGGTCCCATGAGGTGGTCCCATGAGGTGGTCCCATGAGGGGGTTTGTGACATGGTCTCCAGTGGTGGTCCTGTGTGGTGGTCCCGTGAGGTGGTCCCGTGTGGTGGTCCCGTGTGGTGGTCTCCGTGAGAGGGTCCTGTGAGGGGGGTCCCCGTGAGGTGGTCCCACATGGGGGTCTGTGATGAGGTCCCATGAGGTGGTCCCCATGAGGTGGTTTTATGGGGTTGTCTGTAAAGGGATCCGTGAGGTGGTCCCGTGTGGTGGTCCCCGTGTGGTGGTCCCGTGTGGTGGTCCCCGTGTGGTGGACCTGTTTGGTGGTCCCCATGAGGTGGTCCCCGTGTGGTGGTCCCCGTGTGGTGGTCCCGTGTGGTGGTCCCCGTGTGGTGGTCCCCGTTTGGTGGTCCCCGTTTGGTGGTCCCCGTGTGGTCGTCCCGTTTGGTGGTCCCCGTGTGGTCGTCCCGTGTGGTGGTCCCCGTGTGGTGGTCCCCGTGTGGTGGTCCCGTGTGGTGGTCCCCGTGTGGTGGTCCCGTGTGGTGGTCCCGTTTGGTGGTCCCCGTGTGGTGGTCCCCGTGTGGTGGTCCCGTGTGGTGGTCCCCGTGTGGTGGTCCCGTTTGGTGGTCCCCGTGTGGTGGTCCCCGTGTGGTGGTCCCCGTGTGGTGGTCCCGTGTGGTGGTCCCCGTGTGGTGGTCCCGTTTGGTGGTCCCCGTGTGGTGGTCCCCGTGTGGTGGTCCCCGTGTGGTGGTCCCCGTGTGGTCGTCCCGTTTGGTGGTCCCCGTGTGGTCGTCCCGTGTGGTGGTCCCCGTGTGGTGGTCCCCGTGTGGTGGTCCCGTGTGGTGGTCCCCGTGTGGTGGTCCCGTTTGGTGGTCCCCGTGTGGTGGTCCCCGTGTGGTGGTCCCGTTTGGTGGTCCCCGTGTGGTGGTCCCCGTGTGGTGGTCCCGTGTGGTGGTCCCCGTGTGGTGGTCCCCATGTGGTGGTCCCGTGTGGTGGTCTCCGTGAGGGGGTCCTGTGAGCGGAGTCCCCGTGAGGTGGTCCCACATGGGGGTCTGTGATGAGGTCCCATGAGGAGGTCCCATGAGGTGGTCCCCATGAGGTGGCTTTATGGGGTTGTCTGTGAAGGGATCCGTGAGGTGGTCCCCGTGTGGCGGTCCCATGAGACGGTCTGTGAGGTGGTCCCCGTGTGGTGGTCCGGTGAGGTGGTGCTGTCAGGTCAGGGCACAGGGGCGGGATGGGGGTGAGAGCCCAGACAGTAAGTGGGCTGCTGAATCCACCACCGGGCCAGCCTCAGGCTTCCCTTCATCAAGGGCAAAAGCAAAAGAGCAAAATCAGCAACAGCAGAAAGAGCCTCCCTCCTTAAAGCTGCCAACGCTGGTTGAACGCTTCTCCAGCCCAGGGTGAATGCCCAAGGACTGTTCCTCTTCTGGGAAATGAGACTGTGAGACAGCGTTATCGCAAGTATTCCCACCCCGAGTCCTCCAAAAAGCCTGGTGAGGAAGCTCAGCCCTCTCACTGAAGGAATGCTCGGATGTAGCCGGGAGTTGCTCTTGTCTTCCTCCAAGTCGTGTTTGGACAGTGTTTTGTTTGGTTTCTGTAGCTTCCACAGCATGTAAGGAATGCTAAGGGCTTCTTTTCCTCAGAATCAGTGGCTGCTCCTTAAAATCACCTGGGCTGTCTCCAGCGCTGGCTGGGCCTGGGCTCCAGTCCAGAGGGTCAGAGTTACTGGGGCTGGGCCGGGCCTAGAATCAGGGATTTTAAGAGCCCCTTTGCCACCTCTGCCTTGGCGCTCATGTGAAGTCAGCTGGGGACCTCTGCTCTGAGGGCTTGGTTGGAATGGGACTGAGGGCCACCCAGAAGAGACGGCAGCCCATGGAGTCCATGTGCTGGCTCCAGCTCTCCGCCCAACGTGTGCTTTGAGTCTACGTGGTCACCTCTGCTCCCTCAGTTAGTGGGGTTTGGCCTGACACATGGAGAGTCCCTTGTGGGTCTGGATCTTCGTGCTTAAACTGTGCCCTCTGTCCTCCGGAGCAGTTCACACCTGCTGTCCTCAGCCCGGCCGTGCCCTATGTGCCCTGCCACAGGGCTCGTCTGAACAACACTACAGCCATTCTGACAGCCTCTGTTGCCACATGTGGGAACCATCTGGGAGAACGGAGATCAAACGCAAGCCCGAGAAGAAACTTCATTAGATCCAGCTGGCAAAAGATGAATAAATATGCAGAACACAGAGACGGAATCCACAGAAAAACAACATGAAGGCAAAAGTAGTGGGGACCTGACCTAGGAATGCTGTCCTGAAAAGAGCAAGATAGTGGATGGCAGGGACTTGTATTATGCATCAAACACTTCCGGAGTGCAAGGTGCAGTTATAATCTCCTTGTCCCTTAATCTCAGAGCCATGGGACAGGCACTTTTATCAGGTTTATAGACTTCATTTAAACGCTTCTCATCATACTTAGCAAGTCCCGGGCACTGTCTAGGTGCTTTACAAAGACTATTCTAACATTCAGGACAACAGTCTACTCTCGGTGTTTTTATTGCTCCCATATCAGAGATGAGCAAATGGAAGAACCGACAGTCAAGATCTGAATCCAGGCAGTTGGCTTCCGCACCTGTGCTCTTAACCTTAGTGCTAGCTGCCTCTGGCATAGCAGTCAAGGGTCAAAGCCTGGAAGCTAGTAAGTCTGAGTTCAAGTCCTGTAAAGATTAGATATGATTTGCCTTGACCCAAGCTAATGAGAATCCAAAGTTCTCAGGGATTTCTGCTAATTCATGGGGACTCTCACTTTTGTGATCCCTAATGCCCAGGGTCTGTACACTGTCCCTAGTCTTACTCTATATCTACTGGGTACAGGATTCCTCACATCTCAGTACCTCTCAAAAAGTTCGAATGAGAAACATAGACTATACTGAGTGGTACATGGGTAGTGGAAGAGGAGGTTCATGTAAGACACTAAGATGTGCCTGACCTTCCGAAGTTCACTTTGCTCTCTCCCGGCTCACCTCCTACACAGTCTCAACATTTTGTCTTCCTTCTCACGTTTACACTTCTCTAGTGACTTTAAACTCCTCTCTCCCCTGGGTTGTGCATCCCCAATACCTCCTCCCTTTTCTGAAGACTTGTTGCCCTTCTTGATCACAGTGAGGGAAGAGGGAGCCAACTCCTTTGCCTTTCTACTCTAGTACTTTTCAGGGAGTTCTTTCTAAGAAGACAAGTGCTCTTTCCACCAAGACACTTCATACTGAATGAAAAACTCATACTGAATGAAACAATTTTTGGTCAGAAAATGTTGCTTCTGTCCCTACTATATTGAAGAAGTAAAAGCACAAGACAGGAGTGAGAAGGCTCCATGCTATATAGCCCCATCACTTACTGGCGGAAGCTCTGGAAGAAGTCCCTGGTTTCTTCATTCATAAGCCAGGGATCAAAGCCACCACTCCACACGTTTGAAGAGCTGTCAGTTACTTTAGGCTTAGGAGGCTGCGTGAAGCCAGTTCTCAGTCTCACTATCCTCAAACACAAGGAAATGAACACCACAGGTATTTGGAGAAGTGAAGCCAAATAACAACAAAGGCCTTCTCCCTGTTGCAAAGCAGCACCTGCCTCCACCCTGCCTGGAAGCTGTGGAGAGAGAAGACTGAAGTCAGAGTCTTGGGGAAAATGCCCACCAATCCTGTCAGCAGTAAAGGGCTGAAGGAAATGGGATTCGGCAGCCCTGGAAGAGGAGGTTGAGAGTTTCAAAGAGGGTGGAGCCTTTCTTACCCTTTCCTCTTGCCCCAGCCATAGTGATGCAATAGGATGGGGTGGCTAGCTGGCGGGGAGACTGAAAGATGGAACACCTAGTGCAGCTTATCACCAATAACAGACAGGAATGTGGCCAAAGACAAGGAAAAGAGAAGACAAACGAGAGAAGACCTGAGAGAGCAGGATGAGGGGCCTGACACAGTCAATGTGCTAGGGGATTCAGTGTGGTGGCCCTCAGCTGCCTGCTGTGAGCTTTTATTCCTTTCTGAATTGAGGGAAAGGTATAAAGGCACCAACTTCCAGAAAGAGATAGAACAGGCAAAGCAAAACCAGCTATCAGACTTTGGGGTGACACCTGAGGTCCCCCTGCCCTGGACCAGATATGTTCTGGACAGGGTAGAGTGGGTTCCTGCAGTAGACATTGAACAGAAGCCAGAGCCCAGGCCTGCGGCCAGCAAGGCACACAGGTTGGCTTGGTCTTCTGGTTTGGGAAAGCCCAACTTTCAAATGGTCCTAGATGGGGGAGGGAGAACATTGAGATGGTTCACCTGAATATATAAGAATAAGGAAAAGATTTAGCAAGAACTAATCAAGGTACACACGAGCAAGGAAAATACAGGCAAGGCCAACATGTTGAAGCCTTTCTCAATAGGGCTCCTCAGCTGGACCACAGGACACAGAAAATGATTGAGTAACTATTTTCTCAGTTCTCCCAGGATGGTTTATGACTAGTACTATTCCAGATGCGGAGGAATCAAGTTGATTTGTTATCAGCAACAGATGTCTTAGGGTATTAGGACTTATTTTTCTTTGGGAACCCAGTTGAGAAAGGCTGAAAGAAACCAAATATGAAAAATTATTTTCTGGAAGAAAAATACCCAAGGGGGTAAAAGCCCACAGGCATTTTCAGTCGTGGAGGTACCATCAATGATACTTTAAAAAAAAAGATTTGCAGTGATATGATGGTTAACAAGACAGGTGAAAGGAAATTGCCTAGCCAAAGATGGGATGAGGGAACTGAAGCACTGAAAAGTCAACAAATGCTATGCCATGTCAAGTAGAAAAGCAGGAAGAAGGTAGTCTCCAATATGAAATTATACTGGATGTTAGCCCCCAGGGACTCTGTTAAATAAAATATCACTCTTTAACCAAGAAATGAAAGGAAATGCTACAAGGCAAACATGGATGATGAGCACAGACTTAACACTAGAAAAGCAGGTTCCAACAACTACAGGACAGAGTCTCAGAAGAAAATGTCATAAATCATAAGGTAAAATTGACAAAAGAAATCAAGAGGTTTGGCAGAGGGAGTGTGAGTGTATTAGAATATTGATCTTTCAAGTGGGAAGGCACAGATAGTTTCTAAGTTAAAAAAAAAGTCAAGGAATAGGGGTGCTTGGGTGGCTCAGTCGGTTAAGCCCCTGCCTTCAGCTCAAGTCATGATCTCAGGGTCCTGGGATCGAGCCCCATGTCAGCCCCACACAGTGAGGAGTCGGCTTGTCCCTCTCCCTCCCCCCCTCCCGTCCCTGCTTCTGCTCTCTCTCTCAAATAAGTAACAATCTTTTTTTAAAAATTCAAGAAACAGTTATAAAGGGACCCAGACCCAGGAGGAGAAGAACTAAAATAGAAATGAGCATGAATTAAAGCCAGGAAAAATCAGAAAGTAAGCAATGGGAGGAGAGTTGTGATGAAGAGGCCATCTTTGATTTTTTTATCTTCTTTAGCAGACAGTCAAATAAATACTGTCTAAATATGCTAAATCTAGGGAAAGTGTTAGGGTATAATATATGAAAGAAGAAACTGGAGTAATTAAACAGGTTGTAACCCTTTCAAATTACCAGAAGAAAACACCCCATCAGAAAGAAGAAAGTCAAATAGCAAGAGTGGGGAAAAAAAGCATTATAAATAGAAAATGTAAGATGCTGGCATCAAGGTAAAAACTCTATTATGTCAAAGGTAAATTAAATAAACTCATCTGTTGAAAGTAATAACAAAGCCCATGTACATGTTATAAATAAGAAATTAGGGGCACCTGGGTGGCTCAATGGTTAAGCAACTGCCTTCAGCTCAGGCCATGATCCCAGAGTTCCGGGATCGAGTCCCACATTGGGCTCCCTGCTCGGCAGAGAGTCTACTGCTCCCTCTGACCCTCTCCCCTCTCATGCTCTCTCTCACTCTCTCTCTCAAATAAATAAATAAAATCTTTAAAAAAATTAAAAAAAGAAATTAATCTAAAACAAATTCAGGAAAGGTCCATTAAAAGAAAAAAAATTAATCTAAAACAAATTCAGGAAAGGCCCATTAAACCTTAGGAAAACAAGGGAGATTGAATTTAAGATACAAATTATGAAACAAGTAAAACATCACTGTATATTTATAATGAGGATAAAATTGTCACAAATCTCAATACACCAAACAATACATTGATAAAAATACATGAAACTGACTACTTCTCTGGGACATGGACATACTTTTCCCTATTCCACCCACTAAGTACAACCAAAAACCTGGGTACTGTATATAAAACAAGTTTAAGAAGATTCTGCAAGGTAGAGAGAAGAGAAACCAGCCAGGGACATTAGGATCTGAGGAACAACATGGTGGGGAGTTACCTGGGTTTTCTCTTTGCCTCACACATTTCAGACTTGGAGCTGAAGAAGCTGGTAACTTAGAAGTCACAATGGGTGGAGCGCCTGGGTGGCTCTGTTGGTTGAGCATCTGCCTTCAGCTCAGGTCATGATACCAGGGTTCTGGAATCGAGCCCACGTTCGGGCTCCCTGCTTGGCGGGAGCCTGCTTCTCTCCTTCTCCCTGCTCGTGCTCTCTCTTGCTATCTCTGTCACTATCTGTCTCTCTCTCAAATAAATAAAATCTTAAAAAAAAAGTCACAATGGGTGTAGACAAAACTAGTCACAACAAAAGCTTTCTCTTTCCAGACTATGGACTCTGAGAAACAAACAGGGTTCTAAAGGGGGTGTGTAGGGGGATGGGTTAGCCTGGTGATGGGTATTAGAGAGGGCATGTATTGAATGGAGCACTGGGTTTTATACACAAACAATGAATCATGGTACACTGCATCAAAAACTAATGATGTATGGTGATTAACATAACAAAATAAAATTAAAAAAATAGAAAATGAAAAAAAAAAAGTTTTCTCTTTCCAGTCAAAGGACCAGGAAAAGGGCAACCTAGAAAGGAAGAAAACTTTGGGACAATAATCTCTCTATTCTAGTTATAAGCCACATAAAAGGAATACTGTGGCATTATTCCCACCATGCAAGCATAGTCTGAATGAGGGAGCCTAGACTTCCACCCTCATAAGAATGATATTACAGAGTGCCAAGTACAGAGCCAGGATTTTCATCCTCACCATTTGGTAATGTGGCATGACTCCCTGCAGTTCAGGGGAGACTACAGAAAGATGGGACTTTCACCTTTATCTAATAGTAATAAGGTATTCTTCTCCCTCCTCACTGGGATTGGTGTCACTGGATTGGTGTCAGAGGAGCCTGTTGAAGAGTTAGGACTTCCACATGGCTCAGCAGTAATGAGACCACCTCCAGTGTGGTATCAAGTGGAGACCATATAGGGATTGGAACTCCCGTCATCACGCAGAAGTAACAAAGAGTCCCCCTCTCTTTGGGTATCAATGGAGGGTTTCATGGGAAACATGGACTTCTACCTCTACCTGGCAATAACAAGGTAGTGCTTCCTGTCCTTGCCAGAGCGCTGTCAAAGAAAGCCAACTAAAACAAAATTTAAGTGAGATCCAGAGTCTCATAACAATACAAAAATGCCCTGATTTCAGTCACCCATTACTAATTATACCAAGAACCAGGAAGATCTCAAAATGAATGAAAAAGATGATCAATAGATGCCAATACTGAGATAACAAAGAAAAAGAAAAGAAAAAAAAAAGAAAAAAAAATAGCCCCAGCAAAGAAATGGAATAGAAAGTTTCAATGAGTAGAAGACATAAGGAAGAACCAAAAGGAAAATTTAAAACTTAACTATAATAACCAAAATAAAAGCTCAATGGATGGGTTCAACAGTAGAATGAGGAAAGACTCAGTGAGATGGAAGATAAAACAATAGAAATTACCCAATATGGACAATACAGAGATAATAGAGTTTTAAAAAAAGGACAGAGTCTCAGGGACCTGTGGGACTATGACAAAAGATTTGACATTCATGTCATCAGGGTACCAGAAGGAGAGGAGCAAGAGGGTACAGTTGAAAAAGTACTCAAAGACTTTCCCACAAAGGTGCAAAATGAGTTCAATAGAAGAAAGATTGTCATTTCAGTAAATGGTTCTGGATCAACTGGACATTCGTAAATAAAAAAATGAACCTCCACCTAAGCCTCACACCTTATACAAACAGTAATTTAAAATGGATCATGGAACTAAATGTAAAACATAGAAATAATAAAAAAACTATTAGAAAAAAATAGAAAAATTTTGGGATCTAACATTAGGCAAAATTCTTAGACTTGACACCAAAAGCAAGATACATAATAGGAAAAACTTATTAATTAGACTTCATCAAGATTGAAAACTTTTGCCCTGTGAATGATCCTTTTAAGAGGATGAAAAGCTATAGAGTTGTAGAAAATGTTTGCAAACCACATATCTATCAAAGGACTAGTAACTAGAGTATATAAAGAACTCTCAAAGCTCAACAGGGGGAAAAAAAAAAACAATCCAACTAGGAAATAAGCAAAAGGCATGAAGAGAAATTTCACTGAAGAGGATATTGATGGAAAATAAACACATGAAAAAATATTCAACATCTTTATCCATAAAGGAAATGTTAATTAAAACCACAGTGAGATACCGTTACATATTTCTCAGAATGGCTAAAATGAAGGGTGGTGTTAGCACCAAATATTGTTGAGGATATGGAGAGACTCACTTATACAAAGTTGGAGGTAATGTAAAATGGTACAGGAATTCTGGAAAACAGTTTGGAAATTAAAAAAAATGCAACTACGGTATGACCCAATAATTGAATTCCTTTATCCCAGACAATTGGGCCTTTATCCCAGACAACTGAAGATTTAAGCTCGCACAAAACCTGTACATAAATGTATATAGCAGCTTTGTTCATAATAGCCTCAAACCTGATACAACCAAATGTCCTTCAGTGGGTGAATAAACAAACTGTGACACATCTATACCATGGAACACTACTCAGCAATAAAAAGGAATGAACTACTGATACATACAACACCTAGATAAACCTCTAGAGAATTATGGTGAGTGAAAAAACACCAATTCCAAAACACTTGGGAAAAGACTAAAGAAATGGAAAACATATTAGTGATTGCCAGTAGTTAAGGATGGAGTGGAGGTGGGAGGGAAGGGGATATGACCATAAAAGAGCAATGGAGGGATCTTTGTGGTGATGGAACCGTTCTGTGTCACAGCTCTGTCAATGTCAATATCCTGGTTGTGTTGTATTACAGTTTTGCAAGATGTTACCATTGGGAAAAACTGGGTAAAGCGTACACAGGATCTTTCTGTATTGTTTCTTAAAACTTCATCTGAATCAATAATTATCTCAGAATAAATATTTTTAAAAATTTAAGTCCAAGAAACATTACAAAATTGGTTTCACATTTGAAAATCCATTAATATAATTCACCATCATAACAAACTAAAAAAGAAAAAAAATGTATGACCATCTCAAAAGATGCAGAAAATGCATTTGATAAAAGTCAATATCTTCACTTGATTAAAAAATACCCCAATAAACAGAGATCTACTATGTTAATGGTATTGTTAAGATGTTATTTCTCCCCAAATTGATCTATTGATTCAGTAAAAATTTTAACAGACTATTTCATAGAAATTGATAAGCTCATTTTAAAATTCAAATGGGAATGCAAAATAGCCAAAATGGTTTTGAAAAATGTTGGAGGACTAATCCTAATTTCAAGACTTACAATCCATAGTGATCAGAACAGTGTAGTATTGAAACAAAATATATAAATAGATCAGTGTAACAGACTAGAGTTCAGAAATAGATCCACACGTATATTTACAACTAATTTTTACAGAGGTGCAAATGTAATTCAGTGAAGAAAGAAGTCTTCAACAAATGGTACAGGGATGATTGGATATCCACATGTAAAATAAAATGAGTATTGATCCGTATCTTGCACCATATGCAAACATTAACCCAAAATAGGTAATTTAAAACATAAAACTATACAATGTATAGAAAAAATACTGGGTTGGGCACTTTTTACGTGTGACACCAAAAGCATGTTCCATTTTTTTTTTTTTTTAAGATGAAACGGCCTTCGACGAAATTAAAAACTTACGCTCTTTGAAAGACATTGTTTTGGGAATGAAAAGGCACAGACTGGGAGAAAATAATTGCAAATCATACATCTATTAAAGGACTTGTATCCAGCATATATAAAGAACACTCAAAACTAGATAATAAGTGCCACTTCTAAAAAATAGACAAAGATTTGAAGAGACACTTCACCAAAGAAGATATATGGATTAATAAGCACACGAAACCTCCTCAACACCATGAGTCATTAGGGAAATACAAATTAAAACTATCATAAGATATCACTATGCATTAGAATGACTACAATTTAAGACTGATCATATCAATTGTTGGTGAGGATGTGAAGCAACTGGAATTCTCATACACTGCTGGTGGGAGTGTAAAATGGTACAACCACTTGGAAAACAGTTTGTTTCTTAAAAAGTTAAACATACTTTCATATGACCCAGTCATTTCACTCCTAGGTATTTACCTAAAAGAAATGAAAAGATATGTCCACATGAAGATTTGTATACAAATGTTCATAGCTGATGAGTATGTGGAGAAATGGTCATGGCCATGCACTGTCAGTTTTGCAGACTTTTTTGGCGGGGGGAGTTTAGCAACATCTATCGTCGTTTCCCCAAGAGAAACTTAGTCCTCAGTTTGTGTGAGGCTGGCTCTCTGGTTGCCTCCTTCATTTGGAATATTTTGGATTACTCTAGATATTCAGAAAGCAATAGAAATAGAACCGTTATAGGAATGCACACTAAAATATGTTAATTATGCAAGATGAATCAGAGCGGGAAACAAACCCTAAGAGACTCTTAACCATAGGGAAAAACCTGAGGGTTGCTGGAGGAGACGGGGCTGGGAGGATGGGGTAACTGGGTGACGGGCATGAAGGAGGGCACTTATAATGAGCACTGGGTGTTGTATGCAACTGATGAATCACTGACCTCTACCTCTGAAACTAATAATATACTATATGTTAACTAATTGAATTTAAATAAAATAAAATAAAAAATTTTAAAAATATGTTAGTTATGTGTTTGTGAGGATTTTCCTTTACATGCCCTACTTTCCTTGCTTGTTATTAGTAGATTTATTCCAAATGGAAACTTTGTTGAAACCATTTCAATTGTGTAACTGTGAGTACTTTTGCAAAAGTTGCTTATTAAAACTTCTAAACAAAGGCCAATTTCATCAGTGAGTATAGTTGGTATTATTTTTATCCCTAAATACTTCAGTGTGTGTCTCCTAAGAATAAGAACATTGTCTTACATAAGCAGTGAAATGATCAAATTAGGAAGTTTAACATTGACACAGTGCCATCATCAAATCCACAGACTGTATTCAAATTTTGATGATTGTCCCAATAATGCCATTTATAGCCTTTTTTTTCTCCTGCCACATGATCCAGTCTCAGATCACATGTTGCATTTAGTTGTCATGTCTCTAGTCTCCTTTAATCTGAAACAGTTCCTCAGCCCTTCTCTGTGTTTTATGACTTTGACATCTTTGAATAATATAGACCAGTTATTTTGTAGAACATGCCTCAATTTTGGGCAGTTGGATGTGCCCTCATGATTAGATTCTTTTTTTTTTTTAAGATTATTTATTTATTTATTTATTTGAGAGAGAGCGAGCATGTGCACAAGCAGAGGGAACAGCAGGCAGAGGGAGAAGCAGGCTCCCTGCTGAACAAGGAGCCCGATGCAGGACTCGATCCCAGGACCCTGGGATCATGACCTGAGCCAAAGGCAGACACTTAACGACTGAGCCACCCAGGCGCCCCTCATGATTAGATTCTAATTATGCATCTATATCATTATGTTATGGGCAGGACTACCACAGAGATGACGTTGTGTCTTTTTACTGTATCGTATCAGGAGGCCCACGAAATCTGTGAGTTTCAGGGTTTTTTATTATATGGGTGTTTGGGTTCTCCTACACTATTAGTTGGAAGAGTTTTCTTTCCCCAGCAGGTTAAATCTTTGCTTTCTCTTCCCCCTTTAACTTAGGCTTTTCTTTGGGCCTCTTGTACACTCCCCTGAGTATGTGCAGTTCAGTGGTCAGCCAAGGATCTGGAGTTGATGTGCAGGTTTGTGGGGCGGCACCCTGTCCCCCTCCCCCCGTGGCCCTCCCCTTTCATAGACCCTCCACAGACACACATACATGCTATAACATACACACAGGGTAATTTGAGGTGGCTCGTAGGCCTACATGTAAATGTTGAAATAAATGTTAGAAGAGAGAGTCCTCATGACTTGGGGTTAGGCAAAGATATTTTGCACTTGATCTTAGCCAAAAGGCCGAGAAGCGATAGGCAAAGATTTTTTTGGGACACGAAAAAGTAATAACCATGAGATAAAAATTGAATATTAGACATTATAAAGATTGAAATCTTCTGCTTATCAAAAGGTAACATTGGGAAGGTAGTGATTAAACAAGTCATGGAGTGGAAAAAATATTTGCAAAGTCTATGTAACAAAGGCCTTGTATTCAGACTATTAAAAGAACTCATACACAACTGCAGACTAGAACTAGAAACTACAGAGCCCAATAAATTGGGCAGAAGGTTGCAACAGGCACTAAACACTGGAGTGACCAGTCAATAAGCAGTAGTCATTAGTGATCAGGGAAAAGAACATTAAAACCGTAATAATATACCACTACACACCCACAGAATGCTCCAATTAGTAAGACTGGCAGTATTAAATGTTAACAAAGATGAAGCAGTTGTAACACATACATTTCTGATGGAAATATAAAATGGTATAAACACTTTGGAAATAGATACTGTATGATCCCGCAATTCCTTTCTTAGGTATTTATCCAAGAAAAATGAAAATATTGGTCTGTACAGAAAGGTTTTAGCAGCTTCCTTCATAAGAACCCAAACCTGGAAACAAGTCCAATTATCACCAGTGTGTCAAGGATAATCAGAATACCTACATAACGGAAATTGACTTTGCTCAGCAGCAGAAAGGAAAAGACTCCTGGCAACATGGATGGACCTCAAAAACATTGTTATATTGAGTGAAAGGGTACAGACACAAAAGAGGACATGACTGTATGTTTCCATTGTTAGGCAACTCTAGAATAGACGAGTCTAATCTATGTTGTCAGAAGGATGTCAGTGGCTGCTTGGGGTCTGGGAGGAGGCCTGAGGTCGGGGGCGTTGATGTTCTAGGTTTTGACGGCTGCTATGCAGGAATGTACCTTTGTCAAAACTTACCTAACTGTGCACTTAAAATGGGTTCATTTTATTGTGTGTAAATTCGTTTCGGTAAAATTGATTTAAGTAAAAGAACACAGGGGTCTTGACTTTTTTTTTTTTTTAGAAAGGGAGGGGTTGGTGGGAGAGTAGAGGGAGAGAGAGAGACTCTCAAGCAGGGTCCTCGCTGAGCACAGAGCTGCGCACGGGGCTCGATCTCACAATCTTGAGATCATGACCCGAACCGAAATCAAGAGTCAGACGCCAGTTAACTGACCGAGCTGCCCAGGCCCCCCAGGGGTCATGATATCAACATTGTGCAGGACACATCTGTGGCCAAGAAACACTAAATGAGAGGAGGAAGGACATCAGAGTGTGGGCTACTTTTCATAATGACTGCATTATAGAGACAGATATTTATGCAGCAAATGACACAGCCACGCTTGTCATGAAGCAGAAACTGTAAGACATAATAGGAGAAACAGAAAGAAATCCCACTATTAGGAGATTTAATGCTCCTCTATCAGTCCAAAACAGATCAAGGGGAGACAGGGAGTCAGAATGTGGAAGTCCTACAAAATATGGCATGGCAGATCTTGAGGACAGCTGTTGAAGTCTGTGCTCTGATCACGGAGAATGCACTTTTCTGTTGCAGTGCACATAGAAGAGTCATGAAAACTGACCACAAATTAGGCCACAGTGAACATCTCAATTCCAGATAGTAGAAGTAATGTAATCAACATGAGAAAAACTAAAAATCAAAACAAAGTATAAATGTTCTTTTGCCTAAATATTTTAAAACTTTGTTTAAAAACTTTTGTGTCAAAGGGTAAAGACAAACCAGTTTCAGAACTGCTAGGGAATGATGATAATGAAAACATATCAGAATCTAGGGAATGTTGCTCAGTGTTCACAGACAAACTTAGAGCCTTATATTTATATCAAGAAAAACAAAAGAAAGAAAAATAAGCAAATTAAATGTCCTATTCCAAAATTTTAAGTAAGAACAATTGAATAAACTGAAAGTGGCCATTAATAAGGCAGTCAGAAATTAACTAGCTGGAAAACAGGAAAACAGTAGAATTAACAAATAAAAACCCAGTTCTTTGAAAACAACCAACAAAATAAATAAATCACTAGATAACCTAAACCAGAAAAATAAAACCGTAAATACATGTAACAAATGTCCTAAAAGGAGGAAGAGATGACTCTCAAGATAGAGGAAATTAAATCTTAAGAGATTAGTTATAACTCTAGGCCTAAACGCCTGGGTGAAAATGTAATTTTCTATGACTTACCAAAATTGAGTAAATAAATACAGAATGTTGAAGCAGATGCAACTGCATAGAAAAATTAGAACTTTTTCTATCTATCTCCCAACCCCAAATCATCAGGCTTCAAAATGACCTGAGGAGAAAATCAGATGATCATCTCCATATATGCAAAAGAAGATTTATTCCCTCATCTTTTATGGACAAAGAAGAAAAAAAACCAGCGTCTTTATGGGGTACACTGAACACTTCCACCGAAGTCAGGAGAATGACCAGAATGCCCACTATCGTCACCCCTACTATTGAACATCCTATTGGAAGCATCACCAAATGCAGTTACACACACACTCACATACTTGTACACACACACACACACACTCACTCACACACACACAAGCATAGAAATTGGAAAGGAAAAGGTAAAACTACTGCAGATTGTACTTCTGTAAAATCAAGGCAACTGACTCAGAAACTACTAGAACAATAAGAGAATCCACTAGTGTAGAAGGATGTAAAATCAACACAGAGAAATCAGTAGTCCCTATGGAAACAATGACCAAACAATAGTAAATAGGAATTAACAATAAATATGCAAAATTTATATGAAGAAAGCTTTAATTTGAAAGAGACTGAAATAGACAAACAAATGAAAATATAGGGCATATTTTTGGACAGGAAGAATGTGTATCATGAAGATATCAAGTCTCTTTAATTTATAACTAAAAATACAAAGGGTTTTTCCTCTCCTCCAGGACCTAGAAAAATTGATTCTAAAGCCCATATGAAAAAATAAACAAGATGAGTCAGGAAGATGCTGAAAAAGATTAGCAAAGGCAGGGGGGATGGGGCTATTCCTAGCTGTTGTAAAAAATACTATAAAGTGTCCATAGTAAGTGTGGTAATGGTGCATAAATGGACTGATCAGTGGAACAGACTAGAAGATCCAAAATGGACCCGCATACGTACGTGGAGTTTTAGTATAATAAAAGCAGCACCTCAAGTTGAGGAGAAGATATGCTTTTTAATAAATGGCATTGGGTGATTTGGATAGCCATTTGGAAAATAAAATTGGATCCTTATGCCAACTGTACACTATAGGATAAACTTCAAATGGATCAGAGATCTAAATATAAAACATAAAACCATGTAAGTACTAGATGAAAACACATGAATTGCTTTATAACTTGGGTATGGGGAAATCTTTTCTAAATATTTTTCAAAATTCTGTATCAGCAGAGGAGGTGATCAATACATTCAACTGTATTAAAATACAAAGCATCCCTGACCAAAGTTTAAAAACCAAAAGCAAAAGACCAATGACAAGTTGAGAACAAACACTTGGAAGTTGTCACTAAGGGCCAAACCACTTAATAAGAAGAGTTTCAGAAATGGAGAAGAAAAAAAAAACAAGAACAATGGAACAGAGGGCCAGAACCACAAATATGCCTCTTCTCAGAACGAAGGGATCTCAACATATAAATTAGTGCTCAGTATCATCTGTAGTGAGACGAATGCAGATCTGTGTACTGAAACGCCAGCTCTCAGCCTTCAGGCTGATAGAACCCGAGAGGTTCGACAGGTGGTTTTACTGGTGAGGCAGGGGGGAGGCTCCGAGTACTTGTTGGCCACCCCACAGAACAGCACAGCCTGTGGAGGGCTGGATCCAACAAAGTTACAGATGTGTTTCCCTCTATCTGTTCTAAAGATGCACACATACGAGAGAATAGGAAATGACACATGCATGGGGGTTTTCTTTGCAGCCTTAGGATTGGAAACTGCCCAAATGTCTTGTTGCATGATACTGCTTGAATCCATGGCAGATTCACAAGATGGAAAACCCGGTCACTACAAGTTAGGAAGAATGAGTACCCTCCAACTTACGTTGTTCAGTGCGGACGTGGAGTGCAGCTCTGTGAAGACAGGGCACTTCCTTTTGTCTGGAAATGGTGTTGCAAAGAAGAAACACTGGAAGAACTAGCTAGAACCCAGTGAAAATGGGTACCTACAGGGAGCCCTGACCTTCACTTTTGAGCCAGGTCAGTATTTTACATATTTGAACAATTGAATTACAAATAAAACATTTCTGATATTGAAAAGAAGCTGAGGAAATGCAAACCTACCTGTGTGTGTAGTTCATTGATAACAGAACCCCACACAGGAAAAAATCATTTCAAGTACTGGGAGAACACAGTAGCTTTTCCATCCACCATTGGTGCCGTACAGGATGGAGGGGCCCAGAAGCAAGCCCCACCCTTCAGTCAGGTTAGGAGGAAAAACAGCTTGTAAAAGACAATTCTGGAAAATTGTGGAAATTTAAATATGGCCTGGGCCTTATATGATGTAGAAGCTTTCTTTAGTTTGGTATTGTATTTTGAACTTGATCCAGCAACAGTATTATGCTTAATGAGAAAGCAATCCTTATTTTTTTAAAGATGAATACTGAAGTGTTTATGTGTGAAACATCATAATGTCTGTAATTTAAAGTAGCTCCATGGTTAAGTCGTTCAAGTAATCATGGCAAATGTAAGAAGCTAGAAAACGGGTTCAGGGATGGTCCTTGCTCTGCTCTTCCTCCTCTACTCTGTGAGATAGTTCATGAGGGAAAATCAAAATGGCTATAAACGAATAAGCAGGATCCAGTTTGGACAAGGGACAGAGGCGGGCATGTGAGCTGACCCTCGCGCGTGAAGAAGTCAGTGTTGGGAGCACAAGGGGCCGGGTCTCAGCAGGAGCAGGGCTTGGGGTTGGTAGAGTTTTGGAGTGTCGTCGGGGTCCAGAGCCGACGGCCAAGAGAGAATTCTTGAGACGTCTGTGGTGCAAAAAGGTGGTTTTGTTAAAGCCCAGGGACGGGACCAGGGCAGGACCCGTGGGCAGAAGGAGCTGCGGCCCCGGGGCTGTGAGGGGTGGCTGATCATATACTTGGGAGTTGGGGGAGGGAGGGCAAAGGGAGGTGTCCAAAAGGACTTGGATCTGCTGAAGAAGACTCACAGGATCCTGGAGGCCTGGCTCTTGTCAAGCTAGGGTTGTTTTTCCTTCTCGTGAGGAATTAGCATTAAGACAGTTGGGCGCTTCCTGGAGGAATGTTATCCAGTTTCTATTACAAGTCCTTGTCACTGGGCTGACAGTCAGAGAGAAACTTGACTTTGTTTACATTTCCTTGTGCCTCTGTTTCCCACATCACTCATGGAGGGGAGGGTGATGTTAGGGCTCCAGGAAATTGGGTTATGGCTCTCTGAAAGTTAGGGTATTGATAAGAATGCACTTTCCTTGTAAGTCACAAGACATTGGTGAACTGATGGAGACTCATGTCCCAGGATTGTGACCTCTCTCCGTTAACCATCTGTGTTTCCCTTACCTTAGGTTTAGGGCATCCAGGGGTGCCTGAGGAATGCCACACAGATCCACGGGCGTGTGTGTGCGTGCGTGCGCGTGCGTGCAGGGTGTCAGCTTGTGATTGTGCTCAGCTTGCCTTCTCCTCCCTCGTCAGGGTCACAGACCATTGGCGAAGTCTGCTGACCCCTCATTTTTGGCATCTTTCCTTATCCCGGAAAAGCATTCCCTCAAAAAACTAATAACCTATCAGGAGGGCCTATGCTCATAAGAAGCCTCCTTCTTCGCCGGCCCAGTTTGGGCTTATCCTCCTACACGAACCAGATGCACGCGTGTTCAGCCAACAGCTTCTCTGGAAACCGGTATGATGCCTCAGAGATGGAGCAGCTGCTCTTCTTGGCCCCCAGGAGAAAAAGAAATCGTGTCTGCTTCTCTGTCGCAGAGAAGAGAGCTCCTGTCAGCCCGTCTGTGGGGCTGAGGCCCGGTTGAGGGCAGGTCCCTCATGTTCTTTTGGCTGTTTTCTGAAGAATAACAAAGGGTTTAGAAGCCAAAGTGATATAATCCATGTCCAGGATTTGAGGAGCAAAATCAAGTTACAAACTTGATTTTTATAAACATATCAATTCATCGTTCACTGACTCCAGCAACATTTTGGACTCTCCAGTAGATTTTCACAGGCTCACCCAGAAAGTTCCGAGAGTGTGCCGGTGTTGGCTGTGTGGTGGAGGCAGGCCTGAGAGACAGGCTGCGTTTCAGTTAGAAGGTGTGTGTCCTTTGCTGCTATAACAAATCACCGCAAAATTGGTGCCTTAAAACAATGCACACTTAATCCTTCACAGTTCTGGGGAGTCAGGAAGTCTAAAATGGGCCAGCAAGGCTGGTTCCTTCTGGGGGCTCCAGGGAGGAATCCATGTCCTCCCTCTTCTAGCTTCTAGAGGTACCCGCACTCCTTGACCCCGGGCCCGTCCAGCACCTGCAAAGGCAGGGGCATTCAGTCTTCAGGTCCCTCTGACTCTTCCTCCTCTCCCCCACGGACATCTCCTCCCAGTCCTGAGAGCCTGGTAATGATACCGGGCCCGCCCGTGTCATCCCCCCGCTGGGGAAGATGGGCATGGCAGAGGGGGAATGGAAGCAGCAGGAGGGCATGGGAGGCCAGGAGTGGGGTGGCCACGCTAGGGGTGCCTGGTGGCCACACTCCACTGAGAGGCGTGGGTGGTCTCAGGAACCCCGACAGGAGACCTTCCTCCTGGGAGAAAGGAAGGGTGCACCCAGCGTGGGCTGACGGGTCCAACTTCAGGAGTGAGGGGTAGGGAAGGGGGCAAGAGTTTACAAGGACTGGGGGGGGGGTGAGACCTATTGACGGGGCGCATAGTTCTAACTAACATGGATGCATAACAAATTACCACCAACTTAGGTGCTTAAAATGATACAAACGGACCCTCTCATGGCCCCTGTGGGTCTGAGGTCTGGGCGCGGCTCTGCTGGGTCCTGCTCAGAGTCACAGGCAGGAACCAAGCTGTTGTCCCGTCTCCTCTGAGGCCTGGTGTCTTCTAGACTCGCCGGTTTCAGGCAGGATTCAGTTCCTTGCAGCTGCAGGGCTGGGGTCCCCACCCTCAGGTTCTAGCTGTGAAGCCCTCTCCAAGGGCACTTCACGGGAAAGACAGCCGGAGAAATCTCTCTGACATCTTTTAGGCCTGACCCACCTGATAGAATCTTCCATTTGATGAACTCAAAGTCAACTGATGAGGGACCTTAGCTACTCTGAGCTCCCTGTGTCCGACATCGATTCCCACTCAGGGGAGGGTATGAATGTGTGTCTTCGGAGGCGGGGTCAGTGTGAACAAACAAATACGGTGTTCTGCCTTCAAAAGGGGGGATGGGCCTGCATTTATAGCAGCCCAGAGGGATTTCCCACCCGGGAGGTGGGCCGCGCGGCCACAGGGAGCAGGAAGGGAGATTGTGTGAGCTTGCGGGGCCGGGTGTAGACGGCAGCAAGTCTGCCTGTTCTTTTTAAGGTAAAGCATCTGTACAGGAAATGTGCAGCTCTTACGTGTGCAGATCTAAGGCTTCTGTGAAACGCACCCACAGAACCCACACACCATCAAGACAGACAGCATTCCCACTGTCCAGAGTGCCGGGTGCCCGAGCTCTGGCGCCCGTGCGTGGTTAGTCTTGCCCGCCCTGGAGCTTCCAGCGGGCGGGGTCACGTGTCATCTACTCGGCGGTGTCTGGCTTCTTTCACTCAGCACAACGCGGTGAAACTTCTCTGTGTCGTGTGCTTCTTTTGTTTTTTTTGGAGGGGAGATCATGACATGGGTGAGCCATGGTTTGCTTGTCCGTTCTCCTGATGATGGACGGCCGGGTTGCTTGCAGTTTTTGCCTCTTATGAATTAAGGTGCATTCTCCTACTGGTCCAAGAGTTGATGTTTTTGTGGCTCTTGGCCGGTGCTCTGGAGGGGGTGGGGGAGCAGTGTGACTGGGGCACGAGGGATTGCCGGAGAGTGCCGAGGAGTGTACCTTCCGTGCCGCCACCAGCCTCGTGCGAGGCTCGCACCCTCCGGACCACTGGCGCCATCAGGCGAACTTCAGCCATTCTGGTGTGTTGTCGGGGCCCCCCTGCGTTCCCTGAGGAGGCATTGAGTCTTAACTTGAGAGGTGGATTCTCGGTCTCCAGGGCACCCTGAGTGTCACCGTCTCAACAGCTAAAGACAGGCCACACCCCTGTGTCCCCATGGCCGTCCGTGTCCTTAGAAAGTGGCTGCTGGACCTGCAGACGAGTACCCTGGGCTGGAGACATCTCCCGGGCGGGGTTGGTTCTCAGGGTCCCGGCCATGAAGCTCTCTGACATGCTGACCCGTGTTTTCAAAAATCCCAGTGGAAAAATGTCCCTTCCTGCATATCCTTAGCATAGAAAATGCATTATGAAGACCGAATACCGGTTGTGGTAGCCAGTGTAAATGTGTTTGATTTTCTATAAACAAGGACCGTCAGAATGGGTGGGAAAAAATGCCTTTATAGGCCATCTGCAAAAAACACACCTAAGCCGATGTGGCTGCCGAGATCAAAAGTGAAAGGACCCCTGAGAGAGGGGGCCACCAAAGGTGAGGGAAGGAAGTAAGAGTTGCAGCCTCACCCCGTCCAGGTGGACTCGCCGCCGAGCCCGGGCCAGCCAGCGGGGAGAGCTGGACAGGGGGTGGCCGCGACCTGCGGCCGGGGGGCTCTGGCTCCGCTCCCTCACTTGGATGGACAGACTACGGGGTGTGATGGGGCAAGGCCAGGAGCCGGTGGATGGAGCCTGGGGAGCTTCTGCTAGTGGAGAGAGTGGGCCGGCGGGGCCCTCCAGTCTCTTTTCCCTCAAGGACCACTCTTCCCAGGTGGAAGTGGCAGGGCTGGGGAGATTGGCCCCCCCAGTTCTGGGTCAGGGCAAGTGGGCTGGGGGAAGGAGGACGCCCCAGGGGTGTCCAGCCCCTCCCCGCCATGCCCGTGCTGCGTAGCTCCGACCGCATGGATGGGCAGCTCAGGGAACAGGGGTTAGAGCTGTCAGGCACTGGCTGTTCGAGGCGTGGGAAGGAATGGGGAGCACAGGCCCCTCCACAACAGTGGGGTAACTGGCTTTACACGCATGTTTCGAGACTTCATGCAAGGATCTAGAATCCTGCTTTTATAAACTCGGAACGGACACAGGCATGATGGAGCCTGAGGTTTCCTTCATAACCTAGTTCTTAAATGTCAGGTTCTAGTGTGACAGAGGCTCCTTATCTTTTCCTCGCAGATGTTGGGAGGCGAGGGGTCGAGGAGTTAAGTGTGGCCTGATTTCAGATGTGAGTTCTCAGCCAGCCGGTTCCAGTTAGAGAGATGATTCGAGAGATGATTCAGGGATCAAAGGCGCGGTCCCTTCTTAAAGGGAAATACACATTTCTGCTTTCCCACTTGCCCTCAGCAGGGGTTTCTGGGGTGACCACTCCCAGGCAGGGTGGGGACACCTCCGGAGGAGGAAAACCCACAGAGCCCACCCGACGGGGTGTGGGCCAGGGGCAGTCAGGAGCCTGTGCTCGGAGGGCAGAGGGGGAGGGTCCCATAGGGAGCGGTAGCTGAGCGACCGGGGCCCCTGCTGTCTCTCCCTGCAGCCTCCCTTCCCCAGCCGGCCCTCTGGCCTCCCTGCCGTGGGCGCCAGGCGGCTGAATTCCTCGGCCCCTGAATTCACGGAGCAGTGAGTGATGGGGCCTGGGGCCTGCGCAAACCCATTTTGCAGTGGATCAAACTGAGGTGAAGGGGCCGGGGACTGGCTCAAGGTTACCTAGCTGCGGGCGGTGGGGAAGGAGCCAGGCTCTCTGTTGGCTCAGGGCCCTGAGGCTCCACGCTGCAGGTCAGGCTGGGGGCTCTCAGGGCGTGATGGGCACGTGTTGGGTTCACGCCGTAGCGTGTGGTGTGGGCCCCGTGGATGACGGCCTGTGCCCATGTGACATCGGAGCAGGGGCTGAGACAGGGAGTCAGACACCCCGCTAATTCTGTCTGGGGGTGCTGTTCTCCACTGGAGTCCTGCCCCTGCCCCCCTGCCTGGCTCTCCAGGCCGCGTCCAGGGAGGGCTGTCCCATCCCCACCCCACTTGCTGGGTTCCCTGCGGGCCAGGACCGCACGCAGTTCCCACCGCCCGCTTCTGCTGGCCCTGGCGCCTGCCCGCCTTTCCCCCCAGGGCCTGAATGTGACCAATCCCACGTCCTCCCCTCGCTCTGCTCTCCGGCAGCCCAGCAACTGGGCGGCGACGAGCCCTGGGGATTTCAGTGGCTGTGCATTTCCTCTCTCCCCATCCACTTTGCCCTTTCCGAGGCCGGCGCCACGCCCATGAGGGGACAGCCATGGCCCCCGGCCACCTCTCTCTGCACCCCAGGTGTCCCAGGGCAGCTTCCCATGGGGCCTGCTGGTCCTCCAGGACTCGCAGGGGCTCTTGGTGACAGAATGCTGGCCTCTGTGGGGTTTTGTCTTGTTGGCTCTGGCCAGCTCCCAGCCCCCTGAGACTAATGTGCTTCTGATTCTGCAGAATCAGGGCGTCAGGCCCCTCCCACGTCCTGCGCCTCCGTTGACGATCCTCCCCCACCCTCCCCAGACCCAGGGGCTGACAGCCTGCTTGCGTCAGCATGTTCCCTCCTGTTAGGGTGGGAAGTACCAACATGGGGGAGATTGTAACTCCTCAGAAGGTTGTCCGCGGAGTGAAAACTTTTATTTCAAAAAAGTTGCGGACATGGACGCAGTGAGCAAAAACACAGGAAGGAGTAAAAATAAAACTAACCTATAAAGAGGGTCTTTAATAGAATGTAGAACCAATCACTCCCTTGAGGAAAAAAGAGCTTTGGGTTTTTTTTTTTTTTTAAACAAAACAAAGCACAACAATAAAACACATCACTTTGTGCCACTGGCTGGCCCAGGGGCCCAGGCCTCCAAGCAGAGGGGGAGGGGAGTCTACAGGATAGCACCTTTGTTCTCAGGGTTTTCGGGGACGTGGGGTTGAGGAGCCACCATTTTCTGCTGTTTGCTGGAGATGCGGGTCCGAGTTCGTCCGCTCGCCCTGAGCTCTGCGGCCCAAGGAGGTGGGAACCAAGGTCTGAGCCCTGAGCAGGGAGGACCTTGTGAGGAGGAGCCTCCTCATTAGGGGTGATGCTTGAGAAACCCCCTCCCCCCTGGCTTTCCAAACATGAAGAGTCTACCATCTCATGAGACTTCACTAGCAGACTTTGAGAACGTACATGAAATGCTCACTAAAGAATCGGGCAGGAATCGTGAGAAAGATCAGGCTGGGAGGGAGGTGCGGGGTGGGAGGTCAGTGCTCAGGCGACCCCCCAGGAAAGGCAGGGAGGTTTTGGGGATTCAGAGCCTGCAGCAGTTTGGGGGATGTTAGCACGGAGGGGAGGGGACGGGCTGGCTGGCGGAGTCACGGGGCCAGAGGGGTAGGTAAAACACATGAGGCTTTTCAAGCCTTTCCTTTACAAAAATGTAGCTCGTCAGGTCGGTCAGGAACATTCACGTCACATTTTACTCCCTGTTTTAGCAGTGGGAGAGGGGCCACCGAGCGCTAGCCCAGCGCTAGCCCAGCGCCACCTTTCTGGACACGGTCTGGTAGAAGACGCCGTGCAGCAGGGCCTGGTAGCTGGGCACACGGAACAGGTGGCGCTCGCCAAAGGCCACGTCGTACTCGGCCGTCTTGCCCGTGACCAGGACTTGGATGTGGGGCTCGTTCACCTGGCGGCCCACCACCACCACGAAGATCTCGATGTCCGCCCGCTGGGCCTCCTGCACTGCCTTCTCGATGGCTGCCGCCGTGGCCCCCTGCGAGTTGCCGTCGGAGAAGAGCAGCAGCTTCTTCTTGGCTTCACGGGGCGAGGCCTCACGGTAGAAGCGTGTCACGTAGCTGAGGGCATCGTTGACGTCAGTGGCGTCGTTGAAGAAGTCCATGCCGTCCACGGTGCTGGCCAGCACGGTGTAGTTCTGCAGGAACTGCAGGGACCCACGCCCCGGCCGCTGCTGCCCAGGACCACTGTACTGCACCACCGCCACGCGCACCTCGTGGGATGGGCTCGTCCTGCCCGCCGTCAGGAAGCGCTCGGCCAGCCGCTTGGCAAAGCGCTTGGTGGTGTCGAAGTTGTGGCTGCCCACGCTGGCCGAGCCGTCCAGCAGGATGGTGATGTCGGCCGGGGAGGAGAATGTGACTGTGGGACGGGGGTGGGGGGTTAGGGCGTGGCCGGCTGCCCGGCCTCCCGTCACCTCCGACCTCCTCCAGCCCCCGGGAGCCCCCAGCAGCGCCCTCCCCGCACGCCCCAGGTACTCACTTGGGCAGGTGTAATCTGGACATTTCTTGTCTGTAAACGAGGAAAACACAGCATGAAGTCAATGACCTCACGGACCACTCTTCCATCTGTAACCCCCTAGCAAGATGGCACCAGAGCCCCCACGTGGCAGGCACACGGTGTGGCACACCCCGTGCCACACTGTCTGCGGGCCACGCTAACCACATGCTGGCCACGTGGGCAAATCGGACCCCAGCAGCTCTCTCTGCCTGCACTGTGGGTGTGGGCCCCGCTCTATGGCCGGAAGGAGCCCAGAAGGACATGTTCTGAGCTGGGGGCCGGGGAGTGGTCTCGGCTCCAACGCCACCCACGACAGGAGCGTGTGGATGGACCACAGTGAGTGTGAGCGATCCCAGGACAAAGTAGGCAAAGCACAGGGCAGCCCACACTCCGGGGAGTGCCTGCACAGACGCTGGGCCACGTGGGAGCTGGGCCACGTGGGAGCTGGGCCACGGGCCCCTCCAGCAAAAGTGTGGGGCCGCTTGTGGGGAGGTGCTCATGCTGTTGGCTGGGGGTGTCTGGCTCCTGCAGCAGGAGGTCACGGGGAGCAAGAGGAGAGCACGTCTCAGCTGCCCCGACACCGCCTCCCAGCACAGCTGCGTGGAGGGCCCCCACCCCGAGCCCACCTATACAGATCTGGGTGGTGACGTTCTTCAGGAAATTGTCCTCCAGCAGCTCCGCATAGTTCTCCTTGACCAGCGAGATGCCTGGCCGGCCCTGAGGTGCCAGGCCTTGGCAGGAGATGACGTTGAGCTGGTCGGAGCCGGCGACATAGCCAAACATGTCCTTGATGCCCACAGAGACCACCTGTAAGGGAGGGACGGTGTTGGCATGGCCCCAGTGGGGAAGGTACGGTAGCGCATGGGGCATGCAGGTGGCCCCACCTGGATGTCTGGGCCACAGAGCACGCTGAGCGGGGTGGTGTCCCTTTGGGTGTCCGAGCGGCCATCCGTTATGACGAGCGCAATCCTGTTGTTCTGGGTGGGCGGCAGCAGCTGGTTCCGGGTGTACTGCAGAGCCTCTCCCGTGAACGTGCCGCCCGCCATCCACCGCAGCTTCTTGATGGCTCTGTGGGGCAGGGTACTCACGGTCAGTGCCAGGGCGGGGCTCTGGGTCAGGGCCAGCTGCATGGGGTCAGGGTCAAGGGCCAGGGACCCTCGGGGACCACAGGTATGCGGGTGGCTGGGCACACAGCACTCACTCCTTGAGCTCCTGGACGGTCCTGATGCTGGGGTCCCTCAGGTCCACGTGCTCCTGCATCTGGTTGTGGCTGTACTGGACCACACCCGCGTGGGACTGCCCAGGCTCAAACTGCACGGCACATGCCCCGGTCAGGACGGGACGCGGAGCTCCCAGCAGCCACCCCTCTACCCACCATCTGCCCCCCCATGGCTATTACGCTCCGGTGGGTGGAGGAACACCACCCCCAGGGCCCAGCCGCTCTCCAGCCTGGGGCCTGCACAGAGCCCTGCTCCCCGGGACACAGCAGGCAGGGCTGCCTCACCTTGACCAGCTCGTCTCTGCTCAGCCGGTCCAGGACCCTGATGACGAAGTCCTTGGCGATCTCGAAGTTCTGCAGGCCAATGCTCTCCGAGCTGTCCAGCACAAAGAGGATGTCGATGGGTCCGCACTTGCACTCTGCGGGCAAGGACAGCGTCAGCCCTGGGGGCCTCTCTGGGCCCCACTCGGCAGAGCCACCCCCGCCTGACCCAGGACCCTGGGGCTTCTGGCCCCCGTCCGGGCAGGGTCCTGGGGAGGATAGGGCGGGCCAGTGGGGCATAACCCCAGCACCCATAGGGAACACCCGCCAACCGTGCTAAGGACTCACCACAGCAAGCTGCAGAAAGAGGAGAAAGAAGGTGTTACATTCCGTTTCGCACTAGAAATCATAAACCCGCCTGCCTGCGCTGCCCTCAGCCAGGCGGGCTGCTTTGCCCAGTGCCCCGGCCACCCAGCCGGCCAGTGGGGGTGACAGTGGCCTGGCCCGCATCCCCCGGGGGGGGTTCCTCGGGAGTGGGGCACACTCCTGCCCCCCTGTTTGCCCCCCACTCCACAGTTTAAAAGATCTCTCTGTGAGCTCCAAAGGTAGGCGCTGGGGCCGGCGGGACCTAATTCTTTCCAACTAAGACCCTTTTTCAAAGAAGAGAGACACTCACAGCACATTTTCATGATGATGTCCAAGATCTCACATTCCTGCAGGGGCAAGAGACCACGCACAGGGGCTGAACTGGCGCCCCGGGTCGCCTTGCCCCAGGACCACAAGTGGGATTCCCTTTCCAGGGTGTCAGGCACCGGGTGCAGGGGCACCTGACATGGTCACTGATACGTGGACCCCCCGCGTCCCTCCACGACGATCACATGCTCCCCTGTTGCTGCCGTGGCGCCCCACCCCATAGGCCCTGTGGCTGAGTGGTCAGCCCCCGAGGACGCTCACAGACACCCACTTACATCTGGCCCCGGCAGCCCCGTGTGTCCTGGGGGTCCCTGTCAGAGGAAGGAGCGGAGGAAGGTGGTAAGTGTGCATCGCTTCCTGAACTGCGGTCTGATGGGAGCCCTGAGCGAGCCTACCCCTAGCCCTCCTGGCCCTCGGGCTGACCCCACCTCCCAGAAGGAGCCCCCGGACCCCTGCACACCAAGGGCTGCTGCAGAGCCCCTGAAGGCCTCCTGCTCTGTGACGGCCGGTGCAGCGGGTGGGCTGGGCATGGCCCGCGTGCGGCTCACCGGCACCCACCAGGGGTGCAGAGCTCATTCCAATCTGATTGTGCCGTCGGGGTGGATGCGCCCCCCCCAGGTACCCACCCTGGGCTCTGCTGTGCTCTCCTCACATCTCGCCTGGTGACCAGCGGCTGCCCCTTCTCTGAAGCCCCCGCGACCCTCGAAATGGCCCGTTCCCTCCCTCCTGTCAAAGGGCCAGCCTTCTTGAAGCCTTGCCCAGAGCCCCGCACCCCAGGTTCCTGCCCCGACCCCGCTACAGCCTCAGAGTTCCAGGGTGCCCTACCCTGGCTGGCCATGTCACTCACCTGGGGGCCTTCAGGGCCCCGGTAGCCCTTTGCTCCTTTGACGCCTGAAGGTGAGATGTCCTTGTTCTGGAAGGGAACGGCACCACGTCACCGCACACAGCCACCACGGCCAGACCATCCGCGGCCGTCCGTCCACGGCCCCGTGTGTGGTGCCCCACACCCGCCCGCAGAGCCTCAGCAGCCCGGGCGGGCTCTGCACTCACGTCCTCTCCAGGGTCTCCGGCTTCTCCCTCATCCCCCTTGAGGCCTGGGTAGCCTTTAGTGCCCTGCAGGGGACAGGGGAGCGCGCGGTCAGCGGGGCAGCGAGTCTTGGGGAGCAGGTATGTGTGTGTGGCTGGGAGCCTGGCCCAGGGCTGGAGTGGATTCCACCCTGTGGTGGGCGGTGGCCAGAGACACATGTCCACTCAGGCGAGGCCGGTGGGCAGGGCGGCTGTCAACCAGCACCAGCCTCCAGCGGTCCCTCTCCTCCACCAGATTTCTAATTTAAATCAGCTCTGTTAACTGTAAGTCAAAGTACCACGTTTCCTTTGTAAGAAGCAGAAGTTTTAAAAGGAAAAGTAAAGGAGACACGGTGTCCCGCCTGGGGGGACACTGAGGCCAAGCGCCAGCCAGAGGACCCCCCAAGGTTTGGGGGGTGTCAGTGCACCCCTGGGCCAGGCAGGGGCCCCCACAGACTGAGACACATGTGGGCGGGGCCTTGGCGCCAAGCCCGGGCCGAGGATGCATGTGTGAATGTGTGCATGTGTGTTGCACACGTGTGCATGTGAACGTGCCAGCACCCCGATGGTGGGCGTGTACTCACGTTTATCCCAGGGGGGCCCCTGCTGCCCGGGTAGCCCTGCAGGGAAGGACAGGGCAGTCACACCAGGCTCTGGCTTGGCCGGGGCGGGGGCACCAGGTGGATAATCCCGGCCGTCCCTTCCTGGGTCAGCCCGTGGTCCCGGGCCCGCCCCGCTGGTGCAAAGGGGGTGATGGGGCAGGGCTCTGGGGGACTCACAGGGAAGCCGGGGAAGCCCTCGGTGCCGTTTCCGGGTGGGCCGTCCTCCCCCTACGGACAGGAGAGAGACCATGTCTGTCACTGGGAATCGCCCGGGCCCAGGGTGGTGCCCGAGGGGCTTCACCAGCCCGGGAGGCGTCCCCGGCGCAGGTTTGCCCTGCGTGTCCCCAGACTTTGCAACAGGAGGGGCAGTGCCCACGCTGACCACAAGGACCACAGTGGTTGAGAGAGGACCGTCGCCTGTGGAGAGCGCAGCTCTCCGGACACAGCAACTAGGACCCTCAGACGCCACGTGGGAACTCCTCCCGGCAGAGGCCCGGCGCCCGGGCCCACAGCTTCCCCGGCCCCAGCAGTCGGGCGTCAGCCCCACCCAGGTCCTGAGCCCTTGGGACCGCCACTCACCCTCTCACCCATCAGCCCGGGGTCTCCAGGGGGTCCTGCGGGTCCTGGAGCTCCTCTGGAACCCTGAGGAGGGGAAAAGCAGGTGAGCAACGCAGGCTCAGAGGCACCACATGTCTCTGAGGAAGACGAAGGGTGAGTTAAATACAACAACATGTTTCTGCTCGTAAGCACAGCAATGATTAAGAGAAGGGTTTTTAAATCCATCGTCCTGGGGCTGCCCACGGGGCTAACAGACCTCCTACCCAGTAACCCACCCAGGGAGCGCCCCCAGAACACGACCGGGAAGGGGAGCCACGGGCTTGCGGACAGTCACCTCAGGGGCTGGGGCCTCCGGACAGGCCAGAGGCCCAACCCTAGAGCCTGAGAAGCAGAGAGACACAGCCCGGGTGGGGCCGCCGAAGCACGTGTCAGTCGTGTGCAAAATCATTAAGGGTTTTAGAAAACATTCATAATGATAAAATTAAAAAAAAAAAAACACCTTTGTGAAGCCCAATTTATAAGGCATAATATGCAAATAAGAAAAATAAATTGAAAAGAAATAAGCTAAAATGTTCCTATTATTTATTTCTGGGTGGTCATATTTTAGATTTCAATTTTTTTTCCTTGCATTTTCCAAATTTCCTGAAAGACACAGATACCACGAATCACACTAAAACATCTGTGTGCGTCCCCAGACCGGGGTGTGGGGGGGCGCTCCCGAGTCCTTTGGGCCCTCCTGGGGCTGGGGCGTGCGGGCAGGGCGGGCGAGGCACTCACCTCAGGCCCCGGGGGCCCCTCGTCACCTCGGTAACCTTTAGGTCCAGCGGGGCCAGCCTCGCCCTGCAGAGATGGACATGCAGGTTGTACCCCCTCTCGGTCCCACAGCAGGCCCCGCCTCAGATCCGCACGGGCCGGTCTGCTTGGTCCACACTCCTCCCTGGAGATCAGCTGCCTGCCTTTCTGGGTCCAGAGCCTCAGTGCCCCGAGCACTTAGGGACATCCCCGGCCAGGCCGAAGAAGGGCTGAGCGTACGCCATGCGTGGAGCCGCCCGGCCACTCTGGACCCCGCCAGCCGCCGCCCTACTGGACTCAGAGGCCTGTCCGCCTGCCCCGTCAACCCCCCACAGAGGCACACAACTCCCAGTTATCCGGCCTGTGTCCCATCAACCAGCAGTCAGCCAGAGGCTGCCACCGACTTGCTCTCCTGCGGCGACCACAGGAGGGCCCAGCTCCGGCCAGGGCTCCGGCACCGCGCCTCAGGCCCTGACATCACACACAACCTGGGACTTCGCTCGCCAGCCGCGGGGACCAGCAGCCCCTGACTCAGGTCCCCAGGGGGTGCCTCCGGGGACATGACAATGGGGGCCAAGAAGGACGATGGGAAACAGGCCCTCTGTGCCCTTGGCCAGGCCAGGGGAGGTGCGTCCCAGGCCCCATGAGACAGGAACGTGGCAGCCGCCACCTGCGGGACAGTTTCTGCAGCTGCCTCAGCAGCGGGCTCACGGGGTGGGTGCCTCCTGGGACGCAGCCCGAGGGCCCTGCGGCTCCTGGCAGGCAGTGCTGGCATCCGCACCGGGAGGTGGTGGTGCCCACCACAGGGACCAGACGAGGTAAGAGGCGAGCCCGGACAGTGACCCTTCCTCCAGGTTCTGGATTGCTTCGCTGCTGCTTCTCGGGATTTGGGAGAACACATTTCCCAGAAACTTCCACCTAGACACCCTGGTGCAGAAGCCCACTGCACTGACGGTCTGCAGCTGACCTTCCTCCCCGCCCCCCACGCAGGGTTCAGGCGAACGAGCGGCCCAGGAGCCACAGGTCACATGCAGACCCTCCCCAGCTGGACCACGGGCTGGAGGGACACAGGGCCTCCTCCCCAGCAAGGCCAGGGGTCCCTCACCGCAGCCCCCAGTCTTTGGTAGTGTTCAGTTTTTACACTGACAGTGGCCCTGAAAATTGGACACTCAAGAGTAAACCCCAGTGATGGCTCTCCCTTGTAGTGCTTTAGGCTGTTCGTGTCTTGAACAACTTCCTGAATTGTGCTGCAGGGCAAGGACCAGGTCATCGGGCAGCTGGGTGGTCGCCAGCTTGTCCTGACAGCCGACCACTGCTGGGGAGCAGGCACGCGGCGAAGGCAGGGGAGCCTGGGGATGTGGCAGTGGCAGGAGCAGCCCCTCCGGGACACCTCCTGTGAAGCCCACGACAGCTGCTGTCATGGGAACGGGGGCAGGAGAAGGACAGAAGGCACAGGGATTCTGGAAAGACCCAGAGAAGAGACACTAAAGCCTGACGCTCGTGTCCTGTCACCAGGAAAGGTCGCTCCTGCCATAGGTGGTGTTGTGAGCACAGGCTCGCTCGTCACAGAAAAGGCCAAGCCAGGTCAAGCCCACCTCACTTCTAGCCCTAGTAGATCCTCCAAATGAATCAAACAGGAAGCAAAAAATACAACGAAAGAGGGGAATGTACTTGAAATCTTGAAAATGAGCAGGACATCCTAAACAAGTCACCAGGACAGTCACAGGCAGATGGCAAACTTGGAAAAACGTCTGCACCGTGGATAAGGGCCTCCTGCACATCAACAGGGAAACGCAGACTCGACGGAAAATGAATTGAAGGAACAGCCAGAAAGAGGGACATGGCCTGGAAACCTGAGAGACCACGCTCAGCCTTTCCCGTAAATACTTGTATGAACCACGAGAGCGCACGACTTTCTCCTGAAGAGCAAAAATACACAGATGGAGTTTGATGATCTCGCATGTTGGCAAAGGTGTGAATACAGTGGCTGTTTCAGGCTCTTGGGGGAATGTAAGGTGGGGCTAGATAAAGTAGAGTTATCTGGCAAATAACCCACATTCACACACTTGCTCACACATACCCACTCACACACGCACACACTCACACACTCACATATCATTTGGCCAAGAAATTATGCCCTTAAGAATTTATGTTTTGGAAGCAGGAAAGAATGTCCAATGGAAAAAAGACAGTCTCTTCAACAAATGGTGTTGGGAAAATTGGACAGCCACATGGAGAAGAATGAAACTGGACCATTTTCTTACACCACACACAAAAATAGACTCAAAATGGTTGAAAGACCTAAATGTGAGACAGGAGTCCATCAAAATCCTAAAGGAGAACACAGTCTGCAATCTCTTCAACCTCAGCCACAGCGACTTCTTCCTAGAAACATCGCCAAAACCAAGGGAAGCAAGGGCAAAAATGAACTATTGGGACTTCATCAAGATAAAATCTTCTGCACAGCAAAAGAAACAGTCCACAAAACCAAAAGACAACCGACAGAATGGGAGAAGATATTTGCAAATGACATATCAGATGAAGGGCTAGTATCCAAAATCTATAAAGAACTTATCAAACTCAACACCCAAAGAACAAGTAATCCAATCAAGAAATGGGCAGAAGACATGAACAGACAAAGACATCCAAATGGCCAACAGACACATGAAAAAGTGCTCAATATCACTTGGCATCAGGGAAATCCAAATCAAAACCTCAATGAGATACCACCTCACACCCGTCAGAATGGCTAAAATTAAGAAGTCAGGGAACTAACAAGTCAGATGCTGGGGGAATGTGGAGAAAGGGGAACCCTCCTACACTGTTGGTGGGAATGCAAACTGGTACAACCACTCTGGGAAACAGTATGGAGGAAAAAAAAAAAACAGTATGGAGGTTCCTCAAACAGTTGAAAATAGAGCTACCTTATGACCCAGCAATTGCACTACTGGGTATTTACCACAAAGATACAAATGTAGGGATCCGAAGGGGTACGTGCACCCCGATGTTTATAGCAGCAATGTCCACAATAGCCAAACTGTGGAAAGAGCCAAGATGTCCATCGACAGATGAATGGATAAAGAAGAAGTGGTATATAGACACCATGGAATATTATGCAGCCATCAAAAGGAATGAGATTTTGCCATTTGCAACGACGTGGATGGAACTAGAGGGTATTATGCTGAGCGAAATAAGTCAATCGGAGAAAGATAAGTATCATATGATCTCACTGATACGAGGAATTTGAGAAACAAGACAGAGGATCATAGGGGAAGGGAGGGAAAAATGAAACAAGATGAAACCGGACGGGGAGACAAACCATAAGAGGCTCTTAATCTCAGGAAACAAACTGAGGGTTGCTGGAGTGGTGGGGGGTGGGAGGGATGGGGTGGCTGCGTGATGGACATTGGGGAGGGTACGTGCTACGGTGAGCGCTGTGAATTGTGTTAAGACTGATGAATCACGCACCTGTACTCTTGAAACAAACAATACATTATATGTTAATAAAAAAATAAAAAAAAAGAACTTATGTTTTGGATGTAGCCTTGGATGTATCTCAAGATGGATGGATGGAGAGATGGATGGAAGGATGGACAGATGGGAGGGTGGATGGGTGGATGGCTGGAAGAATGGATGATGGACGGATGGATGGAAGGATGGATGGAAGGATGGACAGATGTATGGACAAATGGAGAGACAAATGAGCTGACAGACAGCAGGCAGTGATATTTATCACAGTATTTTTCTGTAAGCAAAATCCCGGATGCTGTCTGCACACATGTGGACGGGGGACTAGACAGGGGCATTCAGCAAGCTTACAAGTGGGGTCCATGGGTGCTGACCTGGACGGTCCCCAGGTGAAGAGCATTGCAGTACAACGCTGTTTGTGTAAACAACATGCATACCCCCACACCCTCTCACACACCATGCTTTTTCTGGAAGGACTCTAGAAGAAACTAAATTTTAGAAGAAAGTAAAATCGATCGTTGTGGGTGGAGATGCAGGGATGGAGGATTCTGCTTTTCCATGTAAGCCTTGCTCCTGCTAGAGTCACTGATTGAACCACTTCTCCAAAACAGGTGAGGCGGCCTATTTACAAGGGTCTTTTGTCTACAAGCCACAGAACTTCTATACCTATTTTATTTGAGAGATATTATCTGCCTTTACTGCCAGGAAAGGGGAGAACCAGACACTCCAAAGTCTTGGGCTCTGGGCCCGCGGCTACAGGGCCCACAGGCCTGGGAATGGCTGGCTCCCAGCAAGCCCAGCTTGCAATTATGTGGGAGGAAAGTCTCCCACCAAGCTGCTCGCATAGTGGGTCCACGCCCGCTGCCCCCCAACACGGGAACGGACCCAGGAGCATTTTTAATATTCCGTCAGGAGACTTGGCAGCCCTATTGTGGCTGCTTCTTCCTTGTGTTTTAAAATTCCTTTTTTGTTAAAATCCCAATTCCAAATTTCTCTCCACAAGAAAAGCCACCAAAAGACTTGAAGCCACAAGCCATGCCCCACCAGAGCCTGAGGCCTGGGCCCTCTGAGGGCGGCCCCCACACGGGGCTGCTGTCCCATTGGGAGCTCTCCGCCCACTGCGGGGAGGCCCCATCCCAGCTCAAGGCCATTCCTCCCGTCTGCCCAGACCCCTCCCTGCAGGCCAGGCAGCCACCTCATCTCCAGCAGGAGGAATTTGGGGATGCCCAGTGAGTTACCCCCATCACAGAGCAGCAGACGAGCTGACGGGGTCTGGGCCAACCGAGGGGTCGCCCGAGGGGGTGTAGGGAGGACGTGCCCCAGATGGCCCCTTCCTGTGCTCTCTTGGGGGGTGGTCACCCCAGGCCCACGGCCTGGGCGGCAGGAGAGCTCGAGCTCCTCCCTGTGGGGTTTCAGGGCTCAGGCCCCCGGAACAGCGTGGCCTCCAGGCAACGAGACAGGAAGACAGACTCCTCCGTGCAGGAAGTCCCCCAGTCACAAGTGAGCCCCCCGCTTAAGTTCAGGAGCGGCTGTCAGCTCTCCTGCTGGCGTGAGCATGCGGCCCGCCACAGCCCCAGGCTTCCTACCGGGTCTCCGGGGACACCGATGGGGCCTTCTCGTCCCTGGTCACCTTGGGGTCCAGCTTCGCCCTGGGGAGGGATGAGCCAGTGAGTGTGGAGGCCAGGGGAGGTCGAGCTGCCCGGGCGGCACCGGGGGCTGGGGTGCCCCAGCTCTCCGGGCCAGGAAGCGCCACTACCCTCCGCAGGCCTCTGGTTTCATCCTTCCTTCCAGATATTTAGCGTGCTGGGGCCGCGTGCACGGCCGTCTGGAGACTCGCGGTCTCAGGAGGACACAGTGAGGAGACCAGTGCTCCTCCTGAGGCCGGGGGCAGCCCCTTACGTTTGCTCCTTCTGCAGCCAGCTCCCTGACTGGCCCCAGGCCCAGGGCTGCTGGGGGGGCTCCCTGGGGTGCAGCCTGGCCTTCGGTCCCATTTCCCGGTCTCAGCAGGGTAGCTTGGGAGGCGCAGGCCATGCTATCCCTGCCATCCTGCCCCAACCCCGGTGCTGGGGTTCATGGGGCTCGGGGGACGATGAAGAGCAGGGACGGGGCAGAGAGCAAATCTGTCTTCCAGTGACCTTGGCCTCAGGCTGAGCCCGCTCTCCCCATCGGGACAGCTGGACACAGGAACAACCACACTTCCTGAACCAGGGAGACCCTTTGGGAAAACAGCAGGTGAGGGTGGGTCGCCTGAAATCTGGGGGCCAAAGGGACATGGTGGTGTGTGTCCCGTGAGGCACATGGCCTGACCCTGCCTGACCTCGGGCTCTGTCCCCCTCCTGGGGCGGGGGGGGTCTCAGCTCGATGGACGGTGACTCACCGGGTCCCCCCGTGGGCCCCGCACACCTGGGGTCCCCCGCGGTCCTCTTTCCCCAGGGCCGCCCTGTGTGGAGAGAAGCAGAGGCAGGTGAGGCTGCAGCTCGGACGCAAGATCGAGGAGGGGGCTGGAGGCCCGGGCACGGGCTGACCTCCCCCAGCAGGACACCCCACCCTTTCAGAGACTGGGGTCACGCCGAGCTCAGACAGGAGCTTCATGGCGAGGCCCAGGGCCCAGACGTCCCTGCACCCCACTCACCCTCTCGCCGGGGGCACCGTCCGGTCCCGGGTTTCCCTGGCATTAAGAGGAACACACATCAGTCAGTTTGGGATGGAAACCCTGCTTCAGGCGGGGAGCTGGGAGCGGGAGATGGAACGTGGGTGCTCACCTCGTCACCGGCTTCTCCCTTCTCTCCTGGGGGACCAGGCAAGCCCGGCTCGCCCTGGGGGGACAAGTGTGGAACCGTCCGTCTCTGACCCCGCTCTGGGGCCCAGGGCTGCGCTGGCCCCTGCTCCGGCGGCCCGCCCCAGGGCCCGCGCCCCACCCGCCTGCCTCGGGGGCTCCGTGAGTGCTCACCTCGTCTCCCGAGGGGCCCGTGTTCCCTGGCCTCCCGGGTTCGCCGTCAGCTCCAGGGGCACCCTGGAAAGATCCGAAAGGTCAGCCTGTGGGGACCCTGCCCCGGGCCTCCTCACCCAGACTCCAGGCCGCTCTCCCTCACCAACCACAAGAGCCTTGGACGCTGAGGACCCTCACCCACATCTCTACAGGAATCCCGCCTGAGGCCACCTCTCCGCGGCGCCTGCTGGGGTCAAGCCCTGAGCCGGAGCGTCTTGGAAAGTCAGGTTGAGGCCCCACAGCCATTGGCCAGATGCTGAGAGCCGGCCCAGAAGTCGGCGTGGTGCGGACACCCTCGGAGCCGGCAACCTTCCCTGCCCATCTCTCCTAGCACTTCCTGTCGCTGAAAACGCCAGCATATACCAGCAACAGAACGCCGTGCTCTAAGTTAGGCTCAGAACCTTGCCTCCTCATTCTTTACTTCTCTGCCTGCTTGCAACAATCAGCATCCTGTTTATTCTTAAATCGTGACTTCTGCATGAGCAGACGGATTCCAGGCTGCGCGGACGGGTGGGCCATCTGGTCCGCTGCAGGCGGGCAGCGTTCGGGGCTCAGGGCACGTCTGAGGCTCCGTGACACCGGGTGGCAGAGGCGCCTGCCCTTGGTTGTGACGTTTTCCGCCCTCTCCACCCCAGCCCCCTGCCTGCCTCCGTGGAGGCCCGGGCCTTGGACAGTGGGTGGAGAATCTGCCTCCAGGAAGGATTTCTGAGTCACGCTGGGTTGGCTGGGGAGGCGGGGAGGCCCGGCCCGTGTCACTCACCTTCTCTCCTTTCTGTCCGAAGGCACCTGCGTCGCCTTTGGGTCCCGGGGGTCCTTGAGTGCCCTGGTGAGAAATTGTAGGGGGTCAGTCCTTGGTCTTCAACAAGCAGCAACCGGGCTGGGCACAAATACACTGGACACTGGAAGAGTAGGTCTGCACGTGGTATAGCCCACTGGTGACGCCTTTGAGCATCAGGAGAAGGGTGGGGTCCCCTTTTGCCCCTGAGAACTTGGTCTTAAAATGTCAGTGACAGAACACAACTTACGTCGAATCCAGGAGAGCCCTTGCAGCCTGGCAGGCCGGGGTACCCCATCTCCCCCTGGAAGGAGAAAGGCAGATCAGCGGTCAAGACCCTCACTCTCGCTCATACACCCCCTCCCAGGAAAGCCCCACCAGGATGATGGTCTGAACTTGGCCAGGAGCCTTGGGGTCCACTGGGGCCTGGGGCTCGGCAAGAAATGTCTCCCGCCTTTCTTGCTACCTCCAGGTCCCCCACCCTCCCGCCCGGCAAACTCACCTTCATGCCATCCACACCATCAATGCCACGCTTGCCCTTCTCGCCCTGCAAGGTGCAAAGACCAAGGAGGGGTTCACAAAGGTCAGATGGTACCCCCAGGGGCAGAAGACAAGTCCCCGCCCCCCACACTCACCTTGTAACCCTTGGCTCCCCTGGAGCCCTGCAGAGACAGGAAGAGAGAGTGAGGGGGCTGGCTCCCCGACATGAGGCAGGTTCCCCGGAAACTGGCCGGGGCGTCTTCCCAGGGAGGCAGAGGGGGGTGGACCCCCCACCCGCTCATGGAGGCTCGGACACGCAGGACACGGGCAGTGTTGTCCTCCCGGGCAGGTGGGGACAGCTCTGCGCCCTGAGGGACATGACCTGAGGCCTGCCTTACTCACCTTCTCCCCTCGGCTCCCTTTTTCTCCCTACAGAGCAGAGGAGAAAGGGGGTGTCACTGATGTCCCAGAGCTCAATGCCCTGGGACAAGCCCAGACGCGTTTCGGCTGGGCCCCCAGAAGGGCTGGCCGCTCTGAAAGAGGAGGAGGAGACACACCTTCATCCCCTGGTAGCCGATAGGTCCGAGGTCCCCGGGCCTTCCCTGGAACACAGCGGGGGGGGGCCTGTTAGAGGTCCCTGGGGGCAGAGGCAGCCCCCCCCAGTCTGCCTTGCCCCCCACTCTGCTCAGACCTGGTCAGCCAGAGACACCGGGCTGGCTGAACACTGGCCCGAGTCCCAGAGAGCAGCCCCGATGTGAAGACTCTACCTCCCACTCCTGGGGGGTCTCCTCGGGGGAGCTCCAGGGCGGGGAGGGGAAGGGTGAGGTCAAGGGCCCCCAGGAGGAGAGGGGGTGGTCTGTGGGGAGACAGCCCTGGGCTGACCCTCCACCTGCCCCACTGAGACGGCCTGAGTGGAGGTCTGGGCAGAATGTGCTGGAAGGATGGCTGTGCATGGGTCCTCTGCCCTCACTGCCCTTGGGGCCATATGCTCTGAGGGTCAGACCACATGACCATGGTGCCCAGAAACCAGCCCTCCTTCTAGAAGCTTCCACCGAACCAGCTCCCCTCCCAGCCTCAGGCTTCTCAGCACCCCCACCCCCAAGGTCAGGTGCTCGGCACTCACGGGGTCTCCGGCTTCTCCTTTCTCTCCTGGGAGACCTGGCTTCCCACGTTCTCCCTGGAACACAGAGCAGATCAAGGTTGGGGGACAATTTCTGTTTATTTCTAATAACCTGGTGGAAAGGACCCCTGACTTGCTCCCAAGAAAAGGATTAACAAGATATTCCATGGACCTTCCAAGTCCTCGGGGTGCTCAGGCTCCTTGCCTGTCTCCGTGGCCTGCCCTGGGGTCTGCGAGGTCAGGGGCACCCTCCCTGTCCCACAGCCCACCAGGCCCTGTGCTGCTCCACGCTGGCCGGCCTGGCCCTGGCCCTTTCCCTCGGGCTTCTGCACCCATTCCTGCTGCGTGTGGGGCCCCCAGGCCGGGGAGGGGGCCGGGCTCAGCTCCTGGGGCCCGTGCTCATGCGGCTTCATGGTCATGAAATTTAACATTTTTTGGAGTAGCCAAAAACCTGCACTTTGATGAGCAATCTGCCCAGTTGTACATGTTGCCCACTAAGGTTGACTGTCTCTGTGAGCCACACCTGGCCTTGGGCCCCACATTTGCAGCCCGGGCCCAAGAAGGTGCATCCGGAACGCTGGAGCCTAGGGCCAGACCCACCCCCCAGACTAGCCCTCCCTCGGCCAGGGCACTGGCCGCAGGGTCCCTGTGCCTAGACTCTCTCCGCATGGGTGGGGGCACCTGCTCAGCGAGGGGCCCCTTCCCTCTCCCCACACCTGGTGTGGGTGGGCGCTCTGTGGGGGTTCGGGACAGCTGCCTGGGGTCCCACTACGTCCCTCACACCAGGGGCTTCAGGCCGCAGGGACATCTGTCCAGCACTGTACTGCACACTCTCTCCCTCCAGGGAGGGGTGTGGCCACTCACCTCGTACCCGGGGTCTCCCCGTGGCCCGGGAGGTCCTCTGGCGGGCTGCAAGACAGAGGGAAAGGTCAGCCTGAGCTAGCATCCGGGGTGACCCCAGAGGTGGTCAGGGTCCCCCACTCACCTGGCATTCGAAGGAGCAGCACTGCGGGACGAAGGACAGAGGACACTTTAGAAAATGGGGCTCCGCGGAGGGCCCTGGACACCCACCTGGCTGGTGATGCCCTGGGCAGCTGGGGTGGGCGGGCGAGAAGGGAAGGGGAGGGGAGGGGAGAGAGGGGGAGGGGAGGGAGGGGGAGAGGGGGAGGGGCTCCTACCACTTGCTCCACATTGTTTTTCTGAAAAGTGAAATGGAAAAGAGGAGTTAATTTATATTTGAGCCGCAGGCTTTCCCAGCGCCCCGGACTAGGAGCGGACAAGGAGTGAGGGGGGAGCGGCTGCTCACGATCATGTCGGTGATGGTGTCGATGGTCTGGGTGATGATCTCTTCGGCGTCGCGGTTCTGCCCCCAGTCGGCCGCCGTGAAGTTTCGTCGGTACATGTGGTCCGTGGCGATGATGCTCAGACGTGGCTCCTGGTGAGGACAAGGGACGAGGCCGATGACGCTGGGAGCACGGCCCCTCCCCATCTGCAGCGCATTGCCTGCACCCTGGGGGCCCCCCAGCCCTGCCTGGAGCAAGTGTGGGGACGGGGGCACCCACCAGGTGGTCGGGCGTGATGGCCACCGAGAAGACCTTGACGCCCAGGTGCTTGGCCTCGTTCACGGCGTCCTCCAGGCCCCCACACGGCTCCTTGTAGCCCTCCAGGGGGTGCCCGTCGGTCACCACAATCAGGTACTTGTTTTCCTTCAGGTGGGAGCCCCTGCAAGGGGGGTGGGCAGCAGTGAGGTCCCCTCCGGTGCCCGCTGACCCTGACAGCTCAGGGCACCTCCGGAACAGAGCTGGGACCCCCAAGACTGGAGGTGAGGAGCCGGGGGCTAGAGGCCCTGGAGGGAGACCCGGACCCAAATGCAACCTCAGAGGGCGGCCGGCTGCCACGCTGGGCAGTCTATCTCTGCTCGTCGATGCTGCCTATAAATGGGGCTGTAATAAAGGGTATTAAAACAGAAAATAAAGGTTCGCAGGATCACATTTCTCTAAAACGCTCTCTTGGAAGACGCCCATGTCCCCAGGGGAGAGGCCCAGGTCCCTGCCCGCTGGGAGGCACCCTGACCATGGGATCGGTGACCACAGCTAGTCGGGGGGACGGCTGCAGAGGACAGCTGGGGCACCGGGAGCTGTGGCCGGGCTGAGCTACAGCGGGGGACGAATCCTCTCCCGGGATGACCCACGGCTGCTGTTGGCTCTTCCCCACGGCCGATCAGGCGACGTGCGTGGAGCCAGCTCGGGGCGGGGGGGTGCTGGCACTCTCCCAGGAAAACCCTTCCCTCTGTCCCAGACCACAGGCACCACCTCTGCAGTGGCTGGGACAGTCCAGGCCCTGGGGGCCCCTCCCCCTTCAGTGGCTGAGGAGACAGGGGCAGCTCAAGGGGAGCAGAGGGACGGAGAGTGACCCTTGGCAGCCATGGGAGCGGCCGGGTGGGGGCCACTGGCGTGGCGCCCGAGCACTAGCACTGGTCCCTGGGCTGACCACAAGAAGCAGCCTCCAAGGGACATGCTCAGGATGCAGGAAGGCACAGGCCTCTAGACGGGGAGCTGCGTGCAGACGGCGGGCACTCACCCCACCAGGAGCTCCTCCAGCCCCTTCTTGATGGCACAGTCCGTGTAGGTGCCCTTGCCGAAGTACTTGACCGCATCCACTCTGGCCTTGAGTGCATCGCGATCGCTTGGCATGGGCCTGAGTGGGCTGATGATCTCCACCTCGTCGCTGTAGTGCAGGGCGCCCGCGTTCCACACCAGGTTGCGGTCACACCGGTAGTACCTGCAGACCACAAGGCGGAGTGAGCAGGGGACCCTTCACCGCGGGCACGTCCAGGGCCCCCCACCCCGCTCCCCGTGTGTGTCCGTCCATGGGCACCAGGGTCACCCATGTCACAGGTGGACACACTGCCCAGCCCCGTCCCACCCCGAGAGGGAGCGGCCATGCCCTGGGGACCACACGTGGCATGGAGGGGTGGGGGCGGTCAGGAGGGCCAGCCCCAGCCAGCGAGTGACCACCATAGCCCCTGATCTCCGGGGTCCTCGGGTGAGGAGCCATGGGCACCTCCAGGGACTGGGGCCACAGGGGAGGGGCAGACCCTGTGTGGACGATGCTGGGACAGGTGACAGGGCAGGGGGAGGCCAGCTCTAAGTCAGTTCTAAGTGGGACACTCTGAGCGGCCATCTTTCCCTGCCCCTGTGCACCTTCGCTAGAGGCTTCCAGGGGCTTACCCTGTGGGGGCCTGGGGGAGATGTGCCCACCAGCCTGTTCAGCAGCCAGCGTGACCGAGGCCCCTACAGTGATGCTAACAGCATCAGTTGCACAGGTGGGGAAACTGAGTCCTAAGAAATTGAGTAACAAGGCCCAAGACACCTGGACGGGGTGGTGGGCCTCAGGAGCCCAGGTATTTTGGCTGAATTCAAGGTTTCAGGTCATATGCCCCTCCCTGAGCAGCCCCCACCCTCTGTCCTTGCAACCCCCTCAAAGTGGGCAGGCAGCTGGGTGCCCTGGTCCCCGAGTCAGCGGGTCAACAGGGACCAGGTTGGAGGAGGGCCAGGCCCTGCCCAGGTGAGTGAGGGAGGAGCCTGGTTCTGACTGTGACCCTCCCCCATGGCCTGGGCCCCCCCATGGGCGTGTCCAATTGCAGCCACACCCACCGCCCTAGGAGACCCCTGCCCCCCAGCTGCAGATGCTTCAGACAGAAGAATGAGTGAGGGAGTGAAGCTGGCTGGCCCTCGGGGCCCTCGGACGAGGACACTAGAGCACCGGGACATTGGTCAGGACACAGGCTCTGACCGTCCCCCCGGGCGGAGGTCAGTGTCGGGGGGGGCCGAGGGGGGCCTACTTCAGGCGCCCGGTGGAACCGCAGAGCCTCCCGCCAACTCCTGAAACCCACTCAGTTGGGAGGCAGGGAGGCACATCTGGGGTCCTGGGAGCCCCCATGGCAGCACTGTCCCCCAGGCTCCCGGTTGACCAGGGGGACGGTGCCGCCCCGCCGGTCCACTCCTCAGACTCGGCCCTTTTCTGGCCCACTGGAGCCACTGCGGACGCAGGAGGGTGACTGCGTGGCCTGGTCCACCCTGGCCTTCTAGATGGGAAGGGGGCTCGGCTCTGCCTGCAGGGCCTCCCCGAGAGGCTCATGGGCGTGTTGGCTCTCCTACCTGTCTCTCAGGTTGTCGATGAAGCTCTTGGTGAAGGCCTTGACCTTGTCCACCAGGGCTCCGTAGGGCTTCAGCCTCAAGGCCACGCTCTCGGAGGTGTCCAGCACAAAGAAGAGGTCCACAGGGCAGTCTGGCCAAGCACCGGGTGGGGGGCCTGAAGCTCACGCCCCGCACCCTCCTGGGCACAGGGAGGCCACCTCCCCCAGGCACGGGCCCGACCCGGCCCCGGCAAGGGGGGCAGAGTGACCGTGAGAGCCCCCCGTGGGTCCTGGGAACCCCGCCTGGCTGGGGGCAGAACCACCTCCCGGAGGACGGGGAGCCCCGCCCTGGCCTGCAGGACCAGGCCGTTCGCTCTGCACTGTCCCTCTATGCATCTAAACTACCAGGGGCACGACCTCCTGGGCAAAGGCGTGAGAGCACAGGGGGCCCTGGCTCTTGACTGAGTGTCCGGGGGGGAGTCAGACCGAGGGAACCCGGGGGAGCAAGAACGGTGTTCCCGGGGCACCGAAGGCTGAGGCCGGGATGGTGTCGCCACCCCGCCCAGGCCAGCCTGACACCCCGGGGAGCGGGGAAGCACGAGGGGCCCAGGGCCCAGGCCCTGCTGGGGGCCTCGCCCCGGGGAATTTCACGACCCCGCGGTCTGCCGGTCAGCGCCTCTCACGTCGGAGGGAAGGGTGGGGTGAGGTCCCCGGCCGCACAGGCAGAGTAAGGGGAGCCGCGAGTCACTCACCCTGGAAGGCCACGGCCCTGGCGCTGCCCGGGACGTCCTGAGCGGCCGCCCAGCAAGCCTGCAGCAGCAGGGGGAGCAGAGCGAGGGCCACCTTCATGTTACCGCCCCAGTGTCACCATCGAGCGAGGCCTGGGGTCCGGGTGGGCCGGTGATGAGCAGAGGCTGAGAGAGGAGTCGTCTCTGCTCTCCCGCCGGCGAAGGCACGGCCCCGGAGGGCGGGCGGGGGGAGGAGCTGGGGCGGGGGCGGCGCGGAGGGCGGGGGTCTCCGGGCAGTGAGTCACTGCCCCGCCGCGCTCCGCTCTGGGCGGCTCCGACCCGGCACCCCGCCGCGCCCGGGGCTTCATCGCCCGGTTTGGGGGAAATCCGTGGGCTCGCCGCGCGCCGAGTACAGCAAAACCGCCGCGGAGTTCAAGACGCCCGCTGGAGAGCTTGCACCGCACACCGGGTGCCCCCGAGCCGCGCGGCCCTCTCCTTCTGGTGGAATTAATCAGCCCGTAAGCGCCGGCGGGGGTGGCTTAGATGTTTCAAATCCATTGCGTTGTCAGATTTCCCAGTTATTGCTCTTGTAGACACTCCTTCCCAGGTTAGTCAATACATATTTGGAGAAGATGTGTCAGTTTTTACTACGGAAAAGCAAATTCACCAACTATGCGGACACGGCAGGCCCGGGCGCCAGACTCTCAGAGAGTCGGACATAGGCTTTGTGTGTTGTATGTCTTCTCTACTGTATTCTTACAACCAAGTCAGCCAGGGAAAAGAGTTACGAAGGTATTATGAAAACCATCAGGAAAACACATTTGCAGAACTGTAGAGTTCAGAAAAAACCTGTATAGAAGCGGACCCGTGCAGTTCAAACCCGCGTTGTTCAAGAGTCAATTTTCTCTCTCTCCATATATATATGGACACCCTGATTGTGAGGAGGGGTCTGAAGGCCCCACCCTGGGGCTCTGTGGGGTGGGCTCGGGATGTGGCCAGACCCACCCCTGCCCCAGAGAAGGTTCCAGAAGACCTCCTCCAGAGCTGGAGCTGTTGACACTTGTCTAATATCAACCTAAATGTCTTATAGCTTAAAACCATACCAAAGTTGTATAATCGTAAAAGAAACTTTTGAGAAATCCTTCAGAAATCACACTTCTCAATGATCATTCTAGGATTTCTTCCAGTGTTTTCCCCATACCTTCTTCATGGGATTTCTGTAAACTGACTGTGTGAGAAATTCTACCTGCCTCTGATTTCATCCCACCTGTGCTCCTGTTTGGGGCCATGGCTCGCAGCTTGTGGCTTTGGGTTTAGTCCCAGGAGGTCAGCCCCCCGTGGAAGCTTGCCCCCCCCCCCCCACCACTCGCTGGCTCCTGTCGGAGCTGTTGGATCTGCAAAGTGCACAGGTGCTCACATTCCTGCAGGTTTGGGAGAAGTAGGAATACGTTGTGTGAATCCCTGAGGACAGGGAGGTGCCCAGCCTGGCCTTGCACCAATTTCTGAGCCACGGGAGGCTGACCAGCGCATGCGTGCTCAAAGGTGGCCTGAGCTTCTCCCTGGTGGGGGCTGGGACCACGCGAGTCTGCAAGGCAGGGGGCTTAGGCTCACAGAGGTACCAGCCCCACCCGGATGCCTCTGCTCACAAGAGCTCAACAATGATGTCTTCAAAAATGGTCGTTTTTCCTCTTACAAAAAAAGTATGTGCTCACCATAGAAAGATTACAAAATTAGAAAGACATCATCTTGTTTCACTGCCCAGAGGTATTAAGAGCTAACGCTTTTGTGTCTGTAAATGTTTCTTAAAGTTTTTATTTAAATTCCAGTTAGTTACATAGAGTGTAATACTAGTTTCAGGTGTACAATGTAGTGATTCAACGCTTCTGTACATCACCCGGTGCTCATCAGGACAAGTGCTCCCCAACTCCCCATCCACCACCCCCTCCTCTCTGGTGACCATGAGTTTGTTCTCTATAGTTAAGAGTCTGTTTCTTGATTTGCGTCTTTCTTTCTTTTTTTCCCCCCTCTGCTCATTTGTTTTGTTTCTTAAATTCCACATATGAGTGAGATTATAGGAATATTGTCTTTCTCTGATCGACTTATTTCACTAAACATAATGAGTCCCCAATTCCATCCACATTGTTGCAAATGGCAAGATTTCATCCTTTCTGATGGCTGAGTAATATTCCATTGTGTATATGGACCACCTCTTCTTTATCCATTCATCTGTCGAGGACATCTGGGCTCTTTCCACAGTTTGGCTATTGTGGACATTGCCGCTATAAACATCGGGGTGCACGTACCCCTTCGAATCCCTACATTTGTATCTTTGTGGTAAATACCCAGTAGTGCAATTGCTGGATCGTAGGGCAGCTCTATTGTTAGCTTTTTGAGGAACCTCCACACTGTTTTCCAGAGTGGCCGCACCAGCTTGCATTCCCACCAACAGTGTAGGAGGGTTCCCCTTTCCCCGCATCCTCACCAACATCTGTCGTTTCCTGACTTGTTAATTTTGGCCATTCTGAGGTGGAATCTCTCTGCTGGAAACATTTTGACAGACGTGTGGTCACCGGTATATGTCTGTTTATATGCCTTCACCTGTGTTCTTTTCTGAGTATGAAAGTGATGCAACCTCATACTAGAGAAAATATGGAAAGTACGGGAAGGACACAAAAGAAATCAGAAACCAGCCTGACGCGCGCCACGGGCTGCGCACCGCTGCCGTCCTGCACGTTTCCCACGCTTGAGGTGAGGCTGCGTCCCTCCTCCCTGTCTGGGCCCTCCGTCTCCAGGACAGCTGCACGGCCCTCCTGGGAGGGGGCTCCCCTCTGGCCCCCAGCCCCTGACACACAGGCCACGGACGTCAGTGTTCACCAGGGCTGCAGCCCCGCACCAGCGCTGGGAGCCGGGCCTGGGTCCTGCCTGTGTGGACTGCTGCCTGAGGGGCCACTGCAGGGAGAATTCAGGGGGGACGTGGGGGTGCAAGGCTCTGCAGCTTTCTCCCATCCCCGCCGTGCCACCTGGGCCTCGCTGACCCCCTCTGTGGTCCCAGAGCCAGCCTTGGGGAATGGGTCCTCACCTTCACACTGCCCGCCACGCACGGTGCCCCGGGACCCGAGAGGGGAGCCCTGCCTGGGCAGAGCGCCCAGAATCCACGGGATGGGGGTCTGCACGTGCCCCCAGGGAGCAGCTGCAGGGCGATGGGAAGGGAGCCTGACCCCCGTGTGGAGGGGTCCCCAGGGAAATGGGCCAGAGGTCCCAGTGGGTCCCGGGCAGGGACGGGATGCCGAGCCCTGGGGGGTGGGCAGCAGGGTGACAGGTTTGAACCATCCTGTGGCGCAGGTCACTGGCCACGGTGACACATTGCCAGGCAACACTGGCCGGGCCTGGCCGGGAGGTGAGTCTCCAGGGGACGGGAGGGAGGAGCAGCTGGGCTGGGGCCCTGCAGGAGGGCGGTTAGGGTTAGGGACCACCCTCACCCTCAGCTCTGGCCCCTACGCTGGGCGGCTGCTCAGGGACACAGTGGTCACCCACCCCAGGGGGGTCCCACAGACATGGGTGTGCGGCCCGAGGCGCCCAAGGGCACGGGGCCCAGAGCAGGGCTCTCCTCCGATGGCCTCCGGCGTGAGTGTGTGTCCAAGTGGAAGAGACCATGAGTGTGAGCGTGGGAGAGAGTGTGAGAGAGAGCATGAAAGTGTGTGTGAGCATGTGTATGAATGTGTGTGAGTGTGAGCATGCAAGTGTGTGTGAGTGTGAGTGAGTGTGTGAGTGCGAGTGTGTGAGAGAGGGTAAGCATGCAAGTGTGTGAATGTGAGAGTGTGAGCATGCGAGGGTGTGAGTGCAATTAGGTGAGTGTGAGCATGCACGCATGTGAGCGTGTATGAGTGTGAGCGTGCCTGTGAATATGTGTGTGAGCATGAGAGTGCATGTAAGAGTGTTTGTGTGTGAGTGCATGTGAGCGTGTGCTCCACAGTCCCCACGAGGGTCCCCACACCCTGGAGACCAGCCCCCCCCCAGGCGCAGGCTCGGAGGGGCTGGGTGGGGCTGGGCGCAGGTGTGGGGGCCCTGGGACCCCAGACAGAGCCCTCCAGGAGACCCCGCAAATGCACCTGCTTTTCTCTCCCTCCTGCCCGTTTTCCTGTGACTCTTGGTGTCTGGAAAAGTAAGCAAGCTCGGGGAAGGGGGAAATTACCCACCATGACTCCATTGTGAGGTTTCTAAAAACCCCGTAAACGTGGGTAGAAGGTGGAAGGAGACGGTATCCTAACGGAAACTGCCTTTGCCCGAACTCAAAGCAGCTGAGCAGCCAAAGGGGACTTTGGTGCTGGAGCAGCTGATGGAGTCAGCCAGGACAGGGGGAAGGCCCTGATTCCTCATCCCCCTCCCGCCCCCCCCAAGGCAACAGCACCCCCCTCATGCCCCCTCCTAACCCAGCCTGGGAGCGGGGCCTTCTTCCTCCTCTGGCTTTCCCGCTCCCTCCACCCTTTTGTTGCTGGAGGCCCCAGGCACATTCAGTGCCAGAGCTGCGCCGGGCCCCCCGGGGCCTGTCCACCCCCCTTGTGCCCCCCAACCCACAGTACCCTCAGCCAGGGGCACCACCAGGCATGGGGTAGGGGTGGCCATCCTCCCCCAGCCCCAGGTCAGGGTCTCACAGACACTGGGTCCACCCCAGGAAGGACAGCAAGGGAGTGACCAAGGGGCCTTTAGGAAGGGGTGGCAGGGAAGTGTCCAGGGCCGGGAGGTGAGGACCAAGCAGAGGCGAGGGGCACCAGCCAGACCGCGGGCTCCGGTGGCCAGGCCAGTGTCCCTGATGGCTGAAGCGCCTCGGATGGGTGATGCCCCCGTGGAGAAGGTGGGACACCTGCCGGGCCACACTGTGCTGGATGGGGTGACGGCGGGGGTGTCTGTGGACTGACAGCTAGTGTTTCCAGAACCACCCCTCGTTCCCAGGAGCGTGGCTGATGGGAAGCTGCTTTCATTTATAAACACCAAAACCCAAGCTCTCTTAGCACCCGTTGAACAAAGACCGATTTGGTTTCTTTTTAATCCTCAATTATCCAGTGAATTTTCCTCCCAATCTAGAACGTGATTCACCAGGGAAAATAATATTTTCCAGGGGTTACACACGTGGCCGTGCGGACGCTGGAGCTGGTGGGGATGCCAGACGGGCCCCCGCCCCCCCCCCCCCCAGTGGGTACCCGCCCTGAGCGCGGACTCCGGCCTGGGCTGCTGGACGTGGATGAGCGCGTCCTGGTCGCCAGGTGATCCCGTGCCCCGGCCAGCTCCACCGCGAGGGGCCCCGCAGTGGCGGCTCCGGGCACCTCAGACAGGGTGGTCCTGTCTCCCGGCCTCCCTCTGCCAACCGCAGAATGAGCCAGTGGGGCAGGACGCCGCGGGCGGCCAGGTCCGGCGCTGGGGTTGGCGTGCGGCAGGGCTGGCCGGCGGGGGCAGGGCCTCCCCCCAGGGGCTGTGCCTCGGCGGCAGATTGGGCACTGCCAGGTGGCTGCCCGGGAGGACGGTGCTGGGCGCGTGGGTCTGAATCACACCGTCCTGTAGGCGGGTCCCTCAGGTGGTGACTCAGGGCCTAACGGATGAGGGGCGCGTGCCCATCGGCGGCAGAGGGCGGGGCGGGTCTCCCAGCCGCGGAGAGCGGAGGAGGCAGACCCAGCGCTTCAGCCCCGGGACTGGAGCCGGGGCGACGCCGCCGGGGCCTGGTGCTGGCAAGGCGAGGGCGCGCACGTCAGCGAGTGTAAATGGGGGTAGTCTTGGAAGAGCAGCGTCTAACCCATTCACAATGCAAGTTAATTGCCAGGAAGCACCCTACACACTCATTTGCAAAAATTACACCAAACTGCATGGTTTTTGGACTGAAATAATGTGGAAACACTCAACAATATAGGATTGTTCAGAAAATGATGCGGCCCCGCAGCTGCCCGTCGGGCCCCCCACCGGGGAGAGAAAGTGCTAGAGGCGCAGGCCTGGTGAGGACGCGGGCTGGATGGTCCTCGGCGCTCAGAGGGCGTGTGGTGTCCGTCCACGCACGGCCGCCGCGGCTCCTGGCTCGTTCTGGAAGAGTCTCTGGACACCCAGACTGGCTTCTGGGGGAGGGTAGGACCCGGGCCAGGATCTTCATCCTCGCGCTGGAGCTGTGCTCACGGCCTCTTCTGTGTTTCCGTGAGTTATGACCGCGCACGTGCATGAGTCCGGCGTAAGGCGCACTGCGCCCCTCTCAGCGCGTCCTGCCAGGGCAGCTGCACCCCGGCCGGGGGACGCGGGGGTCCCCGTGGCCCCCCTCCCACCAGGGGCCACGAGCGCCGGCATCATTTCTTCTTGTCCTGTTGCCCGAGAGCTGAGAATGCTATTTTCTGGTCGGAATCAGACCTGGAGGCTCGGGGTGTGAGCACCATCATTTGAAGGAAACACAGGAAGAGAGAGGCAGCAGGGGAGGGAGCGGGACAGGGGCGCGTCTGGAGGACACTACGTGTGACGGTCGCCCTGCGAGGGTCCTAGGTGGTGGAGACCCTGAGGCGTGAGGGCCGTTGGCACACCTTCATCGCTGGGTCCCCCGGGGGGTCCGGCGCCCTGGGGAAGCTCCCCCCGCCTGGGCCTCCCTGTGCGGGTCACGGTGGGACAGATGGTTCCAGGGCCGACGGTTCTCTCCCCAGCTCCCACACGCCCAGCATCATGGCGGCCTCGCGTCTTTGGGGGGGTGCACCCCCCCCCCCCCCCCGCCACCGTGAGACGGTATTTCTTGGCTCTGAGTGGGCTGAGGCCGGTGTGGGCACAAGGACTCCAGGGAGGACAGGCCAAGGTCGGTGGAGCGCGCCGGGCACCCGGACGTGTGTGGTGGGCCCCAGGACAGGGCTCCAGGACGTGGGGGGCCGAGGGGCCCTGCAGGAAAGCCGGCAGGCACGTGCCAGCGTCATGTGCTGGGCAGGGGGGCCAGACGTGGGGCCCGAGACCCAGGCCCGTGCGGGGCACGTCTCTACGGGGCACCCACCCCAACCGCCCCAGACACGGGGACTCTGGCTGTGGGTCTGGACGGGTTAATCTTTTTCCAGTTACCTCATGCTGGCCTCAGCTTCTATGGAAAAAGGCAAACATCTGGCAATGATATTTCTTCAGTGGCTGTCTGAGCCGTGTGGGAGAAGGCTGGCCGCCTTCCCCAGAACCCAGCGCAGATGTGGAGAGGACCCCTGGGGGAGGGGGCTTCCAGGGCAGGCAACATCCCCGGGGCCGCCCAGCTCCAGGCCCAGGGCCCACCTGCGGGGTCCCCATGGCCAGGCCAACTGGGGGAGGCCAGAGATTCCTGCGCACTCGAGTCATTTCCTGCCCTGCTGACCTTCGTGTGGGGTTCCCAAGGCACTGGGGCTGCCATGGGGGCCGTGGGTTGGCCCCTCAGCGGAGTGGGTGGGGAGCCCTAAGGCAGGTTAGGGTCACCCATGGGACCTGCATGTCTGGGGGCCGGCATCCCCTGCCCCCTCGCCTCCAAGGCTCCCCAGTTCCTGCTGCCCTTGACCTTGCAAAGGTGGGGCTCCCACTCTCACCCACTGGATGGGGTCCAGGACCCCTGCCCCACTGGGCTGCCTTCCTCAGCGGGGTGGGGGGCGAGGGAGTACCTGCGAGGTCTTCTCCCCTCCTGAGCTTCCTCAAGGGTGGAGGGCTGAAGGGGACGTCAGAGCTGGGGGCCTTGCTGCAGGGCTGCCTTGGCTCTGGGTCCCCCAAATTATGCAGCAGCTCTGATGAGGCCCCGTCAGCAGGGAAGGGAGAGAGGGTGGGCCAGGGGCCCTTCACAGACCAGCAGCTCTTGCCCCACTCCCAGATGGCTCCCCCAGACTGCAGGACCCTGAGAAAAGAGAGCGTGCTCCCCCACTCTGCCAGGCACGGTGACCTCACTGCATCCGGGCAAGCCCACCCCTCACTTCCTTCCCAGACACTCTCCAGGACCACTGCATCTGCACGCAGCCCCTCAGACCCTCCATCCCCCAGCCTGACCACAGCATGGGTGGGGGGAGTGCCGGGCATCCTGCTGCAGGGACCCCAGGGCTGGCCAGCCTGGGCGAGGTCCCCTGTGCACTCTGGGGGAACATCTGGTGTTCTTAGGAACACAGCTGGAGGCTGCCTGGCTCCCACTCGTCCACTCGAACCCCAAAGAGGGTGCCGGGGGAAATGCCACTGTTCCACAGAAGAGGATCCCTTCCATCGGTCCCCACTGATGCCCCCATGGTCCCCGGGGTTGTGCAGCGGGCAGGGAGGGGAATGGGGTCATCCGGTTCTGGGCCACAGTCTGGCCCCAGGCTTCAGCAAGGAGCTGAGGGGTCTCCGTGGATGCTCGGCTAACCCATGTCCTCCCCGCACATGATAGCGAGCTCGTAAGGTGCTGACTGTTGGGTCAGAGCAGAGGGAAGCGTCACATAATGTGGGAGCCTTGCTCCTTGGAGTGGGCCCGGACTGTAGGACCTCCCCTGGGCACCCTATTGTCTGCTCCTGTCGTCTGCTCACAGCCTCCACAGGCCAGGCACCCAGCCCAGGAATCCAGCCCTGGGTGGGAGGCTGGGCCTGCAGTGGGAGCAGGGACGTGGGTCAGGGCAGCAGGGCTTTGATGTGAGTGTGGGACTCTGTCCCCCAACTGGATGCAGTCCCTGTCCCTGGGGACCCAGAGGGGCTGGATCTAGCCGGGGTACCCTCCTCTCCTCCCTGATAACCCTGGACGCAAGGACCAGAAATAACAGGGCCTGCATTTGGGGCAGGGGCGAGTGTGGGAGGGCCTGGGGCGCCCTCTGCTGCCCATCGGGGGCAGCCTGGGAACCGCGTCAACACCCATCCGCCCAGAAAACAGGAGGCGGGGGGGGGGGGGGGTGGGGGGGGGGGGGGGGGGGGGGGGGGGGGGGGGGGGGGGGGGGGGGGGGGGGGGGGGGGGGCTTGTGTGACCCCCGAGCCCTGGGTCCCCAGGGCTGCCGAGGTGCAGCATGGCTGGGTCAGGCATCACCCTGAGCCCGACCAGTGCTGGCGACGCCAGGCTTCCCTGGTCACTCCTGGCCACAGTACTGGACCGTCGTAGCCAGCACCCTGGGTCCCACGGCCGTGGCGCATTCGGGGGGGCCCGCCAGCCCCAGGACTAGTGTCACAACCCAGGAGGGCGGCTTCTGTGAGTGGGGGGTGTCAGTCGGATGGCACATCGCTGTCACCACTGAGGGAACGTGTCCCTCACCGTCCAGCTTCACTGATGAGACAGAGACTTCCAGAAGGTCAGTGGTGCCTCCAGGCCGAGCATGGAGCCCCCCTTCTCCGCCCCGGGTTCCAAGCCCCTGGCGAGGGCAGGTCAGCAAGAGGAGACCAGACCTGTCCCCCCCACCACGCAACGTGTCTGTGGGAGCCCTAACCTGGGTGGGATGGTGTTAGGAGGTGGGTCTCAGGAGCGGATTAGTGCTTGAGGGTGGAGCTGTAAGGAACAGGGTTAGTGGAGGGGGACCCCTCGCCCCTTCCCCACATGAGAACCCACAGGAAGTCTGCGACCCGGACGGGGCCTCTCTGGGAGTGTGCTAGGGCAGCCCGAACAGACTAAGACACTACTGGAAATATGTAGACAGAAAGCAGTTTTTCTTTATTAGGGTTTTTAGAAGCACTCCCGCACGGTTGATAGAGGCCCCGACTGGGGCATGCGACACGCAGTCAGCTGAGGAGGGAGGTCTGTCTCCTGCCCAGGCTCCGTAAGGTACCTGTCTGACCCTGCTCCGGGCTTCAGTTTACCCAGCCGTGGAAGGGTACAGTGTCTGTCCATAATCACTGACATGCTTACCTCTGCCTCTGAAAACTCCCACACACTGTGGCCCCATCAGAGGACACCCTGGAGCGGGGCCACCCCCACAGGTCACGCTAGGTCACACCAGGGTCAGGCCATCGTCTGGGAGGACAAGGTGACACCACAGCCCTGCCAGGGTTTACTCTGAGCTTCCCCCCGGGGGGGGTCTCAGCCACCTGGGTGGTGTCCCCGGACGCTGGACACACACCTGCCTGTCCTCCCCCCCTCCTTTGACACCTGCCGCCTTCCCCTGTTGTCCGCCCCCCACTCTTCAGTTAGCGTTCTTTTCTCCTCTACAGAAACTTTCTAGAACACGGACCCCATCATGGAATTTCCTTGACCGAAGGCATTAGGTGGTGCCGGGGCCTGTGGAACGCTGTCCAGATCCGCGGGGAGGACAAGGGTCCCGCCCAGGACGAGCCCCCAGGCGCCACCCACTAAGGGGCTCCCCGCGGTTTACGGGTTCAAGGACAATGTAGGAAAAACCAGCGTCTTCACCCCGGAGAAGCCAGCAGTCCAGGAACCGAGCGTTTTCGGGCCGCGGTGGAGACGCGCAGTTCTGCGGTGTCAGTCTGTTCGCGGGCGTTTCATTGTCTTGTTTCTTAAGGACGATGTTAAGCAGGAATCATTGCCCAGTGTGGGTAACTGATGGCTGTTGGTGCATAAGGAGCTGCTGATTTTGTATGTTTGTTTCGGGCGTTTCTTTCTGTAACTGCGCATCTTTCCAGACAGTCCTATCATTCTCTGTTTGGGGCTGCTTCCCTGACTTCCCGTCGTTGACTCGCGGGTGGCGCAGGAATTAGCCCCTGCGGGTGCTGGTGGCCGAGACCGCGTTCGGCCGGCGGTGGGAGAGTCTGCGGGTGGCTGGATGGTGGACCGTGGGCCGCGAGCCCTTCTGAGCCCATGTGCATGCGGCTGGATCAGGGGCTGAAGCCGCCGGCTCCGATCTTCCTGGTTTGCCTGCAAAAGTGCTGCGTACCTCTTTCTAGAAGGTGACCTTCACCGGCGCATCTCTCCCCGACAGATGATAATACAGAAGCCATTCCACAAAATTTGGAAAATACAAGGGGAACAAACAAAATCTCCACGATCACACCGCCCAGGAAGGACACAGTGGAGTTCATGCTCCCGGCCTTGATTTACATAAAAAGTATGTGGCAGGAAGCCCGATGACAACCAGGGGAGTTCAGGTTCTCCAGACCCCAAATGTGCTTCCAGCCGTCTCAAGGAGCGTGACTCTGCTCAGCACCAGCCCCTCTGCCATGTGCGTGTCCCAAGAGCAAGTCCCGAGCGTTCTCCCATATTTCTGGCGAGGTGGTTTCCTGCCACACGTGTCAGCTCATCCCCACTGCTGTGGGAACCACCACCCTCTCGGCCCACTTGGGATTGCGTCTTCGCGGGGCTCCTCCCAGAGGAAGTGACATCCTGCACCCCCGAGGCCGCATGAGGGGGATCACAGAGGAAGTGGTCAGCGGAGCCAAGAGTGGACAAGACATACATCTACGTGGCTGGGGGCCCAGCAGTCCCGGCCGGTCGGGTCGCGGGGTCAGTGCGCTCTCAGCTCCGCCGGAGGAACCCTCGGGAGGTGGTGAGCGCCAGCTGGGCTTGAGAGGACACTTCCTGCCCCAAACAAAGTCTGGGGGGTGGGGGGCTGCTCTGGGACACGCATACAAATCACAGGTTCCCAGATCCAAAAGTCCGCTCAGCCAGAATCTGCCCACATCCTGAGCTCTGCTGCCCCATTTCCCAGCACGCCTTGTTCTTAATTCCTGCGTACCAGTAGAAGTTTTAGCATCTCTGGAAGGAGTAAGAGCACAAGTTGGCCGGAACTGGGGTCAGAAAGACAGCGTGGACCCCGGCCCCCGCCCCCGGGCCCTGCGCTTCCTCTAACCACCCTACAGCACCCCTGAGTCCTAAAGCCCTTCGCTCCGGGTCTGCACTGGCAGCCCCTGCGCCCCGGACGCCCTGGAGCCCCAGCGGGGTGCCTTCTGAGGGCCTGGTGTGGCTCCGGGGGAGGGTCCCCGGCCCCCTCCAGCCCCGGGGGCAGTGGCCACAGCCCTCCGACCTCGGCCGCCACCTTCACGTGGCTGACTTCGCTCTGCATCTTCCCATTTCCCCCCAGTGTCTCCCCTAGTCCAGTGTGACTCATTTTAACTTGATCACATCTGCAAAAACCCTATTTCCGTATAAGGTCACATCACAGGCTATAGGGGCTCAGCCTTCAACATATCTTTGGGGAACACGATTCAGGCCATAACACCCAGTATCTTTTCCATTCTTTTCTTTTTTACCTTCTGTGTCATGTTTTTAGTATTTTACTTGGAAATAGCACGTAGCTAGAATATTTATCCAATGTGAGAGGTTCTATTGCTTCAAGAATTAATGAATTAGTACATTTCATAAATGCAGTGAATTAACAATGTTGTGAGTTTAACCTAATTCACATGTGAGTGATCACTAATACATTTATGTTTTATTTTCTATCTTATTGGGAGATTTAAAATCAATTTTTTCTTCCCCATTTGCTATTAGATTGGCCAAATTTACTTTAATTCCTTCTTTTCATCAACCATTCAGAATATATACACCTATTTCTTTCTTGTATTTATTCTTAAGATGTTTAACATGAATACTTTATACTTTCTGAGATCCTAAACTTATTTGGCATGTCTGTGCTTCTTTGCAACAACAGAGGAATTCAGTGTGTTCCAACTTATATGAGAGCCACATAATCCTTACCATTTTTGTCGAGAATTTTGGCCCCAAAAGGAATTTTTAAACTTTTATTTTAATTTAATTTTTTTTTTAAATTTTAGAGAGAGAGTGAACGTGTGCAAGCAGGAGGGGGGTGCAGAGGGAGAGAGAATCCCAAGCAGGCTCCACACCCAGCACGGAGCCCAACTTGGGGCTCGATCCCATGACCCTGAGATGATGACCTGAGCTGAAATCAGGAGTCGGACACTTAACCGACTGAGCCACCGAGGCGCCCCTTCAAATGGAATTTTAAACTATTATTTACAATTTACAAATGAGATTGCTCTTGTTATCATTACTTTTGCTTTGACTTATAGTCATGTTTCCCTCACCTACCTATGCTTGTTTCATAGTCTCCTGTTCTTACTTCATGGATATTGTTTTCCCCCTTATTTTTCTGAGGACTTAAATACTTATTTTGCTGTCATTTTCTCTGTATCCTTGGGAATTTTTCCTCTATTTGCTGGGTGCTGAAGGCAGAATACGCTGCTCCAAAATATACTACTTTGCATATGGATTATTTAGAGCTAAAGGAATTTGAAAACAGCAGGTACCAAGACTTAAGGAAATTCTAACAGAAATGCCATCATGATTCTTTGGAACGCTGGCCTCCTGGGTATTAAGGATTATGATGAGTCTGTGGTTATTAATACAGTCGGTCCGGGCAAGCAGAAAAGAGCCTGGAAGCAGATGTGAGTGCATGTGGACACCAAGATGTCTCACAAAGAAGGTCGCACCTCACACCATGAGCAGGACCAGTTTCCGATGGAATAAGCACTTATGTGTCAGATCCCAAATGGAAAACTTGGAAGAGAAAATACTGGAGGATACAGCTAAGACCTCTGGGTAAGAAAGGAATTTCTCAAACGAGACTCTAAAAATTCACAAGCCATAAAGATGAGATGGGTAAATTGGACTTGTTGATATAATCATCAAAAGATGCTGAAGATTTTCCTAGAGCAAGCTGGAAACTGGGGAATAGAACTGTGGCACAGTCAGCTTACAAATGGTCAATACCCATCATTTATAAGGAGCTCCTAAAAAGTCATGAGAAAGACAAACAATCTGACAGAAAAATGGCAATAGCCATGAACAGGTGCTTCACTAAAAGGAAAGAAGATTGGTATTCTAACGTAAGGACAGAATCGTATTCGGAATCAGGGAAATGCAGATTAAATCACGATAGGTATTTTACACCTACTGATCCCCGGGACCGTGACCCTCTGGTGATGGGAGTAAGATTCTGCCCAGCCACTTTGGGAAACAGCTGGGCATGAAGCCGTTGAGTCCAGCACACCCACTCCCTGGGCATAGAGCCTCCAGAGCATCCCCGAGGGGGTGGCCCCTCGGCTGGTGGCAGGTGCCCTCTGACAGGCCTCCCAGGGGCGGCCACAAGCATCTTCATTCATTGTACGTGGGGCAGTCCAAATGTTCGTGTTTTCTATGGAATATGAACCCTGTGCCTGTGTGCCAGGAGCCCCCAGAGGGGTGTTTGTACCAACAATCTTCCTAAGAGCAAAACAAACAGAAACGTCTGCCCCGGCCCAGATGCACGTGGCCACACCCTGGGATGCGGTGTCAGCCCACGCCCACAAAGCCTCATGGAAGATGCTGGCTGCAGAGAACTCAGTACAGCCCTACCTGTCAACATTTAGGACACGAAAAGCTAGGCAAGGATGCCTCCATGCGAAGTAAACCATAAAGGGCAAGAGATAAAATGATGAGACCAAGGTCAGGTGTGGCCTCCAGCTGGTGCAGAGGACGGACCTCCCACGGCACACGGCAGGTCCTCCATTCCTCACACTGTGCATGTTCGTGAACGCATGACATGGTGCAGATATTTGTTTTGGTATTTTAACAGCGTCACTGAGATCTAATTTACATATCATGAAATTCACCCACTTAAAATGCATAGTTCAGTTGTTTTAGTGTATTGACAGAGCTGGCAGCTATCTGAGTTTGGAATATTTCATCATCCCCCAAAGAAACCCATTACTCATCGGCAGTGGTCCCCACAGCCCCTCTCACTCCAACCCTGGTGGCCGCTCACGCACATTAGACTCCAGGAGTTGTCTATTCAGAACCTCTGTGCAAACGGACCCATGCAGTATGTGTGGCCTTTTGGGGCTGGCTTCTCTCCCTAGCTCGTTTCTGAGGTTCACCCACGTTGGAATGTGTACAAGCTCTCCTCCTTTCTACAGTCAAATGATACTCCATCTTGTGACATGTCACATTCTGTTTATGCACTTAGCAGTTAGTGGACATGCGGGTTGTCTTCACTTTCTGGCTGTTATGAATAACGCTGCCATGAATATATGTGTGCACGGTTGTCTGTGGACGTTTCCACTTCCCTTGGACAGACATGACTGGAATTACCAGGCCATACGGAAACTCTGTTTAATCTTTTGAGAAGCTCTAAAACCTTTTCCCCAGTGGCTGCACCATTTTACATTCCCACCAGCCATGTGTGAGGACGGGATTTCTCTCCACACTCACCAACTCTTATTACAATCTGTCATTTGATTAGAGTCGTCCTAGTGGGTGTGAAGGCGTGTTTCATTGTGGTCTTGATTTGCATTTCCCCGATGACTAATGATGTTCATTGTCTTTTCCTGTGCTTATTGGCCATTTGTTTATCTTCTTTGGAGCAATGTGTATTCAAATTATTTGCCATTTTGAAATTGTGTTGTCTTTTTATTATTGAATTGTAAGCATTCATTATGTGTTCTGGTTTCAAATTCCTTCTCATTTTCCTTCTCATCTATTCAATCTGCAAATATTTTCTCCTAGCCGATGGGAAATCTTGACACTTTCTCAATGGTGTTCTTTGAAGCACAAAGGCTTACTTTTGTTTAAATCCAAGTTACTGATTTTTTTCTTTTATAACATGTTTTTGTGTCATATCTAAGAAATCATTGCCTGATCCAAGGTCACACAAATTTACTCCTGTGTTTTCTGCTAAGGGTTTTAGTCTTCGTTCTCACATTCAGGTCTACTATTTATTTGGAGTTAATTTTTGTGTTTGGTGAGAGGCAGGGGTCAAAGTCATTCTGTACATGGGGATATCTGGTTGGCCACCACCATTGGTAGAAGAGATTCTCCTTTCATCCATTTAATTATCTTGGCAGCTTCACTGAAGTTCACTTGATAGTGAATGTAAGGGGTTATTTCTGGACTGTCAGTCCCTATTGCATTGATCGGTATGTTGTCCTTACCCCAGTGTCACATCACTGTAGCTTCATCGTAAGTTTTGAAATCAGGATGTGATCCAACTGCTTTTTCTGCTTGGGTTTTGTTTGCTCCTGTTTTTCTAAATTATTAGAGTGGGATGTTAGGTTATCAATTTGAGATCATTCTTCTTTTTTAAAATATAAGTATCAGAGTTATAAATTTCCTTCTAACTACTGCTTTTTTTTGGTATATTGTGTTTTCATTTTCATTCATCCTGAAGTACTTTCTATTTTTTCTGGTGATTTCTTCTCTGACCTGTTGATTGTTTAGGAGTATGTTGCTTGGTTTCTACATATTTGTGAATTTACCCAAAATTTCTTCTGTTGCTGATTTCTAATTTGATTCCATTGTGATCAGAGAACATGCTTTATATGACTTCAATCCTTTTAAATTTATTGCTGTTGGTTTTATGGCCTACCATGTGATCTGTCCTGGAGAGTGTTCCATGTACACCTGAGAAGAATGTATTCATTCTGCTGCTTGGGAAGTCTCTATGACGTCTGGTTTATAGTGTTGTTCAAGTTTTTATTTGTAACCTTGTTGATTTCCTACCTAGTGTTTCTATCCTTTATTGAAAGTGTGATATTGAAGTCTCCATCCATTATTGTTGAATTGTCTATTTCTCTCCTAATTCTTTCAGTTTATGCTGCATGTATTTTGGGGCTCTGTTATTGTTGCATATATGTTTATAATTGTTATATCTTCCTGATAGATTGGCTTTTTTACCAACATAAAGTATCCCTATTTATTTCTAGTAACTTTGTCGTTTAAAAGTTTATATTGTTCTATATTAACATAGCCATTCTAGCTCCCTTATATTTGCTGTTTGCCTGATAAATTTTTTCAGACTTTTACTTTTTTAATTTCAACTATGTGTATCTTTGAAGCTAATGTGTATCTCTCGTAGTGAGCATCTATTTGATCTTGTGTTTTATCTAGTCTGATCATCTCTGCCTTTTGGTTACATTGTTTAATCCATTCACATTTAATGTTATTACTCTAATGGTTGAATTTTTGCCTGCCAGTTTGCCTTGTTTTTTTTTTTTCATGTCTCGTGTATTTTTTGGTCCTCTATTCCTAGTTACTGTATTTTTTTACTGTTAACTGGTTATCTTCCATTGTACCATTTACATTTATTTAATGATTTTTACTATATAAATTATTTTCTTAGTGGTTGCTCTAGGGCTTACAATATTCATTTTAAGTTATATTCTATTTCAGATTTATATTAATTTCAGTAAGATACAGAAACTTTATTCTTATATAACTTTATTTCTTCTTCCTTATTTTTATACGTATTATAACTGTATATGTTAAAAACCTAACATTACACTGTTTCAATTATTGATGTATATAATGTGTCATTTAGAGAAACAAAGAGAAGAAAGGAAGCAAATATATGTTTATTGATTTTTAATATTAATACAATTATTTATTATTTTTCATTCTCTTCATTTCCCCTGTGCATTTGAGGTGTTATCCGGTGTCACTTCTGTTCCAATAGAGCTTCATTCCCATTCCTCTCCTTTGTGCTCCTCTTGTCAGATAGCACATGTTTATATATGTCATAGGCCCAAGAGTACAATTTTATAGATATTGTTTTATACAATTGATTTTTAAGTCAATTAGGAGGAGAAAGGAGAAGATATATGTAACTGTAATGTCTTTATAATTATGTAAACAATTACTTTAACTGGTTCTCTTTGTTTTTTGTGTGTGTGAGTTTGAATTATTGTTTGGGGTCACATGCTTTTAGCTCAAAGAAATTCCTTTAGCATTTATTGTACAGCAGGCCTACAAGCAACAAATTTTCTCAGTTTTTGTTTGCTTGCAAATATTTTTATTTCATGTTCATTTCTGAATGATAGTTTTGCTGGATACAAGATTCTTGATTGATAGGTTTTTACTTTGGGTACTTTGAACAAGCCATTCATCTGCCTTCTGAATGCCATTGCTTCTGATGAATAGTCAGCTGTTGACACTGTTGGGATTCCTTGTAGGTGACAGTCAATTTTCCAGCTTTCAAGATTTTCTCTTTATTTTTGGACTTCAGTATTTTACTATAATGCATCTGGATGTGTAGCTCTTTGTGTTTATCCTATTAGGAAGTTGTTGAGCTTCTTAAATATGTAGATTATTGTTTTTCATCAAATTTGGGATGTTTTCAGCCATAATTTTTGTGAGTATTTTTTTCTGCTTCCTTCTTTCCTCTCCTCTGGTAATCTCATTATGCACACATTGGTGCATTTAATGGTGTCTCACATTTCCCTGAGGCTCTTCTCATTCTCCTTTCCTTTTTCTTTCAGTTCCTTAGATTAAATCATCTCTCTTAATATATCTTCAATTTCAATGATTATTTTCTTCTGCCAGCTCAAATCTACTGTTGAGTCCCTCTAGTGAATTTTCCATTTCAATTATTACACTTTTCAACTCCAGAATTTCCATTTTTTAATCATTTCTATTTCTTTATATTCCCTAGTTGATGAGTCAATGCTATTATATCTTCCTTTTCTTCTTTAAACATAGGTTCCTTTAGTTCTTTGTACATATTTATAATATTTGCATTCAGATCTTTATCTGCTAAATTCTGGGCCCCTCAGAGATTCTCTAGTTCTCTCCCTGTGTATAGGTCACATTTTTCTGTTTCTGAAAATGTCTTATAATTTTTTATTGAAAATTGGACATGTCAGTCAACATACTGTAGCCACTCTGGGTACTGCTTCCATCCCCTCACCTAGCTTGTCTGTCTGTTAGTGACACGGTTAATTCAGGGAAGCCAATCTTCCCACAGGGTGCAGTCTCCACATCAATACTCAGAACTCTCCTCTTGTGTTTATCTTTGAGCCTCGCTTTCCAGAAGTTACTGGTGTGTCAGCATGGCTTCACAGCCAGGATTCCTCAGAAATTGTGGAAGCCTTGGAGCCAGCAAGGTTTAACCCCTTATTATTGGATCTGCGTTGGGTTGGAGGCTGCTCTCACAGTGTAGGCTTTGCCCCATGTTCAGCCGGGGACCAACAGCACAGAAATTCCCTCTTTGGTTTCTCCTAAGAGTACATGGCTTTAAGCATATGCACAGTCCTATGGGTGACCAGGAGTGACCACACTTTTAACCAGGGCCTCCTGACTGTTTATTTCCTTGATTTCCCTGTGAAACTCCTGGCTGGTCTGTCTCTCAGTATTATGCTCAGCCATTATCTTCCATAGATTGCTAGCAATTGTTCTGGTTTTTTTTTTTTTTTTTTTTGCAATGCTCTCAGACATAAATTCCTCCCCAGGTTGACTAAATAAAGTCAAGTTCCTCGGTCAGGGCCAGAGTGTTACCAATGTCTGCAGCTTGCTCTGACCCCTGGCCCCCAGAAGACCCTCTGTGTTTTGGAGTGGAAGCTGGGGGGAAGAGACTCAGTCTTGATGCTAAGGTTCTCCCTGTGGAGCAGGGGCTATTTAGTTTGGGGGAGACTGGAACCCCCACCCACACAGTACAGTTCTTCCCACAACATTTGGTGGGGAGGCAGGACCTCACAATGTTTGTTGGCTGCCATGCTGGCTTTTCCACTTTGGCATCTGGGGAGATGGGTATTGCCATTTACCACCTGAGCCACAGAACGTCTCCTACACAACCCGGAGCTGGCTGGTTGTGTCCCCAGCTCAAATGGCCTCGATTGCTCTTGCTGAATTTCCATAGATTTTGTGAAATAAATGCTTTTAAATTTGTCTATTGGGTCCTGTGATTAATCTCCAAAGACTTTACATGATTGCCTTTGTTAATTCTGACTGATGATGTACTTCTTTGGGGGAGAGTTTTGCTGAGTTCTGCACACTCCCATTTCAGGAGTCCCCTCTACCAGTTTCCATATCTTTTAAAGGAAGAAAAAAACTTTGAGTATCTTTTTTTAAAATGGATATATACCGCTTAGATAGTAAAGAAGAAACAATCTCATCTCAATGTTAGGATGTGTGGTGCTAAAGGACTCGACCCGCTACCCCTACACTCTGTGTTACCCCATGTGGCTGGTTCCCACATGAGACAATACTTCCCCACCCCAGCCCCATTTATTTCAAGATGGGTAATATTTCCCCATAAGTTTTGTCCTCCAACCCGCTGTATTTTCTCAGGACTTCTTTGTGCCAGAAGTTGGGTCTTTCCAAAAACACCCTCCTCCCTGGGTGGACTTGAGGTCAGGCTGACATGTCTCGACATTGCGAGGTGGCTGGTGGTAGGTGTGTTTCTTGCTGTGTGGTTGGTGCTGGGAAATGAGGTCCCCTGCAGGAGGCACCCCTGCTTTTCTGGGGTTCCACCAAGGCACACAATGCATCCTCAGCCTCCGGGGCAGGGGGGCCTTGGGCTCTTGGGAGTGGAGCCGTCTGTCTCTCTGACTGCATGTGTGGCTGTGCCTGATGGCCACCAGATGTTCCCACTCTCTCCCTCCAGGAAGACAAAGGCAACTCTGGGCCCTCAGTGCTCAGGGCCTGCCTGGCTTGGAGCTGCCTGGAAATAGGAATCTGCCCCGTCTGGAGGAAGCTGCAGGCAGTGTTTGGACGAGGGCAGTGCTGCTGAGGGAAGGTCAGGCTCAGGCTCAGGCTAGCTCGGAACCCAGTCCAGCAGCCCCTTGGCCTGTGGGAACCTGTCAGCCCAAGGACCTCGCCAGAGACAGCCTGCCTGCCCTGCCTGCTCTGATATGTCCGCAATTCACACTTTCACTTCAGCTGTTTGTGTCAATAGTTTCTCTCCGGTCCTCACCGTGGGCATTCCAAACATTGTTTATTTGAAGATCTGAAACACACCCAGGGAGCCTGCAGATCTGGGAACCTCCCTCCTGGGTCAGCTCACAGATTCCCACTGTGAGCTTGTGCAGCTGAAAGGGGGCGGCTGGCTTCTTGCCAAGTTCTCAAAGTCAGAACCAAATTTACACTTTGGCTGGATCTCATTTTGAATACACAAATAGAAGCAAACAAAGCCCAGGAAAGCTTGTGAAAAAGGAGTCCACATGATCTGGGGATTAGAGAACTTGTAAAAATCTTTGTCTGCGAGCGTGGCGAGTTGTCCAGAAACTGTCGGCAGGATTTCCACAGAAGCCATGAGGAGTGCAGCCAGGCACTCGGCGGCAACGACCGGGCTGGAAACAAGCAAGTGGAGCCCTGCAGCCTCCGCGATGTCCCCAAGGGTCATTGGCACTCTCCCTTTCCTGGTGTGATCTCCTCAAGGAAAGGGGTTGCCCCAGCTGGACCCTGAAGCAGACAACATTTCCAGGGACAGAGGGGAAAACTGTGTCTACCTACCCAGCCTCCTTCGTGCCCTCCCCTGGTCACCAGGGTCGGGGGGCTGGGTCCCCATCCTCCTTTTGGTTTTTCTGGCTTGTTGGGGCCTTCCTGCCACCTGGTGCCAGTCACAAGTCTTCGGGGGAGTTCTGATCATTTCCTGGGATCCGAACAGTTTGGGCAGCTCCATGGGGCTATTGCCTGCACTTGTCCATGTAGACCAAGCCCTCCGACTGTCCCGGGGTGGCTGTTGGAGGAATTGAGGTGGAGTGGCCAGGCCCTGTGGGCTTGGCCTTTGACCTGAGCACTCTAGTCCTGGTGAGCCAGCTCTCCGTCCAGCCTGGGCCACCCCTCCCTATTTGCTGTCTCTGATGTGACGGGGATGTATGACCGGGGGCTGGAAAGGACAAGGTCCCAGCACATGGGAGCTGCTCCATGCTTCTGGGGCAGCCCTGGAGGGCGCTTCCATGGACCCTTTGCTTCCTCCTGGGAAGTCTGGGAAATGTGGCCAGAGATGCCCCGCCAAGGGGGTTTGTGGGCAGAAGGGGCTGGAACACAGCACAGAGGCTGGGGCTGTGCAGAAGGCTTGGTAATGGGCCACCGGCATAACCCCCAGTGGCAGCCACCTGATCAGACTGAGCTAGAACCCACACCCAGGTCATTGGCTGAAGACACTGTTCCAGGGCACCAGGTCACCATCTGAGGCCCCAACCCTCTTGATATCAAAGGCCATTTGTCTGGGCTCAAAATGTCCCTGTGGGGAGCAAGCTCTGCATCCTGTCTGCAGAACGGGTGACTTGGCTCTGATTCCTCAGTGTCTCTAGCTTGAGTGTGGGCTCACGTGCCTGCATGTGTCTCAAGATGGGGTAGCACACACGCTCCTGAAAGGGTGGGGTGTCCTGAAGCCTGTGGCACCGTGACCTGTGTCCTTACCGGCCACTGTGTGAGCAGATGCCACTCAGAGTCTATCCATCGTGTGTGAGGGAAGCCGAGCTCCTGCCTGTAATTTAGATCAGGCACTCCCGGCCATAGGAAATCAGGTAGGGGCTGCCTGTCCAAGGGCCTCAAGGGCCCTTGTATGTGTGTGTTGGACTGGGCAGCCCCTCCTGTGTGTGGGGACCGGAGCCAAGAGGTGGGGGACACCGTGGGCTATGTGGCTGACCACTGCAGCCGTTCCCGGAGGCGGCAGGACCACAGCCTTGGCCTGACTCAGTGGGGTTTGTGCCAGAATCCTGCCCCAGGGCCTCGCCCCCTCCGCCCACCTCAGATTTCCCATCAGAATCCCCACACTGGGCCTCGTCGTAAGCAGTTGGGCAGCTCAGCCAGGCCTGGGCACCCTGCCTGCCCACTCTGGGCTGAGCACCCCCAAACCTTGGCGCCAGCCCCACCCACCCACTGCTATTTGGGAAGAGAAGAAACAAATTTTCCTCTGACATTCTGTTCTCCTTTCTCTTCCATCCCTGCCCTGGAGCTCTGACAGGGCTTGCTGGGCCGGGCATTTCCGGAGTCAGACTTGGGCCAAGCCCAGCTGTCCTCCAGAGGCCCCTGCTGGGCAGGGGACTGGTTGAGGGTCATGGTTTCCTCCAGGAACCTTCTCCTGGATGACGGGCAAACCCCCTCTGGACAGTCCCAGGGCCATGGTGGCCTGTGAGGATTGCTGGCCTCCAGCCACCGTGCTGGTCGTCAGCCATTCCCACCAACACATCTCCCTCTGACCACAGTGAGAGCGAGGTGGGGGGCCGGACATCCCTGCCCCCAAGACGGGCACTTTCAGGCAAGCTCCTGGTGGCCCCAGCACATCTCAGGCCCCCTGTCTGGGTGGGACATGGAACCCCTTGGGTGGCCCAGGCTGGCAGTAAAAATATTTAATTATATATCAATGTCAGTTTTCACATAAAAATTCCAATTTCCACCAATTGGCCCTGCCAGGCCTCCGCCCTGTGAAGGAGTGCGTTCTGAAGCTGTCCCAGGGGCCACCTGCTAAGTGCACACCTGAGCACCCTGGCTCCTTGTGGGCCTGAGCCTCCCCTGAGCCGGTCAAACCTCTAGTGCTACAGATGAAGCAGCCTCACCTCCTCCTCTGCAGGGGGAGGACTGGGCACAGCCTGCCAGTCCCTGGGCCTCCACGTCCTCTGCAACTGGCTTCAGTCACTGAGTTTGTGCCGGGCTGGAGGCTGGCCACCTCAGGACATCCCAGGACATCCAGAGGGACGGGGCCTTGAGGAAGGGTCTGAGGGGTCTACCTGTGGGGCTCTCTGGGAGTGGACACGTGTTTCCAGGTGGTGCTGTGGCCTTTGGTCCAGGCAGAGTCTGATGACCTGATGATCCCCAACCTCCTCCCCCTGTGGGATGGGGTAACGGGAGGGCCTCTGGCTGAAGCCTGACCTGGTATCTCTGCGCCCACAGGTGAGGGCCTTGCTGGCCCGGGGACACCCATTAGAGGGGCTGCTTCCAAGGCCACAGAGGGAGCTGGGGACATGACCTGCAGACACGCCCACTGTGCCACTGGGGCCACCCCCCACTGTGGATGTGCCACGGAGCTCAGCTGTGGGGTAGGAACTCTCTGCCTTAAAAATCAACACTTCAGTCATTTAAATTGTGACCAGGTTGAAAATACCAGCAGCGTCTCTGGACCTCTTGAAGCGTGTGCCCTGATGATGGTCACCAGGACTTTTGTAAACGGTGGAGGGCGCCTGTCCTCCCTGAGCCCCAGAACTTGTGATCCCCAGAGCCATGTGGCTGATTGTGCACAAGTTCCTGCTAAAGATACTCAAGGATAAGACAGACAACCCACGTCCAAGATCACGTAGTGCTGCTGGGGAAAGGGCTAATCCCAGGAGCACTGAACTTGTTTTTCTCACAAGGGCATTTCCAAAAGGAGGCCTTGGTTGAGACCTGCTCGGGCATCTGCTCCTATCTTCCCTTCCCAGTGGTCTGGGGCAAAGTCACCATCACCTCCTCCCTACACAACAGGGTGTGTGGAAGGGGTGGGCCTGGCACAGCGAGGGGGTGCTGGGAAGGGGCAGACGGCCTGAAGACAGAGGGTGGAGGGCGTGGGGGTGCCCAGTCCACAGGCAGCCAGACCCCCATGCCCCGGCCTGGGTCCTTAGCTGGGGTCCTGCTCCAAGGCCCTTCCCGGCCCCCAATTTATTCAACGAGGGGTCCTCTAGGCAAAGGGAACCATACCTGCCCAACGTTGGGCCCCCACTGAGGTATGAGAACAGACACAGTGAAAGGACCTGTCATCCTAAAGACTTCGTGGCTGCCATGGCCCCATGTCCTCAGCCGCCAGCCATAGGAAGACATGCCAACAAAGTGGGAAGAAAAGTGGCCATTCCGTTGAGCATGGCGGGGTTATCTGGGCAGGGCTGCTACTTATGGTTCCTCAGAGAAGACGCATGGAATCCACTTGGGCCACCGGTATAGGCCCAAAGCTGGTGGTGCCTGGTGGGGCCAGGCAGGGGCCAGCTAGGGCCAGGGGAGACAGTTGGCCCAAGCTCAAACCCTAAGGGGGCAGTCCTCTTTCCCAGGCAGGGAGCTAAGCCAGCGTCCTTCCTGGTTGCTTCTCCTCTCACTTGGCACCCCCACCAGGCATTGGACATACTTCTCACGTGGGGCTGGGGGTCCCACAACTGAGAGGAGAAAGTGACGAGGAGGAGTTAAGATGGTGGGGAGTAGCAGGACCCTAGGCCTTCCTGGTCCCTGGAACACAGCTAGATAAATACCGAATCATTCTAAACACCCAAGAAATCGATCTGAGGACTGAGAGAACAGACTGCACACCTAGAGGTAGAAAAATGGCCACTGTGTGGAGGGTAGGAACTGCAGAGAGTTGATTTTGGGGAGAGAAGAACTGTGGGTGCTGCAGAGGGGAGGGAGCCCTGATCACGGAGAGAGAGAGAGAGAGAGAGAGAGAGAGAGAGAGCAAGCGAGAGTGAGAGAGACAGAGTGAAGTACACCGGGGATTGCAAAAGAAAAACTCTTCCCCAAAACCACTGACTGGGAAAGGGGAGGGGCTGACCACCACAAGTCTTTATAAGCAGCGGACTGCAAAGTCTGAAGTTTTGGAGGTCCGTAGCATCACTGGGGTTGTGCCTGGCAGGCTTAGGGGTGCTCCTGTGGGGAAGGCAGGTGGAGACCCGGAAGTGGGCAGTGCAGTCTGAGGATCTCCTGGGTTGCATGGTAGAGAAACAGTTCCCCTCCTTGGAGTGCATTTGGAAGAAGTGGCACAGCCTCTCCGGAGACAAAGGAGGTGGTGGGCACCAACGTGCTGCCCTGTTCATTAGCACAGGAACAGAAACACCTGCTGAGGGCAGCAAACCTTGGTGCTGGCTTTTTGCTGCGCTTTACCATGAGTCCCCGTGCAGTCACATGACTGTTTTTCTGGGACAAAACAGCACTGACCACAGCGCGGCAAGACCCTGCCCATTGGATTAGTGTGGGTCTGTGTCATGCCAGGTCCCTAAAATATGGAGTTTTGAAACCCAACTGTGTGCCTGAGATATACCACAGGAATGCTTTACCACCTGGCAGGCAGACAGCTTGGATGCAAACAGGGTGAGGGCAGGGATCTGAAAGAAGCTGGGGACAAAAGAGGGAAGATTGTTTGCTCTTCCGTGAGGGCTTCCTGAAGAGCAGCAGGTGCAAACTTCCCACTCTGGGGTCGTGACAGTGGGGCAACACCATTTCCCCCATGCTGCCCCGCCCCAATCAGCACTGACTGACTTCAGTGAGCAACACAGTACCCCCCAGGGGAGGCCTGAGCAGCTTACACTAAGCCCCAGCTCCCTGCATTCTGCAGGTGCATCTCCACCAGGGCAAGTCCCCCTGAGAATCAGCACAGCAGGCCCCTCCCCCAGAAGACCAGCACAAACCCCTCACATGCACCACATCTACTGACCATAGAGCACTGCAAAGCTTCAGCTCTAGGGGAAATAGGATCTAGCTTCTTTTAACAAGCAGACCAAAACACACCTAGTTAAAACTTGCCACACACTGGACAAGATCCAAACACTCCCCACTGCAGGCTAGAAGAAACTCTGGAAAGGACTGACCTGAGGGAAGGAGCAGCCAAAACACAACATCAGAGCATACACTTTGAAACACCTCCTGAGGCACCAGGCCCAAGACAGTATAGGACCTCTTCTTGATATAAACGTTACTCTCGGGAGCAGGAATATAACAGCTTTCCTAACAATCACACAAGAAAACAGTGACCTAGACAAAATGACAAAATGGAGGAATTCACCCCAAAAGAAAGAACAGGAAGAAGTAACACCAGGGATTTAGTCAATACAGATATAAGTAAGATGCCTGAACCAGAATTTAAAACAACGATCATAAGGATACTAGTTGGGCCTGAGAAAAGCATAGAAGACATAGAGAATCCCTTACTGCAGAGACAAAAGAACTAAAAACTAGTCACACACACACACACACAATGCTATAACAGAGATGCAAAACTGACTGGATGCCATGACAACGAGGATAGACAAAGCGGAGGAATGAATTAGTGATATAAAAGATAAAATTATGGAAAATAATGAAGCTGAAAAGAAGAGGGAAAGATATTGGATCACGAATGCAGACTTAGGGAACTCAGTGCCTCCAGAGATAAAGTATAATAACATTCATATCACAGGAGTCCTAGAAGAAGAAGAGAAGGAAAAAGGGACAGAAGGTTTATTTGAGCAAATTATAGCTGAAAACTTCCTTAATCTGGGGAAGGAAACAGGCATCAAAATCCAAGAAGTGCAGAGAACTCCCATCAAAATCAAGAAAAAATGGCCAACACCAAGACATATCATAGTCAAATTCACAAAATACACAGACAAGGAAAGAATCCTGAAAGTAGCAAGGGAAAAAAGGTCCTTAACGTACAAGGGAAGACAAATCAGGTTGACAGCAGATCTGCCCAGAGAAACTTGACAAGCCAGAAGCAAGTGGTAGGGAATATTCAACATGCTGAATGAAATATATGCAGCCAAGAATACTTCATCCAGCAAGGCTGTCATTCAGAATAGAAGGAGAGATAAAGAGTTTCCCAGACAAACAAAAACTAAAGGAGTTCGGGACAACTAAACCAGCCCTGCAAGAAATATTAAAGGGGATCCTTTAAGTGGGAAAGATAGACCAAAAGCAATAAAGGCTAAAAAGGAACAGAGAACATCACCAGAAGCATCTACTTTACAGGTAATAGAGTGGCACTAAATTCATATCTATCAATGATCACTCTGAATGTAAATGGACTAAATGTTCCAATCAAAAGACACAGGGCGTAAGAATGGATTAAAAAAAAAACAAACCCAAGACCCATCTATATGCTGCCTATGAGAGACGCATTTTAGACCTAAAGACACCTGCAGATTGAAGTGAGCGGATGGAAAACCATCTATCATGCTAACAGATGCCAAAAGAAAGCTGGAATAGCCATCCTTCTATCAGACAAACTAGACTTTAACCAAAGACTGTAACAAGAGATGACGAAGGACACTATGTCATAATTAAGGGGCTTATCCGCCAAGAAGGTCTAACAATTGTAAATATTTATGCCCCCAACTTGGGAGCACCCAAATATATAAATCAATTAATAACAAAAATAAAGGAATTCATTGGTAATAACCCAGTAATAGTAGGGGACTTTAACACCCAACTTAGAGCAATGGACAGATCATCTAAGCAGAAGATCAGCAAGGAAACAAGGGCTTTGAATGACACACTGGACCAGATGGACCTCACAGATACATTCAGAACATTTCATCCTAAAGCAGCAGAATACACATTCTTCTCCAGTGCACATGGAACATTCTCCAGAACAGATCACATACTGGGTCACAAATGAGCCCTCAACAAGTACAAAAAAAATGAGATCATACCATGCATATTTTCAGACCACAATGCTATGAAACTTGAAGTCAACCACAAGAAAAAATTTGAAAAGACCACAAATACATGGAGGCTAAAGAACATCTTACTAAAGAATGAATGGGTTAACCAGGAAATTAGAAGAAAAAACAACAACAAAAAAATACATGGAAGCACATGAAATGACAACACAATAGTCCAAAACCTTTAGGACGCAGCAAAGGCAGTCCTAAGAGTGAAGTACATTGTAATACAAGCCTACCTCAAGAAACAAGAAAAGTCTCATATACACAACCTAACCTTACACCTAAAGGACTGGAAAAGAAACAGCAAATAAAGCCTAAAGCCAGCAGAAGAAGGGAAATAATAAAGATTAGAGCAGAATAAACGATATAGAAACAACAGTAAAACAGATCAACAAAACTAAGAGCTGATTCTTTGAATTAATAAAATTGATAAACCCTTAGCCAGACTTATAAAAAAGTAAAGAGAAGGGGCCCAAATAAATAAAATCATGAATGAAAGAGGAGAGATCACAACCAACACCACAGAAATACAATCATAAGAGAATATTATGAAAAATTATATGCCAAAAAACTGGACATTCTGGAAGAAATGGATAAATTCCTAGAAACCTACAAACTACTAAAACTGAAACAGGAAAAAATAGAAAATTTGAAAAGGCCCATAACAAGCAAAGAAATTGAATCAGTAATCAAAAATCTCCCAACAGACAAAAGATGGCTTCCCAAGGGAATTCTATCAGACATTTAAAGAAAAGTTAGTACTTACTCTTCTCAAACTGTTCCAAAAATTAGAAAAGGAAGGAAAACTTTCAAACTTGTTCTACAAGGCCAGCATTACCCCGATTCCAAAACCAGACCAAGACTCCACTAAAAAGGAGAATTACAGGCCAAGATCCCTGATGAACATGGATACCAAAATTCTCAACAAGATGCTAGCAAATTGAATCCAATCGTACATTAACAGAATTATTCACCACGATCAAGTGGGATTTATTCCTGGGCTGCAGCGTTGGTTCAATATTTGCAAATCAATCAATGTGATACATTAATAAAAGAAAGGATAAGAATCAATGTGATACATTAATAAAAGAAAGGATAAGAATCATATGATCCTTTCAGTAGATGCAGAAAACGCAACTGACGAAATACAGAATCCTTTCTTGATAAAAACCCGCAAAAAAGTAGGGATAGAAGGAACATAGCTTAACATTATAAAGACCATATATGAAAGACCCACAGCTAATATCATCCTCAATAAGGAACAACTGAGCTTTTCCTCTATGGTCAGAAACAAAACAGGGATGTCCACTCTCACCATTACTATTTAACATAGTACTTGAAGGCTTAGCCTCAGGAATCAGACAACAAAAAGAAATAAGAGGCATTTAAATCTGCAAGGAAGAAGTCAAACTTTCACTATTTGCAGATGACATGATACTCCATGTAGAGAACCCAAAAAACTCCACCAAGAAATTGCCAGAATACATGAATTCAGCAAAGTCACAGGATATAAAATCAACATACAGAAATTTGTTGCATTTCTATATACCAATAATGAAGCAGCAGAGAAAGAAATCAAGGAATCGACTCCATTTACAATTCCATCAAAACCAGTAATATACCTAGGAATAAACCTAACCAAAGAGGTAAAAGATCTCTATTGTGCAAACTATAGAATACTTATGAAAGAAATTAAAGAGGACACAAAGAAATGGAAAAACATTCCATGCTCATGGACTGGAAGAACAAATATTGTTAAAATATCTATACTACCCAAAGCGATCTATACATTTAATGCAATCCCTATCAAAATACCACCAGCATTTTTCACAGAGCTGGAACAAACAATCCTAAAATTTCTATGGGACCACAAAAGACCCCGAATAGCCAAAGCAATCCTGAAAAAGAAAAGCAAAGCTGGAGGCATCACAATTCCAGACTTCAAGCTCTATTACAAAGCTGTAGTCATCAAGACAGTATGGTACTGGCACAAAAACAGACACATAGATCAATGGAACAGAATAGAGAGCCCAGAAATGGACCCTCAACTCTATGGTCAACTAATCTTCGACAAAGCAGGAAAGAATATCCAGTGGAAAAAAGACAGTCTCTTCAACAAATGGTTTTGGGAAAACTGGACAACCACATGCAGAAGAATGAAACTGGACCATTTTCTTACATCACACACAAAGATAAACTCAAAATGGATGAAAGACCTAAATGTGAGACAGGAAACCATCAAAATCCTAGAGGAGAAAACAGGGAGCAACCTCTGTGACCTCAGCCACGGCAACTTCTTTTTTATTTTTTCCATTTTTAAAAATTTTATTTTATTATGTTATGTTAGTTACCATACATTGCATCATTAGTTTTTGATGTAGTGTTCCATGATTCCTTGTTTGCATACAACACCCAGTGCCCCATTCAATACATGGCCTCCTTAATACCCACCACCAGGCTAACCCATCCCCCCACCCCTTTAAAACCCTCAGAGTCTCCCCCTCTGATTTCCCTCCCTTCATTTTCCCCTTCCTACTACCTTCTTTTTTTTTTTTTTCTTAACATATATTGCATTATTTGTTTCAGAGGTACAGATCTGTGATTCAACAGTCTTGCACAATTCACAGCGCTCACCATAGCACATACCCTCCCCAATGTCTATCACCCAGCCACCCCATCCCTCCCACCCCCCACCACTCCAGCAACACTCAGTTTGTTTCCTGAGATTAAGAATGCCTCATATCAGTGAGGTCATATGATACATGTCTTTCTCTGATTGACTTATTTCACTCAGCATAATACCCTCTAGTTCCATCCACGTCATTGCAAATGGCAAGATTTCATTTTTTGTTTTTGTTTGTTTTTGATGGCTGCATAATATTCCATTGTGTATATATACCACATCTTCTTTATCCATTCATCTGTTGACGGACACCTAGGCTCCTTCTACAGTTTGGCTATTGTGGACATTGCTGCTATAAACATTGGGGTGCATGTACCCCTTCGGATCCCTACATTTGTATCTTTGGGGTAAATACCCAGTAGTGCAATTTCTGGGTCGTATGGTAGCTCTATTTTCAACTGTTTGAGGAACCTCCATACTGTTTTCCAGAGTGGTTGCACCAGCTTGCATTCCCACCAACAGTGTGGGAGGTTCCCCTTTCTCCGCATCCCCGCCAACATCTGTCGTTTCCTGACTTGTTCATTTTAGCCATTCTGACTGGTGTGACGTGGTATCTTATTGAGGTTTTGATTTGGATTTCCCTGAGCAGCAGCAACTTCTTGCTAGACACATCTCCAAAGGCAAGGGAAGCAAGGGAAAATATGAAATACTGGGATTTCATCAAGATGAAAAGCTTCTGCACAGTGACAGAAACAATCAACAAAACTAAAAGGCAGCCTGTGGATGGGTGAAGATATTTGCAAATGACATATCTGATAAAGAGTTAGTATCCAAAATATATAAAGAACTTATCAAACTCAACACCCAAAAACACACAATCCAGTCAAGAAATGGGCAGAAGACATGAACAGACATTTCTCCAAAGAAGACATATAAATGGCCAACAGACACATGAAAAGTGCTCAACATCGCTTGGCATCAGGGAAATCCAAATCAAAACCTCAATGAGATACCGCCTTACACCCGTCAGAATGGCTAAAATTAACAAGTCAGGAAACGACAGATGTTGGCGGGGATGTGGAGAAAGGGGAACCCTCCTACACTGTTGGTGGGAATGCAAGCTAGTGCGGCCACTCTGGAAAACAGTATGGAGGTTCCTCAAACAGTTGAAAATAGAGCTACCATGTGATCCAGCAATTGCACTACTGGGTATCTACCCCAAAGATACAAATGTAGGGATCCGAAGGGGTACATGCACCCCAATGTTTATAGCAGCAAAGTCCACAATAGCCAAACTGTGGAAAGAGCCTAGATGTCCATCGACAGATGAATGGATAAAGCAGATGTGGTTCATATATACAATGGAATACTACTTAGCCGTCAAAAAAATGAAATCTTACCATTTGCAACAACATGGATGGAACTAGAGGGTATTATGCTAAGTGAAATAAGTTAGAGAAAGACCAATAGTATATGATTTCACTCCTATGTGGAATTTAAGAAACAAAACAGATGAACATATGGAAAGGGAGAAATAGAGAGAGGGCAGATGGAGAACAATGATGGAGAACAAACTGAGGGTAGGTGGAGGGAGGTGGGTGGGGGATGGGCTGGATGGGGGATGGGCCTTAAAGAGGGCACTTGTTGTGATGGGCACTGGGTGTTGTATGTAAGTGATGAATCACTGAATTCTACTCCTGAAACCAATTTTACCACATATGTTAACTAACTAGAATTTAAATAAAAATTTGAAAAAGAGAATGAAAGGAGAAAGCCCACATCAGTCCCCAGTGAGGTGTCCTGGTGTGGACACTCTGGTGTGGCCCAGGTGGGTTGGGGTCCCAAGGTCCAGCAGTGAGGCCTGGGTTCTGAACACCCCCAGTCGTCCCTGGGAGTCCGTCTCATGTTGCCTGCCTGCCGTCCTTCCTCTTCTTGCTCTCTGCTTGTTAAAGAAAAGCACTTCTAGGGATGCCAACTGTTCTGCAGGAAGCCCATCTGAAAGTGGGTCCCTCGTGGGGGTGGCGAACAAAGGCCAAGAGGAGGTCACGATAGCTGGGGTCTGGTCAAGAAAGACAGGGAGACACTTCAGATGGCGAAGGAACTGGCACACGCTAAGATTTAGCTCAGAACAGCAAAGCACCAGGTAATAGCATCAAACCTCACAGGACAGAGGCAGCAAGTAAGAAGGAGCACAGAAAGGTAAAGTAACAGACTCTGATTCCCTCTTAGTCCAAGACGGATGGAGGCAGAAGCACAAATACTAGTCAGCCCTAGTGGGCCACCTAGAGCAACAAAACTTTTGTGCACTTAGGGTAATGGATTCTTCAGATTTTTATTATAAACTGTTTCATCTGAGAAAAAGGATATAATTTTCTCTTCAAGTGTTTAAGGAGATAAGGAAGCTGTGGCAAATTTAGAGACCACATTCTCTACTTGAAGTGTAAAAATTTTTAAAAAGCACTAATAATGAAAATAGGAGCCCCCTCTTCCTGAAAAACCCTCTCCAATAGTCCCTGGTTCTAAAAAGAAATAAAGCCCCCAAAGGCAGGCAATTTAGAAAATAATACATAAATAAAAACACTGCCCACTAGAACCTATGGGATACAGTTAAAATATCAGGAAAAAAAGCATATTCTAAATATCTACATTCCTGAAGGTGAAAACAGCCCGCAGCATTTGCCTGTTTCTATGATGTAAATACCTCCACAGATGGCTGATTTCAAGTCAAGAATGTGAGGTCGCTAGACCAGGAGTCCAGAGAGAACGTGTGTCATGCTGGCCCTCAGGTGGAGTGGCACCTCGGGCACAGCATGACACACTCGTGGGTCACTGAACCGCCCATCAGCAGCCCGGCACTCAAGCGCAGACCCAGTGACATGGACCCACCAGTTTGTCCTTCATGCCTTAGTTTGTCAAACAGAGACTGAAGACCCTGGAGTGTGCACCAGAGCTGGCTCTTGGCCATCACTGCTTGGGCTAAGCCACATGCCCCCTGCTTGAAGGGTAGGAAACAAGGATCACTAAATACACAAATACAAATGTTTTAGAAAATTAATTCTTTTATCATTTTTACTTCAGTATATTCATTTTATCAGTATGGAATCAATCAGACAGATCTAGGATATGGAGTATCCTACAGGATACCTGTCCTGGAGTCAGTGCTCCTTCAGGAACTGAATTACCACACAAACTGCCTATCACCTAAGTCCCGACCAGACCCCCAAGGTGCACGTTTGCTGGGAAGGTTCAAACAGCAGAGCAGAGGCTTTGAAAACTGAACTGACATTGGGACCCCACACACAGAACACGCGGTCGCAATCTAAGCTGACTGAGTGCCCGCTAAAAACAGCAATAAGAGCAACATTCTCCAGAAGACTTTAACAGGACCCAAGATCTCAAAACACAATCCACAATGTCCAGCATGTAACCCAAAATTACTCAATAGTGAAAGCACCAAATGTTAAAGAGAAAAGACAGTCAACAGATGATAACTCCAAGATCACCCAGATGTTAGAATTGTCAAAGAATTTAACACAGCGGTTACAATGATCTCCTATCAGGTAAAAGCAAACATGAGAGATTAAGGGGAAGACAGATGTCCTCAGGAGAGAAAAATAAATGATCAAAAGAACCAAATGGAAATTTTAGCAACAATACAGTATCTGGAAAAGATATGCAAATTGCATATCTGACAAAAGACTTGCCTCCAGAATATATAATGAACTGTTAAAACTCATCAATATGAAAATAAGCCGCCCAATAAAAAAGCAAAATATTCTAACCATCACTTTACCATGGAAGACATATGGATGGCAAATAAGCATATGAAAAGATGCCCCTCATAAAACTATAGTAAGATGCCACCATGTGTCTGTTGGAACGGCCAAGCACAAAACCAGCGCCCGGCCACAGCAGGTGCAGGTGAGGATGTGGCGAGCCAGGAACTCGCCTGCCCGCCAGTGGAATGGGGGCTGGAACAGCCATTCTGAAAATCAGCCTGGCAAGTTTCTTCAGAAACTACGCATACGCACATCACACACCAAAACAATCCTGCTCTGAGGCATTTATCCTCAAGAAGTGAAAACCCACGTCCACACAAACATGCACAGAGCTAGAACAACCCAGGTGTCCTTCTGTGGGTAAACATTTGAACAACGCACTTTGGAGTGTTGCCCAGAATAAGGACATACGACTGATAAACAGCAGACCTTGGCTGAATCTCACTGGGGTCATGCGAGTGAAAGCAACCAGTCTCAAAGATTGCATGTTGTAGGACTCCATTTGCATGGCTCTCTGGCAAACACCAGCCACGGAGAAGGACAGGCGACTTGTGGCTGCCGTGGCTGCTGTGGATTGGGAACAGAGAAGGGTTGGACTGGAAAGGGCAGCACAAGGGAATTTCAAGGGGTGATGGGGCTGGTTTGAATCTTGAGGTCTGGTGCATTTGTCAATACTCACAGAGCTCAACATCACAAAGAGTGGATTTAGTTAGAGTAGATAAGCTAAAAATAAAAATTTTATAAGTCAGTGTCCCGAGGCAGGTTAGGAGTCACTAAAAGGCACGTGTAATAATGCCATGTATGATTGGTCCCCATTTCAGGGATGTAAGCCACACTCGACATGCTGGTGGCAAGTGGGAACAGCTGAAGATAGATGAGCATTTACCTTAAAGATAAAACTGTAAGTCATTTTATCTGCAAAATGGGCATATTCAGGAATGGCAGAGAATTGCCTTTTGGGACATGCAAGCTCTGGCAAGTCCAACAAAGAAGAGGGACATATTTTATGGGGAAGAAGGAGGAAGTTGGGAGGGGTTGTTTTGAACGAAAGTCTACTGGAGAAAAGCAAGAGTTCAGGGTGATGACGGTTTCTCGGTTTCTCAGTTTCCCGATGGCTGAGCTGCAGGGGTGGCTGATGTCTTGTAGGAGATTCCGTCAACTTCCGCTGTTGGGGCCTGTCGCGGGTGATTCTCTCCTGCGGAGGGTTCCTCTGTGGGGTCTGTGATTGGCCATTCTTCCTGTGATTGGGGTTGAGTGGCAGGGCCCCCTCCCTCTGCTTGGCTGAGGCTTACCTTCATTAATTCTCACGTTAGAAAATATATGAGCTTATAAGTTTCTGAGCTGTAATGACAACTCTGTTTTTGTAAGAGAATGCCCTTGTTCTTAGGAGAAAAGGAGATTCACACTTACACATTCAGAGGAGCTGTGTCAAAGTATCTGCAAATTCCTTTCAAATAATGAGAGAGAAAGGGAGGAGAGAGAGGGAGAGATTCACAGATGCAGAGGCAGAACTAAAGCAAACCTGGTATGGATGGTATATGGGTTTTCATTATATAATTTTTCAAATTTTCTGTATATTTTAAAAATTTTAATACAAAGTATATTTTTTTAATGCCATGGGAAAAATAATTTTAGACAGGTCTTAATATCTGGAACTGAAATTAATTCTAAATTCCTAAGCAAAAATAATTCCATAGCATTTTCCAATTACTCCTTCCAAGCTGATGGGATGTTCTCCCTGTTAATAGGCTCAGCATCTGGAAAGTTCTAAAGACCAAAGCAAGAATGTGTTTTGCTCTTGGTCTTGCTTCTGTCCTTGGCGCTATACTGCGTGGGGCTGAGCAGGAAGCTTCTGCTGAGCTAGGGTCTTGGTAGCAGTGGGTCCTCAGCCTTCCCTGGGTGGAGTGTGATGGGGCAGTCTGAGATGTAAGGCCCTTTAAGGCCACATTTAGAGGGCAGGGGAGGGCCCGTGCCCACCCTCCCCCCAACCACGAGGCAAGGTATGGCACCCCTTCCCACGGAGGGAGACCTGGGGGCTCACAAGGAAGTGAGCAAGGAGGGAACTGTTGGTTTTGACCACTGAGTTGACCATTAAGTTGACATCGAGCTGCTCAAGTCTGAGAGCCAACAGCCTTCCCGCTGGGCACCTTCCCTCCCTGGCACCACCCTGCAGCTCAGCCCCCAGTCTGGTGACAGAAAGGAGTGGGCAAGGGCATTAGGAAGAGGGGCCCAGGGAGGTGAGCAGCCCCAGTCAAGGGTGCACACCTGGTGAGCACCACATCTGGGTTGGGCACACAAGCTCACGCACACAACCCACCACCCCACGTCTGTTGAGTCCCCCACGTCTAACTCCCGCAGCCTCCCAAGAATCAAGAAGGGGGCACTGGTCCCATGGTGAGGAGCACCGAGGTGAGCATTGCCCAGACACGTTTGGGAGGCCTCCCGCCAAGACCCACCACCTTAGCCAGGAACCCAGGAAGTTTCTGAAGGTCAGATCCCGAGTGTTGGGAAAGACAGCACGACTAGCTGCCTTTTCACTACTGTGCAAGCCCTGGGCTGGAATCAGAAACCTTTTCGGAATCCTTATGAAACATCGTCCATCTAGGCGAAGGGATCTGACAGGATATAAGACTGAAGGCAGAGTGACTGCCGTCCTGCCTTCCCCCACTTCCTGTGTCCCAGGAAACCCTGGGTCTGGTCACGCCCCGCCCCTGCACCCCAAGCAACATGGTGGCACCTGGACGCCGACGCCCAGCCCAGGCTCCTGAGGGTGGTAAAGGTCTCCCAGTGCCTCTCAGGTGGAGACTAGAAGTTAAACAATAATCCTAAACATTTTCCAAGTCTTCAGGAGACACAGGACGGGCCTCGGCCCTTCACAGCGGGCCCCGTCCCCGTGCCAGGAGAGCCTCCCGGAGACCTGACCTGGACAGCAGCGAGGGGCCACAGTCAGGCTCCGTCTTCATCTGTGGAGTGAAGAGAAGCGAAGCTGGGGACAGCCAGGAACACTAGGGAATCTCGGGATGCCAAATATAGGGGCTCATACTTTGCCTAACGGAGGCAAAGCTCTGCTCAGGCGAGACTTGTTTTCATCTGTCACCGTGGCAACACACCCTTTAATCAATTGAACAGAGCCGCCTCTCAATCCTTTCAGCACAAGACTTCTTGTTCCTGCCAAAATTAGTTTTGCCTGAATTTATGCTGTATATTTGACCATGCTGTGCATTCTCGGACCAAAGCTGCAAGCCGTCACTACCTGGGGCACCGCACTCCACAGGGTAGCAGACAAGCATGGACCTGCGTCTCAGACAAGGCCGAGTGCCTGGGGTAAGCCGTGGCGCTGGTCTGTGGCCCTGCCCCAACACCAGCCCAATGGCAGGGCTCCTACCACCGTGGCTGTGCCTCTTCCCCGTGGAAGGGTGAATCTTCCTGCCCCTTATTTTCGGGCAAGGGGAATTCACCCCAAGTTGGATGGAATTAGGAATTGCCAGGGCACAGCGCTGCTTCTCAGCCTCCTGCCCAGGTTGACCTCCTCGGCCTGGCTCACACCGGAGCCACGTGTGCTCTGTGGACCATCCACGTCTAGGGACACATCCCAGGGTTACATTGGGGACCGGCGCACACAGCAAACACACGAGCTAGGAGTGGGGGGTGCAGCCTCCCATTGAGCTGGGGCGTGTATCATGTGTTTCCCCAACTTCTGTTGGTCCTGTCAGTGGAAACACCTAAACAAGTGAACTGACACTTGCAGCAAATGTCCAGCCACCTTGTCACCTCGGGGTCCACCAGGGAATCGGGGCCGGCTTGTGCCTGCCATCCCCTTCTCTCCCCCGACTTCTTGCCCTTCTTCCCACCGTGTCTACAGCTTACGAGACAGAGGCCCCGGCAGGGTTTGGTGAACCGCACGTTTGTCCTGAGGGAGGACCTCCTGCCTCCTGCACAGCCTCACATAAAGGGGGCGGGTGCTGACCCTGGACCTTGTCCGTCTGGGGTAAGAGGATGTTCTCAGGCTCCTAACAAGGTTTAATCCACTTAATACTAATACCTTCATTGCCTTAATTTTTTTTTAAATCTAAAAAATCCTGCCTCCTGAGGTCTGTCATCAACCATGAAGATCCCGAGCTGGGACAGGGCAGCTCACGGGAGGCAAAACCCCACCAAGAGCAATGAGAGAAACTATCACAAGTACTAGAGAGGTCCTGAAGTGGCCCAGAGTGGAGGTGCTGCTGTCCTGGGGAGACGGGAAGCCTGCAGAGGGGAGGCTGGTGTTCTATAGCAGCTTCCCCTCTGGAACCGGGGGCTCAGAGAACAGGCCCCACTTTGTCACACTGCCTCTCCCTTCAGGACATTTGCTGGCTCTTGATCCTCATGTGGCAAGGGCCAGCCGGCCAACCAGAAAGCTGCTCAAACCTGGGCGGGGCCTTCCAGAGCCTGGTGGTGCTGGGGAGACAATTCAAGTTCAAAAACCAGCCGGGGGGAAGGGCCTTGGTAAACAGCCGGGGCTGTCAGTGGGGCGTCTGAGGGCTGTGCCCGTGTAGACAAGTCGCACAAAATCTGTAACCCAATGAATGAAGTTAAGGACTCAAAAGATCAGTCTGACAGCAGATTAGACCCAAAGAAATGAATGATTTCCAAACTGGAAGGAGAGACAGGGGCCGGAAAGAGAGAGAGCAGAGAGGGAGGAGGCTCGACAGGCAATGTCGAACACGCTCATCAGCATCGAGCCGAGGGCAGGTGCCCTGCATCAGGGAAACAGCACCAGGAGCGAGGTATGTGGTGTCGGGACATGTGGGGAGTGCAGGAGAAACACATTTTGAATGGTGCAGCGTCAAAGCCAGTTGGTGGAAAATCCTCCCAGGCCCAGGGGTGTAAACGTGTGAGCTGCTCCCTGTCCAAGGAGACGCCCTCCCCCGTCTGGACCATTCCAGCAGGGCAGCAGCATGCAGGCGGCACGCGGGCGGCTCACACAGGTGAGGCACCGGCTGACCTCAGCACCCCGCAGTCCGTGGCGCAAGAGGACCTGATGAGCAAAGGCGCCCCAACAGATAGTGTGAAGGGGCAAACGTTTTGGGGATAAGACTCCCACACACACGTCAGTTAGTGACCGGATGCGACTGTGCAGCCACAATTTAAAAAGTGGTTGGCACCGCTCTTCATTAGGACTTTATACACGTACACGTCAGCATGTGTATTTCCAGAATTACTCCTCGGCTGCAAATTCCAGCCAAGGCCGAACATCACCCAGAGAAAAAGGCTGGCGCAGGCTGCAAAACATTAAAACTTTTCCTGTAAGAACAGGAACCAACAAGTGACGGTCAAAGACCACGGCGGTACAGACGAGAACCGTGGTTGCTGAGAAAACAGAGAACGTTCGAGTAACAAGAAAGAAGACAATGAGGGGCGTTTTCTGGAAGAAGACACAGGCGACAAGAAGTGCAGCCGCGTGGGCTCCGCAGGGACGGGTTTCATCTGACGGGGATGCACCAGCCCTGCGCCTGCTCAGCAGGGGTCGGAGGGTTCACACGGCCTGGAGGCGTGTCAAGTCACCGTGTTGACACCTGAAACTAGTGTAATGTGTGTCCACTGTACTTCAATCAAAATAAATAAATAGATAAGGCAGTTTCATTTTACAAAACCACGATCCCAATAATATTTTTCAGAGATTTCAACAATGGACAAATGAGATGCTTCTCAAACAGATAATTGTAAAAAACTAAAAATGGTCAAACTATGTTGACATCCCAACTGCCGTGCTAGGCCTAACGGCTGCCAATCCTGTTTTCTGTGTGAACTGTGTCCGAGGAGGTGGGCTTGGTTGTGTCATGGCTGTTGGACCGCGAACCCTCCCACATCAGGGACATCCATCAAGCAAAAGTCTCCGGCTCGCCCGAATGACACACACACAGAACGCACTGGAGGCAGAAGGAGCGGTCCGCATTGCTACAGTGACTACATTTTAAAGAAGTTTATCTTTCAGGGGCATGATAAAAAAATGGCAGTTTTCAAGTAACAGAAATGAGTAAACAATCCCTGAATTTGATACAATTTGTCAGAGCCCTCAGAGAAATGTAAACATGAAATAAACACTGTGATCAATTTATTCAAAACAGTTTATGAAGGATTAATCAAAAGAATGTGGAACGTCTATAACATGCAGTGGCAAATACAACAAACCAGGGGACTTTCGCTTCTTACAGAAACAGAACAAGGAATGGATTTATCCTGCCTCAAACAAAAAAACAAATACAGAAAACAGTACACGGAACAACGATTTTCAACACACTGGACATGGGCAGCAAAGGGGAGTGAGCCCCACAGCTGTCCCCGTCGGAGGCCTGGAGAGTCCCTGGGCGGCGGTGTGGACAGACAGAACGAGACCTCACCAGCCGCCCGACAGATCGGGGCAACTCAAGTCGGCAGGACAGACAGCAGGAAAGGACAGAGCTGAAGGGAGAGGCCTTGGGCCGCATTCACAGGTCCGTCAGTGCATGAGTATAAGGCATATACTCAAGGGAAAGGGACGAACCATCTGGAAGGGTTGGAGGGAAGGGCAGTCTAGTCGCCCCTGTAGAAAAGATAATGAACTTGAAGGCATCTCTGTAAACTGTTGAAATACCCAGAGAAAAAAGAGTTAACAACAAAAAGAGCAGCAGGGAGCTGGGGACAACTCAAGGCATCTCACAGATGCGTGACTGGAGACCCTGAGAGAGAGGAGGGTGTGGGGTGGGGGCAGAAAATATAGCTGAACTAATAATGGCCGAAAACACCCTCCAATTTGGTTTTTTTTTTTAAAGATTTTATTTATTTAAGGGAGAGAGAAAGAGCATACGCACACAAAAGCAGGGGGGAGGGGCAGAGGGAGAAGGAGAAGCAGGCTCCCCACTGAGCAGGGAGCCCAATGTGGGGCTCCATCCCAGGACCCCGAGATCATGACCTGAGCGGAAGGCAGACGTGTAACCGACTGAGCCACCCAGACGCCCTGAACACACCCCCAATTTGATGAAAACTGTGAACCCCTGCAGGACTCTGAGCATAAACCGCGTGAGAAAACCACACCAGGGCACGGCGTACCGAGATGTGTTGTCCAGCAATACAGAAAATGCACTGACGCAGCCCCTGCCTCACACACAGACCGAGAGAGGGCTGGCTGCAGGTTTCCTGTTGGAAACAAGGCGAGTGACTGGGCAGCGGAGGGACATCTGTAAAGTGTCGAATAGACCAAACCCAAATGAACCTGTCAAACTACGACTGTGAACCCAGCAAGAGTTCTCTCAGAAACAAAGATAGAGTGCGCATCTGTTCAGACATCGGATGCCTGAAGGAGTTCTTCGGGAGCGGGCCTGTGTGACGAGCGGTGGTAAAGGACGTCCTGAGAGCAGGACAGTGGTGCTGGGCCGAAATCGGAGTCTGTACACGGAAACAAAAAGCACCACAAATGGTAACTATGTGGGCGGGGAAAGAAAAAAGATTTTTTCTTATATAATCTCTTTTAAAAATATAAGAATGAGGTTTTGTACAAAAATAATGACACTGTACTGTGGAGTACGTGACCTGTGTATACGTGAGACGTGTGACACAGTGTGAAGGCCAGGATGGGAGAGAAGACGGCACGTGCCCAAGTCTCTCAGAATCCCTGTAGAGGGTCACTTGGAGGGGGCCTGTGGGAAGTTTATAAACCCGAGTTCAAAAATAACAAAATAGCGGGTTATGGCTAAGAAGCCAACATAGGAGATACAAGGGAATCATAAAAATGTTGAGTCCAGAAGAAGTCAGAAAATGAAGGAAAAAGGAACAAAGAATATGGGGGACTGATGGAAAACAAGCAGCTATGTGACAGACTTAAACCTAATACATCAATAATCACGTTGAACATAAGTGGTCTGAGTATCCCAATGGAAAGATGATCAGGTTGTATTAAAAAATCCAGAGCTACAAGAAATTAACTTTAAATACAAAACACAAACAGCTTAAGAGTAAAAGGATGAGAAGATAGCCTTCAGATTAGCTAACAGGATGGGGAAGGTACCTTAAATTAGCTAACACTAACCTAATGAAAGCCGGAGTGGCTGTGTTAGCATCAGACAAAGTAGACCGCGGACAGAAGGACCCCGCAAGAGATAAAGACCATTTTATAATAATAAAGCGGCCAACTGATCATGAGGACATGACAATACTCAACACTTACGCACCCAACAACAGAGTTTGAAAACAAACAAAGCTAAAATGGATAGAACTTCAAGGAGAGACAGACAAATCCACACTACACTGAGTTGCACCAGTTGTAAGATACAAGATTAACACACACAAATCCTTTTTTTTTATAAGCTAGCAATGAACAACTGTAAACTAACATTAAAACATTTAAAGCAGTATAGAAAACATGGCACACTTCAGGATAAGTCTGACAAAAGATCTGTAACCTGTACCTTGAGAACTTACAAGACACTGCTGAATGAGACACACATAACTGGAGAGAGGCACCTGGCTCACGGGTCCGACGGCTCCATTCTGTTGGGCTGTCATTGACCTTCAAATTAATCAACAAGTTTCACACCATCCTAATCAAAACCCCAGCAGACTTTTTGTGTGGAAAATAAGCAACTGATTCTAAAATTCATATGGAAATGCAAAAAGATCTAGAATAGTGAAAACAACTTTGAAAAGAAGAATAAGGTTGGAGGAGTGACACTACCTGATTTCAAACTCGTTACAGGGCTGAAGTGATCAGGACTGTGTGGTACTGGCATAAAGATAAACACATGGATCGATGGAACAAAACATGTAGCCCAGAAAGAGACCTGCACATACATGGAGAACTGATTTTTGATAAAGGTGCAAAGGCAATTCAGTGGGGGCATAAAATTACAAAACTTCTAGACGAAAATACACAAGAAAATCATTGTGATCTTGGGTTAGTCAAAGATTCCTTAGACAGGACACTAAGAGCACAACCCATAAAAGAACAAACTGGTAACTGGGACTGTGTCAAGATTAAACACTTGTACTATCCAAAGGACGTCACTGGAGGAGCGAAAAGACAAGTCACAGACTGGAAGGAGATACTTGCAGAGCACGTGTCTGATAAAGGACTCACACTTAGAATACATAAAGACTCTCAAACCTCATGATTTAAAAAAACACATTAAAAGATTGGCAAAAACTTTGAACACATACTTCAGAAAGAAGGTATAGATGTCCCACGAGCACAGGGAAGGATGCACGGCGAGCTGCCGCCCCAGGCCCCCTTGGATGGCTGAAGTGACCAAGACTGAGCAGCACCACATGCTGCTGAGGACGGGGCGTACCTGGCCCTCCCGCACACTGTGGAGAGAATGTAAAATGGTACAGCCACTTTGGGAAGCAGTGTAGACATGTCTTAAAAAGTTAAACATATACCTATCACATGGTCCAGTCGCTCCACTCCCAGCTGTTTATTTACCCAAGAGAAATGAAAGTAGGCATCCACACGGAGACTCGTGCAGGAATGCTCACAGCCCTTGTGTGTGTGTGTGTGTGTGTGTGTGTGTGTGTGTGTGTGTGTGTGTGTGTGAGTCTACCCCACTAACACCTCTCTGCTGTGGTTTGGAGCCACTCCCTGGGGCCCAGTTCCTCACCGTACCAGGCAACCCCTGGGGTCGGTGACACGCTGGGCACCCAGGCACCCTCTTCCTGACTCCTGGTGGGGGTCCTGCATGGAGCCCCCCGCAGTGCTCCCCAAATCACTCCTGGGCCGCTGCTTCCATGTCTCTCTGGCTCAGACTGTGCTCCCATCACAAACCTCAGAGCCCCTGTCTCATGTCACCCCCAGCAAGTCCCAGCTGAGTGTCTATTTTTGGCCGCTGCCGTAGGCCTGCTGCTCACGGGTGGAGGGTCATCTTTCCAGAGCTCAGACCAAGAGCCTTCCTGCCTGCCTCTCTCACAGCCCACTTCTGATCTGTTAGCAATCCCTAGTTCTTCTTCAAGATACTTCCGGAACACAGCACTCCCGGCCCAAGCCTCACCTTCTGTCAGCCCCTGCAGCTTCCCGTGCTTAGCCGGCCCTACGGGCTCCACTCCCGGGCCTCCTGCCCACCTCTTCTTACGCACAAGCTCCAGCTCCCCCTCCACCTGCTCTCCTCCATAACGCCTACCTTAGGGGCCACACCTTGCCTGCCCACGTAGCACTGCACTTCTGATGCCCTCCCCACCACGGCTTTCTTCTACTTCGTGGCACCTTTTGTTTTCTAAGACACTTATTCAACCCATCCACTGGCCACCCACTGCCCCTGTGACCGGAGGAAGGCCTGCAGGGCACACGGGGAGGGCCTCAGGCCTTTGTTGTTTGCCCTGAGAGAGTGTGGGGGCTATCCACCATGGGCCCGTGTCCCACCCAGAGCTTCAGTGTCCAGAAGAGGCACAGAGGCTTTCAAGGTAAGCACAGGTGAGCAGACAGTTCTGCAGGTGGGTGCAGCATGCACACACTTCCGCTGACCACAGTCACTGTGCGTGGCCTGGCCTCCCAAGTACATAGAGGTGGTGCTGGGAGAACTGAGCTCTACTAATCTGAGAAGTGTTTTCATTATTGTCATTTTAGGAAGTTTTGCAAAAGCAACACGAGAATGACCTTGCAAAGGGTTGGGGAAGGGATGAGTTGCTAATCTGTATGATCACCCGGCAGGGCAGCCTAGGGTGTGTGCGCGTGTGTGCACATGAGTCAGTGTGGCTGGGGGGGCGCAGACAGGAACCAGAGCCAGTGAGGGGCAGCGCACAGTATTTATTGAACTACAACGTGGTGCAGAGGCGCTTCCTGGCCAGCCCCCCAAAGATGCCTGGGGGCCCATGTGTGCATCCCCAGCACGTGACAATTCAGTGAAGTCAGGACTCCAACACCCCCCACCTCACCTGCACTGTGACCCAGGACCCGGTCCTCCATTCTCTCTCCCCTGCCCCCAGTGCAGACCTATGTGGACACGTGGGCTGAGCAAGCACAGGCTCTGGCGGGGGCGGGGGGTGGCGAGTCAGCAGGGGGTGCTGGGTGGGAGCAAACCCGCTCAAAGCAACCACAGTTCTAGGCGGTCTAGGAGAGACGGCTTGTGGGAAGTGCTGTCAAAATGTCAAAACAATTCATAAACAGGTACATGGACACTAATGGACAGAATTTCTAAAATGTCACAGATGGGAGTGCCCCCAAAGCATTTAAAATAATTAACACTGCATGCCAATGCATGAACACACGAGCATAAATTAATTCCGAGGGAAGTATCAGGGACAGAGCCTGGAGCTGACAGAGATATAATATAGATTTGCTTTGTTGGCGTGTGTATGTCTATGGCATAGATAACTTGTTAGTAAAGAAAACCTCTATATTTGCGATGAAGGGTGGGTGGGCGGTCTGTACAGAGTGTGCGAGCCGGGTGGAGGTCAGGGTTCACGGACTGGAGGCCAACGGGCAGGATCAGAGCGCACCCATCCCAGTGACCTCAGATGTCAGCCTGGAAGACACAAAGGCACGGGGAGACAGGTCACAACGTTCTCATAAAACGGGACCAGAGGCGAATGGCTCGCTCTGTGTGTTCTCACAGCCTTCGGACCCGCCTCCCTCTCGGTTGTTAGATGTGTGGTCATGAGTTGGAGACCAAAGTGGGGTGGAGGGAAGAGGACCCACCGGGGACCAGGTTGGTGGGGTCTGCCTTCCCTGTCACCATGTCAGGGGTGTGACACTAACCACCTGGACGAGCATCGGCCACCACGACCCTTTCTTCAGCAGCTGCCCTCGGAGGGGAGCCAGGGTCGCACTGCCCACGGCGTGGAGGGGAGGCTGCCTCCCACGTCCACCTGGGCCTCCCCAGAGCCCAGCTTGATCTTCTGAGTTAAAGAGGAGGGTCTGGCCCCAGGTGTGGTCACACTATGTTCTCTGACACGTCCCTGGGCAGGGAAGCTGAGGTGCATGCTCAGCCCCAGGACCTCATCTGTCCCTGGTGTACCCTCTGACCCTCACAGTTTTCAGATTCGCTGCTTGGCAAGGGTCTGGGTGGTGGTGGCAGTGTCTTTACAACCACAGGGTCTGAGAGAGGAGAATGGTCTAGTAATGTGCTCTCTGAAACTCCACAACCCAGTTAGCCCAAGTGTGTGACCTCAGCCGTGTAGCCATGGCCCCTCTGGAAATGCTCTAGGCTGTAACCACCTCACCCCCCCCACCCACCAAGAATTTCCAGGGTGAATGGTCAGATGTGAACGTGCAGAGCGGGTGTAGGGCCCCATGTCTACGTGGAGACTGTCTCCATCACATCCCACCCCCATGCCCAGCCAGGAGAGAGAAGCCACCAGAGAGGACCGGGCACGGTCTGGGCTCTCGCCATGGCGAGCCAGTCCCACTGAGCGTCTTGTCTGGCCAGCGACACATCAGACAGGACCTTGTGAACACTCACCTGGCATTGATGAGGTACTGGGCAAGGCTGATGTTGGCTGGGGTCCCTGTGATGGTGATCTGGCGCTCGGATGACCCTTCTGTGGCATTGGCAATTTTGATCTGAGCTCCAGACATCTGTCGAATTTCATTGATTTTGGTCCCTTGGCGTCCAATTATGCAGCCTATTAGCTAGAAAAAAGGACGGAGGACTTCCTTAGAGAAGAGCCCCCACCCCGAGCTGAGTGCATGCAGAGCCCTAGGGAGGCCCCAGAGGCAGGACAGTCCAGCCTTGGTGTCCACCCCACTCCACAAACTCCGCCCTCCCAGAAGGACAAGGCACTGCCCGCCCAGGATGCAGGGTGCCAGGTAGCTTTCCTGCTGGGGGTGAGGCTGCAGATGCCCGGGCTCTGCCTGCTGCAGCGAGTCCTGACAAGTCCCAAAGGGGATGGGCACCCGCTGCGTCACCTCCCCTGGTGTCCTTCGGAGGCCTGGGGGATGGGGACCACTCAGGCGCTAGCACCAGGGCCCTCTTGGCCATGTCCTTGGGGTGGAGAAATGTTTGTCTGAAGCCAGAGTTTAAAGCTCTCTGCTGCCTAAAACCCGGCTTCTGATGAACTTGGGTGAAATTTTGAGGACATGTCAGATGCTCCCTATCCTTCCCAGTGGGACCTCTGGCTGCCCTGGGCCATCTGAAGGAAGAGGCGGTCATCAAGAATCAAGCAGCCAGAAGGACAGGAACCAGGGCTGCTCAGGAAACAGAAGCAGCCACGCACAGGGCTGGACTGCAGCCTGAGTTCTAGACCAGCTCTCTGAGGCAGCCCACCCTGCTGGTGGGGGCAACTCGGGCCCCAGGGGAGCCTCCACGGAGGAGGCAGCTGCACCTCTCCATGTTTACTGTGGGCAGAACTGAGTCCCTCCCTGAGCCAGGGCTGCTGAGGTCAGCTGGGAGAGCAGGCACCGAGCAGGGCAGGGCCAGTGCAGCGGCTTCCGAGTCTGCCTCCCCTGGCCTGGGGGGAACACAGGCTGGCCGAGAGTGTCAGTAGGGCTAGGGGCCCGCTTCTGTGGGATGGCAAGCAGGAAGGAAGCCCATTTACAATCACACACGCCTCTGGACCTATTTAATGACACCAGCTTTTGTCCCCGAGGTGACCTCCAGCTTCTCAGTTCTGCTCTCCTTTCCTGCGTTAGGTCAGCTGCCTCACTGGAGTCTCTCCAGGTGTCCAGAGAAGCTTCCACCCCAGGGCTGCTCAGCTTCCTCCACCTCCTGCCCCCAGCTCCCAGGCCCCGCCCCCAACCCGCCCCGCCCCGAGGTCAGGGAGGGAGCTGCTACTGTCCCTGGCCTGGAGCCTGGCCCGGAGTCCTTCTCCCGCAGCAGAGACATCTGGAGCACTGCCCTCCGACTGCGCCAGGCAAGGCAGGGACCGCTGGGCTCGTGCGCTGCATGGGGGCAGCAGCACCGGTCCCTGATGGAGGGGGATGTGGGGCGAGCTGAGTCCCCAGAAGATGCCCGCACTCAGAGGATCCTCACACTTCGTGGCCACTAGCAGCCCAGTCTCCCTTCCAGAACCTTCCCCCTTCAGTGCAAGTAGCGTTTGCTGAGCCTCCTGCAGAACGGCTTTTCTCCTCCCATAACCCTATCTGAAGAGACGTCTCTCTGGCATGCAGTCCCCACGCTCTCTCAAACAGCTTCCTGAAGAGGTCCTTGCACCCAGCCCTCTCTTCTTCCCTGGGGCCTCACCCCTGCGGGGCCCTGCACTGCCCCCCAGCCGGCCTGGGGGCTCCTGAAGCCGCCCCTCACTCCTCACTTATGTGGAACACGTCCCTCTTCCAGAGAGAGCGGAGGGGTGTGGGTGCTGGTGATGCAGACGCCGGGCTGAGCCCAGGGCTCTCCTGCGGGCAGCAGTGTCCTCGGCAGCTGGAAAGGCCCCTCGGACCTGGCAGGGGCCGGCCTTCTCAGCCCTGCTCTGCAACCGTGGGCCATACAGGCCCATAGAGCTGGGCTCCGGGGGCCTCCTGACCCCACACACATGCAGCCGTGCCCAGCTCTCTCCTCTCACCCGGTGGGCTTCCACAGGGAGCCCGGAGGGAAGTCATAGGCACTTTCAAGTACCGTGGCCCCTCCTACCTGGGTTCAGAGCTGCACCCCAGGGCTCTGTGGGAACATACCCTTCTCTCATCCTGGCGCCGCCTATGTGAGCCCTTAGATCTCTGGGTGATTCTGGGGTTGGGACCAGGGATGGGGCCCAAGTGTGGGGTGAGCACAGGCACAGGGACAGTGAGGGCCCGACGGTGACATCAGCCATGGAACCCAAGGCCAGGAGAGTCCCAGAACGCCAGCAGAGGCAGCTCCACACACGACTGCTGGCCCTGACCTGGGTCTCCAACACCACGCCAGCAGGTGGCTGTGCTGTGGAACGTGCACATGGTTTCAGTTACCACACACGCCCGCCATCCAGAAAGTCCTGCTGTGGCGACGTGTGGGTGTGGGCAAACTCCCCTCCACACAACCTAACTTTGACCAGGGACACGGATGGGCATCATGTGAGATGCGCATCTGAACAAGGGCTCTGATGCACGCACGCCTCCCCTGGGGGGCCGGGGTGAGCATGAGAAAGCCTCCTAGCAGGGCTGTCACCAAATCCTCCTCCCGGGAAGGGCCCCCTCGGAGCCAAGAAAGCAGCCTCCTTCTGAGGGACTCCCCGGGAGGAGGCGGGCAGTGTGGCGCTGCATGCGAGGTGGCGCCCGTGTGCTCCAGGGGCCCCCACGAAGCAGGCACACTGCTCGCTCTCTGAACGAGCCTCACCCTCTTCCTCTTGTTTTCTGGGCTCATCTCACTTTTGGAAGGAAGGCTTGGACGAGAAGAAGACTCCTGTCATTGGTGAGTGGTCTCGGTAAAGGCTCAGAGGAGAAGCCCCACGAGTGCAGCGTGGCCCCTGCATTTAGCACGTGGGTGGAGATTCGGGGGCTGCCCGCAGCCAAGCTGCTCAAGGATCATCACGTGGGAAGACAGTGTTGGGAGCTCCCGAGAGCAGAAACACTCTCCCCTTGAGACGCAGGAGCGCGTCACCTGCAGCCGGCCACCAGGGCCCTGATGAAGGCGGTGTTTCCTCGGGGAGTGCGGTCATGGGGGGGGTCCCTTCCTCTGGTCCTCTGCCTCACTATTCTCCCGCCCTGCAGCTCATCCCTCTCCATACTCGGGGTGGGCCATCCCCCTGAAGCCACACAACTCTGTGCTTCTCTTAGGACTTCGTGCCTGGCTGGTCCCAGGGGCAAAGCAGTGAAGAATCTGGAAGGCCTCAGTTCTAGGGCAGAAAAGGCCAACTGACACGTGAGCTGGGAAGGCCATGTCCCCCAAGCAGCTGCCTTCCTGTGCGACCCTGAGCCACTGCCCCTCAAGGACACGTGGCCCACACCCACCCTGGTGTCTTGGTTTCCGACTGGAGTCAGCGTCCTTAGGATAATCCAGGAGGACAGGACACAGGTAGGGCCGAGCATGTGGAGGGTGGCTCGTAAGGCCACTTTGTCAGCTGAGCCCTGGGCAGGGACAGGCTGTGGGCACCAGATACGGGCATCCTGCTGCAGCAGACCCTCCGAGCGTTCCTGGCCCACCTGCTCTTCAAGGGTCAACCCTGAAGTCCCCTTGGCTCCTTTCCTGCCTAGTCTCTCGGGAGCGTGACATCACGTGCCTTTTGTGGCCCCTGTACCCAGCTGTGGGAAGGGCAGGGAGCGGTCCCAGGCAAGTCAGGGCTGGCTGAGGGCTCAGGCATACTCACATCATTGGGAATGGTGAGCTCATGAGTGCTGGCCGGGGGGCTGGCGTCCAGACCTGGGCACACCAAGGGGACAAGGTTAGGCTAGCAGTAGGCTGCTCACATCACACCCGGCACCCGCCCCCATGGACCCCACAGGTGGGGCACGCATGCCCTGGGAGCCCAGGCCCTGTGAGCTCTCAGTCCCAAACTGCAACCAATGTCTGGAGTCCCAGCTTCTCTCAAAACAAGGACAAAGAACCTCCGCACAGTGACGTTCCATGTTTTCATCTTGGGCACATTGGTGATTTCACTCCTGTGCCGTGCGATGTGGGGATGCCCTTCACAGACCTCTAGGGGACCCATGCTGAGCGGCCAAGTGTGTGTCCTGGGCCCCCCTGTGCACCCCAGGCCGGCTGCCCCTTCTCCCCCTCTGCTCCAGCAGAGCCACGGGCCCCGCACCGCCAGACCCGCGGCCCAGCTCCGTCGCCCAGCCACACAGGCAGCTCTCCCACCCCGACAGCGGATCAAAGGTCAACCAGTAAGCTTTGAGGCCCAGGGGAGACCGTGTGCTTCTGTGCTCAAAGCGCAGACACAGGCCTAACTGATCACCAGGCCCCCAGTTTTTATCTTTACAATCTCAGCTCGGGGCCCTAGCAAATTAGAGACAACTTCTCGCACAGCTTTTCACAGGACGAGATCTACTCTTGCTCCCAAAACAGGGACAACAGAACATGCGGTGGGCTTCGATAGGACCTGCGGGTTCCCTGCCCTCAGCACTTCTGTCTCTGCCTCCGGAGGCATCTAGAGCACCAAGTCCATCCACAGCGGACGCCCCCAATCCTCCGGGCAGGCCCCACGCATGCCTGGAGCCTCCATCTGCAGAACCACCATCGCAGCCCGGCTCATACCGTCAGAATATTCCGGAGCCTGAGCCCTCTCTCCCCTCTCCTGGTTCCTGCCTCTGCCCTTGCCCCTCGGTCTACTCTCCACAGGCCCAGAGAGGCCTAAGGAAACGCAAGTCAGATGCCTTCAAGACTGTGCCGAGCCACCCTGCCTCCCCAGGTTCCTGCCATCGGCCTCCCCGCCCGCCCCCACCCCTCCCTCTTCCTGCTTCTTCCTCCACGGCACTCATGTCCCCAACACCAGACACACTGTGGTCATCAGTCTCCACCACGAGAGACCCCCTCAGAGCCCGCCGTGCTGGCGGGTCAGTTGGCAAGCGCCGAATGAACCAATTCATCCCGAATTGTCATTTCCTTTTGCACAGCTAAATCTAGAGTTTCTGTGCTTTATCTTCTTTTCAGAGAGGTATTTTCAATACAGTTATCTGGTTGTTCAGCCATCTACATACATTCCATAAATAGTGACATGCAAAATGTCGTCTACGAGATCTCCTCAGGCCTTTGTGAGGCCTGGACAGGAACTCCTGCACGGCCTGCTTTGGGATGGACATAAAGCTGAGTCATATCTGTTCACCTTGATGGATTCTGATCCAAGGAAGGAAAGTACCAGACTTCTTTTCAAGAGGGCACTGACATAAACTGCTGGTCCGGAGACACACCTGTTTACAACTGGCATTCCTGTATCTGAGGGCCACACGCCCCCGGTGGTGAGTGTCCCTCATGAGATGCTGATGCCGTGCACACCGGGACGGGAATCAAGCTTCGCCACGCGAGCCCGACCTGCTTTGGGAGCATCGGTGACATCGCCCCCGTCACCACGCGTGTGCGTGCGTGGGACACGCGTGCGTGGGACACGCGTGCGTGTGCACGCTCTCCCTCTGGGTCTCACGGGGCCTCGGGGTGGGAGGTCATCACAAGGATGCCTTAAAAAGGCCATGCGCACACATGTCCCACATCCTTGAGGCCCACAGGTGGTGCTGGGGGAGCCAAGGCAGGGTCGGTGGGTGGCTGGCCAGGTGGGCGCTGTGTGTCCCGGGCAAGCCAGGCCCTCGGGTCCCCAGCTGTCTCTGGGAGACCATCGCTGGGTAATTGCATGAAATCACTTATAAACTGCAGAGGACTTAGAGGCACATGTGTGTTGTTACCTAGGTAAATAACTTTATAAGGGCTGATATCCATTTCCATAATCAAATATGTCCTATACGTTTTTCTCTAACTTTTGTTCATTAAACTCTGCATTCACTGCGTTAAGGGCTGCACTGCAACGGGACCCATCTGGGGCGCACGGAGCATCAGAGCCCACGTCTCGGCCCAGGGAGCACAGCTAGGCTCTGGGGCCCAGAACCCACCGATGGGGTGACAGCCAGTGCCAGAAGCGCTGCCCTCCTGCATTCCCCTTCAGCTGGATGCCTGCTCTTCTGCTCTGACCCCGAGTGGAATGGGAGAGCAGGTGGTGCTCCCTCATGGGGAACCGGCTCTGCCCAGCCACCAGCTCTCAGGTGGCGTCACTCCCCAAACCCCCAGAGGAATGGGATCTGCAGACCCGAGCCTGCCCTGTGACAGCCCAGGGGCATACTAATGCAACCAGATGGGTGCAGACTAATCTGGCCCAGGGCACTCTGCTCCTTGACCCTGTGCTCTGTCTCCTACGAAACGCATTTCCACAAAGCACTCGTCACGGTAAACTCGTCACTGCAGGCCCCCCCCGCCCCCCGCCCCACACTTTGCTGCCTACAACACAGGCGCTGGCCCATCACCTCTGGGGCCTTCGATGACGGGCAGCTGCGCTCTGAGCACCTCCCGAGCCTGTGAGCGGCCACCACCTCCCAGCAGCGCCGGGGGCTGACCCACGGGCCAGCCACATGGGCTCTGTCCCCTGACAGCACTGAGGCGCTGGCAGTCCCCACGGCAGATGCGATCAGGCCTCCTTGCCCCTCCTCCCGCCAGGTCGGTGACCCGGAGCCCGGGCAGGGGCGGATGCACAGCCTTCTGGGCCTGCCCTCTCTCCATTTAGTGTGCTTTTGTTTTACCTGACGACTGGCCCATCAGATTTTGAGCTTCTTCGGAGGAGTGTAAAGGCAGCTTTTCTCCTGGAGAGCAAAGAAGAAACAGATTTAATGTTTTGCCCTCAAGGAGATAAGCAAGGTCACTTCAACTAGGGAAGCTCAAAATCTGACTGGCGCATGCACAGCAGACCAGCGCGTCCAGTGTGTGGTCACCTGCACGGCTGCCGAGGCGATGCCCTGCCCGTATCAGGGAGGAAGGAACGCCTGGCTGGCGAGACGCAGCAGAGCGAAGGCCCACCCCCACCCTTGTGCCAAGTGGGGTGCCGATAGTGACCGTGCCCTGGGCTGGGGGTTGGCTCATCTCAGTTCTCCCTGGGGCAGGGCCGGGTGCCGTCCTGGGCAGGTGTCACTCCTGGGCTGTGCATGGGCCTCCTACAGGAGGGCATCCCGTCTGCTTGTCTGAGCTCTTGCTCCTGGAGAGAACAGGCTTCAGGGCCGGCCAAATGGATGTATTCAGCCGGAGGGGGCCCCCAGGATGCCTGTGCGCAGCGGAGAGCAGGCGTGGACCCTCGAGGGGACAGACGTCGCTTCGCAAGAAGGCCATTGTGAGGTGAGCAGCCTACCGCAGCAGACACACACACAGACCTCCCCGCCCGGCCCTCTGCAACGTGCACACTGCTGCGTGTCTGCACTGCGTCCTTGGCACCCACAACTAGAGCGGTGCCTGTGCTGCTCGCCACCCTGAATAATGACAGTTCCGAAAGAGTCCCCAGGTGAGAAGAGAGGAGGTCAGAAAGGGCAGCTGGGTACGTACCGGGGAAAGCGGGGTTGGTCTGTCCGAGGGGAGGAAAGGGGGTTTGCTGCATGGCCAGCTGGTGGAGCTTGGTCAACTGCTGGGGTAGGAGGGACACATGAGAGCTAAGATCATTGTCATCGAGCACAGTTCACACCAAGTTAAAAAGGCAGTAACAGAACGCTGTACAGATAGATACAGAGGGGGCCATGCGGACACATGGCAGACGCGGCAGAACGCAAGGACTTGGCCTGGGAAACCAATGGGCCACTGGGCGGGTGCACCCAGTCCCTTTCCTCTCCTCGGCTCCCTGGCAGCTCACACAGGCTTGGCGGGCGGCGACCCCCAGACCGCATGCAGGCGAGGGAGGCCAGCGGAGGCCACCGGGCCCCTCGGCTCTGTGGGGAGGGTCTGAGAGCCGCAGAACAGGACCTGCTGGGCCCCCAGGGGCTTCAAGGTCAGCTCATGCTGTCCTCACAGAATGCACGCACCTTGTGACTCATGCCCCTTCTGCAAGCCTGGCCTCGCCCCAGCCCCAGCTAGGCCTGGACCTTGCCCTGGGCCAGCCCTGCCTCCCCTGCAGGGCCTCCCCAAGCTGCTCTTCCGGGACTCCCAGGATCACAGAATGGAGTGCTGGAAGGTTCTGTAGGGGGCGGGTGAGCGCCTCCAAGAGGCCGTGAGGGCTGTGAGAGTCTCACGACTACGACCAGGCCGCTCTCTGTTCCCTTTTCCCCCACCTACTGGGCTTTCTTCAGTTGTTTTTATCTGGACCTCATTTCTTTTCTCTTTCTTTATTTTTTTAACTAGGCTCCATGCCCAGCCCAAGCCTGTTGTGGGGCTTGAACTCACGACCCTGAGATCATGACCTGAGCTGAGATCAAGAGTCAGACACTCAACCGACTGAGCCCCCCAGGGCGTCCCATCTGGGCCTCATTTCTTAAGTAGAAACCCCAAAGAGCAGAAAGTAAAGGTAAATGTGGTGAGTCCTGGCCATGTTTTGGGAACTGAAGGCTAACTGCTGGCTACTCAGAGGGATGCCGTCAGGCCTAGCTCACCTGCAGGGCCTACACCGCACACTCTGGGAAATGCACTCAGCTCCTAACCTCCTCCTGACAGCAGGCCCATCCCGAACGTGTCCCAGCGCTGCTCCGGGGCTGGCCCTGGACTCCTGTCTGGAGGCGAGGACAGGGCCTCCCCGGAGCCCCCAGGGGTCAGCGGGCGGGGCACACAGGGAGGAGCTGGTGTCCCCATTGAACACAAGTGTGTCGGGGAGGTGGTGATCGTGCCCGAGGCACAAACACCCGACATTCGGGAGACTTCACAGATGTACCTCAAAGCAAGAGAGGAGTGGGTCGCTGTGGGCCTTCAGCAACTTAGCCCCACACAAAGACAAACACCAAACCCCTTCCAACTTGAGGAGGACCATGGCTGCCCTGTGTGCTGTGCCTGTGGGTGCAGCTGCGGGTGCAGGGGTGCGCAGTGCGTTGGCGCTTTGTCCAGCTCTTGTAGCTCCCACAGCACGAGGTGTGTGGACCCCAGCTGCAGCTGGGAGCCAAGCCACGACCACCTGTGGCCTCCTGGTCATGCCTTCGAGGTGGAGCCTCCGCCGTGTGAGCCCCGGGATGTGAGGCGGGCCGCTGCTGCAGCAGAAGTGACCACGCCTGGTCTCTCCTGGCCGGCCCCTGTGACACAGCTCTCAGAGTCCCTGCTTCTCCCCCTCTCTTCCTAGAGAGGGCAAGTGCCTCTAAACGTAGGCTTCTCCCTGTGTTCTGGGGTGCTCCCTGACCTGTGGCTCTCTGTGGGGGGCCTGCCCAGGGAGCACTGGACACATTGACTCGGTGAGCCCACTCTGGGTGCTTCTGTCATGCCCCGGGGTCCTGAGAAGCACAGGTTAGGGGGTGTGGTGACCTGGAGTCATGTCCAGCAATGACAGTCCCTGATGAAGTGGTGCGGGTCAAGGGTGCACCTGGGGCTGAGGGCTGACCCTGCACCTGTCATGTCTGCTCCATGACCTAACACCACTGAGCTGTGTGACCTGAGCAGCCACTCGTCGGAGGCCCTCGAGGAAGCTGCCAGAAGAGCACACCCAGGAAACACCATCATGGGGACACTCGCTGAAGTGACAGGGACAAGAGGTGACACGTGGCCTGCACCCGCTGTGCCTCAGGAAAGATGACCCTGCCGGGAAGGGGCCTGGAGGTCAGAGACCCTGCTGAGTGGCTTGGGCAGCCTAGTGAAGGCTCCTCTTTCAGGGACAAGTGGGAAAGATGGCAAGTACCCAATGGCATCCTGGGGCATGAGGGATGAGGAGAGGGTGAGGCTGTCTGTGGCTGAGATGCTGCCTGGGAGCTGGGCCGCACAGACCTGGTCCCGGGAACCTGGGTCCAGCTTGATGGGACCAGGAGCCGCAGGGGCCATGGGCCCTGTGCACAGCAGGCCCGAGTCCCAGAGGTCACCTGGCAGGGGTGTGCCTGAACCCACCTTCAGGTGGAGCTGGAACTGGGCTAAGGTTACAAGGTGGTAACTACGAGTTCCTAGGACGGAGGAGAAGACCCCACTTCTGGAGACAGCACACGGGAAGTTGAAGCACAGAGGCTGTGCGAGTCAGGCTCAGGGCTGCCAGGCGGTGGGGGGCTGGGCATGCAGTGTGCTCTGACCGTCACTCGGGTTTCCATGAGACGCGGAGCTCACATGGGGACATGACCAGCCCCCTGAGGGCTCCAGCCTTCTGCCCAGGGGATGGGCCAGCAGGGAGCCTGGGGGTGACTCTGGGGCCTCGAGGTCTGCTGGCCTGGCTGCTCGGGGCTCCTGTCCTGCCACCTCTCCCGTCAGGTGCCTGTCCTCCTCCCGTGGGCAGAGTCCTCTTCTGTCTGTCTCGAGGCCCCAAGAGTGCACAGCTGTGTGTTGGTCAGGACCGCAGGGGACAGCAGGGGAGAGCGGGGCCCTGGCGGCAGAACTGGCCTGGGTTAGCTCCGGCACCGACCGGCTGGGTGGAGGAGGGCTCGTCTGGTCTCCGCAGGCCTCTGTCCTGATCTGTAGGATGGGGGAATCAGGAGAGCAAGCAGCTGGCCACCAAGTGCTGTCCACCTCAGCTGGGGAGCATCACCATCGAGAACAACCTGGGGCTTCCCCACCCACCTGTCCGCAGCTCCGTTACCTCGATGCTCCCCTGGTGTCTCCATCGCCTCCCTGGCAGGTAAGCAGATCCGGTGCATCCGGCGGGTTGGCACAGAGTCCACGAACACACGTGCTCCAGGCGCAGGTGGACGAATGCTCCCCGAGGCTGGAGCATCAGCAGTCCTGGACCTAAGCTCTCCTACTGCCAGGCACTGGGTGCTTTTCATGAAGAAACGGCCACCCCAGTGGTGAGTCTCCTTTCACCCATGCACCAAGAATGTAAAGTGATGTCCGGCGGACACTGGCTGGGCACACGGTGGTCCAGCAAGCAGACGGGCAGAGAGGCGGATGGATGCTGTCAGCTGGCCTCCCTCTCGTCTTGGTTCTGTCCTTAATTAGTCCAGCACTTCATCTCCTTGGGATGTAATTTCTACATTTTTTAAAGAAGGAGCAAAAAAAGTGCTAAGGGGATTCCTACTTTTTGAGACATTTTTGCCATTAAAAAATCAGACTCCCAGGACTCAAAAGTGCCTCCAAATCACTGGGAGGGAGGGAGGCAGGGTGGAAGGAAAGGGAGGGCGCGGGGGAGGGAGGGGCAGGTGTCCTGAGATGGACGGCTCTCTGTCCCTTGCCTTTTCCACTGAATGTTGGGTTAGAATAGAAAAACAGACAAATCCTAAATGCAGACAAAGGCAGACAAACTCACTGAGTTATCACAAGACAGGCGCGCCGTGCACCTGCCACTCACTGTCAAGAACAGACCACCATGTGGGCTCAGGCCGCGTTCGTGTTTCCTCTCCTGCGAAATGCTTGTGTCTTTGCCCGTTTTTCTATTGGGTTGACTTTTGCTCACTCACAAAAACTCCTTTTATATTTCAGATATTAATCCTATTTCAATTGTATGTGCTGATAAGATCTTTTCCCCACTCTCCTTTGGGGTCTTTAGAGAAAGATAATTTTTAAATTTTAATGTAGTCAAATTCATTTATATTTTCTTCATGGTTTGTGCTCATATTTTGTTTACAAAACCTTTCCCTGACTTGAGAACAGAAAGATCTTCTCTATTTCTTCTAAAAGTGCTGTTTTCCTCTCGTGTTGAAATTCTTGACACAAGAAGTGTTTGGGTCATTGTTCCCAGATGGATGACCACGGCCACCTGTCCTCGCCCCTACCACCTGCACCGGCAGCACCCCGGCCGGCGTGGGCAGACCCCAGGCTCTCTGAGCGGCACACTGGCCCAGGGTTGCTCCCGGCGCCCAAACCCTGTCTCCAGCAGTATATGGCTCTACAGCCAGTCCCTGCATCTGTTAGGGCAGCTCCCCCAACTGTTTGTTCTTTCCATAGGTATCTTGATGATTCTTGGCCTTTGCTCTTTCATATAAATTTTAAACAGCATGTTAAATCTCTGTCAGGATTTCGATTGGAATTGTACTGCATTTGTACCTCGATTTGGGAAGAACTGACATTATAAAGATATTTCATGACATTATAAAGATATTTAATGGAGAAACTGGTATGTTCCCTCCCTTTTTCTTTTTTGGTTTTTGGGCTTCTTTAACTTTCAATAAAGACGAGGGTTTTTTTTTTAAGTCATCTTTTATTTATTGATTTCAACTTAATTGCTTTGTGGTGAGAGTACAGCCTATAGGATTCCAATTTTTGATAGATGGTGAGCTTTCTTTATGGCGTAATGTGTGATCCAGTTATGTAGACGTTTCTGGGACTTACATCCCTGTTGTGTAGAATTGGGTTCAAGCTATATTGGTCACGGCAGCGTCATGGGCAGGCTCCCTACATGTCTGTCAAATTTTAACAAACCTTTATGATTTGTTCACTTTTTCTTTACATGTATTTGAAGATATGTTTCAGGTGCATACAAGTTTTGAATTTATATCTTCTGGTGAACTGAGCTTTTATCAATACGTAAATGACTATAAATATAGAATTTGCCTTAAAGTCTTGTTTTCCCCCACTGATATTAATGTTGGTATGTAAGGTTTCCTGCAGTTAGTCTTTTCCCAGGATAGCTTTTTCTATCCTTTCAGTATTTCTGGGTCTTTATTCTTTAGGTGTGTCTCTTGGGGAAAAAAATGCTAGATTTTTTCCCCTGTTTTGTTTGCTACTTGTTTAGGGCTTTTTTTTTTTTTTTTTCTTTTTTAAAGTCAGACAGTCTTATTTTTTAACTGGAACATTACTTCTACTTTGATCACAATTACACATATAGGGACAAATTTCTGCCATTTATTTTATTTTGCACCTGTAACTGTCCTGACTTTCTAAGGCTTCTTTCACGTTTTCACTCTTTTTCTTCTTTTGTATGGATTAGTTCCCCCCCCCCCCTGCATCTGGGGGGAAGTCACTTAAGTAAAGTCTTTTCTGTCAGCGGTCACTTTGATATTTTAACACATAAAGTCTAAATTCCGTAGCTTTGCCTCTTCTGGCACAACACAGTGACCGACAGGAAGCTCGAATTCCCCTGGATCCATCTGAAGCATACGTCTGCTATTTTTGTCCATTTGTTCTGTTCTGTTAATCCCATAAATTAGACAGCCTTGATGTTGACTTTACAGACAACTGTTGCTTTCGTTTACCTAAATGTTTACATTTTAATGGAGTCACAACCATCAATATTTCCTCGGCCTTTTCTTATGTGAATGAAACAAGCCCCCCTGTCCTGCATCTCTGGTCTTCCCTTCACAATCACTGTCCTCCTGAAGGGCGAACACTGTTGGTCACAGCTGTTTGTCTGAAAATGCTCGGATTTAGGTCCTTGGAAGATGCTCTTAAGACAGAAGACTGGCTTGGGCGCCTGGGTGGCTCAGTTGGTTAAGCGACTGCCTTTGGCTCGGGTCATGATCCTGGAGTCCCGGGATCGAGTCCCGCATCGGGCTCCCTGCTCGGCGGGGAGTCTGCTTCTCCCTCTGACCCTCTTCCCTCTCGTGCTATCTTTCATTCTCTCTCTCTCAAATAAATAAATCTTTAAAAAAAAAAAAAAGACAGAAGCCTGGCTTGACAATTATTTCATCGCACCATCACCTTCTGGCTTTTCCAGGGCGGCTGGTGAGACGTCCCTGCACCTTCTTTCTTGCTTCCTTTTCTGACTACTTTGGAGATTTATTTTTGGTCTTGATGTTACGTGGTTTTACCTTGATATGTATAAAGTGGATTTCTTTTTATTTATCTTGTTTGGGATTTGTTGGGATTCCTGAATGTGAGGATTGGCTTCTTTTATTAATTCTGAGAAATTCTCAGTGCCTATCTTGTAGAATCTTCCCTCACTCCTTGTGATGACCTCTTCTTGGGACTTCGATGGGATGAAAATGCAGATTCTGCCTCTTAAGAGCGGCAGGCTGGGAGGAGGAAGCCAGGCCCAATGGCTCTCCCGCTGACCCAATGGCTCAGCAGGAGAGTGACCGGGTTCACCTGGGGTGGGGGCAGGGAGACAGGGAAGACCTAAGGCAAGCTGGCCTCCTGCTTTTCCCACCCTGGGAGGTCGCGGTCCAGTGTGTGGGTACCTCCCCACCACTCCGAGCTGCAGGATCTTGAGGAAAGAGCAGAGCCAAGGTGAGGCCCAGCAGCCGGGCGGCCTGAGAGTGCTGCCTACTCTCCCCACCGTTTCCACTGCGAGGTGTCAGGAGCGGCCTCTGCGCCATCTCCACGGGGATCTAGAGGAGGTGACTGGTGGTCATCGGGGAGTTCCTGCACTCACAGTGACATGTGAGTGGACAGCTAGGAAACATCTTCCACTCAGGACTTAATGTGCATCTTCCCTCTTTTACTTCTGTTCCGACTCCCGTGTTACCGTCTCCCGCTACTTACTCTGAAGAACACGCTTCCTGGAACCACGGGTTATGTGCACCGCCGCTGGAAGCCAGTGGCTCTGTAGCTCAGGCAGTGAGCTTCTGCGGCGACCACTTCCTTGTGTGAAACCGGGTGGCTGTCCTGACTGCTAGCCTGCAGTCAGTGCCAGGTGCAGGCGAAGGGGCGGAGGTGGCAAACCCTTTGTTGTCACCTCTAACAAACGGCTTAGTTTCTGCTTGCTTCCGGTGCCCCTTACATGAGGGTGTGTTACGGAGAGAGTGACTTGGATGCTCTGAAGACCAGCAAAGAAGAATCACACGTGGGGGTCGGCTTGGAGCTGACTCATCCCTCCCATGTGATCACATCGAGCAAGTGAAGAGACACAGGTGCTGGGTGGGCAGGAGGACGGGGCGGTTCCCACGTCCAAGTCCCTGCTGCCTCCCCTGCCACGTCTGAAGCCACGAGGACCTGGGCGGGCTGCGTGGAGGTCAGGGGCAGCCGCCCAGGGGCTGCGGTGGTCAGGCCATGGCTGGGGCCATCCTCCCCACACCCAGCGTCCTGGTGCCTCTCCTGGGCAAGTCCAGGAGGATTCGGGTAAAACAACTGAGTGGCAGCGCAACCCTGCAGGGAAACTGGTGAGTCTCCAGGGAGGGTGAACCAGAATGTGCTCATCAACACCGGGCACAGAAAAAACACATACAGTTTAGTTCTAGATAAAGTAACACTCAGCTCTAAGGAACATGTTTTCTCAGTCTGTGATTCGGGTCACAGGCCGCTGGAAGATCCTGTGCTGTGTGTCAGCCACCATGGCTCAAGCATTTAAACCGCATTCACTTATGTTATAAAATAAAGTAGTGTTTCCTACCATTATTATATCTGAGTTCTAAGAAACAAAGCCCTTAAAGTCCCTACTGAACACTAAGCTCAGATTAAAGTTGCCTTCCTGGCCATAATCACCGATGTCACCACACAGTTGTTTTATTTTTGTTTTGGATGGAGTGTCAACATGATTGTCCAGTCTTCAATATCACGAGCCTGCAAGCCACGCACTTCTCAGACTTCCCACTACTGAGTCCCAGCAGCTGCCTGGCCCCTGCGGCCAGTCTACACAGCGGAGGGTCCCACACAGAGAGCTGTTTCCTAAGAAGAGCCGAGTATCTCAGGTCTCTACCAAATGTAATGAGGCAATTATGCAATAGTTAGTTATAAGTCAGTTTAACCAATCTGAGAAAAAAACCTGCGAAACAACCCACTTTGAAGAGATTCTGAGAAAATCACTTGGAAAGACACAACAACCAATTAATATAAAAACCAATCAGCCAGACTGAAGTGTGCCCGCCCACAACCCTGGGAACTTCAAGCCAGAAACACTTCTCTGTCAGCTCAGAGGCTGCAAGAAACCTCAGGCCTTTGTTGATGGGTCTGTGGCTCCTGCCTCAACCTCAGAGCTGTTCTCTGGGGCCAACTGCCCTTTACTAGGGGGCCAGACCCCTGTGTTCCTGAGTTTTCAAAAAGCCAACGGGCCAGGTTTTCCAATCAGCTCTTGTACTTCTAGTGGCACAAGACCATCTGGCCCCATGTTAAATGAAGACTGTGCCATCCCAGGAATTAGGCCTGTGACCCACTTGGCTTCCGTTCTGCTTGCCCATCACCCCCACGCAGGGCTGTCCGTCCGTGGGGGGCCGTGGAGCCTACCATCGCAGTGTGCGACCCACCCCCTCGAGCGCTTACACTCTGCATGGCATTCCTGCGCTGGGGACGGGCCACCCCTTCTCCCAGGCTCTAAAACCTGCATCCCCTCAGTCACAGTTGGCAGTCGTCCAGATGATGATGGACGGGGGTGTCACCCACCTGGAGCTACGGGGTCTGCCCCTGCCTGCTGTGGGGGGTCTTGCAGACCGACCTCCACTGCTCCCTCATTTTCTTCGGCAATGCTGTCAACCTCCTTACGGTGGAAGAATTTTAACTTTTTCTTAAAGCTGCCGATGGTTCTTTTGAGGAGGCTGAGTGGGTTCACACCTTCACCACCTTCCCCACTCCTGGGATCTCTAAGAAACTCACAGCAGAATGAAGAACATCCCTGATACCATGTAACAGTATGTGGGGGTCACTAGCAGAGGCCAGGCTTTGACACGTGTCCTCAAGGGGGACGGGGAGGTGGCTATGCGCTCAGGTGAGCAGGTGGGGGATGGGAGTGAGCAGGTGGACAGAACCGGTGTCACCCCACCAACCAGCTGAGTGCAGACGGCTGTGTCCCTGCCCGGCTTCTATCCAACGAGGAGCTATAGGGCCCTCGCAGCACGTCCTGGGCAGGAGGACAGCTTCATGAGTGGGGGCCACGGGCAGATACGGGACAGGTGACTTAGTGCTAAGGCAGTTACCACCTAAACCCAGGAACCACTGAAAACGGCCTCGGGGTCATGCCTGGGGCGGGGAGAGCCTCCTGCTCAGCAGACTGCCCTTGAGGATCCTTGCCAGGATCTCTTCTCTGCTCTGAGGAGAGTTCCCGGCCATGGTAGTGAACTGAATCCCCACGCCCCCCACACTCTTATTTAGCCTCGCTTCATTTCTAAAAGCCCTTGCCTGCTCTGCCCGTACGTCTCACTGCCCACGTCCGTGCCCGCCCAGTTCAAACGCATAGGGTTTGCAGAAGAGGCGAGCACCTGTCAGCCTGGCGGCACCTCCCAGATACGAGTCTCAGATCACAGAGAACACAGGCCGGAAACACTTTTTCGGGAGAGGCCGCGAAGCTCGGTGATTTTCACAACGATTTAGAGAAGAAAAAGGCTTCTCACAATGAACTCTGGGTTTGCTGCGGCTGCTGATGCCCAGCTTGGCCTCCTTGCCCTGGCCTGGTCCCCCTTCCCTCCCCCTTCCCTCCCTTCCCGACCAGCTCCTGCAGGCCTCCTGGCCCCGTGCCAGGCGCGCGTCTAGATCCCTGTGCAGGAACGACCTTGGGCCACAGCTGCTGCCCTGTAGCCGCTGCACATCGTCCCCTCGGTCCCTGGGCCCCCGCACGGTGCATTTTCGGGCGTCCCCACCCTCAACTCTGATACCATCCTCAGACCGTGACGCACTCAGGGACGGCTGGGCAGGCCCCACGGCGGAGCGCGGCTTCAACGCTACAGTGAAAACCAAGGCCCCTTCTGCTGGCTTTTGTTCTCGGGGTGGGGGGCGTGGGGGTGCTGAAAGTGTCGTGTGGCTCCGGAAAGTGTAGCTTTACCGGATGTCCAAACATCCTCTCCAGCATCTCTTAGAGCACCTGTCTGACAGCGCGTCGCCTGACTTCTCAGGTGGGCGTAGGGAACCCCGTGGTCCCTGCCCGCTGGGGCGGGTGCCGTGGGCAAAGCAGCCTTGTGGCCACCGCCGGAGGCCTGGTGTGCGGAGGAAAGCCCCAGAGTGCAGCAACGGTGGGAACAATTTGACATCAGGCCAAGTCCTCCACACAAGTAGAATTAGTGCTAAGAGGTTAAAGGTTATTCAAGGTCATATGGATACGACACAGGGCGGGAACATCGAGAGGACGGTATTAATATTAGTGTGTAATATTAATATTAGTAGCAAGTAACAGAGGCATGCAGGGGGTAACGGTGACGAGAAGAGAAGGCCAGGGAGGCAGAGTGGAGACTCACATCTGGGTGGGGGATGGCGTACTGTCCCTGGATCGTGTAGGCCTAGAAAGAGAGAGACACTGTCAGCTCGGGAAGCGGCCAGCCACACTTGGTGCCCGCCAGCAGCTCTCCCCTGGGAACAAGGGCTTTCTCGGGGCTGGGACTTCTCGTGAACAGGCCCAAGGCCCCGTGGTCAGAGCTTCCTCCCAGAGCGTGTGCCCACCTGCCCCCAGTAGCTTAGGGCACCGGGAGGTGCAGACTGGGGGCGTCCTGGCTCCAGGCCTCACCGCTGCCCGCGGGTGGCTGGAGCTACAACCAGACGCATAAGCCAGGGCAGCTACAGCCCGTTCGCCGGACAGCTGCGGGCTCGGACACTGGCCAGGCAGCGGGGAGGGCGAAGAGGCTCCCCGCTCCCCCGGGGCTCTTAAAAGAAAACCCCTGCAAAGGACCCCACCCTGTTACAGACTCACTAATTGTTAACCTTTTGAAACTTCATCAGCTTTCAGAGTCAACACTTTTACAAAGTATTTAACCCCAAACCCAACAAAGGACCTTTAAAAGGTGACAAGACCAATTTTGTGAAAGCAGATGAAGAAATGTGCCCAAATCAGTCACAAGAGGGACCGACTTGTCTTGCAGCCTCAGAGGGCCACGCAGCTATTCTCATGGGGGGCTGCACGCGCACGGCACCGCTCCCGGGGGGCCAGTGTGGGTCCCTGGGGCTTCACTCTCAAGACAGTGACTCAGACCAGCCACAGCTCGAGTGTGGGCCCCGTGCCTCCTCCCCCCACCTGTCCCCTCCTGCCTCAACAGTCCACCAGCTACGCTGCTCCCAGAAACTCACGGCCAAAACCAAACGAAACCACAAGGTGTCAAGGGAGAGTAAAGACCAAAGACTTGCTGTCGGGCCTCACATGCTGTGATGTGGAACGTGCCACAACCAGCCCTGGACAGCCACATTTGAGGCCCCAGCTTGGGTGGCACAGGTGTGGAGGGACATGGCTTCTGGCGCTTGGCCATGTGGGTTCCCGTGCCACAACCTGAGTGGACACGTGACGCCCACCTGTGTCTGCACGTGTGCACCCAAGAGGGAAACCCCAGGTCAGTCTGAGTGTCGCTTCCGTGGACTTCACACTGAGGGATGGTGTCCAAGGTTCCGGCAAACCACATCTTTTGAATCTGCCAAGTGTTGTCATAAACAACCCAACCTGGGAGTTAAAGGTCAGCCAGGCCCTTGACGGGGACCACCGGAGGCGAGGCCCCAGTCTGGGGCAGGGTCCGCCAATGGCGTTCCATGGAGAAGTAAAGGGATCTTATCAGATGCAGCAAGTGTCCGAGTGGGCGCCCCCCGCCCCCCGTACTTCTGGACACAGAGCCGCGAGGCCTCGTCTTTAGGTTTTGTGGAGATGCCACCAGGCAGGTCTGTGAAGGTCGGGGCCTGTTGCCCTCACGGCCCCGCATGTCCGAGTGAATTGCGCACACTTCCTGACAGTGCAATTCTTCATCCCAGACGTTTCTGACTTATCTTTTACTCACGTAGGTAACTCTTAATCCTACTTGCGTGTGGGCAGTTTACCAGGCTCTCTGGATGGCAGTAATAGCCAGACAGATGAAGGTTCCGTCTGGATGAAACCCACACCCTCTGTGAGCTGCCTGAAAGGCAGGGCTGGTGCTCCCGGGCGGGCCCACACAGCGAGGGGCGCCTCTGGAGGTCACTCAGGGAGAGGGGCGCAGGTCTCTCAGGTCTAGGTTCTGTGGCAGTGGGGACGGATTCTGAGGGGCCCCCTGCTGCACTAAATCCCACTCACACCCCACTGCTCAGCGTGTGCTGTGGTTCTTCTGTCCCCACGCAACCAGGGAGAGCCACTGGTGAGACCTCGCTGTCCTCGGGGCACAGGTGCAGATGACGGCCAGGGCCGGGGCTTGCTGGGCGGGGCCTGTGGGGCCTCCCTTTTGAATAAGGACCTGCGCTCTCCCACGTGGTGCCGCTGTGGGTTTGTCCACGTGTCAGGGGAAAGGACACAGTGCTCTGCACAGGGCCCCACTGTGTCTGTTCCCCTGCCTCCTCTGGCCTTGCCTTCTGACCTGTAAAATGGGGGCGTGCCCACATCCTGGGGCTGCAACAAGAGGGAGCAGGGACGTGAAGGGTCCACACAGAGGGCAGGGCTGCTGGGAGACTGCAGAGGTGAGGAGGCTGCGAGGGAGGCCCACAGCGGATATGCCTGAGGAAGCCAGGCACCGTGGACAGCGGCCTGCCCTGAAACACGCAGGCCCCGTGGGGGTCCCTCCCTGTGGGAAGAGGCCCACAAGCTGCTCTTGGAAATGCAGGCCCCAGCCTCTCATCTAACATGTGAAGTCAACCTGCAGGATCTGATAAGATTCCTTTAACATGTGGATAAATTTTTATTTGCTGCTTTGTTAATGATAAAATCGTGATCACTCTCGCCTGACCTGGGTCACCTCTGGGAGTTGCCCGTCTTCACTCTCCCTCGAACAAGGACACACGTCACCGCCAACTGGACGCAGAGCTCCTCCAGGCACCACTGGCTGGGCATCTTCCAGGGCCCTCTACCCACACCGTGGTGCCCCCGAGGGGTGTGGCACAGGTGCCCGATGGCAGCAGGTGGGCCCTTGTGGGGCAGTGGATACAGCCCCTCTCCTGGGCTCTCTCTAGGCCCTACTAATGAACTGCCGGCCTCAGACACAAATTTCTCGGCAACCCCTGGCCTCCCAGGCACCTTGCCGGCAGGGGAGAAAGGAGGTCAGCGGCTCTGGCCATAGCCACAGGTGTGCAAAGCAGGTGTTCCTGACCTAGCTGATGCGGGGCCTGGCAGAGTCTGAGGGCCATCGCTGTGACCGGCAAGGCTCTTGCCTGGCTGGGCACCTTTCCCTTCCCTTGCTCCCAGAAACTCCTCTGTGGAAAGTCAGGAATGTGCATTTCAGGGGAAGCGGGACCCTGCTCCTGCAGCTCCACCTGCTTCAACTTGGAGCCACGGGTCACCTGTAACACCCCTGGCCCTTCTACTAGGGCTTCTTAAGGACACTCAGGAGCTAGATTGGGGTGAACGTTGCAAAGGCAGAACCAGGGTCCTTCTTTGCCAGGTCAGGGAGAAGATGCTTCCAGGGCCCAGTGTCTATGGCACGTCTGACGTGGCCCTGTCTGTGCGCGCGATCCCGTGCCCGGCAGCGGGCTGGGAGAGCTTTGCGTCCAGCGTGGGTGGGGTGGGAGACGTGCACATGACAGGGGAGAAAACCTGAGTGCACTAACGGGCAGCGGCGGGGGCTGCAGTAAGAGGCTGAGGTTGGCAGTGGAGGCCGCGAGCGGGTCGGCTCTTACCTGACCACCTGCAAAAATGACAGGGGTGGAGGCGGGCTTTGGGCGGTAGGGGATGGTGGCACCTTTCGGTGGGGACTAGGAAAAGGGACAGGAGAGGGAGAGAGAGCATTAGAGCGGCTTCCCAGTGCCAGGACCTGCTGACGGGGGCCTCCTTCCCAAGCCCACCCCTGCTGCACCACCCGCCCCGCCCTGTCCCCCAGGCTGCAGCAGCCCCAGAGGGTGGGGACACCCTGCAGCAGGAGGGCAGCCTGACAGGGACCCTCCACAGGGCCACCTCTCTCCTCCGTGTAGCCACTGCCCTAAATATGCCCCCACCTGAAGCCACAACCCCCACGGAATGTGGGGCGGGGGGCGGGGGCTCCATGGCAGTGTGCACCATCAGTTCTTGACAAGCAAGAACGGAGGCCGAGGCCCTGCCCATGTGCAGATGGACAGGTGGCTGCCCGCGGACCAGGGTGCTGTCGTTCCGCACTTGGGTCAGCCTGGCTGTTGTCCTCTGAGAAAATCTTCCTCCCTCTCTCCCATGTTCAGGGGAAAAGCCAGGCTTTATGGGAAGCTTGGCCATGGGGGCTCGTGCCCAGTGCCCCAAAGGCTTCGCAGGGCCGGGCTTGTGATGCTCAGTAGGCATCATCACAGGACAGCTAGAAACATCCAATTTCACTGTTCATAAAAAGAAGCAACTTTTTAAAAAAGCTTAGAGTCCAAATTCAGTATTTTATAGTCATGATGAGCTTTGCTATAATTTCCTTTGCTTATTCTGTGCCCCAAAGTATAGGATTTTTATCTTCGGGTGAATGATATTCTCAAGTACCAGAAGTCTGCCCGATTCTGATTGAGTCGACTGAACTCCTCGGTCAGAGGCAATCAGGGTCCGCCCTTGTCCGGACACACGGCAGTCTTCCCTGGGAGCAGAAGCCACAGGGCTGGCCTGGGTCAGCAACACCACCAGCCAGAGGCAGAGGGTGGGGGCCAGGACAGCCTGTCCCTGCTGGGAGGTCTTGAGACCATGGTGCCCTCAGGCCAAGCCCACACCCTGGGCTATTGGGTGTGACCTCATAGTACCCCCCCCCCCCATCGAGAGACACAAAGCAACGTGGGGCAGGCTCAGCACACCAGGTGGCAGCTTCAACTCTGCAGTCCAAGCCATGCTGTGTGATCATGGGCACACTGTGTGACCCTGACTCCACTGCATGACCTTGAGCACATGGTTTGACCTTGACATGCTGCCTGACTTTAGGTATGCTGTGTGACCTTGGAACACCATGCAGCCTTGCTATAAAGCAGGAAGGGCTGCTGAGGGGCCTGCGAGCTGACCCCGTCTGGGGTGATGCTGGGCCCCCAGGGTAGGTCGGTCTTCAGTGTTCCTGCTATTTATGACCAGTTGCCTCCAGAATCCTCTCTGTGCAGCCGGGGGTCACTGCAGCCTCAGAGGACACTCGGTTCATGGTGGCAGAACCATGACTAAACCGAGCTTGGGGGAGCGAGGTTCTCACTGCACCAGCAGAGAACTCAGTCCAGCTATGCCCCGTCCCTGAGCCGGGCACCTCACTCCGTGCCCTCTGGCCCCACGGACCGCAGCGCCCACCATCCCGCTACCATGAGCTTGTGATTCCGGCGCTCACCGATGTCCTCTAACAGGAGAGGCCCTGTGAGCACGGCGCCCCTGGTGCCCCCTGGGGTACAGTGGGCACTGCCGGGCAGGCTGTGCCGCGACACCCGTGCTCTCCATGGGGCCCCACTGACCTGCCCCCACCTGAGGGCAGCCCTCGCAGAGGCCATTTCAAGGGTGTGGGGCTAAGTGCTGTATGACCGAGCTGTATGACCTTGGCCAGAGCTAAGTCTGGAAGTCCTTTAATCTTTGCTCTACTTGTCCAGCTATTCTTCACTTAAAAATGGGCCCAACCATTTCTAGGTGCAGTGGCTCCTCGTCCCCCGGGGAGACAGCAGCTCTCTGACCTCTGAGAGCTTCGTGGCCCCAGCAAGAATAAGGCATCGCCTTGGCCCTGGGTCTGCCGTTCACAGTCGCCATGAGCGCTTGCTTCACAGTTGAGTCTCACGTGAGCCTCCAGCCGGTGGGAACACACCCCTGGGGCACCAGCACCCACAGCTAGTGGGGTCCAGGCTGTTTCTATGGGCCACGTCTGACCATGAACGTGGTGCCAGCAACGCTGCTTGGGAGGAGTCCTGAGGAGACCGAGAGTCTTATTCTAACCCTTGTTTGTGGACATGGGAGGCTGTGTCCCTCCTGGAACTGTTCATGTGACCTTGCACTCTGACGCGGCCGCTGCCGCTCAAGATGTGTGTGCTTTCTCGCCACCTCGGGCATCCGCCAGTGCAAGGGAGTGCACGGCCCTGTTCAGCGCATGCCCACATGGCGCTGCCGGGGTCCCAGCAGCAGGGGCCCGAAGGGAACACAGACCGGCACCAACTGTCACCATGACCAGTGGCTGGGGACCATCAGGACACCAATATTTAGAAAAATAGTTTTGATTTCACAAAACAGTATACTTTGGGAAAAGAAATCTGCGTAATTTTTTTAAAGAGCTGGATGTGGGTTTGAACACCAAACAAAGGACAAAAGAGGGGGGAGCCCACAGACACCGGCCGAGGCACAGGGCCTCCCTCACGGCAGCTGCTGGAGCCTTCATCGGAGGCTGAAGTACTTCACTGTGGCTTGAAGACCAGCAACTGTGGGAGCTTCAGTGAATCCTGCTGCATTTGGGGTATTAGCTGAAATTTAAATCTCAGGTTTTTTTCTCAAAAAAATTTCAAGAGAGGCTTTTGTCTTGCTCAGCTGTATCTTCTTCGCTTCTGCTTTGGTTTTAACCATTTTGTTTATTCCTCTCTGTCTTTACAATTTGGGCATTTTCGTGTGCTTTTCCTCCTTTGGTGCCTTGGTGGGGCTCTGATGCCTGTAGGCGTGGTGAGCGCGGGCCTCCTGCCTCCCCTTGCCCCATGGGCCCAGGGCAGCAGGGTGCTGTCCACAGCAGGCAGCGTGTCCAGCACGGACTTGCACCGAGGGTAAGGCCTGACCCTTTACTGGACGACCCTCCTATTGCCGACTAATGACTTCTCATTTGATTGCCTCCTGACACATCCCTTTCCCCAGCCCCCTAGCCGAGATGATGGACATGCCTGAGGGCAGGCACCCGCACACCCAGCGCGGCTGTCACTTAGGTCGCCTTGGGCCTGGGTGCGGTCTTGGGTCATGCTCTTGACCCCTGGCCCCCACACGGCCCTGACCGTGTGAATTCTCAGGGCCCCAGCCACATGCCACAGCCGACACGATGAAGCCACGGCTGAAGAAGCCACGGGTGGTGTGGCATGAGGGGTGGGCTGGCAGTGAGCCCTGGATGCCCAGACTGTACCTCCAGCATGACCACACAGATCTGCTTGACGCACTGGATGATGGCGTCAGGGGTCCCCGAGATGGTCACTGCCCGCTCTGTGGAGTTGGGCAGCATGTCCCCGGCCACCTGGACCTGGGCACCTGTGGACTGCAGAAACAAGACATTGGAAGGGGAACGGCAGGGGAGGGGGCTGGTGGTGGCGGTGGCAGCCTGCGCTGAAGCAGAGCTCCTGGGTGCTGGGGAGGGCATCATGTCGAGGGCACAGTGCACGGACACCCACCCCAAGGGCACCATGCCTGCCTGGCACCTCAGCCCTCTGCTCGTTCCCCGGAGCCCCGTGGCGGGGCTGTGTGCCTCAGCCCGCCGCTGCCCAGCATGGCCTGGCGCAGGGACAGTGACGCTGGAGAAGAGGCGTCTTAACCTGCAAGTGGCATTTGCAGAGACGGAGACAGAACTGGAGTCACTTTTTTCAAATACTTTATCTCCCCTGTGGAGTTGTAGGTCACAGAGGAAGATGGATTCTAGAGGGGCCTAAGCTCTGTGGCTGTCTTTCTGTGACAGAATCATGACAGGGGGGGCCTCTCTTCTGGGAGAGGGAAGGATTCAGGCTTTCTTTGAATAAAGGAACATGAACATAAAGTCTGTACCTCACCAGCCCTACTGGTCTGCTCAGGCCTGGTGGGCCCTGGAGGCACCTGCCTGGGGGCAGAGACCATAGCCTAGAGCCCACATGACTGGGTGGCAGGGTGTGGCCTCCCCTGCCCCACCATGGGGGGGCACTGCCTGTCCCTGGTTGGGTTGCACAGCCCCCCATGCAGGTGCCCAGCCCCTCTGCATGACACTGTGAGTGGTGTGTGCACATTCCAGGGGCTCCTGGAGCCCACCCTTTGCTTTCTGGATGGCTCTCCCCCTACTGTAAGCTCCACACTGGCAGGGTTTGCAGAGTCCTGGGCCTCCCCGGGGGCAGGGTGAGCCTCCCAGGGGTGGGCCTTACCCACCCAGTGGCGGGGCACCAGCAGCCAGAGAAGGTTCTGTTACCTCCCTGATCTCCTTGATCTTGGAGCCGCCTTTGCCGATCAGGGACCCACACTGGCTGGCGGGGACCACCAGCCTCAGCGTCACTGGGGGCTTGCTGGTGGCAGTGCTGTTGCTCATAGAGTTAATGATGTCCTGGGGAGGGAGAAAGACACGCGTGTGGGCCTGCTGTGTATACACCAGTGAGTGCAAAGGCCAGGCTCGTGAGAAAGCAGCTGAATGTGCTCCAAGGACCGGCGGACCAGGGTCCCTGACCCCAGAGGCCCATGGTCAGTGGGGGCAGGGGGGGGACAAGCGTGGGAATGTGAGCGCTCTGAATGTGTCTCTAAATAACTTTTGGCAACGTCAACAATACTGGAAACGCATGAAAACCTTGATGTAAGTCACTGATAGAGTGCACAGTCGTGCCCCAGACGTGTGAGTGTGTGCGTGTGTCTATGAGCCAGCAGCAGAGCTCCCAGGTGCAGCCTGTAGCCAAGCTCCCATGCTGGGGCAGGAGCCATGGCGGACAGCTGGGGCTCGTGCTCGGGGCTCATGCTCGGGCCTGTCCCCAGATGGCCAGCAGCTGGGGGAGCCCCAGGGCAGCAGAGGTGACAGGGGAGAAGAGAAGTCCTTGCAGCCAAGCAGGGCATCCCTGGTGGGCCAGGCCGTACCCACGTCCAGACACAGGGGACGTGGGGCCGGAGGACCAGTGGAGACTGTCCTCCCCCTGCACACAGGGTCTCTGGGGGCGCATCTTACCTCCTCGAACTTGTAGGCGATCATGGCAAAGGCCTTGAAGATGGCGTCCGTGGGGCCCGTGATGGTCACGATTCTTTCCGGGCAGTTTCCCTCAGAGATGTTGATCCTGGCACCGCTCTGGAAGGAGGCGAGCACACCCAGGCCAGGGTTAGAGTCGCAGGCAGTACCGGGCTGGGTTCTCCAGGCCACGGGCAGGCCTCCACATTGCACGGTGAGGCCCCCTCCAGTGCCGTCCTTCACAGTGCGGACAGCTGCCACGCTGCAACCCCTGCAGCCCCCCACAACAGAGTCCCAGACGTGGGGGTGTGCAGGTCAGAGGGAAGGGGTCTGCTGCCACTGGGAGGTGGCCGTGGGCACAGCAGGAGCTCCCACAGGACAGGACTTCTGGCCTCCCGCCTCCCCACAAACAGGACACCACCGAGGGCCAGCCACCTCACCTCTTCACGCATCTTTTTCACAGTTTCTCCTTTCTGGAATAAAGATTCAGACAAAAGGGTGAGGCGTCACTCCGGGCTTCCGCCAGGCATGTGGAGGCTTTGGTGCGGCAGCACAGGGGGTGGGAGCACAGCCTCGTGCACCAGGTGCCCCAGGCCAGCGAGGAGCAGTCCTGGGGGGGGGGGCGGGGACGAGAGCCTGACACGCCCACAGCCCCCTGAGCCCCACCACAAGCTGGCGAGGGGCCCTTCAGAGGAGGCGCCGGGTGCTGGCCCGGTCAGCTCCTGCTCTACGGTGGTGCTCAAATTCCTCGTCTTCGTCACGGGCAAAGCAGGGCCAGGCTGGGGAGGCACACCCAGGGCCCTGGTGGAAAGACCTGGACTTGGAGCACAGAGGTGCCCGCTGGACACCAGGAGGCCTGGACACGGTGGGACGCCAGCCACGGGTAGGTGGCACCCTGCCCCAGCCTCTGCCACAGGCTTTCAACTCCCAGATCCGCGCTCACTTTCCCCATGGCACGCTTTTATTTTGGAGGGAGATATGAGAGACTCACCACCACACACTGGCCAGGGGCGGAGACTGCTCTGGAGAATGCCAGTGACTCATGCTCACCGGGCCCTCACACCCGGGAAGAAGGACGGGCCACAGGGCAGTGGGGCAGTGGGGGCGGGGCTGGCCGGTGACCAGCCGGGGCCTTGCCAGGCGGGGCCGCGGGATTCCACCGGAATCCTTGGTGTGTGGCGCACACCGCGGTGTGGCTTGCCGCCCAGCGCAGGCCTGGTGGCCCTGTCACCTTGTCAGGGACCCCAGCAGAGGCAGAGTTCACTCAGTAGTTACCTTCCCGATGATGCTTCCAACTTCCTGTAGGAAAGGAATCACAGAAAGATGATGTCACAGAGCAGAAGGAGAGACGGCCATGACAGACACTGAGAGACGCACGTGTGTTGGGAGCGAGGACAGGGGGTTAGGACAGTCAGGAGGGAGTGTGGTCAGGCCACTTGTGCAAAGGCCCTGAGTCTGGGGGCTCCTGGGTGCCCGTCTGACCTCGGTTAGTCCCAGGCCCTGCCTCTGACAGACACACAGACGAGCAGAATCAGAGTGGCCGGCTCCCTACAAATAAGTTAGGAGGCACCACTTAAGGCCTCAAGAAACGCTGCAAGAAACAGATAAAACATAAAATCTCCCCCAATTTTGTGATGTAAAGGTAATTAAGCACTGCTACCGCTTTTTCACTTTTTAGGAAGTACACTATGCAAAGACACTCTTGAACACACCGCCCCAGTTCTGAAGCCTGGAGCCCATGACGGTTCAGACACACGCTCCTGGCCAGGCCTGCTCCTCATGGCACCTCCCGCCTGGGACAGGCCCACACAGCACTATGAGCCAGCCCGCTTCTAGCCCCGGGAATGACCTTTCAAAGTCAAACTCATTTCCCTTATTACAGGGAAGTCCTCAGCAACTACAACAGTGCCGGTGAAGGCCCTAAATCCTGCCGGGCTGTGGGAGGGTGTGTGCCACAGGGGCGGCTGAGGCAGCAAAGGGCAGCTGAGCCCTCCGGCAGCCGTGGCACCGCTCCTCCTGGGGCGGAGTTAGTGCCTGAGCCTGCTGTGGCCCCTGGACGTGGGGGCCCTCTGTGGTGCACTCCCAGCTTCTGACAACCTTGAGCAAATGCCACCCACATGTGGGAGAAGCAAAGCTGGTCACCGTCTCTCCATTGCAGAAAGGGATCTCTGGGTGCGAGCCCTGCACCCCCCCCGCCCCCCCAGGGAGGGCGCCTCGCCTGGAGATCGGGGAGGAGCAGCACCACCAGCCCCGCGGCAAGGAGACCACAAGGGTACCAGACACAGCCCGATGGAGGTGTGAACCCTGTGCTGTTGGGCTGGAATTGGGGGGTAGGAACTCACGGGGTCCACTCTATAAACAGGGAAATAAATTTTATGCATATGTGCATATACACACACTGCGATTGTACATACACACGCATGTTCAATAAACACATATGTGTAGATATCCCCCACACACAAGAGTCAGGGCTCTTTGGAGAAATGGCTGATTCCAGGACAACGGCAGGGAAAGCACAAGGGAGTCATGAGAGTGTTTTGTGCCAGAGAGTGAGCTAGCACTGCGTGAATGACAGCCCATGTCATGACACAGGAGCCAGCTCAGGGGGGCTCCCGGTGGCTGAGTCAGGGTCAATACGAGCATCAAAATGAGTCACGACAGCAACCGAGTCCATGAGGACATGCATGGATGAGCAGACGGATGGCCGCTGAGGGGCTCTCGCAGGGTCCGTGTGCCCCGAGCAGCACCTAACAGCAGCTCTGGGTGAAGGCCCAAGGGCTCAGTAACGGGAGGCCCTGAGATCTGCGCCCCTGACGGGAGAGCTCCTGTGACTCCCACCAACAGTGAGGAAACCTCAGAAAAGCCGCCTTGAGAAAGGGCAGGCACTTTCAGAGGTGAAACGCAAACGAAGAGCAGGGAGACTCCTCCAGGTTGGAGACCACCAGAGACACTCTGGGATGTGGAGGCCTGACCACTCCCCCCCGCCACCGCATGTCCTGTGGTGAAGGGCAGGCTGGGATGACTGGTGACCTGAACGGGGCCCGAGGCGAGGGGCTGGGACGTACTGGTGTTGGTATCCTGATGTGGATGGGGCACTGTGCCCTCGTTTGTAGGAAACACACACTAATGTGTTCAGTGACGGGCACCAGGGTGCAATGAGTCTCAAAGGGTTCCAGGAGAAATGTAATCTGGAGTGGGCTGCAATGCTTTGTCAGCTTGCGACAGCTCAGGGTTTACAATGTAGATGCCGGTGGTGGGCACGCCCTCCCTTGCCTCCCAGCTGGTCTGACACAGTGGCCTTGGGCTTCATACCTTTCCATGCATCAGCAGACGGATTGTCAGGGTCACGTTCAGGCCACCTTCTGAGACCTTTGACTCCATCTTTCTCCCAAAATGTGGCTGGGAGTAGTGGCTTAAGGTGCCGAGGGTGCCGTGAGGAAGGACAGATGGGGACCAGATGGCGTCACCTGGAAAGGGAAGGCATAGCGGCTGCTAGCTGAGAACACTGTCAATGGCCAACACAGGTCGGGGTGTCCCGGCCTGCTAGGACCTTTGGCCTCTGGGGGGTGGGTAGGCATGGGGAGGGTCCAGGTTCTCCTCCAGGCTGGATCACAAGGGACAGGTCACCCAACCACAGTGTACAGGGTGGCCTCCGAGACAGGCACCAGTGAGGATTAGAAGTGAAGGTCAGGTGGGGCCAGGGCTCGGGGTGCAGCAAGGGGAGAGGGTAGAACCAGGAGAGGTTCCAGAATAGACGGGAGAGGTCTGCAGAACCAGATACTCAGACAAGCCCAGGCCCAGATGCGGGAGGCCCCATGGGCACACCAGACCTGGGAAGGGATGCTTCACTCAGCAGGCAACACAGGTCATTCGGGGTGGGCTGTTTAGGTGGTCTTCCTGGGAGTGCCAGCAGTCAGGGCAGCAAATGGGAGCTGAAGAGCCACCTGCCTGGGTGCGTGGGGATGTGTCACAGTGCAGGGAAGTTGCTGGGTGCCAGGGTCCACAAGGGTCAGAGAGGAGGGGAACGAGGGCAGGATGGGACATGGGGCAGGAGTGACCCCCAAGGGAGTGGCCAGTCCTGGAGGGGGTGGGTAGGCTGTGGGGCAGTGGTCACAGGGTCTGACAGCAGGGTGCTGCCGGGGGCACAGGGAGGGAAGGAGGCCTGCCTGGGGGAGATTCTGGATGACCCGGGGCCCAGGGCTTCCCAAGAGGAGCACCAGGTGGACCCCATGGAACAGAGAGTGCCACAGGCCTCTTGCAGCCTTCCGGGGGCACACCTGAGAGGTGGGTGGGGTGCCTGGGCCATGAAGGAAGGATGAGGCCTGGGGCCAACTCTGCTAGCACTCCCCACATACGACGCCATGCTTGGTCTAAGTCCCTCAGGAACAGTGCAACCTGGGCATGCCCCCCATCTGGGGGTCTGGACACCAGTCCTTTGATGTGACCTGTAAGGATGGGAGGCTCCGTCCACACACAGGAGAGACCACAAGTTAGAAAAGCAAGGTTTTCCTTTAACCTTATAGGTTTGGGGGGGCAAAATTATTTCTTTTTCCTCATCAAAATATTTCTGCTGAAAAATATGCTTCAAGGAAAATACAAAACTAAAGCACAGAATAGCACATTCTCACTGTCTGCTGGTGGTGGAGGGTGCGTGCACAGATGATAGCGGCTGACACATTTCTGCGTTAACACACACGCGCACGTGACAACGTATCCACACGTGCCGTAACAACTCAAACTACTAGTCCTCGTTATGGACTAGACAACGATGTTTTTGAACAACAAGGACTCTGACATGAAGGTCTAAGACCTAGCAAAGAAAGTTTTAAAAAACCACCCTTACATATTAATGTGGTCTATCTCCACTGCCCAACATGGAGCCACTGGCCACTTGTGGCTGTTTATGTTTGAAAGAAGAAACTCGCCGGCCGCACTTAGAGTTGACCAAGCAGCCCCATGTGGCTGGCCTCAGGCGCGGTGGTCCTGCCGGACAGCACAGGGCGTGTGGACACGGCAGCAGGTCTGGCTAGAAGGGGGTGCTCCGGACAGAGACCCCGGGCAGGAGAGGAGACATTCAAGCTCGAGGGATTGGCGTGGCACCAAATCCGCGGTGCCCCCTCCCGCATAGACACCCTGCAGCAAGCGGAGGTACCAGCACCAGTGGAGCGGACTGGGCGCCAGGCACGCTCGGATGCCAGGCCTCCTGTGTGGGGGCGGCAGGGCCCTGCAGCCGTAGTTATGTAAATGTTTCCAGCCACAGCGGAGAAAGTGGGTCAGTGAGTGCCAGGGAGCTTCAGGGTCCAGGCTGTCGAATGCCATCAGTCACACAGGCCAGCAAGCTGCCACGGAGGCCGCTGCCCGCCTTCATCATGAGGCCCAGGGCGAGCAGCACAGTGCCCTCTGTAGACTGCTAGGGACAAGGAGTGGCCCTGGATGGTGGTGAAGGTCACCTGAGACTCAGCGCCCTTGACCTTGAAGAGCCCACCCTATGCCAGCCGCCAAGGGGCACCGGGCGAGTGGCTCCCCCAGGATCATGACCTCGGGTCATCCTCTGTCGGTCCTGCTGGGCCCTGGGACAGTTGTTCATCAGGGGCGGGCCCTGAGAATGCCGGGCCTACTCCCACCTTGGAGCCACCCCTGCAGCAGAGTCCAGTGGCAGCACTTGGGGTCACACTCACTCAAAACCAAGCTGATGGGAAATGGTCAGAAAAAAATCTCTTTGCCAGTAAGGACCCCACCTTCTGTTGTCTGCAGTGCTGGGAAGTGAATATATTTATAATTCACCCAGCGGGAGGGAGAAGAGACACAGGCATGGTCCCCTGCTGGGCCTGGGAGGAAGCCCGCCTGTGTGGCCCTGTGTCAACACCGTCCACAGATGTGCCTCAGCTAGAATGCAGCCTGCGCCCAATTCCCACAGCCGCCACAGCTGCCACAAATCAGCCACAGCCGCCACAAATCAGCCACAGCCGCCACAGCCAGCCACAAATCAGCCACAGCCGCCACAGCCAGCCACAAATCAGCCACAGCCGCCACAAATCGGCCACAGCTGCCACAGCCGCCACAAATCAGCCACAGCCGCCACAGCCAGCCACAAATCAGCCACAGTGCCATGAGCGACCACAGCACTTCTGACCCAGCCAGTCCTTCCTCCCAGGCGTCCATCCATCCATCTCTGCAGTCCTGCCTTCCAGCTACAGGCCCAAACCTGGGGGTGCAATAGCTCCTTCATTAGCAATGAAGTAATTCACCTTCATTAGCAAATCCCAACACACGGATGCAGAGTTAATTAATTCATCTTCTCTAGTTTCTTACTTCTTGCCTAATAAAGGTATTTTGTTCTATAAAATTCTTAACATGTGGCTTTAGCTGTATCCCACTAATTTTGATATTTGTGCTCTTTTTGATCATTTCAAAATACTACCAAATTTCTCTTTGATTTCTTTTTTGATTCATGGGGTATTGTGAAGTATGTTATTAAATTTTCAGATACTTAGATTTTCTAGATGTCTTTCTCCTGTTGATTCTCTGATGGTTAGAAAACGTGGCTTGTGACACCTCAGGTACGTCCTATATCCTGAGACTTGCTTGTGGGCCAGACTGTGGTCTGTCCTGGTAACGTGGGCTCCTGTGTTGGGGTGGAACCTTCTCGAAGCCTGGATGGTACCACTGTTGGTCGTCTGCGGTCTTGTCGGGTCCCGGGGGCGCTGGGGAAGGCCCCGCCTCCTGCACTTCAAGCTCTGTCAGCAGCATCGGACCATCACGCTGTTGCCTCCGCCTGACGGACCGACGGACTCCTTTGTCATCGTGAGACACTCCTCATGTCTGGCTTCGTTCTCAGCTCTGAAATTTCTTTGTTATTAATGTAGTGACTCTCCTTCTGATTGGTGTTAGTGTATCTCCTTCCATCTTTTATCTTGAACCTATTTGTGTCTTTATATTTAAACTGAGGTTCCTGTAGGCAGCGTATGGTTGAACCTTGCCTTTTTATCTCATTCGACGATCTCTGTCTTTTAATTGGGGTGTTTCGACCACCCCGACAGTGACATGGTGGAGTTTGGAGCTATCGTTCTACTGCTTGTTTTCTGCTTTACAATCTGTTCTTCGTTCCCGCTTCTATCGCTCTCTCCTCCACTATCTTTTGGATGAACTGCATCCCTTTTATGATTCCGCTTTACTTCCTTTGTGCACTTACTAGTTATGACCCTCTGTTTTGTTATCTGAGGGTTGCCCTGCACACACCTTCAGCTCGTCACAGTGCAGTGTCAGTGACCTGCCCCTTAGGGCAGTGTGGGAGCACCTGACATGGGTGCTAACTGTGCCTCTGTTTCCCCTCTTGGCCTCTGCACTGTTGCTGTGGCGTACTTTGGTTCTCCTAGCTTATAAACCAGCATTCTTATGTCTGACGTAAACAGTCAGTTATCTTCTAGAGGGACGTAGATGACAAGAAACACGTCTTTCTGCTTACCCATGTGACGCTCACCCGGCCGCGTGCGGGCAGCTTTCTGCCTGCTCTCGTTTTCCTTCTACCTGAAGAACTTCCCGAAATAATTTTTGTAGTGCAAGTCCGCTGGTGATGGAGCTCCGTTTCCATGTGTTGGAAAGGTCTGTTTCCCCTTCAGCGATGAACGGGTCTCACCTGGCACAGAACTCCAGGTCAGCAGTGCGCTCTTCGGGTCCCGGAGAGACCTGCCCCGGATCTCTCACCTGCACTGCTGCCCCCTGCCCCCTCGCCCCTGCTGCTGCAATCTGCCCCCTTGCCCCTGCTGCTGCCCCCTGCCTCCTTGCCTCTGCTGCCCCGACCCCTCGCCTCTGCTGCCCCCTGCCCCCTCGCCCCTGCTGCTGCCCCCTGCCCCCTCGCCCCTGCTGCCCCCTGCCCCCTCGCCTCTGCTGCCCCCTGCCCCCTCGCCTCTGCTGCCCCCTGCCCCCTCGCCTCTGCTGCCCCCTGACCCCTCGCCCCTGCTGCCCCCTGCCCCTCGCCCCTGCTGCTGCCCCGACCCTTCGCCCCTGCTGCTGCCCCCTGCCCCCTCGCCCCTGCTGCCCCCTGCCCCCTCGCCCCGATGCCCCCTGCCCCTCGCCCCTGCTGCTGCCCCCTGCCCCCTAGCCTCTGCTGCTTCCCTGCCCCCTCGCCTCTGCTGCTGCCCCGTCCCCTCGCCCCTGCTGCCCCCTCGCCCCTGCTGCTGCCCCCTGCCCCCTCGCCTCTGCTGCCCCCTGCCCCCTCGCCCCTGCTGCTGCCCCCCGACCCCTCACCCGCTGCGTTCGTTCTCACTTCATTTCACTGTCTGTAAGGACACCTTTTCACGGCACATGTAAGGATTTTCTCTTATCACTGGCTTTGAACAACTTACTTAGCCTGTGCCTTGTTGCAGTTTCCTCATGACTTTTTGTGCTCATTGAGCTTCTTTGATTTGTGGCCTTAGAGTTTTCATTGGGTTTGGAAAATCGTGGCCATTGTCTTTCGAACACACTTTCTGCCTTGCCCCTCCCTCACCCCCAGGGCCCCCAAAGGCATGTCTGTTCTCTGCCTGAAGTTGAGCAAGCTCACTGATGCTCCCTTCACTTTCTTCTGCCTTCTGCCTCTGCGTCTCATTTTGACAGGTTCTGTTTCTGTCCTGCAGTTTAAAATCTTCCGCACTGCAACTCCCATGCTCTGGCTAATCCCACCCAGGGCACTTTTCACCTCAGACTCGCGTTTTTCACTCTAGAAACTCAATCTGGGTCTGGGTCCTGTCTTCCATGTCCCCATTTAACATGCTTGACCCTTTGCTTCTTGATCATGCGGTTTACACTTTTGATAATGATTTCACCATCCGCGTCCCGCAGGTGTACAATTGTCACTTCTGAGTCTAGGTCACGGCAGTGAACACCAAGCTGGGGGAGCACAGGCCCCTGCTGACTCTGGCAAGAGCTTTTTCTCTGTAGCTCAGATAGCAGGTGCTCTGTGGTCCTCAGTCACACCTGGTCTCCTGGGGCTGCACCGTCAGCAAGCCAGGAACCAAGGAGATGGAAATGCGGCCTCCCAGGGGCCCGCACACAGAGTCACCTTTTCCAGCCCGGCCGCTCCCTCTGTCTTCTATCCTGTGCGCAGTCACATGGCTGGGCTGCAAGGGCAGACACAGGGCCCTACGCAGTTCAGTTTGATCCGTGATGCAACAGTCCAAATCTGAAACCCCCTGGTTTCCAAGTACATGTGACACAGACATCCATCTCCAGCTGCTCTGTGAGCCAGTCTGCTGGGCAGCTGCAGGTCATCTGGCACTGCTGGCAGGAAGCCTGAAACCAACATTAAGGAAGGTGTGCGGTGATGCTGGGCTGCAGGAGCAAGAACCGGGAACGGGAGGCCTCAGTGTGCTCCATTCGCTCCTGCAGAGAAAGCCTGGGGACGAGGCCACTGCAAAGGTTCCTGGCACACATCTTGTGTCTCCTGCCACCAGGCAGGGACAGACAGTTCCCATCCTCAATGTCCTGAGGAAGGACTCCGGCTGTCCTGGTGTGAGTCATGGACTGAGGTCCGAGGTGCCAGGTCGCATGGACCAGAGTCCACACGGGACCCGAGGCTCTGGGTGGAGCATTTCCAGAGCAAGCGGGTGCCCTGGTTGGAGCTGGTCGCACTCCCATGCAGGGTATCAGCAGCCTTCCTGTGGGCATTCCCTTGTAAGAGTTCCTGCTTTTCAAAGGTCCTTGCCCTCTAATGCCAGGCTGGAGGAAATCTGGCGGACCAAGGTGAGCACTGGGAGATGTAATCCTCTGTGTCTAGGTGAAGTCTCCAGGGGCTTAGAACGTTCTCCCCTCACAAGGCTGAGGGGCACATACAGCAGGTACTTGCAGCTATTCTCAAAGTCCTGCCGCACGTGCTGTGGGGGGGCCTGCTCACAGTCGCAAGACCAGTGGCGAAGCACCAGGTCTCTCAGCACCACAGCAGGGGCTGGGGTGGGGACGGGGAGAAGAACGCTGGGGGTGCTGGGAGGTCAGGGGGAGGGGCTGCCGTGACACCGGGTGAGCAGATGGAGTCCCCGTTGGGAGCACTGGGTGGGACTATGCTAACAATCAGATTTTCTGCTTCTTAGCTCCCGTGAAGCCAGTCTGAAGCTGGAGGGGCCCTCTGAGTTGGGCTGCTGGGAAGCCAGCTGCTCAGACCCCCACATTCACATCTGGACCATGTCTTTGCAGGGGAGGCATCAGGAGGGAGGTGGAGGGGAAAGTCCTTACAATTCCTAATACGCCCCAGGCTCTGTGTCACTTACTGACTTCTCGCTAGTCAAAGGAAACACAAGGCCGAAGGTGCTGGTACCTGTACTGCAGCCCAGCGGCCCCTCTCTGCCCTCCACCCCCCGCAGCTCCTCTGAGCTTCCTTGTCAGCACTCTCTGTCTCCAAAGATGAAGCAGACACAGGAAGGACCTTCAGGAAGCAAACATGCCAGGGTTATCTGCTGTGCATACTCGATAACCATCACATGCAGATTCTGTCCACATACATAAGATGCAGTCATTTGAATTTCACTCTAAATTCAGGATGGCTTCGAGAAGTCAGCTTCCATGGGGGACCTGTGTACACAGCTGAGACTACACTCAGGAGGGCTGGTGGACAGGTGACACTACACATGACACCAAAGGCCCAGTCACCACACAGGGGATGCTGCTGATGAGCAAGTTATTTGTGATGGGGAAGGTGCCCGAGAATGCTTGCTGAGGGCCCCTGGAAACCAGCAGCTGCATGTGCACAGCTGATGAGCAAGGCCATCAGGATGGCCTCCCCGTTTGGAGAGCTCTGGCCTGCTGGCCCACAGAGCCCTCCTCCGGCTGGACCTGTCCTCGGTGGTTGGCATCTACTGATGCCTTTACTTCCCCTTTCAACTGGGAGGTGTGGGTACCACCCGGCCCCACTTTACAGACGGAAGGACTGATGCTTTAAGAGGTAAAAGACCTGCCTAAGAGCATGTGCTAAGCAGGGCCCAGCCAACCAGCCCCAGCATCTGTGCTCTGAACTGTGATGGATAAAAGAGCAGCAGGGCTTTTGCTTCCGGCAAGATGGAGCAGAAGTCCCTTCCCCTAAAAACAATGAAAACCTCTGGATATTCCATACAAAGAAAACATAGGAGGATGCTGAAATGTTGAGAGGAACAGGCAGACTAGCACACCAGTGGCCCATGGAGTGACATGGTGGTGAATTCCTGTTTTTGTTTTTTGTTTTTTCTGCATCTCTACCTCAGACTTGGGGGAGGAGAGCCAGCAACCTGGAAACGTCAATGGGCATAAAGCAAAAAAAGCTCCAACAAAGCCTGCTGCCTCCAGCCAAATGACCAGAAAAGAGAAAGCCCAGAAAGACTGAAAACTTGAGACAACAGTGGCTCTGCTCCAGCCAGTTCCACGGAAGACACTGTTAACCCAGCCCCACCAATGCCAGCAAAGGCCCAGTGGTGGTGGTGGGGCCTCACCAGGCCAGAACGACACTCTCTAATCTCACGCTGGGTGTTACCAGAGAAGGCAGAGTGGGGAGCAGGGGCCTCATCCCCACCACGCAATAACAGGCCACTCCACCCCACAGTGTCCTGGTGGAGGAGGTATCAGTGGAGGCCCAGTGGAGAGCCAAAACTCCCCCACCCTACCACAAGTAATGAGAAGTTCCTCAATCTCCAGGCACCAATAGAAGCTGAGTGGGGAACCTGGATTCCCACCCCACCTGTAAGTAATGAGGCAGCACCCCTCCTTTCCCTTGCTGGCATAGTATCAAAGGAAACCAGTTAAAATAGGAGATTTAGGTAATATTCAGACTCATAACATAATATCCAAAATGCCTAGGTTTTATATCAAGAACGAGAGAGATCTCAAACTAAATGAAAGACAATCAATGGACACCAACACTGAGATGACAGAGATGTTAGAATTATCTGACAAAAATTTCAAAGCAGCCATGATAAAAATGCTGCAATAAGCAAATAAGAATATTTTTAATCAAATGAAAAAATATAAAGTCTCAGCAGAGAAATAGAATTTCTCACAAAAAAAACCCCAGAAGATGTAAAGAACTAAATAAAATTATAGTACTGAAAAATATAGTAATGAATGAAGGGGTCCAAGGAAAGAAGCAGTGAACTGTAAGAACAATTCCCATCTGAATAGAGCAAAAATAGACTTAAAAAAAAAAGAGAGAGAGAGAGAGAGAGAGAACAGAGCCTCACAGACCTATGAGACTGTGACAAAAGATCTAGCATTTACCCTCTTAGAGTCCCAGAGGAAGAAGAGAAAGGGGTTGAAAAAGTACTTGAAGAAATAATGCCTGGAAATGTCCCAAATTTGGCAAAAGGTATAAACCTACACATCCAAGAAACTGAGCAAATCCCAAGCAAGATAAACCCAAAGAAATCCACACAGACACAGTCACATGTTTAAAAACTGAAGACAAAGTACCGAAAGCAGTAAGAGAAATGACACTGTATAAGAGAAAAACAGTTTGATGACAGTGGGTTTCATTAGGAGCCTTGGTGCCAGAGGAAGTGGCACAATAGCTTTAAGTGGTTAAAAGGAAAGAACTGTCAACCCAGAATTATATATCCAGTGAAAATATCCTTCAGAAATGAAGGAGAAATTGAGATATTGTAAGGGGAAGGAAAACTAAGAGTTAGTTGCCCATGGACCCACTCTACAAGAATGGTTTTAAAGAAGGTTCTCTAAATGGAAATGAAACGATACAGAAGGAACCTCAAAACATGAGGAAGGAAGAAAGAACACAGTGAGCAAAAACATGAGCATATGCAACAGGCTTTCATTCTCCTCTTGGGCTTTCTAAATTATGTTTAATGGTTGAAGCAAAAATTACAGTACTACCTGATGTGATTCCAACAGTATGTTGAGGAAATATTTACAAAAATTATATTATACATGGGGGAGGGTAAGGAATCATAAAGGGAGTTAAAGTTTCTACACTTCTCTCAGACTGGTAAAATGTCCACACCAATAGAATTCATAAATTGTATATATAATATAATATTTGGATCAACATGTAAAAAGCTACACGGAGAGGTATACTCAAAAACACTACCAATAAACCAAAATGGAATTCTAAAAAAATATTCAGTAACCTACAGGATGGCAGGAAATGAGAAAACAAAAAATAAAATGGCAAATTTAAGCCCTAACATCCCAATAATTATACTAAATGGAAATAGTCTAAATTCACCAATTAAAAAACAGACAATGGCAGAGTAGATTAAGAAACATGACTGAACCATATGCTGTCTACAAGAAACTCATTTCAAATAGGACAATATAAGTATATTGAAAAAAATCATGGAAAAAAGATGTGTCATGCAACTATTAATCAAAAGAAAGCAGGAGTGGTTATATTAATATCAGATAATAAGAAGTGTTGGCGAGGATGTGGAGAAAGGGGAACCCTCATGCACTGTTGGTGGGAATGCAAACTGGTGCAGCCACTCTGGAAAACAGTATGGAGGGTCCTCAAAAAGTTAAAAATAGAAATATCATATGATCCAATAATTCCTCTTCTGGGTATTTATCCAAATTAAGTGAAAACACCAATTCAAAGAGATATACGCACCCCTGGTTCACTGCAGCATTATTTACAATAACCAAGACGTGAAGCAGCTTAAGTGTCCATCAATGGATAAATGGACAAAAAAGATGCAGTATACATACACAATGGGTTATTACCCAGCAATAAAAAAGAATGAAAGCTTGTCATTTGTGACAATATGGATGGACCTTGAGAGTATTATGCTAAGTGAAATAAGTCAGAGAAAAACAAGTATTGTATGATTTCACATGTATGTGGAATCTAAAAAACAAAACAAATAAAACAATACAAAAATAAACTCATAGATAGAGGAAACAAACTGTTGGTTACCATAGAGGGGAGGGGTTGGTGGGGGGACCAAAACAGGTAAAGGGGATTAATAGGTACCTTCTTCCAGTTATAAAATAAGTAAGTCATGGGGATGCAAAGTATAGCATAGGGGATATGGTCAGCAATATTGTAATAACAGCATGGTGACATACGGTAACTAGACTTATCATGGGGATAATTTTGTAATATATAAAAATATTAAATCTAAAAAAATTTAACCTATTAATCTAATTAAATATTAAAAGCTATTATGTACATCTGAATCCAACAGGATATTGTATATGAATTATACTTCAATTAAAAAATAGACTTCAAAGCATTGAAAATTATCAGAGACAGATAGGAACATTGTATAACGGTAAAAAGATCAATCCATGAGGAAGCAATAGCAATCCCAAATGTGTATGAATCAAACACCAGAGCTGTAAAATATGTGAAACAAAAACTGACAGAACTAAAAGGAAAAATACACATATCCATAATTATGGCTGAAGATTTCAATACTGTGCCTCAACAACTGAAAGAACCAGGCATAAAATCAGCAGGGATATAGAAGAACTCCCACCACCATCAATCAATAGGGCCTAGTCAACAATTATAGAATGCTACATCTGGCAACAGAAGAATACACGTTCTTTTCAAGCACCCACAGAATATATACTAACACCCATCTCCTCACCATCAAACAAACTTCAACAAGTTTAAAAGAATCAAAATTATATAGTGTGTTCTCTGATCACAGTGGAATCAAACTAGAAATTAGTAATAGAAGATAACAGGAAAATCTCCAAGTACTTGGAAACTAAAACAACACACATCCAAACAATCCTTGGGAAAAAGAGGAAATAAAAAATATATATTGACCTGAATGAAAATAAAAACACAACAGGGGCGCCTGGGTGGCTCAGTCATTAAGTGTCTGCCTTCGGCTCAGGTCATGATCCCGGGGTCCTGGGATCGAGCCCTGCATCGGGCTCCCTGCTCAGCGAGGAGTCTGCTTGTGTTCCCTCTCTCACTGTGTCTCTCTCTGTCAAATAAATGAGTAAATAAATCTTTAAAAAAAAATAAAAATACAACATACCAAAAATTGTGAAGCAGTGCTTACAGGAAAGTTTGTAGCACAAAATACATATATTAGAAAAGAGGAAGTCTCAAATCAATAATCTAAGCTTTAATTTTAAGATCTTAGAAAAAAAGGAACAAAGTAAATAAAGCAAACAGAAGGAAGGAAATAAAAATAAAATATAAATGCAAGGAATGAGATGGCAGCTATCATGAGAGCCTTGCAGACATCAAAGGGATGAGGGATACTAAGAACAACGCTACACAAATAAACCGACTTAGACAAACTGACCCAAACTACCCCAACTCATTCAATATGAAATAGATAATTTGAATAGTCCTACATTAGTATTATGGAAATTAAATTCATAATTTTAAAACTCCAAAAAAAAAAAAATCTCCAGACCCAGATGGTTTCAGTGGAGAATTCTACCAACAGTTTTATGAAGAATTAACACCAATTCTACATAATCTCCTTCAGAAAGTAGAAGAAAAAAAGAAACACTTTGCAATTCATTTTATGAAGCCAGTATTACCCTAAAACAAAAATCAAGGTCTACAAAAGAAAAAAAAAATCCTGCCCTGAAGAATATAGTTGCAAAAATCCTTTAAAAACATTAGCAAATACAATTCAGCAAAATACAAGGATTACAAGCTATTCTTCTAGTGATGCAAGGATGGTTTACTATTTGAAAATCAATTAATGTAATAGACTAAAGAAGAATATTGCATGATCATAGCAATGCATGCAGAAAAGCATGTGACAAAAGTCAACACCCATTTATGATAAAAACTCTCAGCGTAAAAATAGGAATAGAAGGGAACTTCCTCAGCTTGATAAAGAGGTTTACAAACCCCCACATCTAACATCACAATTGGGGTTGAACCCTTTTCCCTCTGAAGACAAGGAACAAGACAAGGACATCTCCTCTCACCACTGTGATTCAACATATTGTTGGAGCCCTAGCCAGTATGGCAAGGCAGGAAAAGGAAATAAAAGGCACACTGATGAAAAGGGAAGAAACAAAACTGTCCCTATTTGCAGATAATATGAAATACTTAGGTATAAACTTACCAAAACATGTGCAGGACTTACATGATGAAAACCACAAAGTGCTGATGAAAGAAATCAAAGATCTAAATAAATGGGGAGATATACCATGTTCATGAACTGTGATTTATCACAGTAAAGATGTCAATTCTCTCCAAGTTGATATACAGTTTTAACATAATTCCTGTCAAAATCCAGCAATAATTTCATGGATATAGGTAAGATTATTACAAAATTTATATGAAAAAGCAAAGGAACTAGAAAAGCTAAAACGATTTTGACAAAAGAAAAATAAAGTGGATGGAATCAGTCTCCCCAATTTTAAGATTTACTACACAGCTACTGTAATCAGGACTGTGTGGTATTATCAGAGGGAGAGACACACAGATCAACGGAACAGAACAGAGAACCCAGAAACAGACCCACACAAATATGCCCAATTGATTTTTGACAAAGATGTAAGCACAGTTCAGTGCAGGAAAGATGGCTTTTTCAACAAATGGTGCTAGGGCAATTGGATGTCCGTGGGCAAAAAAATAACCTTTGACCTAAACTTCGTATCTTATAAAAATTAACCCAAAATGGATTATAGACTTACATGTAAAATGTAAAGCTATAAAACTCCTGGGAAAAAAAGAAATAAATTCTAAAGATCTAGGGCAAGGCAGAATTCTTGGACACAAAAAGCATGTTGTTCAAAAGGAAAAACTGACAAATCAGATGTTTTAGGAGTAAAAACCTTTGCAAAACAAAACAAAACAAAACATGTTTTGAGGATGAAAAGATAAGCCATAGACTGGGAGAAAATATTTGCAAACCACATTTCTGACAAAGAGCTAACTTCCAAGACGAACCATGAGAGACGATGGACTCTGAAAAACAAACTGAGGGTTCTAGAGAGGAGGAGGGTGGGGGATGGGTTAGCCTGGTGATGGGTATTAAAGAGGGCACGTTCTGCGTGGAGCACTGGGTGTTATGCACAAACAATGAATCATGGAACACTACATCAAGAACTAATGATGTAATGTATGGTGATTAACATAACAATAAAAAAATTAAAAAAAATTCTACATGTGAGTAAAATAAAAAAAAAAAAGAGCTAACTTCTAAGATACATAAAGAATGATCACACTCGGGGCACCTGGGTGGCTCATTCATTGGGCGTCTGCCTTCGGCTCAGGTCATGATCCCGGGGTCCTGGGATTGAGCCCTGCATCGGGCTCCCTGCTCAGCGGGAAGCCTGCTTCTCCCTCGCCCACTCCCCCTGCTTGTGTTCCCTCTCTCGCTGTGTCTCTCTCTGTCAAATAAATAAATAAAATCTTAAAAAAAAAAAAAGAGTGATCACACTCAACAGTAAAAAACTATCCAATGAGAAAATGGGCAAAAAATATGGTTATTTCACCAAAGAAGATATATCTGTAGATGGCAAATGAGCACGTGAGAAGGTGTTTGATGTCATCAGCCCTTAGGGAGATGCGCCTTGAAACCACACGGGATACCACCACACACCTGTGAGAATGGCTACAATGAAAGAGTGGCCGCCCCAAACGCTGGCGAGGATGCAGACAAGCGGGTCACTCACACGGCTGGCGGGAACGTAACAGGTGCAGCCGCCCCAGAAACCACCCTCGTGGTTTCTTAAACACTAAAGATGTGCATTCATTCCGGAGAAATGAAAATTTATGTCCTCACAAAAACCTGTACGTGATTTTCACAGCAGCTTTATTTATCTTAACTGCCCCAGACTGGAAGCACCTTCAACCAGCGATTGGTTAAATAGTCACGGGACATGGGACGTGCGCAGCAGCGACCGGGAAAGAAGTCCTCGGTTATAAAGCAGAACAGATTACTGATGCACTCAACAACCTGGATGAAGCTCCAGGGAACCAGGCTGAGTGAAGTCAGTCAATCCCCAAAGATTACCCACTGTGATTCCATTATGTAACAGTCTTGAAAGGACAGAATTACAGGAGTGGAGAACAGATTGTTGGTCTCCAGGGTGAAGGAGGGGGTAGGAACAGGAGGTCAACGCCTGTGGCTCTGGGAGGACAGCATGCGGATCCGCGTGCGGGTACGAGGTTCTGCATCAGCGCCTACATCCTGGTGTTGGGGGAAACTGAGTAAAGGGTGCATGGAATCCCTCTGTGCTACTCCTCTTACAACTGCATGTGAATCAACAGTTACCACAAATACACAATTTAATGATAAAAATAATAAAAGCAGCTGCTTTGACCTGAGATTGTACCAGGCAACTATTAATTCATGAAAGAGAAAGGGAGACAAATATTTCCTCAGATAATTCCAACAAAAGAACTATCCTGACACTGTGATGAGACTGAAGTTATAAAAAAAATAAAAGCCAGATAGCAAAAAGTCACGAGCTCCTTTTGAGGGAAAGCGTTTCGACCAAGTCCCTGGCTTCGATGCTAAGTCAGAACACCCACTTCATTCCTTCACCGCCCACCCACTCACCCACTCTCACACTCACTCACACCCTCACCAGCACTCATTATTATACTCACCCACCCACTCACACTCTCACCTACACACTCATTCTCACACTCAACACCCTCACCTGCACACCCACTCTCACCCACTCACTCACACTCTCACCTACACACTCATTCTCACACTCAACACCCTCACCTGCACACCCACTCTCACCCACTCATACCCTCACCTGCACACCCATTCTCACACTCAACACCCTCACCTGCACACCCACTCTCACACTCACTCCCACACTCCCACACTCATTCACACCCACCCATACACCCACTCACTCACACATCCATCCACACAGTCACACCCCCTACACATCCACCTACTCACCTGCACACCCACGCACACCTACACTCCCTCATCCCCACATCCTTACACTTACACACTCATCTACACACCCTCTTATATTCACACCACCCACCCACCCACTCACATTCACCCATATAACCACCCACCCACCCATACTCTGTTCACCCACACACCCACCCACTCACTGATGCACGCTCACCTACTCCTTCACTCTCACCTACACACATGTACCCATCTACTTGTACACACCTGCTCACACACCTGCACACATGTGGGTCTTTCCCTGTGCCCACTTCACCAGCCTGTGTGGTCCTGGGAAAGCAGGAGGTATGACAGACACGTCCCTTGAGAACCTCTAGTACAGCTTGGCCTTGGCTGTCCTGGGAGATGGGGCCAGAGGATGCCCTGTGCCATCACCACTCTGTATATATCAAGGACCCTGGGCGTGGATGGCATGTTTAGGGGCACACGGAATGTACCCACGACTCTGAGAACTGCACACAGCCTGTATTTCTTTGCCCCAGTCTGTGGTGAGGATGCAACTATGCCTCCAAACATCACAAACAAAAGGAAAAAGGATTCCCAGCCCTTCCCATAAGGGTGGAGCCCAAGGCCCACCCATGCAGGGTCCGTCCCATGTGCCCCTGGGAGGCATACAGACTCTGCACTGATTCCCTCCAGGGCAGGTAGAAGAGTGTGTGTACCCACTGGTCCTGGACACAGTGTGCAGAGGACACAGCCTCCTGACAGTCATACTCTGTGGTCATCGACTGGCCGCCCGGCCAGGGCGCTTTCACTGGGATATGTGGGGGGTATGTCTTGCCGCACATCACCAGTGACCTTCCAGAACCTCAAATCAGGCCATCATCCCCTTGCTGAAACTCGTGGGCATCTTCCCATTATGTAATTCCAGCCAGGCCCCCTCCCTCCCAGAACCCTGCCCCACGGCCTCTGGCACCAGACGCCCCGGCCCTACCACTTGCTTTCCCAGGACAGGACAAGTCCATGCACGCTGCCTGGGCCTCCTGCTATGCCCTGGGCCTCCTGCTGAGGGCGCTCCCAGCCAGGCCTCTACCTGCACCCAGTCTCTCCTGGGCTGTCTTCCCCCACCGGCCTGGCCCTGTCACCCTGTGGGCAGAGGGCCCATTTACCTTCTTCATTCAATACTGAACCCGCAGTTCCCAGCACCATCCTGGGCCTACAAGAGGCCAGAGCAAATTCAGCAGCTATTCAAAGATCGGGTGATCTTTGCTCAGGTATACTGAGCACCAAGCCCAGGTCCGTCTCCGTGGCCTCACAGGACATTCTGAAATCAGAATTTAGTGATTTCTAAACTTGGACACTCATGAAACATCCAAGATTTGCTTTCCATTCCTCCTAGGCCCTCACCTTTTCACTCATTCATGTGGTCACTGAGGATCTGCTGGCGGCCGGCCTATGCAGGGGTGTGGGGATGCCAATTCCATTAGTTTCTGGTCTCTTGATTGTTTCTTCTCTTCTGCTTGTTCTTGTTCTTTTCTTCTAGTTTCTGAAAGCAGGACCTCAGATTGTTGTCTGGAGATCTTTTCTCATGTTGGCATTTCAGGCTACAGATTTCTCTAGAGGTGCTGATTTACTTGTATCCAACAAGTTCTGATATAAGCAAATATTGCTCTCAGTTCAAGATATTCTGCAATTGCCTTTGATACTTCCTCTTTTACCAGCACATTATTTAGAAGTGTGTGTCTTGATTTTTAAGTATTTGGAAAAATTCTAGTTACCTCTGGTTACTGATTTCTAGTTTATTTCCACTCTGCTCAGAAAATAAATGATTTCGGTTGTTTTAAATTTGTTAGTCTTTCATTTTTTTACACAGAACATGGTCCACCTTGTGAATGTCCTGTGTGCACATGGAGATATGTGTACTCCCGTTGTTGGGTGAGGTATCCTGTCTGGGTGGCTGAGATCTAGTTGGTGGGCCGTGCCGGTCCCTGGTTCTCTGCCCGTGCCGATATTCCGTCTGCCTGTCCCGCCGTTACTGACAGGATGGACTTGGGATCTCCAACTATAACTCTGGCTTTCTCCTCTCCACCTTTCCATTCCATCAGTTTTTGTTTAGAGTACGGGAGGCCCTGTTATTCAATACACATACATCTGGGACTGAGAGGTCTTCTTGGTGAACTGGTCATTTTATACTGACGTGATGTCCTTCCTTACCCCTGGTGATTTTCCTTATCCTGATCCCACTTCATCTGATACTAATGTAGCCTCTCCAGCTGTCTTCTGATTAGTGTTCATGTGACACGTCTTCTGTCCTTTAACTTTTAACCTACCAACGTTGTATTTCATGTGGCTGTCTTACTGACTGCACATTGACTGATCTTTTTTAATACATTCTGATAATCTCTCACTTTCAATTGGTCAGTTTACACAATTTTCTTTTATATTTGCAGACTGAATAATTGTCAATCTAATGTGTATAGGTGTGTATGCAATTCTGAAATAGTTTTAGATCCATGACTGGTTGCAAAAATAACACAGAGTTTCTGTGTGTCCCTCACTCACTTCCATTTAACATAACTGCAGTGTGCTACCACAAGTCACTGCCATTGGTAAGATGCTATGAATGATCTGCCCCCGTGTGCGTGTGTGTAGGTCTGTGAAGCCTTATCCCACGTTAGGTTTCTCTAACCACTTACAAAGCAGGAGCACCATAGAGAGTCCTGATGCTCTCCCCAACCCCAGGCAACCACTACCATTTTGTCATTCCAAGAGCTGTATATGAATCAAATCAAACACATGCAATCTTTGGCGATGAGCTTTTTTCTGCTCAGCATGTGGATGCTCTCGAGGTCGCGGAGTTCGGCACAGCAGCGCAGGCTCCCTTCCTGCTGCACAGCAACCACTGTGTGGCTGCACCCCGGTTTGCGCACCCTGGCCCCTCACAAAGGACGTATGCGTTGCTTCTGGGTTTTGTTGATTACAAACAAAGCAGCCGGGACAACAGTGTGCACGTGTTTGTGTGACTGTCCAGAAGCGGGATTGCTGGATTGCACGTCAAGTGCCTGTTGATGCGGGTAAGAAACGGACACGCTGTTGGCCAGAGTGGCCGCACCGCTTCCCCCGGTGGCCAGCAGACAGTCCAGCCGCTCTGTGTTCTCGCCTGAACCTGGGGCCGGGGGCGTTTTTTACTTGAGCCATTTTGACAGGCGGCAGCGATACCTCATTGAGGTTTAATCTGCTTTCTCTTATAGCTTCACGTCCTCATTTCCCAACCACTCACCCTATTTGGAAATGTGCCCGTGTAGGTCTTCTGTCCATTTTCCATCCGGAGAGCTTACCTTCTTGCCTGGAGTCTGAAGCACTCTCCGTATATTGTGGATTCACACCCTTTGTTGGAATGTGATTTACAAAGATTTCCTGAGCTCCCGATGTATCTTCTCACATCCTGACAGGGTCGTTCACAGAGCAAATGGTTTTTTATTGTGACAAAGGTCAATTGTTCAATTTTATCTTTTATGGATGTGCCTCTTTCTCCTATATTTTCTCCTAAAGAGTAGTTTTATGTTTTACATTCAGATATTTGATCCAATTTGAGTTAACTATTGTATAAGCTATGATGTTTAAGTCAAGGGTTTTTTTGTTTTGTTTGTTTGGGGTTTGTTTTATTGTTTGTCTATAGATATGCAAAAGTTTCAATGCCATTTCTTGAAAAGACTACCCTTTCTGTATTAAATTGCTTTATTACCATTGTCCATACCCATGTGGGTGTACCCTGGCCCCTGGTGTGTTTCATTTATGTATGTGCCTATCTACCCACCACCTCCACATCTTGATTACTATAGCATTACCCTGTCCTAAAATTACTCCAACTTTATTCTTTTTCAAAACTGTCTTAGATTACCTAGTTCCTTTGTATTTTCATGAACAATCCTAAAATCAACTTGTTTATATCTATAAACACTCCCACTGGGACTTGGACAGGAATAGCATTAAACCTATAGACCTGTCTGGGAGACATCAACATCTTTGTGATGTTGAGTGTCCCAGCGTGTGAACACGATGTCTTTGATTTCTCTCATTGGCATTTTGTAGTTTTCAGTATACGGAATCCTGTGCATATTTTGTTAGACCCAGAGCAAGTATCTAACTTTTTAGAGTTCTTGTAAATGGTATTGGGTTTTGAATTCAGTTTCTGATTGCTCATTGATCGTCTGCAGAACAGTACTGACTTTTGTATGCTAACCTTGCATTCCTAAACAGGTCAACCTGCTTTAGTGGTTCCAGGAGTTTCTTGTAGACTTAATGCAGGTAATCATGTCATCTGCAAATAGAAAATAGGTTTATTTCTTCCTTCCAAATCTGTCTGCCTTTCATTTCTGTTTCCTGCCATACTGAGCTGGCTAAAACTGGGAGCATGATGCTCAACAGAGTGGTGAGAGCAGACACCCTTGTTTTGCTAATGATTTTAGGGGGAAGCATTAGTCTCTCACCATTAACTATAATGTTAGTTGGTAGGTATAGCTTATTACATTTAAAAAAAGAGAAATATTTATCTGAAAGAGAAAGAACGTGCACAAGTTGGGGGACAGGCAGAGGGACAATGCAGTCCCCCCTCAAGGGACAAGCAGACTCTGCACTGAGCAGGGAGCATGGAGCCAATCGCGGGGCTCAGTCTCACGACCCCAAGATCATGACCTGAGCTGAAACCAAGAGTTGGACACTTAATTGACCCAGGCGAGCCACCCAGGCGCCCCTAGCTTACTCTATTTTGATCAGAACCAAAACTTCATTCAATCTCTCATATTGATTAAACTGGCAAAATCTGTTTATAATCAATATTACCTAGAGAAATTCTGATAAATCAAATTTTCATTCTTTCTTAAAAGAATACTCAAATCAACAGAATTCTAGTAAAATAAATATTGTCAGGGATGCCTGGGTGGCTCAGTTGTTAGGCATCTGCCTTCGGCTCAGGTCATGATCCCGGGGTCCTGGGATGGAGCCCCGCATCGGGCTCCCTGTTCCGCGGGAAGCCTGCTTCTCCCTCTGCCTTTGCCCCTCCCCCTCACTCATGCTCACTCACACACATTCTCTCTCTCAAATTAATAAAATCTTAAAAAAAAAATATTGTCCTAACGAGACGCACGGCGGTACAGCAGCAGGATCAGTGACAGTGCCCACATGCTGGTGCTTTTACTCTGTAGACCCACCCTGTCCTCCTGCTGGAGGGGCCGCTTCCACCTGTTTTACGAGAAAAGCAGGCGCACGACAGTGAACGACAAGCTAGTTCTAGAGCCCGTGCTCCTGACCACTAGACATTTTCATGCCGGTCAAATACAAAACCCACAGATGGTGTCTGACATGAAGGAAAGAGTGTCATGTTTGAAAGTGGCATGTAACGTCCCATTGTAAGGCTTGTTTCTTCAAGGGAAGAGTAAATAGATTTGCATATTAAAGTGGAAGAAGTTTCACAGCTCTCTGTGGAATTCACAACAGCAATCACACTCACTTAAGCATACTCCCCTGCTCTCTCCCGACACGAGGTCTCTCACCCTCAGAGAAGGGAGAAGTTTTCCGCCAGCAAACCTCCAGCTGAGCCCATACAGCTGCAGGGAGAGCCAGGCTGGGCCGACAGCCCTGCTGTGGCCCCATTAGTGGTACTCAGTCCAGGGCTCACCCAGGGCCTCCGCTGTCTGGGGGGAGGTGACCATGGAAGGAACCTCAAGGGACAACCACAGACTTGATTTATCGTGTTTAACAGCTCAGTGCCCCGTTAGGCTGCAGGAGGCCAGGACAGCAGAAACCGACAGAGCCTATTAGCTGCTTTATGCTCCTTGAGAGACTCACCCAGATTATGTCCTTGAGGCCATGAAGGGGAGGGGAGGCTTCAGTAATGTAATGCTCTTGCCAGTCAGTTAGCATTCGGCATCCGGAAGATTTTCAGCGCTTATGCAACCCTGACATCAGTGAGCATTCTACATGGCCTGCAGGCTCCTCACTCAGGTGTCCAGACAGACAAATGTGATGGGGCTGGGGAGCCTGCTCACCTTCCCTTCTTGCTCTAGAGGCCACCGCATGTTGGCCTCATGTCTAGAATGCTGCAGAGCTTTTCTCTTTCTAGCAATGTGTGGGCTTCATCCAGGGATGCCAAGATTTCTCAGGCCTCCCTTTGGGTCCAGGGTATAGCCGAGTGTATCTCTTACAAATGCTCTAGTTATTTCAAATATGTAATTCAAGATTTAAAACATCTCTGCTGTGGAGACAGGGCAGGACTCCTGAGACCTGTGTCTGGTCCTGCGTCTGACACCCCCACCCTCCCTGCAGTGACAAGCTATGTGTGAACCTGACCCTCCCTGAGGCCATGGGTAACAGAGCCCTGGCTTCTGTGTGTCCAGCGCCCGTGCTCAGTCTATCTTCCCACAGACCCTCTGGCCACAGTGGGAAGCCTACACGTCAGCAACACGCGATCCGACACTCCGTTCTCACCAGGTGCCGGGCACAGGGTGCAGGACGGGGAAGCACAGTCCTTGAGTAGCTCTCAGCTTGGAGAAGAAATTGGACTATAGGCTGGGACAGCCAGCAATCTAAAAGGTTGAAACTCAACATTCAATCCCTACCTCACCCTCCAGAATATACGTTCTAGATAGGTTAGAGGTAAGAAAGTTCCTCCTCTGGAAGGAAGGAAGGGACAGCTTCTTACAGCCTCAGGGTCCAGGAGATGTGAAGTGGGGAGAGGCTTGGGGATGGTCCTGTGCTTCTGCTGCAGTAGGACAGCAGGGGACGTCCCTCCTTCCTGCCCTGGCCCTGGTCAGGGACATCACCCAGCCTGTTGCTGGCAGACGTCTGAGACCACAGGGAGAAGCAGGCCTGGGCGAATTGGGCCCAGAGAAGCCAGGAGAATGGCAGAAACACATGCGGCCCACCTAGCCGAGGGGCCTGTGGACTCAGCACTCTGTAGGTGCCAGTCAAGGAACGCCCCGCTTTCCTGATGTCCTGTGACTCAGCCGCTGGACAGCAGAGGGACAGAGCTGTGCTTACTGACTCCGTCCTCCACTTACAAGGATGGCAACATGATGCCGGGACCTGACCTGATTACGGAGGTATCTGTAGTGATGTGGCGTCCCACCTGGGACACAGCAAGGAGCCAGGCATGTGGCACAGCACAGGGGTGGACATGCCCCATACCAGCTGGGGACAGAAGACACTGAGTCGGGATGATCCAGGCGCTGGGGTTAGTAACTTGCTTCATGACCTGCACCCGCACAGCACACCTGCCTGTCGTTACCTCCACGGTGGGTCTGCATATCCTGAATTTCAGGGCCCCTGGTAAGTAGGCCCCCTCTAGAGCGTGCCCAGTGATACAGCGAGAGGCCAGCAAGGAGGAGCCACCACACCGTGAATGGGCACACAACAAATAACTTTAAGAAAGGATGGGTGAGTTTAAGGGGGTGGCTACCAGCAAAAGCTAGAATATGAATTTTCAAAAAAAGATACCATTTACAAGAACATAAAAAAAATCAGTTAGGATAAATCTAACAAAAGGTGTGTGAAACCTTTTTGTAGAAATCTATAAAATATTATTAACAGAAATTAAAGACCTAATAGACTAAACAGAAATTAAAGAAGATATAATAAACTCACTTAATAATTAAGATGTTAATTCTCCCCAAATTGATCTGCAGATTCAATTTTATAGACAAGCTGGTTTCAAAACGTCTGTGAAAAATTCATCAGGCCAAGAGCAGCCAAGACTTAGTCCCTAAGAAAAAGGATGAACGGAAAAGTCTTATTTATGAGAAAGTACTTTAGCCCGTGTACTGGGGGTAACAGGAGACAAGCAGGCTGCCAGAACACAAGAGTCTGGTCGCACGGACACGCGGGGAGCAGAGCACGGGGCTCCCAACCCACATGCCCGGTGGACAGCACTGCAAGGGGAAAATGAGACCGGAGCCTCACCCCCAAATAAACTCCGGGAGCAGGGGCCCTCAAGGAGAAGACTACACAGGACACTAGGAGCGGACAGAAGGACAGAGGCTTACGAGGCACGGAGAGCTTCCGTGGGTAGCACACAAGGGCTGAAGGATGTCAGAATCACGGTTTGTCAACCGACCGGAGAGAGGAGAGTGGTCCACAACGGGGCAGAAGATCTCTTCAGCTCATGTACTCGCTCAGGGCTCCCATCCGGAAAACACTTCCACGCTGCTCCCGGAAATGTAGGTGCAGCCCAAACGGCAGCAACTGTGCCCGACGGCAGTGGGTGTCATCAGCGGTGAGCAAAGCACAGACTGCAGTCACAGTGCGACACCGGCCGCCACAAACTCCAACACAACCCAGACCCTACTTCCCAGAGCTGGTGAGCGTGAGGCCGCTGGGGGCTGAGCCACTGCCCCCCACAATTTACACGGGCACACTCAGTGTGGAAGCTGGTCCCACCCGGGAGGGGCGTCACGTGCCTTTGATCAGCTAGAAATTCTAATATTCTGATCAAATATTAACAAATAGGATCAGCAACATAAGACTAATAATACACAATACCTGAATGAGGTTTATTCTTGGAATGTACGTAACTTAAGCAGCAATTCCGTTCACAACATAAAACAAGGAGGAGCTCCATAACCACACAAACAGTAACAATACCTAACGCTGACCCCGTGTCTCCCGGGTGCAGGTACAGCCCTCCCGCCAGCCCTGCAGGGAAGGCGCATCTCTAGGCCGGGGAGGGGGTGCGGGGTGGGGGTCAAGGGAGGAGCCCGCAGCTCACAGCTGGGGAGTGGGAAACAGAGCCCAAGGGCGCCCCGCTCTGCACGTGCTACTTGTCCACAGGTGCTGGAAAGGCCAGCAACAGAGCCCCACAGCTGCCATGACAAGCAGAAGTAGGGGCAGGAGAAACACCTCCGGTAAAGAGCATTTATCCCCCCAAAATTCAAGTCTGTGTCCTCATGACCATTTTTTACTGGGGAGGAGGCAGAGCACAGAGCTCCTAATTCCAGTTTTTATTATAACAAAGTGGTAACTTATACCTAGAAAACTGTGAGAACCTGGGAAGAATTTTAGATAAATACAACAAAAGAAAGGGTGCGCCAAGGACCATCCTCTTCTGTCAGGTCTGAGGCTCTGAGGACAGGAGGAGCCGGTCCTGCACATCACTGTCTCCCACAGAAGCCCAGTGTGGGGAACGGTCACCATGCGGCCCCAGAGGGTCCGTTGGGGTGGTGGCGCCCCTCATCCTTCTGAGCCTGGTTAGGGTCAGGGACCCCTCGCTCACTCTGGAGCCCTGCCCTGGGATGCAGGGGTGAGGCAGCCCAGCTGGCAGTGAGGGCAGGGGAAGCACCCATAAGGGCACAGGTGCAAACCCCAGAAGAGGAGCTCAGAGCCCCCTTGGCCCTCAGGCCCCCCAGAGAGGAGGTTCTTATTACCTGAGGGGGCCCAGAGTGCAGGAGGGGCGTGCAGGCGGCCCAGCCCAGTGTTGGCCACCCGCTCTGCCCAGGGCCACCCAGAGCCCCCTTCCTCAGTAGATGTCTCTGTGGGGTGCACAGTGAAGGGTTCCCCTTATCGTGAGGGCCAGCTGCTCTTCCCTAAGAGGACTTAGGGTCACCTCAGCCCCCAGGATATGAGAGCTCATGGGCACAGAGATGTGACAGCACTGCAAACAAGATCACCAACCCTACGGCACGTGGATGGGACACAGAGGCCAGAGGCAGCCAGTGGCTTGCCCTCGGTCACAGGTGTGCAGCAGGAGGGCCTGGGGGACCAGCCTCGTCACCTCAGGGCCCAGAATCGTGCAGCCAGATGACGGCTGTCCCTGGCCCAGCCAGTCCTTGTGCAGCTGCTGTGCAACAGGCAGTGAGTCTGTGGGGCGCAGCTGGGCCCCGCTCCCCTGCACTAGCCCCGAGGCCCCCGTAGCTGTGCTGGCAGGCCTCCTGGACACGGACTGGCGCTGTTGGAGGGTTCTTCCAACAGCACAGGCAAAATCATAGATTACTCTCAACTATGTGGAAAAATAAGCTAAAATTAGTTGAGTAGGTAATTTCTTTCAATGTCTTTTTTTTTAAAGATTAAAAAAAATATTAATGAGAGAGAGAAAGAGAGAAAGGGAACATGTACACAAGCAGGGGGAGGGCAGAGGCAGAGGGAGAAGCAGACTCCCCGCAGAGCAGGGAGCCTGATGCAGGGCTCGATCCCAGGACCCTGAGATCATGACCTGAGCCAAAGGCAGACGCTTCACTGACTGAGCCACCCAGGCGCCCCATCGTCTTAATATTTTAATAATAACATAATTACAGTGTGACAAGTGACATCTGCTAAAAATAAAATAATTTTCAAAAAAAAGTATAAGTGAAAGCAACTAAAACCATTAGGACCCTTCCCAAATGAAGGGAAGGAAAATTGGGGGAAAGAGGAAGACAACACTGTACTAAAATAGAGACGACACATGTCACTACAGGAATGAACCAGAACGGGAGACGGCGGCGCGAGGACATGAGGCGCTGAGAGCAGACAAGCTCCGCAGGATGCAGGAGGCCACGGCACAGAACTAAACATTAAACACGAGGAAAAAGCAAGGAAGGAAAGGAAGGAAAAACCTTCCCACTGGGGAGGTGCTTTTTCGGGGAAAAAGCAAATTAGATAAACAACAAAAAAGACAAAAAATTCAAGTTTAAAGTATGACTAAAACCTACAGAAAACCAGATTAAAAGCCTATGGACACCATAACCTGGACCCTGAACCTGGCAGCGCTGACCTGACAGCATCTCTGACGAAGCCGCGGGACGAGCGTGTGAGGTGCAACTGTGGACAAAGCGTGATGCTCTGCGGAGCGTACGGTGGTCTGGCCACTGGAGCCCCCAGCCCGCGTCCCCTGCCGGGTGAGCTGCCTGCCCACGGCGGAAGTCCCCCTGAGTGTCCTGGGAGGAACCTGGAGGGGCAGGAGGGGGACAGGTCAGGAGACGGCAAGGGGGCGCCAGTGGTGGGCGTGTCCCCACGGGCTTCTCGCTGTGCTGAGGGGTCTGCACCTGGAAGCGTGTCCCATGTGGTGGGAGCCGACCGAGGGTCATGCGGGAGGGAGCCTGAGGCACGGCCTGACCACTGGGGTGGGCCCCTCCCTCTGCCAGACTCACTCTGGGGTCGGCGGAGGGGGGGACAGCTGCAATGCCCCCTGGGCACCTGAGTGGTCATGGCCTGGTGTAGGGGCTGGGGGCAGCTTCAGCAGTGGAATGGGGGGCTGTGAGGTCACAACCTCCTGAGTCACTGACCTCACTGACCATGGGCACCCCTCCCCCCAGCTGATGCTCCTGATGAGCTCTAATCCCCTGACTTCAATCCCTGATGGCCCCTTAATCCTGCAAACCTGCAGCAGCCTGTGGCTTTGACTATTTATTATTTCAGGGTGTGTCAGAGAAAGATGCGCACACGGGCAACCTCTGACCTTTCCCACTTGTCAACACTCAAGGGCAGATTTATAATCCGTGCACAGACACTGCAGAGGTGAACCTGACGGAGCAAGCGGAGCGGGCTGCCCAGAGTCTCGGGTTTGTGTCACACGAGCTTTGTTAAGCAGGGACTCTGCTACAGCAGAGCCTGACATCTGATGGAGGGGAGGTTCTGAGCTGGCTGACAGAGCTGACCCGGCCCCTACAGGCCCCCTGGCAGGACACATGGCCCCGGCCTCCTTCCCGCTCAGCCACGGTCTCTGCACACCTGGGGGTCAAGGGACGGGGAGGGGGAGGGGGCACTGGTATTGCCCAGGGACACAGGGGCCGTGGACACAGCCAGGGGACAGGTCAGCAGGAATGCTTCCCGGCCCTGCGTCCTCCCTCCTCCCCCCGCCCAGCCTGAGGGAGGAGTTCAGGAACAGACGCTCAGAAGGTCAAAGATACTCATCTCTCGGTCACCAGGGCCAGTGGCTTTTTAAAGATTTGATTATAAAGCAGCAGACCCCTTTTCAAAACCAGTAAAAAGAACAAAATAAGAAGGCAAAGAAGCAGAGCTGGTCCAGCTGAGGTGTGAGTGGGCAGAGAGAGCGGGCACCAGGGGCTCTGAGACAGGCAGACGGGGAAACAGAGCACCCTGAACGCCCCACCCACCTAAGGGGACGCTCTCACCCGACCCTTCCCTTAGCATTTGCATTCACACACTGCCTTTTTGTTGTGCATAAATATCACACGACGTGTGCCCTGTGACTAGGTGTAATTCACAGGCATGAAAATGCACAGGTTGATTTTCACACGTTGCACTCACCCATCTGACCAGCAATTCTCGGCACGGAACATTCCAGGTCTGCAGAGAGGTGCCTCTGGCCCCGTGCTGCGGCCCCCACCAGCCCACCCGGCCCTGCTGGCTGCCAGCCCCGCGGGGCCTGCCCTGTTCTGCCACGCCAACAATCCCCACGCTCCTGTGTCCGGCGTCCCTCACACAGAGCCATGTTTCCGAGAGCCGTCCGTGTGCTGTGCGCGGCAGTCGGGTTCTCTCTGGGGCTCCGGGCGCGAACATGGGCACTTGTGCTGGCCCTTCTCCAGTTTGGGGCTGAGGAACGAAGTTGGTGCCTCGTGCACGTGTCTGTGTGGAGACACGGGCCCTGCTGGGGTCCTGGCCGTCCTCCCCTGAGGTCTCCACGCAGGACGGTCCACTCACTTTCCCAGCTACACAGCGCCTGCCGTCCTGACAGCAGGCACCTCCTGAACACTGCGCACGCCTCTGCAGGGAGACGGACTCCCGGAGGGAAAGCTGTGGGGTCTGTTTGCATAGACGCCTGCCTGGCGCAGCTGGCGCAGACCTCACTGCCCTCCAGGTGGGCCTCCTCGGGACGCTGCCATCGCGGGCGCTCAGTGTGGGCCCGGTCTGCGTTTTGTAAGAACTGCATGGTCACTGCTTGGCGGCTGCCGCTCCCATCCTCAGCGGTCACCTTTACTGAGCTGCTACTGGGCCCTGGCCGGCCGTTCTGTGCAGGCGCGTGAGCTCGGTCCCTCCGTCGGCGCCTAACGGGATGTGTGCTTTGCTGAGGATGCCCTTCCCCAGAAAAGACTGTTTTAAAAAGCCCGACATACATTTTCTATGAACCTTCTATAGTTTTGTTACCTTTAGCTTATTACTCCCTCTCAAATACACTTGTGCTGGGTGTAAGGTAAAGTCTGAATTTGGTGTTTTTTAAATAGCTACTTAATTAACCCAACAGCATTTATTGACTAGTCTATCCATTCCTATTGATTCAAATGCCACTTTCACTAAAGCAAAGCAAGCCCACCTCCCTGCAGCTCTGTCCACCACCCGCGAATTCCATCTCTTGCACCCAGTAGTATGCTTTTTACACAGACGCATTTTCTTTTCCCATCTTGGGTTCTTCTGGATGTTTTTAATGCTGGCCCTCCCCCTCCACACCCGATCGCGTGGGGGCTGCCTGCTCAGGGGAGGGGCCCCAGGCAGGGGGAGGATGTGCACAGCTGGCTTAGGAGCTGGCGGTCCTCTGTCTCTCTGGGGCTCGTCCCCTGCCCACAGCCAGCACCCCAGAGATGCTGGACAGGACAGTGACTCTTGGGGTCCCCTGGCCAGCCAGCAGACTGCCCAAGCTCACCCCCTTCCCAGGCAAGGGTCCCTTCTTCCCTGGTTTTCCTGGAGTCTCTGCTCAGCAGCGGGGCAGACGGAGCACTGCTGGGTAGTGGGGTCTGCTGCACAGCAAAGGCACAGGCAGAACAGGCTGTAAGGCTGCAGCATGGGAAGGCCTGACTTGCACACCAGGGTCGCCCGCCATATAAAACACAGAACCACACCAAGGGGCTCCCCACAGGTGGGTCTGGTTCCTATCTGACCCGACAGATCACTGGACCCCTGTGCTCTGGGGCCCGACTCGTGCTCAGCTAGGACACTGTCAGCCTCTGATATGGCTGCATCCACGGAACACAGGCTCACTGCCCGGGCCGTGTGTGACCGCCATCCACACGCTCGCTCCTGTGCGGTCGGCACCGGTGGCTCCCACACCTACATGGACGTCAGCATCACCGGAAGGTTTGACAAATCACTGACCAGGCTCACCCGGGGTTCTGACAGCTGGCCGGGGGTAGCTGAGAACCTGTCTCTCCCAGAGAGTTCTCGGGTGATGGTGATGGCAGTCCACAACCCTCTCCGAGAACCACTGACCTGCACGCAGCCAGTGCTCAGGGAGAAGGCAACCCAGGGCTCTCCCAACAGGCACCCCCCACACACCAGCTCTGCCCATGCCCCCACCTCAGCCAGAATGAAGACGTCTTTCAGAGGCTCCAGCTGTGGGGTGTGCGGGACCCCAAATCTTCCTGAGGCTTCCTTGCTTCTTGGTGGTGGGCGTCTGCCTTCTTATGCAGGGCCGGGGCCTCACAGAGATGGCACACGCCCTGGGCAAGCCAAGCACGACAGGCCAGCCAGGCCCAACACCAGTGTGGCTCTTTCAGTTCCTAGGTGAGTCAATGCCAAAGCGCTGAGTGTGCTGTTCAGAGACATCCCCTTGCCCGCTGTGTGTTCTCTGCCCGGGTGGGCGGGAAAGAGAAGGCCATGTACAGTGAGCGACTGCATGGACAAGTTCGGAGCTCCGCACCCTCTTGCTTTGTGTTAGGACACTCTTTTGAGAAGTACGAAGGGACGTAGACATTGCCTCTGCATTGTTATACCTATGTTATTTCTGGGGGAAAAAATTATCCACTCCTCCGCTAAGTAAGGGAAAATAAACATCCCGTAACACTTGCCAGAATGCTGGTTTTATTTCTAGAGACAACAGTTCTCATTTTCCCCCAACGGCAATAAACTGGGGGGGGGGGGCGGTTATGATTTTATAATTTCACATGAACACACTTTCTCACATGTCTTAGTCTTGCTCACACCCAGGACGACCGTATGTGCACACTGTCCTGGCCTTGGGGATGCACGCTAGGCAAGGCAGGAAGACGAGCGGTTCAACACGGCACTGAAGTACGTGCGGCTTTCCGCAGACTAACGGAAGCGTTTATAACCACAAATAATAACACCTTTGGAATTTTCTGCCCTATCTTAATGAAAAAGCAGGAAAAACCTCTTTCTTCCAGACTGTAAAATGGATAAGAGCCTTTTAGAAATATTACATGCGATTCACTCAGAGGCTGCAGGTGGAAGGAGATGGAGACCACCCTTCTTTTGCTACCATGGGTACAACTGCTGTTTTACATCTAAAACGTCAAGTAATTCGTAATCCACATGTGTTTACATCTACTTCTGTGAACATAGCCATGGGCCCACGTTTCCTGGAAAGCTACTTAAAATACAAGTTTTAAATATTTTATCTCAGAAAGGCAAAAAGCTTTTCTTCTGTAGAACATCCTCCAATCAAATACCATTATGACTTCACTTCTGGAAGACTATTCTGGAGGCATCCTTCCCCAGCACACCCAGAAAGGAGAGCCTCTTTGTCTAAATACAGCACCAGTGGTACCCATTGTACAAACATTGCAAACATTTTATAGCCCACTCATTACCTGCCAGAATAGGTCTGTCAGAAGGATCCTGAGCTAACGGGTATCTTAGTTCATTTACAGGACAGCAAAATCATTCAATCAATCAATGTTTGTTATTTATACACATTCCACATCTGCTTGGTCATGGAGGAATCACATTTGCCGGTCTTCCCATGCATAAGAGAACCACATTATTTCTCAGTAGAAGTAACAAGCTCCAATAGTGCACATAGCATACGTGTATTAACCTGGTTCTGATATGTGGATTCCTCAGTGCTTTTGTACTAATGGAAGCCAGGAGCTCACCTGTTCGGCGCAGAGGCTGACGACTCACACAAAGGCGCTGGCCGCACTGAGAGCACAGGGCCCCGGACTGCAGGGCGGCCAGTGTGTCTTAGGGGGAGCCCTGTTCCCACCCCTCCCCCCAGTGTCACCAATGGACAGCTGTAAGACTGCACTCTCACTTTTCTACACACTAACACTTTAACATGAGAGCGGTAACAGTTGACCTTGATCCCTAAAAAGGAGCCATATTAAAATAGAACCTAATGTGAGGATCTTCCTCTGAATGTCACAGGGAAAATGCTGTGCCTGCCTCAGCAGGCCCTGCTAATAGCTCCCGAGGGCCCGTGTGCACCCTGCTCCTTGACACACGGCCTGTTCTCCTGGCCAGAGCAGCCTCCCCCAGCCCCAGCACCCCTTACCTCAGGACAAAGCGGCTCTGGGAGGTCGGGAAGGGCTGGCTGGATGCAGCTATCAGACAGATGGCCACCCTCCTTGTCTAGAGAAGATGAAATGCTAAAGGAGAAAAATCAGAGTGGGTTTTGTCCTAACCAAAGGAGGCTACAAATCCCATTGGCCTCAGGTTGGAAACCTCGTGACATGGGACCGGGCACATGTGACCTACTTTTCGCCCAACTCCCCTCATTCCGTTGGAGGGGTGCACCCGGCACGGATGTGCTGTCATTTCAATGACTCCTTCCCCCAAACAGGGGCCAGCGCACACATGGGCATGCCTGCAGGACACAGGCTGCAGCAGCTCAGCCCTCGGAAAGGAAAGTGCGGGTGGGCCCCAATGATGGAAACGCAGCTCCTAGGGCCTGAGCAGTCACTGCTGCTGTCAGCTGTCTGTGCAGTCGGGCCTCGCACAAAGCTGGTCCTGTTGATGTACTTGGTCCTGAAGCTGCAGGATGAGGCGCTTGAAGCAGCACCAATTGCAAATTCTCTCCTTTTCCCACATTTTTTTTTTTTTTTTTTGGTGATCTAGAGCTGCTAGGTCCAGGCCTAGAAGCAAACCGCACACTTAAGCTTAGAAACGCGTGAGCACTGTGTGTCCTTGACAGCCATCCTGATGCAGGGCTCTGGTATGGGCAGTGCTGACCGGAGGGCTGACAGGGCCCCGTGAGAGGTGGTGGGGAAGGCACGTCTGCCACTGAGCAGGAGAAAGTCGCCCTCAGTCCACCTTCTACTTGGCACTGTTAGCTCACCAGCTCACATGAAATCAGATGCAGACAAACGATAAAAACCCGTAACAGGCAGAGGTGAACATGTAGATGCAGAGAAGAATCGCTGCCCGTGAGGATAGGCTCTGGCTTTCTGGAGTCAGCAAAGGGGCACAGAAAGTGGGGGCATGCAGGCCCTACTGACCAAAGTTAGCCTGATTGTTCATTACAGGAAAAAATTTAAAATAGCACAAATATTGGATGCTCATTACAGAAAAAAAATAGAAAATGCATTTATGCAAAAAATAACCTGTAATATCGTTACTCAGAAAGACCACCAGTGATAGTGGGGTATTTTAAGGTCCACCTAGTCACTCTTGTCTAAGAGGTGTGTGTCATTATATTTTTTAACAAAAATAGGACCAAACCGCCCACATTTGTCCTGTTTTCCTCATTTAACATTATATATGAAATATTTTTCTATGTCAACATATTTAAATCTACATAACAATGATCAAATTCTCCATGGTATTTTTCTATTCTTATGCATAAAATTTTATGCATTTTTATGTAGAAAAATGTAACCAATCTGTAATGCTTATATTTCCAGGTTTTTGAGTTGTTACGTATATTTTAAAGATTTTATTTATTTGAGAGAGAGAGCATGAGCCAGGGGAGGGGGCAGAGGGAGAGGGAGAAGCAGGCTCCCCGCTGAGCAGGGAGCCCGATGTGGGACTCCATCCAAGGACCCTGGGATCATGACCTGAGCCGAAGGCAGACGCTTTACTAACGGAGCCAGCCAGGCGCCCTGAGTGCTTACATCAAAGAATGCTTCCACAGTCCTCTTTGGGTGGACCTCTTCTGCCCCTCTCTTGTTCCCTCGGAGTACACATTTACAGATATCATTCCTGGGTGGAAGGATACACATGCTTGAAGCTCGGCACAAAGTGACAAACTGGCTCAGTCAGTGACACTGCGTCATGAGGGCCGCTCCCTGTGCGTCCTGCAGCCTGGGCAGCTCTGTCCTCAGTGCCCAACTGAGCCCTGAGTCCCAGGGACGTCAGCCGCTAGTGGCCAAGCAAGCAGGAGGGTGCTGCGAGCCGGCCTGCAGACAGCCCTGCCATGTGTCTGGCCCCACCGGCTACTTCCCACCTTGCAGCAGGTGTCTGTGGAGGATCCATCCTCACTCTTGGAAAGAAGAGGGAAGGAGCAGCATGGCTTGCTCTGGGTCATAAAGCTTGGGCCATGGAAACTCGGCTCTTGCCCATGGGGCGGCCGACAGCATCAAGTGCAGCTGAGGGCCTGGGGAGGACCGGACGCTGGCTGGTGGGTCTGGCCAGCGCAGGCCTCGGCCCTCGACAGGCAGGTCTGGTGCAAGGTAAGCAAGTGGTGACAGCAAGGCTAGCCATCCAGGGGGTTACCAGAAGCAGATGAACTGCCACGGGGCACGCCAGCCTGTTTCGTGCAGGTGGGAAGCAGAGAGAGCCTAGATGGAAAGGAAGTGGTATAAAGGATGGACATGAAGGACCAGAGTCACAAGCCAAAGGGTAGTGGCTGAGGGTGTGGGGGCCACAAAAGAGAAGAGGGGGTGCAGCCCGGAGGTCCAGAGAAATCAAGGGATGGGGGCACCCTGGGTGTCAGGGGCAGCCAAGAGAAACCAGGCCAGGTAAGAACTGAGGATGTGACCTTGGGCAGTTTCAGGGTAGAGGGTGCATTACAAATGGGGTGGGGGGATCCCCTCCTGCAAGCACCATACCACCCAGGGGTTGGCCAGCTGGGGGCACTCAGGGGCTTCAGGGTCATCGGGACGTGTGTCAGGCTCAGATGGCCGTGGGTTTCCCGTTCTCATGGGTTCCACCCATTGCTTCTGCAGCCATGTCCCATGCCCGACATGGGGTCAGGTGCCCAGACCATCGAGCACATGGGTACCTGGCAAATGCATCCAGGAAGAGGGCAGGCTAATGAGCAGTGCAGGGCTCCCCAGCATGCATCCACCTGGATTGGAAAAGAGGCAGAAAGCCCTGTGTGGGGTTCCCTTGGCTCCCAGCTTTGGTGAGCTGCAGCTGCGCCTGGGCTCCAGGGGGGCCTGAAGAACCCCGGTCAGCCCTGGCTCTGGTTTACATAGCTGGCCTCACTCTTGACCACAGCCTGGGACATGCCAGTCATGACAAAGGAGGCTTCCCATTTGGCTCCCATCCAAGTCCAGCAGAGTTCAATCCACTGTGACCAGTCATGGACATTCAGCCCAAACAGACACCTGGAAGTTGAAATGGTTTTAACCATCCTCAATGGGAAGAACAAAGAAAAGAGCAAAACAACACAGGCCACAGGCTTACGGAACTGGGTCAAGCACCATAGGATTAAAATGCTGAGCTGCAATTAACAAACAAACAAACCCAGACGGACAATATGTGGGCAGAAGAGAAGCTGCTACTGAGAACAATGAAAACATCTGGAAAGGCAGTGAGGAGCCCAGTGTCCCTTATTATTAAGTTTTGTGACTTTTAAAAGATGCACATGTTTCTTTGACAGCCACCTGGGGGGGTACGTTAACTCAGAACCCATATAATATTTGTGTTGTGAATCTGGATTAATAAACTACACGGCTTAAACATTCTCAATGGCTACCTTTGTGTCTCCGGGTGAGTAAAGCACCCTAGAATGTATTCTCAAGACCTGAGCAAAGCCTGTGTAACATAAAGACACAGGTGAGTAAACTACAACCGGCCTGGGAAGGACCAAGGCATGCACGCCATGGAAGGAACTCGAGGTCTCAATCTGAGGCCAGAGAAAGTGGGTTCTGCAGGCTCGGCAGAGAGTCTGGGCCTCAGGGTCCTGGAACGCACAGAACACACAAGCTCTTGCACCTGTGCACACGCTCACACACTCTGCACACGTGCTCCCATAGGCATGCATACGCACACTGGCCACACACGATCCTGGATCTGTGCACACACATGCTCCTACATCTGTACGTGTACGCTCCTTCCCAGCACACCACACACACGACACTGCACCGCTGCACACGCGGAAGCACTGTCAGGAGGGCCAGGCTAGCAGGCTGGCGCTCGTTGACGGAGGACGCAACACACACGGGGACAGCAGACCCAGCTCTTCAGAGTCCTCACCCAGCATTCTCGAGAAAATGGTGGGAGGAGGGCCAGGAGGGGTAAAAGCAGGGAATATTTAGGGAAAACAGTTCTAAGGGTTCCCATCCTCTTCAAACACTCAAGGGAAAAAGCCATGGATAAACGTTCTGTCTCAGCTTAGACTTGCTTCTTCAAACTCCACCTCAACCCTAGAGTCAGCCAGAAAAGCTATTCCTACATGATCATGCCCGGCGTCCACGTCCTGGCACTGCTCCCCAGTGATACCACATCATGGATAGAAGAGGGTCAAACACATATTGCCTCACTGTTCTCAGGCTGACTTTGTTACCTACGTTCCTGGTAAACACACAAGCAAACAAAAGATATTTACAGTCACTCACCTTCCCCCATAAGCAGGCTCTAAGAGTCAGAGCAGATCCATAGACAGCAAGTGTTCAGACTTCTTGTGACTTAGAGCATCATAGCTGGAACTGGTGACTGACAGGGTTGACTTTGTCCCGCGGCTCACCTACCTGAAACAGAACACAGGGTATGTGAGTGTGCACGTTCATGACCTTGTCCATTAGGACTGAGGTCCTGCAGAACTGTTTCTTGCATTCGACAGACAAGCAGACATGTCTTAAGCATTCATGTATGAGGCACGTGTGGGATATGGAGATGAAATGCCAGAACTTGTCCTGGGAATACTGCCCAATATGCCCCAAATGAGGCAGCTCTAAACATTTCATAAAGGCTTCTATTTCATAATGAGAAGTCCAAAAGAAGTTTTTTGGTGAAACTATAACAACTTTTGAGAATGTAAGTGAACAGTCAACCTTCTACTGACAATATTTAGTCCCATTCTCTCCCTCTCCCTCCCGCCTCCACTAATTTAAGAATAACAGTCATGAAGTTACATATTGACTCAAATGCATTGCTGGTTTGCCACTCTGGCAGGAAAGGTAACCACGCCATCCATCATACCCCACCCCGTGTCTTGGCGCACACTCTCGTCCGGGCCGACCTGCTTTCCATGCTGCCTGGTGTTTTTCCAGAGAGTGTCAGTTTTGCTTGGATCTAAGTTTCCTGATGTTTTACTTCTTGAATTCACATTGGTTGCCCAAACTGGAAATTTAATCCCTAGTCACAGGTACCTGTTTTCATATATTATCCTTTTTACTGTGTTATAATTCTACTCTGTAAGTGTGTATTTATGATCTCCCTGTGAATTATGGTTACAGACACCTTAAAAGGCTTATTTACAACAGCATCCAACACTTGGAATTGTGAGGTCATAGCACCAAAAATAATTAGAAACCTATGTCCAATGTCTTTGCTTTTCACCAAGTCACTCAGGTAACCATTTTAGTCAATAAACCACAGCACTGACTGGCTTTGTCCCAAACTAAAATGTCTTGTCCGTGTAATACATTGCGATTCAAAGTGAAAATAATTGGAAAACACTAAATTCAAGGAAATTCCGGGAAAGGTACTGTTGAGTAAGACCCTCCATCTTTCATATGGGTAAACAGTGCCTCGGTTGGGATGATAGTCACACACGAGTGCAGGAAAAGGTTGAATGTGTTACTGACTGGAGGTGAATGTGTTACTGACTGGAGGTGAATGTGTTACTGACTGGAGGACCAGAGAGGCCTAAGCTGTTGAGCTGGGTCTTAAGGTCAGTCAGTGGGAATTCATCAGAAAGCCCTGGAAGTATTTTAAAGAGGGATGCCATGACAATTCAATGGGGGAGAGAATAGTCTTTGCAACATATGGTGCTGGGAAAACTGGACACCCACATGCAAAGTGAACCTTACAACACATGCAAACATTAAGTCAAAATGGATGAAGGACCTAGACTTAGGAGCTAAGACTACAAACGCTTATAGAAAACATTGGGAAAAATCATTATGACACTGGATTTGGCAATGAGGATTTCATGGATACAACACCAAAAAGCACAGGCAACAACAGCAAAACACATAAAGTAGACTTCATCAAAATTAAGAACTTTTGTGCATCAAAGGGCACTAACAAGAGAGAGAAAATACAACCAGCAGAATAGGAGAAAATACTTGCAAATCATGTATCTGAGAAGGGATTAATATCCAAACCACATAGAGAACTCCTGCAACTCAATAATAAAAAAAAAATTTAAGTGTGCAAAAGATTTGAATACATATTTCTCCAAAGAAGATGGGCAAATGGCTAAAGCACATGAAAAAGATGCTCAACATCATTAGTCGTTAGAACAATGCAAATGAAAACCACAATGAGATACCACTTTGCATCCACTTAGGATGGCAATAACAGTAATAATAGTAGCAACAGTGATACTGAAAATAATTAGAAGGAGGGGAAGAAGACGGGAGAAGAAAAACAGAAAATTACAAGTGTCAGCCTGGATGTGGAGAAACTGGAACCCTCGTACACTGCTGGTAGAAATACAAAATTGCATAGCCACTCTGTTAACACTCTGTTAAACAGTCTCGCAGTTTGTCAAAAAGTTAAACATAGAGTTACCATATGACCTAGCAATTCCACTCCTACGGGTCTACACATGAGAAATGAAGACATATGTTCACACAAAAACTTGCACATGAATGTTCATGGCAGCAATATTCATAGCAGCCAACGAGTGGAAACAACCCAAATGCCTATCACTTAATGAAGGGATAGACCAAATGTGGTCTATCCACACAATGGAACATGATTTAGCCACATGAAAAAGGAATGAGCCTTCAAAATGCAACATGGATGAACCTGGGAAACACTGAAGCTGAGTGAGAGAAGCCGGACACAAAAGCCACACACTGTGTGATCCCATGTAGATGAGATGCCCAGAGAGGCGAATCCACAGAGACGGGAAGTAGTCTCATGGCTCCCAGGGCTGAGGAAAGGTGAACGGGGTTAGTGATGTGACTAGTGATGTGCATGGGGCTTCCTTTGGGTCGATGAAATGTCCTAGTCTGTAGTTAGACAGTGGTGACGGCTGCACACCTTTGTGAATATACTAGAAACTGCTAAAATGTATGCTTTAAAAGTGTGGAGTTTATGGTATGTGAATTATACTCAACTTAAAAAAAAACAAAGGCAGGGGACCTGGGTGGCTTAGTCGGTGAAGCGTCTGCCTTTGGCTCAGGTCGGGATCCTGGGGTCCTGGGATCGAGCCCCCATTGGGCTCCCTGCTCGGCGGAGAGCCTGCTTCCCCCTTTCCCTCTCCCTCTGCCCCCCACCCCCGGCTTGTGTGCTCTCTCTCACGCTCTCAAATAAATAAATAAATAAATAAATAAATAAGTTCTTTAAAAGAAAACAAAGGTAATCAATACTCAAAAGTTAAAAAAAAAAGTAATGAAAGAAACCTCCCATGAAACATGCAGAACTAACGTGTGCTTACCTCCACTCTCACAGAAGGTGCACTTAAATCACACGAAATGAAAAGGCACAAACTCACAAGTACTAAAAGGTCAGGAGAAGAGGAAACGACCAGCATGAGCTGTCAGCACAATACTGGACTCTGAAAAGTGGATGGAAACGTGGTAAATGATTTGGCAAAGCCAGGAAAGCTGAAACCTAAGCCTATAAGGGGAGAGGCCAACAGGAAACCAGCCAATTCTTGCACATCTTCCAGAACGGCTGCAATGGGAAGAGCCGGAGGCAGGTGAGTAAAAATGGGGATAGTAATTAGACTTTTCTGTAAGGCATTTGGCCCCAGAAATCCTCTGGCTCTTTTCTTCCCTGGATAACAGGAGGTTTCGCCTCTGCAGAGGGTGACTCATTCAGGATACAGACTCAATGACAAGCGGTTCTGCAGACAGTGAAATGCCAAAATTAAAACGGGAGGGTAACACGAGAGAAAACAAATGGAACAATGAGAACTCCTGCCCCCCTCTCCCAAGAGGCTCTCAGAATTCTAGCAGGCAGGATTATTATCTCAATAAGTTACATAAAACAGAACAGGAGAGACAGCGGTCTTTGAGAGCAACACAATAAAACCAGAAATTAATGAACTTTAACCAAAGGACATTCCATTTGCAATTTATATCATTTTAGAAACATCTAAAGGGAACTAGTTTACTTAAAACATATAGCCCTGATATGTCACTAAACTGGCAGGAAACACGATGAGACCAGAAATCTTTAAAGTGGTGTGACAAACAGACCCATTCATGCAATGACCTACTTCTTCCAACATCACCAGCATGTTTCGGAAGCCAGGGACACCAAGCACTCTGTGGAGTTAAGACATGAGTTATGAGGAGAATCCCAGAGAGGAAATAACGCCGCTGTTCTCTTTTCAAACACGGTTGGCGTTAGGAAGGGAGGGAGACGGAGATGAAGTCAGGGACATGACTCCTTTCCACCTCCACGGCCTTCCCTCGCTGTACGACCCACTTAGCAACAACAGAAGCAATGGTTTCAACGTCTTGCTGAACAGGCCGCCACAACAAATCAGCTTCAAAGGATGAGTCCCCAGGGACGTCACCGCCCCTTCTGGCACAGTCGAGACAAAAGAAGCCCATTCAGCTGCAAACTACACACGTGCATGCACACTCTCACACACGTGTGCATGGGGCATAAGCAGCACACACTGTTATCTGAGCTCAGTAAAGGGCTGGGGCTTCACCAGAAGGTTTGAAATGTCAGACAACTATGAGGCCAAGTGCTGTCCTACCTGCTATTTTCTGGGCTTCCTCCACGCTCTCCTCTTGCCAGGAGCATGAGTATAGAAGAGGGTGAGGAGAGAGGACGTGGGGGTAGGTGGGGACGACAGACCAGGAACAAGCTCAGGAGGGTGCTTAGGCCCCTGCAAGAATGGGGGCAGGTGAGTCTGTGAAAGACAGAGCTGTGTGGGGGCTTTGAGACAAAAAGACACAAATAAGACAAAAATGATAAATCCTGATATTTTAGTAAAAGCAATCTGGCTCTGGGGTGGAAAACAGACTGAAGGTGAAGAGGTACAGGAGAAAAGCCCGGAGAAAATTTAGGAGCCTCAGCCATAATCCAGACCAGAGATAACGTAACTGTCCATGGGCGGTGAAGAAGAACACAGATGTTATGAGGGCCCATCACCAGGGATTTAGTCTGAGGAGGGAACCCAGGCCGGATCAACACACTGTCCATCTGGGGGGAGATGCCAACATACCTCTCAGAACAGCCCGTACAAGTGTAGTGAAATTGCAATAAAGATGCAGAACACGCGAGTGACACCACAGACACGGCACTGTGTGTTCGTGAAACTCTGCACCTGACACTTGGAGGTACATGCTCCCCTAAAGCTCTCAGAGAACAAAACAAAAATTGGCAATGTTCTAACTCACGGTGCAAGTTTCAACAAATTTTGAAGACATGAAATCAACAGACTGTGCTCTCCACCCACTAGGCAATTAAATTAGACATCATTAGCAAAAGGATAACTTTATAATCCCCCTGAACATAACATTTTTAAAAAGCTTCTGAGGGTGTCTGGGTGGCACAGCTGCTTAAGTGTTCGGCTCCTGATTTAGGCTCAGATCGTGATCTCAGGTCGTGAGGTTGAGCCCCTCAGGGGGCTCCTTGCTGCGTGTGGAGCTGCTTAAGATTCTCCCTCTTCCTCTCCCTCTGCCCCTCTCCACACTGCTAGTGCGCTCACTCTCGCTCTCTCTCAATAATAATAATAATAATAATAATAATAATAATAATAATAACAAAAGCTTCTAAATAAGAAATGGATGGAATGACATAATGAAATTAGAAAATAACTAGACCAATAAACTTGCAACACACCAAACTTTGTGGCAAGTGGCTACAGTAGAATTTACAGAAAAACTTACAGTCTTAAAAGCCTGTATTAGGAATAAAGGGAGGCCAAAAATTAGTGAGTAAAAAAATCCAACTTAAGGATTTAGAAAATATCCACAGAAAGTAAAGAGAAGGTAATAATAAAGAACAGATCAGAAGAAAAGACATGAGCCAATCGAGAAAATGAACAAATATAAAATTTAGTTCTTTAACGAAGGTCTAGAAATACACAGCCCTCTGATGACACTGATAAAGGAAAATGATCAAGAAGGCCCAGATGGTGTTAGTGGCTATAAGGAAGACCAGACACAGTTCCCCCATTCTTCCTGCTAAGCACAACGAACTGGACATTAAACATGAAACAAACAAGGGAAAACTTGGGGAAGCAGAGAGAGGCCGACTGGCTAGGGTGCCCAGGATTTGAAGAATGACATAGGAGTGAGCTCACCTCTTTGTTTTGTTTCATCTCATTTCCCTCCTATATATTCCAGATTGGTCACTGGAGAAACCTGCAACCTAAAAATGCTGCAGGACAGAGAAAAACAAGTCTCAAGAAAAGTCTGCTCTCTCTCCAGGCCAAGGACTGGGAACAGGAAGCCTAGGCAGCCAGACGACTTCTGACAGTGTCTGCCCTCCTGCAGGCAGCGCCCACAGGAAACACACACACACACCCCTACCTGCCCCCACGCGGAGCCTAGCCTCCTACCCCCACCTGGCAGTACACCAAGGCATCCCCCACCCCCTACGCAGGTGTCAGGGAGACTGAGGGAGGGGCCTGGACTTCCACCCCAGTCTGTTGTGAACAAGATGCCCCCACATGGGGTTGGCAGAGGCCTGCTAAGATAGGAGATTTATAGCAGACACAGAATACCACAACTATAACCAAAATTTCCAGGATACAAACAAAAATCACTTTTCGTGCCAAAACCTAGGAAAATCTCAACATGAGCAAGAAAAGAAAATCAACAAAAGCTGAACACTGAGATGACAGGTATGCGTGAGCCCCTGACAAGGATCTTAAAGCAGCCATCGTAAGAACGTGTAGTAAGTATTTAGGAACATGCTTAAAGCACATCTCTAAAAACTCACAAAGAAACAGAAGCTATGAAGAACAACAAACTACCAGAAATCAATCAAAATGAAATTATCAATCTCAATATCCCTATAACCATTAAAGAAATGGAATTTATAATAAAAAGCTATAGAAAAAGAAATCTCCAGGCCCAGATGGTTTCACCAGAGAATTTTAATATTCAAAGAAAATGAACACCAACCTTAGACAATCTTTTAGAGAAAACAGATGGAGAATTCTTCCCAACTCATTTTGTGAGGCCACTATCACTCTGATACCAAAACCAGAGTAATTTGCCTTACGAACATAGACACAAATTAACTAAAACAATTTTTAATTGGCAAAATAAATCCAGCAATGTATATAGAAGATTTATACACCATGACCAAGTAGGGTTTATCCAGGTGTGCAAAGCTGGCTCCATATTGAAAAATCAATCAATATAGTCCACCATATCTATAAACTAAAGCATAAAAATCATATGATCATATAAATTGATGCATAAAAAGCATTTAATAAAATTCAACACTTATTCGTGATAAAAAATACCAGTGAATTAAGGACACAGGAAAGTTACCACAACTTGATAAACAGCATCTACAAAACCTATAACTAACATCATACCTAGTGGTGACAGGCTGAATGCTTGATCCCACAGCTGGGAACTACACAAAGCTGTCCACAGTCACCATTCTTAGGACACCGGGAATTCCAGCACTGTCACAGGCAAGAAAAATAAACCAGAGACATACAGACTGGAAAAGAATAAATAAAACTCTATTTGCAGATGATAATTTTCTACCTAGAAAATCCTAAGGAACCTATAAAACAAAACTCCTAGCCCTGATAAGTGAGTTCAGAAAGGCAGAATATAAGAGTAATACACAAAAATTAACTGCATTTCTAGATACGAACAGTGAACACACATAAACCAAGATTTAAAACACAGTATCATTTAAAATCATTCAAAATAAAATGAAATACTTATACAGTTAACATATATAGGATCTGTATGCTGAAAACTGTAAAATGCTGATTAAATAAATTTTAAAAATCTAAATAAATGGAGAGACATATCATATCCATGGATTGGAAGACTCAACATAGTAAAAATATCAGTTCTCTCCAAAGTGATCTAAAGGCTCAATGCAATTCCTTTAAAAATCCCAGCAGTGTAGGGGCGCCTGGGTGGCTCAGTCCATTAAGCATCTGACTCTTGATTTCAGCTCAGGTCTGGATCTCAGGGTCATGAGTTCAAGCCCTGCTTTGGGCTCCATGCTATTTTATCAAAAAATAAAAATTAAAAAAAATCCCAGTAACATTTTTTTGTAGACATAAATAAGCTTATTCTAAAATCTATATGGAAAGGTGCAGACCCTAGAGTAGCTTTAAAAATCTTGGGGGAAGAAAAAAAAAGAATAAAGCAAAAAGAATCATACAATGCGATAATAAGTCTTACTTTGTAACTATAGTTTTCAAGATAGTATGGACCAATAGAATAGAATAGAATAGAATAGAGAACCTAGAAACAAACCCACCCAAATATGCCCAATTGATTTTTGACAAGGTGGAAAAAAAATTCAATGGAGAAAAAGTAGTCTTTTCAACAAATAGTTTTGGGACAATAGGTTAGGCAATAAAATGAACCTTGATCTAGGTCTCACACCTTACACAAACATTAAAACTCAAAATGGATCACAGACTTAGATATAAAACAAGAAACTAAAACTTTTAGAAAAAAAGCACAGGAGAAAAATCTTCAGAATCTAGGGTAAACAGAGTTCTTAGACTTAACACAGAGGGTATAATCTGTGAAAGAAAAAATCAATAGGTTGGACTTAATGAAAATGAAAAACTTTTGCTATGCAAAATCCCCTGTTAAGAGAATGAAAAAGGGGCGCCTGGGTGGCTCAGTCGTTAAGCATCTGCCTTCGGCTCGGGTCATGATCTCGGGGTCCTGGGATCTAGCCCCGCATCAGGCTGCCTGCTCAGCAGGAAGCCTGCTTCTCCCTCTCCCACTCCCCCTGCTTGTGTTCCCTCTCTCCCTATGTCTCTCTCTGTCAAATAAATAAATAAAATCTTTTTAAAAAAAAGAATGAAAAGACAAGCTATAAACAGGGAAAAAATATTTGCAAACCACATATCCAACAAAAGACTAGCATATAGAATATATAAAGCATACTCAAAACTGAACAATAAAATTTTTTCAAAAATCAATTAGAAAACGGCAATACTGGGGCACCTGGGTGGCTCAGTCAGTTAAGTGTCTGACTCTTGATTTCAGCTCAGGTCATAATATCAGGGTCCTGGGATCCAGTCTTGCGTTGGGCTCTGCACTCAATGGGGAGTCTACCTGATGATTCTCGCTTCCTCTCCTTCTGCCCTCCCCCCCCCCAAAATAAATAAATCTTTATGGGACGCCTGGGTGGCTCAGTCAGTTAAACATCTGACTTCAGCTCAGGTCATGATCCCAAGGTCCCGGGATCCAGTCCTGCATAGGGCTCCTTCCTTGGCGGAGAGCCTGCTTCTCCCTCTACCTGCTGTTACCCCTGCTGTGCTCTCTCTCTCTTTCTGACAAATAAATAAATAAAATCTTTAAAAAACATAAATAAATCTTTAAAAAAAGAAAGAAAATGGCAATATAGGCCTACCTCAAGAAGCATGAAGTCTCAAATAAAAAACCTAACCTTGCACCTAAAAGAGTTAGAAAAAGAACAACAAATAAAACAAAACCAGCAGAAGGAAGGAAATAATTAAGATTAGAGCAGAAGTAAATGGTATAGAAACTAAAAATACAGTAAAACAGATCAATGAAACCAAGAGCTGGTTCTTTGAAAAAAAATCAATAAAAGTGATAAACCTCTAGCCAGACATACCAAGAAAAAAAGAGAATAGGTTCAAATAAATAAAATCACAAATGAGAGCAGAGAAATAACAACCAACACCACAGAAATAGGAGAATACTATGCAAGACTATATGCCAACAAATTAACAACCTAAAAGAAATGGATAAATTCCTAGAAACATACCAACTACCAAAACTGAAACAGGAAGAAAGAGAAAATTTGAATAGATCAATAACCAGCAAAGAAATTGAATCAATAATCAAAAATCTCCCAACAAGCAAAAGTCCAGGACCAGATGGCTACACAGGTGAACTCTACCAAACATTTAAGGAGGTAATACCTATTCCTCTCAAACTGTTCCAAAAAACAGAAAAGGAAGGAAAACTTCCAAATTCATTCTATGAGGCCAGCATTACCCTGATTCCAAAACCAGACAAAGACTCCACTAAAAGAGAAAACCATAGGCCAATATTCCTGATGAACATGGATGAAAAATTCTCAACAAGAAGTAGCAAATAGAATCCAACAGTTCACTTAAAAAGTCATTCACTGCAATCAAGTGGGATTTTTAAAAAGATATTCTTTATTTATTTGAGAGAGAGAGAGAGAGCATGAACATGAGAGGGGGGAGAGGTAAAGGGACAAGCAGACTCCCCGCTGAGCAGGGAGCCTGATGCGGGGCTCAGTCCCAGGACCCTGGGATCATGACCTGAGCTGAAGGCAGACGCTTCACCGACTGAGCCACCCAGGCGCCTCTCAAGTGGGATTTATTCCTGTGTTGCCAGGGTGGTTCCGTATTCACAAGTCCACCAGTGTGATACAGCACATCAACAAGATAAAGGATAAGGACCATATGGTCACTTCAAGAGACACAGAAACAGCATTTGACAAAGTACAACATCCATTCAGGATAAAAGCCCTCAACAAAGTAGGGATAGAAGGAACATACCTCAACATAATAAAGGCCATATATGAAAACCCCACAGTGAACACCATACTCAATGGGGAAAAACTGAGAGCTTTCCCCCTAAGGACAGGAACACGGCAGGGACGTCCACTCTCACCACTTCTGTTCAACATAGTACTGGAAGTCCTAGCCTCCGTAATCAGACAGCACAAAGAAATAAAAGGCATCCAGATCAGTAAGGAAGAAGTAAAACATTTTCACTATTTTCAGATGACATGATACGCTATATGGAAAACCTGAATGATGCCACCAAAAAACTGCTAGAACTGATAAATGAGTTCAGTAAAGTGGCAGGATACAAAATCAACATACAGAAATCTATTGCATTTCTATATATCAGTAATGAAGCAGCAAAAAGAGAAATTAAGAAAATAATCCCATTTATAATTGCATCAAAAATAATAAGATACCTAGGAATAACCCTAACCAAAGAGGTGAAAGACCTGTACCCTGAAAACTATAAAATGGTGATGAAATAAATTGAAGAGGCCACAAAGAAATGGAAAGTCATTCCATGCTCATGGATTGGAAGAACAAACAACATTAAAATGTCTATACTATCCAAAGCAATCTCCACATTTAATGCAATCCCTATCAAAATACCAACAGCATTTTTCACAGAACTAGAACAAACAATCCTAAAATTTGTATGGAAACACAAAAGACCCTGAATAACCAAAGTAATCTTGAAGAAGAAAAGCAAGAGGCATCACAATTCTGGATTTCAAGTTACATTACAAAGCTGTAATAATCAAAACAGGATGGTACTGGAACAAAAACAGACACACAGATCAACAGAACAGAATAGAAAACCCAGAAATGAACCCACGATTAATCTTCGACCAAGCAGGAAAGAATATTCAATGGGAAAAGAACAGTCTCTTCCACAAATGGTGTTGAGAAAACTGGACAGCAGCATGCAGAAGAATGAAACTGGACCACTTTCTTACACCACACACAAAAAAATAAATTCAAAATGGATTAAAGATCTAAATGTGAGACCTGAAACCATAAAAATCCTAGAAGAGAACACAGGCAGTACCTTCTCTGACAGCAGCCGTAACAACATTTTTCTAGATGTCTCCTGAGACAAGGGAGATAAAAGCAAAAATAAACTATTAGGACCACATCAAAATAAAAAGCTTCTGCACAGCGCAGGAAACAATCAACAAAACTAAAAGGCAACCTAGAGAATGGGAGAAGATATTTGCAAATGACATATTCGATAAAAGGTTAGTATCCAAAATATATAAAGAACCGATACAACTCAACCCCCAAAAGCAAATAATTTAATTAAAACATGCGCAGAAGCCAAAATATATAAAGAACCGATACAACTCAACCCCCAAAAGCAAATAATTTAATTAAAACATGCGCAGAAGACATGAACATTTTTCCAGAGAAGACATCCAGATGGCCAACAGACACATGAAAAGATGCTCAACATCACTATCATCAGGGAAATGCAAATCCAAACCACCATGAGATACCCCCTCACACCCGTCAGAATGGCTAAAATTAACAAGACAAGAAACGACAGATGTTGGCGGGGATGCGGAGAAAGGGGAACCTCCTCCACTGTCGGTGGGAATGCAAGCTGGTGCGGCCACTCTGGAAAACAGTGTGGAGGGTCCTCAAACAGTTAAAAATAGAGCTACCCCATGACCCAGCAATTGCACTATGAGGTATTTACCCAAATGATATAAGAATTCTGATTTGAAGGGGACATGCATCCCGATGTTTAGAGCAGCAATGTCCACAATAGCCAAACTATGGAAACAGCCCAAATGTCTATCGACTGATGGATGGATAAAGAAGATGTGGTATATACACAGTGGGATATTACTGGTATAAAAAAGGATGAAATCTTGCCATTTGCAGTGACATGGAAGCAGCTGGAGAGTATTATGCTAAGTGAAATAAGTTAGCCTGAGAATGATAAACACCGTATGATCTCACTCATATTTGGAATTTAAGGAGCAAAATAAAAAAGCAAAGGGGAAAAAATAGAGAGACAAAGCAAGAAACAGACTCTTAACTATAGAGAACAAACTGATGGTCACCAGAGGGGAGGTGGGTGGGAGGGTGGGGGAAATAGGTGATGGGGTTTAAATAAATCAATTAGAAAATGAGAAAAAAGGGGCGCCTGGGTGGCTCGGTCAGTTAAGCATCTGCCTTCGGCTCAGGTCATCGTCTCAGGGTCCTGGGATCGAGCCCTGCAGCAGGGAGCCCTCTTTTCCCTCTGCCTGCTGCTCCCCCTGCTTGTGCTCTCTCTCGCTCTCTGACAAATAAATAAAATACTAAAAAAAAAAAAGAATTTGAGACAAAGTCATGAACAGACATTTCCCCAAAGAAAACATAGGGATGGAAAACAAGCACATGAAAATATTGTTCAATATGATTAGCTATTAGGGATATGCAAATTAAGACCACTATGAGGTATCACTACATACCTATTAGAACAGCTTTGAAAAATAGTGATAATATCAAATATTGGCGAGGACATGTAGAAATCAGATCTCCCATACATTTTGGTAGAAATGTAAAATGGTACAGCCACTCTGGAAAAGTCACTTATTGTAAAATGAAACACGTCCTTAGTATAGAACCTAGCAATTGTACTTTTGAGCATTTATGCCAGAGAAATAAGAACATGCCAACATGAAAACCTGTGCTTGAGCTTACACTGCAGCTTATTTACACTAGGCAGAAATGGGAAACAACCCCAGGGTCCCTCAGTGGGTGAGTGGTTCGACTGCGGTCATCCACCACCATGGAACGCAACAGAGCAGAGAAAGGCACAGACTACTGACAAGCACGGCACCCGGGACGCACCTGCAGGCCTTACGTGGAGTGAAAACAGCCAAAGTGAAAAGGCTGCAAACTGTATGACTCCATTTCTATAACACTTTTGAAATGACATAATTACAAAGACTGGTTTCCAGGAGAGAGACGGGAGTGGGTGGAGGGTGCGTATTTAAGGGCATCACAAGGAAGCTCCCTACAGGTGATGAAGGGGGCAGTTGTGTATCTTAGACTGTGGGGGCGGTAATGCAAATCTGTGCGGGGGATAAAACTGCAGACTCAGACTGCTGCTGCTGCTGCTGCTGCTGCTGCTGCTGCGGTTACCACCGCTACTGTTAGTGCTACTACAATCACCAGTCCTGCTGCTACCACCTCCACCACTGCTGCGACTGCTGATTGCTGCTCCTACTGCTGCCTCTGCTCCTGCTGCTCCTGCTGCTGCTCCTGCTGCTCCTGCTGCTGCTCCTGCTGCTCCTGCTGCTGCTCCTGCTGCTCCTGCTGTTACTCCTGCTGCTACTCCTGCTGTTACTCCTGCTGTTACTCCTGCTGTTACTGCTGCTACTCCTGCTGCTCCTGCTGTTACTCCTGCTGCTACTCCTGCTGCTCCTGCTGTTACTCCTGCTGTTACTGCTGCTACTCCTGCTGCTCCTGCTGTTACTCCTGCTGCTCCTGCTGCTACTCCTGCTGTTACTGCTGTTACTCCTGCTGTTACTCCTGCTGTTACTGCTGTTACTCCTGCTGCTCCTGCTGTTACTCCTGCTGCTACTCCTGCTGCTCCTGCTGTTACTCCTGCTGTTACTCCTGCTGTTACTGCTGTTACTCCTGCTGCTCCTGCTGTTACTCCTGCTGCTCCTCCTGCTGCTCCTGCTGTTACTCCTGCTGTTACTCCTGCTGTTACTGCTGTTACTCCTACTGCTACTGCTGTTACGCCTGCTGTTACTCCTATTGCTACTGCTGTTACTCCTGCTGTTACTCCTATTACTCCTGCTGTTACTCCTGCTGATACTGCTGTTACTCCTGTTACTCCTGCTGATACTGCTGTTACTCCTGCTGTTACTCCTACTGCTCCTGCTGTTACTCCTGCTGCTCCTGCTGTTACTCCTGCTGTTACTCCTGCTGTTACTGCTGTTACTCCTGCTGTTACTCCTACTGCTACTGCTGTTACTCCTGCTGTTACTGCTGTTACTCCTGCTGTTACTCCCACCACTATCACTGCTACTCTTACTAACTCCGCTACCGTTACTCCTATGATTACAACCACTACCACCGTTTCCAGTACTCTCGCTACCATTATGAGCGGTTCCATTATTACCACTGCTGCTACTACTTCTGTTATTGCCACTACTCTTACTACCACTGCTACTATGACTACTACTCTTACTACTGACACTATTACTGCTACCACCACTGCTACTGCTCGTCTTGCTACTACTACCACACACACTACCGAGTACAGGTAAAAATTGGTAAAATTGGAATAAAGTTTAAAGCCTGATTAGCAGTAATGCACTGTATTATTTTCTGGGTTTTCATACTGTACTGAAGTTACATAAGATGTTGCCACTGGAAGGAGCTGGGCAAATGTTACAGGAGACTCTGTACTATTCTTGCTACTTCCTATGAATCTGCGATTATTTGAGAATGAAAGTTAAAAATAATGTTACAGCAAAGTTGAAAGAAAGCACAGAGAAATTCTGAAACAAAGAGCTACAAAAGCGGGTTTCAGACTCAGCGAACACGATTAACAACAGAACTGTGCAGAACTGAAGAGATTTTATGAGCCGAAAGCTAAGCCACAGGAGATGGTCCAACATGTACCAGAAGCAGATGGGAAACGCGAGAGACGAGAGACACGCACACCGTGCAGGCCGCTGGCCTACATTCACTCGGCTCCACAGAGAAGGGAGGGGTGGGGCAGAGGCCCATCTGCAGGGACAGAGCTGGTGAAAGACATCGAGGCCACCGACTCAGGCACCCCACCCACTGCAAGCAAGACTGATGGAGGGACTCACACTCGATGCATCATAACAGGATCTCAAGAAAACAAAGACAAAGAAGAGATCTTAAAAGCAAAAAAGGAAATAAATGGGATTATTTTCAAAGGAGTAGTAGTTAGACAGAAGGCTTCCTTCTCAACAGTAACGACGGTTGCTGGAGCAGAATGGAACTGGGGCTGCAGGGTGCCAGAAGTCACCGTGCACTTGGAGCTCTGCTGCATGTGGCCGTCCTTCCCAGATGAAGGCGAACGAAGGCATCTCCAGACAATCAGAACAGGGGACCCACTCTACAGTAGATTGTAAAGGGCATTGTTCAGGCAGAAGGAAAACAGCCGCACAAAGAATACTGGACTTGTAGGAAGAAACATAGAACAATAAAAAATGTAAAAAAAAATGAATAAAAGGAAATGAATATCAACCATATAGGACAATAATGATTACTTGTTATTTACTTAACTAATTATTAAATTTCCTGGGACTTAAATATATATATAAACTCATTATGGTGGTCATGGAACAGGGTAGCTTTTTCTTTTCTTTTAATTTTCAAAATTCCTTAAAAATCCCCAGATATAGTGACAAGATTAACAAAGAAAAACCCACTGAGACCTCTTCAGTAGAAAAGAATTATCAGATGTCGAGGAATCCATCAAACCCCAAGAATGGGGGTAGGTGTGGCCAAAACACAAGAACAGTGTCTGAGTGCATCACCGAATGCACAGCATTTGTAGGAAATAGTAAGTGAGAAACAGTCCTTTGGGCCCCCAAACTCGGAAATCCCCCACAAAGAAACAGGGACTCACACTAAGTGGGAATCTAGGTGAATATTCTGACAGCAAATGGAGAAACTCCAGGAAGTATGTGCTGAACCCAAGTCCCCAAGTTCTGGGAAAGTGAAAACAAAGGGAGAAAGAAAGGAGGAAGGGAGGGAAGGCAGGAAGAAAGGAAGAAAGGAAGGGGCAATGAACCATTTAGGAGCTTGTAGGGAAATTTAAACCATGCTGAAAGGCTCTAAGTCCTCAGGAATCTCAAATATATACAACAATATTCACTTTTGGAGAGAGAACCATCTGGAGGAAAAAACAAACCCGACAAAAAACAATGAAGCTACTGGAACACAGGAGGTTTCAGAGAAGGATGATGGGGGGATGGTGGTGGTGGGCAGCCTCCAAGTGTCCTGGCTGAGCAAAGCACGAGGACGCTGACTGAGGGTGTGGGGCACAGCTGTGGGAGGGGAGCATGGGAGGGGATCGAGCGCTAAGCACTGTCCCTCTCCAGACAACAGATGGGAGCAAGTCCTCCTAAGGCAGGAGTGATGCTCACCAACAGGAAGGCCCGTGCAGAGGCCATTTAAAACCTATTTCATGGCAACAATAAAGGAGAAATGCCTTGGTCCCCAAGACCAGGAAAGCTATTCTGGCTCATTCCCAATTCCTATTCAGGAACCTCTTCCCTAATGGTCCAGAAAACCCCTTATTTAAAAACATGAGGCACATAATTATGATCAAATCCCATAAAAATATATTACCAAAAAAAGTGAAAATAAAATAAATAACATTGTAAGAGATAATAAAAATACACCAGAAAACCATGAACCCAAAGAAAATTATAGCCTAATTAATATATCACATTGAACTAAAATTTGAGAAAATAATCAACATTTTAGAAGAACATAATTTAAAATAGAATTAGAACATCTCCAAGTGACATGGCAAGAAAACAGGAAGATATAAAAAAGGTGGCTAGAAAAGCTCAGGAATAAACTAGAATGTTTTTCAGAAGTGAGAAGTGGAAGAAAGACAGGAGCAAAGATTAGCCCAGGAAAGAGTGTAGAGAACAGAAATAAGGAAAGAAAATAACGAGACACATGTGCAGGAAGAAGATTCAAAAGAACACGACAGACACAGCGCATGGGCCAGAGAAGGCCAACGCTCACATATGCCTGAGTGCAACCCGCGGCACCTTCACGCGTAACGTGCACCTTCCAAAAACACCTCCTGAAATAAAACAGAGCCTGCGTTCCTGAAAATTCAAGCCTGAGAAGTTAACAGCAAGACACACTTTAGGAAAACGATTAAATGTTAGAGATGAAGTCTTCCGGGGTCCAAAACAAAAGGTCCCATGCGCTTATGATGAAAAGAACATCAGAGTGAGGTCAGACTTCTCAACAGCAATGCAGAAGCAAAGCAACATTTTTAAGACACTAAAGTGAAAAAAATGTAAACTAGGATTTTATGCAGCTAAATTACACTTGCACTGTAAAGGCTACAGATCAAAAGACGTGAAGGCGCAGGGGCACAGGAATACGTGGCCAGCCTACCTGGAAGAGCCTTAGCAGAGTGGGTCTCAGCCAACCACAGAACGAGTGGAGAAACTCTGTCATAAGGTATGGTGACAAGCATCGGATATACTTCACTCTAGAACCAGGACTAAATGACGCAGTTAATGGTGACAGAATAACATACAAATGTTCAATGTGCTGGAGATAAAGAACTGATACAACTAATGAAGTGGGAGGAGAGGGAGGAGTGTAAACAGGGGGAGCCTTCTGGCCGCCGAGGCGAGCAACTGGGCCGCCGCGGAACTGACGACTGGGCTGGGGCGGCGGTCAGAAGAGGCTGCCAGCCACCTGTGAGACTCCCCACGGGAGCTCTCAGGAGACCAAATAAAAGAGAAAAAAAGAGAGGGTTTTTTTGTGAACTATACAGACAGATAATAGTATAAAGCCAAAAAATATATAAACCTTCCCAAGAATCAAAAGAAATATGAACAAAAAGGAAATGTTTACTAAGTTAAGGAATTCATTTATACATATATGTGTATATTTATATTTTAAAAAAATAGTGGAAAGATAAAATTAAAAGCTACTTACTTGGGAAGGGAGGGAACTGGATGGAAAGAGGGGTGGACATGAGACTTTTCTGAATAGACTGCAATAAATTTTTACTTTAGAATCATATAAATGTTTACATAATCAAAAGCAAGAATTTTTTTAAATCCCTGAAAGCTAAAAAAAAAATCTAAGTATACACGAAGTTGATGATAGAACCCCACAGAAGAATTGTGGCAACTGACCTTAAAACTCAGGAATCTGGCTGGATATTCTCAGGGGTAGACAGAAATGCAAGGAAATATACTAACCTTGATTAGTCACTTGTTGGCACCAAAAGTATTCCAAACCATTACATGTACATTTAGGGTAAAGCATATAAGTAATAATGCTAACAAGACAAAAGAGAAACAAGTCCAAAATTTAAAAATTTTAAGTTAAAACCCTATAATCTTGCATCTGATTTAGAACTATTTCTATGAACGCACAATTTCCCCTTCTTTTCCCCTTCTTAACTCTCCCCACTAAAACTATGAAAAAATGGTGACACTCAATTGCAATAAGCACCCTTAATGCCTAGACTATGGTGTCTAAATATTATTTCCCAACTGGGGCAAAATAGGGCCCCTAAGAGAATTGGTTGATTCCAGGAAGTCTGGGAAAGCGGGCATCAAAGCCAAGATGGGAACATGTTACAGGACAGAGTCAAGGAAACCATCAAAGACTAGTGTGGTCACAGCCACACAGAAGCCAGCAAAATACAGAACAGTTTGAGTAAAGAAAATAATAGTTGCAAGTGAACAAATTTTACTGTATATATAAAACCCACAAATTAATAGTAATGCTTTAAAAAGAAAGAAAGAATAGCAGGGAGAGAAACAAAACTCATTGGACAATGAAAAAAATACTTAAATACCAAGAAATAAATACTTATCCTGCCTTTCTGGTAGGAACTGTATTTTACGGAACCAAATAGCCCTAGTGAATGAGGAAAAGTTATTCCATACGGAATAATCCCAACAAATACATGTGGAAAGGGTTACACAACTGTCAGGTCACTGTTCTGCAGCCCCGAGTGGAATGACAGATCTAGGTACGGTGATCAGTGGACACTGAAAACCCTGGGTGGATGAGGGGCGGTAAGCCTGAGAGAGCCAGGATCAGACGGACAGCCAGCAAGCCCACAGCCCTGGCGCCAATCTCAGGGGACCGCGCACAGCACCACCTGCCACGTTTGCTTGTCTGAAAAACACGACATAGGTGGAATAAAGCCAGGCTCTAGGAAACAGGGAGGACGGAGGAGTATGCTGAATGACGCTGCAAAGAAGCAACCAGCTGAACCCAGGACATGGGACAGCCCGCAAACCACCCAACCATCAGCAGCGAGAAGGTTGGGGGAATGTGCTCACATGGACACGGTCACAGCACAGCATCAACGGCCGGCCCGCAGCGCTGCTTCCTGTCATTTTGACTCGACGTCACAGGGGAGCCCAGATCCAGGGGCAGGGAATACCGACCCCAATGGGAGGCAAGTGAAAGTCATGGCACAGCAGAAGCAGGGGGGCTGGGGCCCTGCCGCACGGAGACCACGCCACCGAGACAGTGCCCAGTGGGGTGGGAGGGTGGGCAGAGCAGGAAGACGCCCGGCAAACAGACAGGACTGTGAAGGTCGTCCTCGGCTGGGAACAGACTGGTGCAGGGTGGTGACACGTGCGCAGCGACACTTTCTCAAGGTCATTCTGGTTCCTGGGAGGCTGTGATTGGTCCCGTGACCATGGCAGTCAGGATGGAGGCTGACTCAGAGCAGGTGGTGTTGGATCAGATGACAAGGAGGGAGGAGGTAATTAAGAGCGACTCTGCAGCTCCATCTGATGGGATCTCCCACAGAGAGAGGATTGCCAGCTGGAAGAAGTCAGCTCCTGGGGTGGTGGTGGCCACGGCCGGGCAGGCAGCAGCCCCTGCAGGATGGAGGAGGAGGCTGCTCCAGGTGGCCTGGCAACACTGCCCCGCCCTGCCCTCCCTCGCTCCTCTCAGGAGCTCCTTCCAGCGTTCTGGAAGATCAGACAGCTCTTTGTCTAGTGAGGTCACTGTGCCTGTGGCCGAGGCTCCCTCTGGCACCCTGCTGTCCCCTCCTGTTGGACCAAAGTGCAAGGCCATCAGCTGGCTGGGGCCTGTCCTCCCAGGGCTGCCCAGGGCACCAGCTCTCCATGTGCTGTCCCCCGCTGGGCGGCCAGCCTCAGGCCTACGGCTCTAGGATGGAGTCACACACAGAGCCCCGGGCCCAAGTCCGTCTTCTCTGGCCTTGTCGGAGCTGCGCTGGCCCTGCCTCTGCTCTGACGCCATTTAGCCCGGCAAGAGCTGGCCCAGGGGGACGCTGCTGCCCCGGCCAGTCCAGTCCGCCGAGCTGAGGTTCAGGCCACGTCCCACTAGAGGGACTGTGGTTGCAGCCCCTGGTCTTTGTTGCTCATGTGTCTGTCACTAACAAAGCCTCGAACAGTGCAGTGTGGCCACACCAAGGGCCACCACCTCCACAAGGTGCTCAGTGCCCCCCGTCTTTTTGGCCTTGAGCCCGGTGATGGCGTCCCTGCCTCTGATTTTTCAAATGCACATGGAATGAAAAGAGCTGCTCCACAGTTCTCCTGGTCAGCAAGGGCCTGGCACCATGACGCGGAGGACACACCCAGGATGCACCAGGACCCCTGGCCCAGAATAAGAAGCCCACGGCTGGGCCTTCACGGCTTCCCTCTGTCTCAGGGCCCATGGGTTCAGGCTTCCTCAGCCAGAGCCTCTGTGGTGGGACCAGGGGCGAGGGTCCTGTGATGGTCGCCAACCATGAGAGCCAAGGACATGGGTCCACCTCCGGGCAGAGGGTGCTGACAGTCCTCACTCCCTCTGCTCACCCGACCACGTCCTGGCTCAGCTGGGCCTTCCCTGCATGTGGGCTTTTACTCTGGTGACCAGACAATATCTGTCTGACATGTGCTCACTGGTCCATGTGGTCTGAATTTGTTTCCAACATTTAAAAATCAGATTTCACATTCAAATCTCATGTTATGACTTTAAACGGGGGAGCAGAAGACGCAGGGGCACTGCATTTACAGGCCCAGGAAGCTACAAGTGCTCCCATCCCACTGAGGCGGTTTTCCGCTCATGGACAGTGGCCAGACTGCTCCTAGGTCATTGCGTCCACACTGATGGCCACACACGCCAGGCTGTGGTTGTGAATCCCTGTGAATCCTGGAGAGACTCTGCTCCTGTAAAGAACAGCTCTGGCCCGGGGGCCCACCTCCCTCTCCCCCAGCTTGTCTAGCAACTCAGGGCATGGCCCAACCTGACAGTCAGCTTGAATAGTGGCCAGAGGCCAAAGTGAAAAGTAAAAAACAAACAAACAAAAGTACCAAGCTTGCCATTTACCACAAATAACAGTTTGACTAGATTTTCTGAGGTTTTAAGGATGTAGCATCAGACAGCCTGGAAAGTGACCCTGCAAGGAGGCGCTTCCTTCTCTATAAAAACATCCCTCATTGGGCTGATCATCTAGGGTTCTTCCAGCCTTCGAGTCCATATACTAAGTATTTCACAAGGGAAGTGCACAAGCGTTATGAACAGTGAAGGTGACAGCTCTTAGTCACATGTGATGTTAGCCTGAGAATGGCAACTCCAGGCAGGGGGCACAGTGGACATGCCGAGGGCCTCACGAGCCCCTGGCCTCCGTCTGTGGGATGGGACGGCCACTCTGACCAACAACGCACGCAAGGCCTGGGAGAGACCTGTCAGAGCCCCGCCCTCCTGCAGGGCCCCTCCCTGAGCGTGGCACCTCCCGTGCTCTACGTGCCTGCCCCACGGCGCACCCAGCTGGCTGTTTTTGTTAAACTCAGTCTGGCCCACTAGATTCTCATCCTGTCCCCAGAGCACTCGATGGCACCAAGGAAACCACAGAGAGCTGGAGGTCCATGGCTCACCTTGGACTGTGATGCATGCCAGGGGTGTGGGCAGGGGTCTCTGTAAGGCCGAGGTGGTTAATTCCCCAGAACCTTTGTTCCCAGCTCATATAAGAAGGTGTCATTCAGGGTGAAAAACTGACTGTCTTTAGAAAATTCTGCTTTGACTTCCACGTTACCGAGAAGCAGACTTTCAATGGTTGACCCACCATCTGTATCCATAGAAAATTCTCTTATTTGCCTTAAATTAATTTTGTAAGCTGGAGAAACCAGGCAGGATAAATTTACTAATCAGTTCTGTCGAACTTTGTGAAATCAAACATGACAGCAGAACGTTTCCAGCCTTCCCTTCTCTAAACACACCTAAATACAAACCCTTTCCTCTCCTGAAGAGCAGGGCACGTGGCACCCAGAGAGATCGTCAGCCTCGTGGGGACGGGCCACACAACGTTCAACAAAAGCCAAGAGGACCAGAGGGTTGTCTGCACTCCAGAAAGGCAGAGCTGGGCCCTTTCCTATGGCTCTTCCAGCAGCAACGTTAATGTCCGTGGTTTGCTTTGCAGGGATGAGAGAAGCAGGGATCACACTCCAGTGCGCCAGGACCGTGAGACACGCTCCAAGACCCTGAGGGACGGGCCCAAACATGAGGGGTGCCATGCTCAGGGAGGGACCCTGCAGGAGGGCGGGGCTCTGACAGCGGGTGGGAGGAGGGGACCCTGGGCTCGGGCTTCTCGATGGCAGCAGGGAGGGGCTGCGTCGGAGTGGGAGGAGGCAGGGAGGCCACACGTGAAGGGCAGAAGGCATGGAGCCACTGATTTACGTACAGCAGTGACGGGAGCAGGTGGTGATCATGCTCCTTGATTCCCTTCCCTTTCGGAAAAGGCTAGTCATGACATATTTGCAGCATCTTAATGTTAGCTTTTAAAGTTATTATTATGCCATACTCCCAAATCGTTAATTATCTTGCTTTATTAAAAATATGATCTACACAACTGTCAAAAGGCAGGTATTTACTTACACAAGCAGGGGAAGGAGCACAGTGGGCAGTGGAGACGCTCCTGCCCTGCCCTGCCCTCCCGGCACTGTCCCGACTGAGAGGCTCGAGCCCCAGTACTGCACCCACTTCCTCACAAACCCTTCCCCTGGCTGTGCTGTTCCCAGCAGCACCGCCTGGGGGATTCCTGCTCCAGCCTTCCTGTCCTCTCCACCCCATGCTCTGAGTGACCTCGGTGCTGTAAGCGACCTTGAAACAGTGAGGAGGCGGCTTGGTGCTGCTGCAGAGCCCTTGGTAAAGCTGTGTGTTCCAGAACCTCCAGGAAGAGGGGGTACCCAGACTGTGCATGAATGAGGGGCTCTGCTGGGGCACCCTGATGAGCTGGCATTGCTCTGGGCATGGCTGGTGGGCCCAGGCCTGCAGGGTCCCCATGGCCCACATTTACACAGATGCTAGGAGGCTGTGGGTAGCATGGATAGGCTGTCTGTTCCCACCTAAGAGCTGATCTGAGCTCTGAGGGAGATGTGGATCACAGCTGGGTTCACGTGCATGTGCATGCCTGGAAAGAGCCCGGGGATACGGAAGTCCCAGAGCTCGGGATGGTGCCTGGAGGCTGGAGCCCCCCCACTTCCCCAAAGGAGCCTGCCTCTCAGAGCACAGGGGACACAGTATTGCCAGGCAGACAGCACAGACGAGGACCCAGAGACAACAGGAGGCTGGGAAGCTCCTATGAGACACACCTGAGGCCACAGCTGGGGAGCCTTGACTCAACCCCACGACGTCTTGCTTGTTGCCTGCCCACCTAACCAGTGCTTCCTACACCAAGGACCTGTCTTCTCCTCTGCTGGAGCTCATGCCCAACACAAAGCTTCCTGCCCACATCCCAAGACATGGCTCAGCCACCACTTCCCCACCTCCAGGCAGCTCTTCTCTGGGTCCCCAGCAGCCTTGCAGACCACAACCACAGCAGTCAGCATGCAGAGCCCACTTCTCTGCTCACTCACCCCCTACCTCTAAATGTCCCCACTGCCTAAAATAACTCCAAGCCTGGAGTAAAGGCATAATGCACATATTTTGGATGAGTGAGAATACAAGGAGATGAGGAATCACAGTATGAGCCGTGGTGCACCCTGACAGCAGGGTGAGGCCCACATAGCGCCCCTGGCAGGCCACTCACTGGCAGCCATGTGGCTGAGGAGGAAAAAAACCTTTGGACCCTCTCATCAGGGCCCACCTAACACTCCCTGGGACTCCCAGGGCACTCTGACTTGTGCCACCACTCTTTTGGGCAGGGGGCAGAAGCTGTAGAAGGGGATGGGCCATTTCTTCCGACACCCAGAGGGAAGGTCAGAGTCAGCAGCCTCTCCAGAGTAAGGCACAAAATGCCCTGCCCCATCCCAGTGCTGGCAACAGACACATGCAGATGGCCTTCCAGCTGACAGCCCGAGGGACTGCTCAGAGGAGGTGGGCAGGCCCCAAACACAATTCAGGGGCAGGGGAGAAAGGATGGAGGACAGAGGACGAGCAGCTGAAGAATGACGGAAGGATTTCCTCCACGCTAAACTGACATCGGGCCTTCTGGTCAGAAGACGTGTGTGTGTTCAACAAAGCCTCCGTCCCCCGCCCCCCACCGACCCCGGGCGCAGAGTATTTCCTGTCCCACTTGTGTCATGCTTGGCCATGCACTTGCTCTCCCCAACCAAAGGTGAGCAAAGGTGGCACGTGTCACTTCTCTGTTCCAGTGACAAACACCCTAATCATGTCCAGCAGGATGACCCAAGACTGACGGGTGACCCCAGCATAGCCCAGGTCACAGTGACCGTTACGGAAGCCTCTGGGGCCCGGGGGTCACCAGAGCAGTGGGCCGGGAGTGACATCGGAGGCTGGGACGACAAGAGAGCCCACAAGCAAAGGGCACAATTACTGAGTGCTGGAGCAGAGGCAGAGGGTTTCTGCAAGAGTGCAGGGCAGCCAGGAGCACTCCTCATCCCCAGAGGCTGTATTTGAGAAGCACCCGAAAGAAAGGGAAGAAACCCTGGGACGTGGAGGGTGGGGCTGGTGTGAGCACAAATGGGAAGGACAGAAGGGAGCGGACAGGATGGGCCTGGGGGGGCGGGGGTGCGGCCGCAGGCCCCACAGCCCGCGGGAGCGGTCCTCAGGGCTCTCAGCCTCAAGACTCCTTTGGTCTCATAGAAATCACCGTGGATACCAAAGTACTTCTGTTTACGTGGGTTGTATCTACCATTATTTACCTTATTAGAAATGAAAACTGGGAACTTTAAATATTTTATTTATTCAGTTAAAAAATAATAACAAACCCATACAAGTTACTGTATCTTCCAAAACAAAAACTTAATGAGACTTGTGACATTGTTTCACATTTTCATCAGTGTCGTTAACATCTACGGAAGGGAAGACAGCCACATTCTCCTATCTGCCTCTGCATTTAACCTGTTACGATATGCGCATTTTGGCTGAAATGTGTGAAGCCCACTGGCCCCCAAAAGACATGAAGCTGGAAAAGGGAGCACTAAATGCACAGCCTTTTCAGATAATTGGGGACACTCTTCTTTGCCACAACACCAAAACTCAACAGTGGTAATTGCTTAAAGGTTAATTGAGAAGTGCAATCTGAACCCACAGAAAACACCACATCAAAGAACTTCCGGAGCTCTATGAAAAACTCTATTTAAAAAGCCATTGGTCCACTCTAAATTTTGAACACACCTTTTACCCATGCATGATTTTTATAATACCATATAGGGGTCATTTGGAAGACACTGGTTCAGTGAGTTATGCAGATCTTCCAGATACACATTTTACTACCCAACATCAAAAATAACACGTTTGTTAATATCACCACCAAGCTCATCAGAAAAGTCATCTTAGACATGAACAGTAGCATATATAAATTTTGGGGACATTCTAACTTTTGCTCGAGAGCTCAAAGGTCATCGCTGGCAACAAACCCATCAGTTGCTTTCCCTGAAGCAACGGGCTAATGTCAGTCATTTCTGAGAAAACGTCTGTCACATACCCAGTCTAAACAACTGTCCACCAGCCCACCAAAGCCGTGTCGTCTGGAAGGCGGGTGCCTCCAGATTCCCTCTCCCCACACACAGGGTTGAAGGCTCAAGGTTTGGCACAAGGAGTACTCTGGCTTCACAAAGCACATCACTGAGTGTGGGTGGCTTTTTATTTTGAGCATGAGTGAGGCTGGTTAAGAATACAGTGGCCAGCAGTAGAGCCCGCCATCAGCCCAAACCGCACATGGAGGGAAGTTAAGGTCACGGCTCTGTGTGCCGATGCAGTCATTTTTGACTTCACAGATCCCCTGAAAGGGTCTCAGGACCCCGCCAGGGGGCCATGCCGTCAAAAATGAAACTGGGAATGCTCTGAGTAACAGACAAGTGTTAAAATTCAACTTTATCACAAGAGTCCAATGAAGTGTGGGGCCAACACACACACAGTGTGCACAGTGGCCGTGACTAAGTACCCCAGGGCGGGTGGCTTACATGACATGAGTCTATCTATTCCCAGGGCTGAGGGCTGGACTGCGAGGTCTGGGTGTGGGCAGGGCTGGCTCCTCCCGAGGCCTCTCGCTTGAAGGTGGCCACCTTCTCCCTGTGTTCTCAGATGGTTGTCCCTCTGTGCGTGTCTGGGTCCTGGTCTCTTCTAAGACACCAGGCCTACGGGATCAGGCCACCCTAAGACCTCATGTAACCCCCTTCAAGGCCCGGTCTCCAGATATGGTCACACTGGGGGGTTGGGCTTCAGCCTATGAATTCTGGGGGGAAACAGTTCACTCCACAGCACTCTGTATCCAAACTGCTGACGTGAGTAACACTTCCAGCTGGAAAGTTGGGGAAGCCAAAGGCTGGAGCTTCCCGATGGAGCTTTCGAGACTCCAGGTGCCAGCAATTCAGTCTGGAGAGAGGCGTGCCTCAGAGAGCACTGGAGGGATGGGGGGTAGCCATGCTCTGCAAGGGGCTCTGCTAGGGGCTTGGAGGCGAGTTGGCCAGGGTGCCACACTGGCAAAGGGGCTGTTGAGGAGCAGTGGCCACTAGCCCTGGGAGGGGCAGAGTGAGGGGGGGGAGGGGGGACGCCGCCTGGGCCCCAAGGGGCACAGGCTCCCCAGGGCCCTCTTCACCCTCTGGAGCCGGGGTCTGCAGACTGTGGAAGTGCAGCCCCACCCAGCATCTGCTCTTGTGAAGAAGTTTAACTGGCCTGCGGCTATGCCTGTGTGTGCGTGCATGCGCGTGTGTGTGCATGCATGTCTGTGTGCACGTGTGTGTGCTGCGTGTGCATGTGTGTGCATGCATGTCTGTGTGCATGTGTGCTTGCACGTGTCTGTGCATGTGTGTGCGTGCACGCGTCTCTGTGTGCGTGTGTGCATGTGCGTGTGTGCATGCACGCGTCTCTCTGTGTGTGCGTGCATGCATGTGCGTGTGTGCATGCACACGTGTCTGCGTGTGCGTGCATTTGCATGTGTGCATGCGTGTGTACATGTGCATATGTGTGTGCGTGCATGCGTGTTTGTGTGTGTGTGTGTGTGTGTTGCTTTCTCTCAACAACGCAGCTGCGGAGTATTCCACACAGCCTGGCACCGCTCACAAAGCCTAAGACATTTACTCTGGCCCTTTATAGATGCTGCCCTGCTCTGGAGGACGGGTCTGAGAGCTGGGGCCAGACTGGCAGACCTGCTGGGGGGCCAGGGGGCCTCCTGCCCCAGCTCCATCAGAAAGGGGGCTCGTTTGAGTACTTGCACACTGACCCGCCCATGTCCATCCAGGCGTCAGGGGCTCCTCAGGCTGGGTTGAGCGTTTGGTCTTCTCCCTCGGGCAGGGCTTCTTTTGCACCAGGAAAGAAGGGGAGTAAACAGTCGTCCCGAGCAGAGTGGCAAACTGGTGGCTGTATTATCTGTCACCCCTGTCCCCAAGAGAGGACCAGAGGTCTTCAGAGGTCAGGCCTGGCCATGTAACGTCTCCTGCAGGAAGCAGTTTAACCGGCCTGTGCACAGCTCTCCTGCTCCCTTCCTTCCACTAGTGAGGAAAGGGTTAAGGTCTAGGCAGGGAGGGGCCGGGGGCCCCTGACTAGGTTCTGAAACCAGCCCTGGCAGGCAGAAGTGCTAAGACAGAGTGAACAAGAGATAAGCGAATAGACCAGACCACCTGGCCCCGGATGTTCGGGAGTATTTTTCTTTGGCAGCTACAGTGTAATCACAGAAAATGACCAGACCTCAAAGAAGTAAGTCATTAAGGGGGTTATCAATAGTCCTTGCTCAAACCAAGATGGCGCAAGAATCTCAAGACCATAAGCTTCCTGGTCACGTTTTCAATAAAAGAGCAGCCCTAAAAACCTTGACTAGCAACCCATTCCGGACCCCTCTCACTCCAGAGAGCTTTTCCTTTCCTTTCTGTTCTCACCTTCACTTAATAAACTTTCACGTCACTTCACCCTTTTGTGTCCTCGAGATTCATTCTTTGACTCCATGAGACAAGAACCCTGCAATCCTGCAACACTCTTACATGACAACATTCCCGAGAGGCTGCACCATTAGCCTGGGAAGGGGGTGACGTCAACACAGAAAGGGACACAGTTGACCCAAATGACTGAAAAATAAACGTTTTATTTATAAGCCACTGAGATTTGAGGATCCTTTGTTACTGCAGCTCAGCCAAGGCCCTGAGAGTCCCTGCTGCACTTCGTGTGGTTCCCAGACCAGCAGCAGGAACAACGCAAGCCTCAACCCAGCCTCCCCACCCAGTTGCTCAAATCCTTCCTTTCTTTTTGTTGGTATGAATCTGGTCATATTCTCCATGCCTTTCATTTTAAACTTTCTGGGTCATTTATTTTAAAGTGTCTTATAAAGAGCAGGTCATTAGACTTTAACAGGTTAATTGAGATATCATTTATACAGTTTGAGTTTTTAAATTGTGCTTATTATATTTTTAGTTCTAAAATTTCAATTTGGCACCTCACCACAGAAGACACACAGATGGCCAATAAGTAAAGCTGCTCCACGTCACAGGTTCTCGGGGAGATGAACTCGGCTGCGCACCTACGAGAATGGCCACCATCCAGAACACGGACACCGGCGAGCGCTGGGGAGGACGTGGAGCGACCGGCGCGCTCGTTCACGGCTGCTGGGGAAGCAGATGGGGCAGCCACCCTGCAAGGCAGTCTGGTGGTCTCTCACAAAACGAACCGTGCTCCTCCCATACGACCCAGCAATCACGCTCCCTGATGTTTCCCCAGAGGAGATGAGAACACACGTCCACACAAAACCCTGCACACGATGTTCGAGACAGCTTTATGCGTCACTGCCAACCCTTGGGACCCTTCATGCATAGCTGCTCTTCAGCGGGTGGGTGGATACGGGAACCGTCCATCCAGCCAATGGGGGAGTATTCAGCGCTAAGAGGAAACGAGCCATCACGCCATGAGAAGACACGGAGGGACCGTGAGCGCGGATCACTGAGTGGCAGAAGCCGGTCCGAGAAGGCTGCGTCCTGCGCGATTCCAGCCACAGGGCTCTCTGGCGAAGGCACAACCGTGGTGGCGGTGACGGGTCCGTGGTTGCAGGGGCGGGGGGAGGAGGGATGAATGGGCGCAGCACAGAAGACTTCAAGGGCAGCGACTCTGTAAGATACCGCAGTGGTGGGTGCCAGTCATTACACGTCTCCAAACCCACGGAGCGCACACCACTAAGAGTGAACCTCACGTACACGAAGGGCTCTGGGGGAGGACGAGGTGTCAGTGTCGGCTCATTCTTGGTAACAAATGCACAGCTCGGGTGCGGGATGTGGACCGTGGGAGAGGCTGTGCCTGAGTGGGGACAGTGGGTGCGTGCGAAATCTCTGTATTTTCCTTTGAATTTTACTATGAACCTAAAAGTGCTCTGAAAAAATTGACTCAATAAAAAAAATTCAATTTTGGTTCTTCCTTACAATTTTTATTTCTTTTGCTGAAACTTCCTAGTTTTTCATTTGTTTCAAGTGTCTTTGCGATTGCCCATAAAGCATTTTCTTTTAAAAGCCTTGTCAGATAAATTTTAACATCTGTGTCATCTGAGCTTTGGTGTCTGTTGATTGTATTCATTCAGTTAGAGATCTTCCTGGTTCTTGGTATGTGGAGTGGTTTTCAGATGAATTCTCAACACTGATAATATGTTGTGAAACTCTGGATTTCACTTAAATCTTGTGTTTGCTCTGAACTCCTCAGATGCCATCCCATCAAGGAAAGGGTGGGGTGCTGCCTCGTTGTTGCCAGGTGAGGGTAGAAGACATGGTTCCCCACTAGGCCTCCACTGATACCCAGGTGGGGGCCCCACAACCTCTGGGCAGGTGGGGGAGTGTGGGGCCCACGCTGACATGGCAGTGGGGGGTCTTTGTGAGCCCAGATGGATGAAGACCTGGGATCTGCCCCCAGCCTCTCTGACATCAGCATGGCGGGCGCTGGAGTGTGTTGTTAGAGTCTGGCAAGGGTGGAGGCACAGTTTTGGGGAGATGTTTGGCCCGAATAGAATGCTTCTTGTCTAAAGGCTTTTATCTGGCCAGGCTGGTTTGCTAAGAGAGAGCAGGGTTTATTCGGATTTTGTGTTTGTTTTGTTTTTGGTCTGCACAGCACCCGTGGGGGTTTTAGGTTTCTGAGTTGTCCAGGAACAGTCGAGGCTGTACGAGGCGAAAGGAAACCCCAGGGGATGCACCACCATGGCCTCCCTAGCTTCTGAGGTCCCCTGGCTGCTCTGCCTTTGCCTCTCCACCTTTTGGAGTGTTTTATGCTTGTTTTATACGTAACGCCCAGGGCTCCTCTGTCTTCCAGGAAGCAGAAGTCTGCTGATCCGCTTTCTGTCCCTACAGATCAGTCTGTACTTGTAGGATGTCACAGACATGAGACTCCAGCGTGTGCACCTACGCATGTCAGATGTGTGTGTCGGCACTTCTGTGTGCCAAGTGCAGCCCTCTTCCGACGGACGGCATGACGATGCTTGACCTTGTCTCATTCTCATTGTTTTCTCCCCTTTCTTTAGTTATATACTTCGTTTCATAGTGATTTTGGAATAAGTGTATCTTAATGCTAGTGGTTAGAATAAGGAAAAAGCCCACGTGAATCTATTTCTCTGCCAACATTAGACTGCATACTGACTCCTCCGTGTGAAATGAGAGATTCCACACACGTCCCCATGCCCAACACCGATGCCCCTTCTGCTGGAACGGCCTTGCTGTCCTGCCTGATGGAGGCTGGGGGGCTGTCCCCTACCCCTACCCCTGGCTGCTTCAGCTGAGGCACCTCAGATGAAGTGAGGTTGGCGGTCCAAGCCTCCCCTTCTTCCAGTTCCTACCATCTCAGACTTCCCTCTGAAATCCTACCAAAACATGAAAAGAAAGGTCGACGTAAGGAATGGTCTGTACAAGCCCTGAAAAGTAAGAACGGGCACCCCTACTCCCTCAAGGACCCTCAATCCTAGTGTCACTGGACTGCAGTCTGGGGGGGCAGACCAGTCACCCTCCTTGCCCCTTTTGGGAGCCCCCAGCCCAGAGCTGGCTGCGTGTTCAGGGCCCGGGCCCCTCCACAAGTGCAGCACGCCCTGCTGACCTCTGTCACCCCACCAGCGGGAAGCGAGGGTCAGTGCCCCCTCCCTTGTCGCCTTTCCTTCCCCCGCCCCTCCCCCAGGGCCCGTTACCCACAAGTCCACAAGCCTCTGTGCTCCGAAGCAGCTGGTGTCCTAGCGGACTTGGCCACAACACATCTTAGTCTGCACTCTGCAGCGACTTGCCCTGCTTCCACTAGGGAGTCACCTGGCCACTCAGACTTCAGGGGGACCCACCAAAACCACATCTGTGAGCCCCAAACGAGGCCCTGGCATCGGATCTGTAAAAGCGGCTGGGGATGTATTGTGCAGCCCGAAGGGAGGCCAGGGCTGTTCTCAGGGCCACGGGGCTGAGGACTGCTGCCTGGCCTCAGGGACACTCCCAGGCACCAGAGATGCCTTCTCTTCAGCTGCCCACCTGTGAAATGTTGGGCTTGGAGGTTTGCAAGCATTTCCCCAGGAGAAGCACATTCCTTTCCAGTAAGATTGTGCTCAGACCCCAAACACAAAACCTTGAAGCAGGCCCTCAGGAAGTTCAGATCTTTACTGCTGGGGACAGTATGCTCTCTTTTGATGACCCTTAAGTCCTGCACTATTTTCTTGGGGCACCTCCTACATATCCAGGGTCAGCTGTGTCCTTGCAGAAGCGACAGGCTGGATGGAAGAGAAGGCCTTGGCACATGTGAACTGACGAAGCAGCAGCCCCACCTGGACGGCCAGCCCCCAACACCTCTCAGAAATCCCCCTCTACCCACAGCAGCTGTGAAGATGAAGCCCTGGCTGGAAGGCGAGGGCTCGCGGCTTGCTTATGGAAGCCAAGTTTCACCGCACAATCCCAGGCCCCTCCGGTGATGCTTCGCTGTAAATAAGCAAACCTGATTTGAAAAATCTGATTACAGGGCATGTGGAACATGACATAATGTGATCCTCTGCTTCCATGATTGAGTTTAAAAAACTCTGGATGTGGCTTAATGCCCTAAGATTCTCTCAGAGAATATAAAGACTGGAGAGAAAAGGAAACAAGAAATCGAAAAAGTATAGCAAGAATCTGAGTGTTTTGAAACTCCAGATGCTCTGTAAATGGATTTGCAGTTCAGATCAACGCTCCTTGGAAATGTCTAAAGTATTTGAGAGAAATAATGAGGGACGTGGGGCTGGGAGAAGGTGGAGTGAGGGGCTTGGCAATCATCTCCCCAAAAACAATGACAAAACTAGACAAAAGTGTCAAAAAATAACCATTTTAGGGTGCTAGAAACTAACCAAAGGCATATAAAAAATTGGGAAACATTTCTTCCAGAAAATCTATGGCAAACCTTGGACCCAATGGCCAAGGGCAGGGACCCTTTCTCCCACGCATGCAGAGTGCAACCACTGACCTGCCCTGGGTGGGGACAAGCCTGCCCACACCAGCCCAGTCCCTAGGAATTCAGCCTTAAAAATAAAAATGAGAACACTGAGCAGAGAGCTCACACTGTCAAGAAGACACATTTCACAATTTTTCAGTCAGCATAAAACTCTAAAGGGTGCAGTTGGTACAGAAGAGTCACTGCGTTCCTCTGTACTGGACAATCCAACACGGCTCCCTGGCATGGGCAGATAGCACCAGTAACCCTGGGCCACAGGCAGCCATGCTGACCTCTTCTGCTGTGTGTGTGTATGAATCTACGTGCGTGGATGTGTGCACGTGTGCACGTGGTGGAGACGTACCTCAGTACGAAACCCACAGAGACAGCAGATGTGGAGAGTGGTCCCCGGTGAGCCATGGCTGCTCACAGACAAGAGCCCCTGGAGCAGTGACAAACCCCATCACCCCCGAGTGATGCCACAGAGCGTGCAGGCAGTGGTGGTCCTTTCTGGTGAAAAGGATATTTCAATCTTGTCAGCAGTAATCCAATGGAGGAAAAATACAAAATAAAGCAGTGCTTTCAGGGAGTACCTGGCCATGCATTTTGCTTTTCTTCTGTCCATTCCTGAGCCCCTGGACCACACTTGTGGACCCTGTGGCCTGACCACCTCCAGCCTGGCCTCTGCTCTGCAGCCACCTGGCCACAGCTCGGGGCTCAAGGGCTTGACTTCGTCGGGTGTCAGTTCTCTGCAGGGCTTTGCCTCAAGGTGACAGGAGCCAGATGGACATCTGGCTTTGCCTTGAACCTAAAACCATCTTGTCAGCCCCTTTTATGCACTGGATATGTGGGGATAGAGGTCAGTCAGTGGGGAATAAATTCAAACTTGAAGTACCAAAAATTATATAGCTTTTGACCTTCAAAGAACAAACAAGAGAAAACCACGTTTTGGGTGTGTGTTTGGGTTGGCCAAGATCAAGAACATGGTGGACTCTCGTGAGAAAAACCTGTGCCAATACATGGAAGCGCATCGTAAGGAAACACCCCAAGCTCACTAGGCTGTGGGTCTAGGTCTAGAGGCCCCTGCAGCCATCACTCCTGGGAGGCGATCATCACACCCTCCCAGGCCCGTGGGCGGCTGCTGGGCTGGCCACTGCTTTGCAGAAGTCTGGCAGATCACAGGGCAAAGACCTCAAGCCCTACGGAGTGTAGCAGGTGAAGAGCAGGGAGCACCCTCTAGAAAGGGCTGCAGAGCGGCCTGCACTGTGGGAAGAGGGGCTCTGCAGCCTGCACTGTGGGAAGAGGGGCTCTGTGAAGAAACCAGATGCAGTCCCAGCCAGAAGCCCAGCTGGGCTTCTGTGGACCCTCACTAAGTGGTGCAGTAGGTCACTTAAAAAATACAGAAGCAATTTTTTAAAGACTGAAACTCCGTGCTCCTGACGCAGCAGCGCATGAGACCAATGAAACCAGAGGGCGTGCACACGCGGTACAAGAAGGTAACACGACAGCACACGTCCACACACGTATGTTCACACACACAACAGCAAGCTGAGAGAGCCTTTAACAAAGTGCTGGCACAGTGAACTTTAGACCAAAAAGTAAAGAACTGAAGACTGATTCTAATCTCACACACAATACCAATACAGATTCTAGCGGAAATTAAGTTTTTAACCTCCGTCCTTAAGTGTGGGCTGCACACAGTGACATCCTACTGAGAAGACAATGTGGGAGGGGAGTGGGGAAACCTGACACACACGACCTCAGCCAGCAGCTCAAGGTCAACATCGACAGTGATGAGCCACGTTGAGAGTGTGCACCCTGGATGTGACGACCAGGGCACTTCACGTCTGTGGTCTTCCTGGAAACAACTCGTCCCACGAGTCTAATCCTGAGACAGACATCAGGCAAATCCCAACAGAGGGACATTCTACAAAATCCATGACCCCGTACTCCTCAAAACCGTCAGGTTATCAAAAACAAGGAGAGTCTAACAAACTGTCCATGAAGAAGACCCTGCAGAGACTGATGAATAAATGTAGTATGTGTCCCGATGGGATTCTGAGACAGAGGAAGGACATTAGATAAAAACAGGAAATCTGAATGCAGTGTGGACTATAGTTAATGATAACATCTCTTGATTCATTAATTGTAACCAAGACTGCACTAAGGTGTTAGTAACAGGGGCAGGTAGGTCTGGGGTGGGTGGGAAATCTCTGTGCTGTCATTTAAATTTTTCTGTAAATCTAAAATTGTTCCAAAGTCTATTTTTAAAAATATATTTTCAACAAAACATAAGAGCAAATAACCTGGAAAACACTTGCAACACAGACTTCAGGGAAGAAATGTAAAGGCCTTTCACACGCTGAAATACTGACTGTAGAACATGTAGCTAAGAAATGTGCAAGCTCTCTAGCAAGCAGAGGTGTGGCCGGAACCCACGAACCTGCAGCCTGTGGGCCAGGCAGGGGGTGCGGGTTGTGCAGGACTCTAGCATGGGGGCGGCTTCACGCCAGCAGGACCTGAGAGAGCCATCTCCTCGAAGTACCAGAGTCCGATATGCTGAAACGCTTCCAAAGGGCTTTAATGTCCTTCCTGTGTCCTACGTCCCTACTCTCGGGCTTCACATCAGCTTTCACACTTCCTCCAGGTTTGGCTAAGTTAATTATGCCATTTTAACTTTTATTCCTCTGAGAAACAGCATCACTCACAATTGTGCCTTGCTAGGTGGGGACATGGGGACTTTGTGAGTGCAAATGGCCCCCACAGCAGGGCACACCTCTCCCACAGCCCTCTGGTCTGCACACAGCCCCTCTTTGGCCCATGTGGGTGACACGTCACTCTGGCAGCAAGACCTGGGAATATGGAGGGCAGGAGCCTGGGGCTGCCCCCTTCTGCTGCAGGGTGCACTGCGTGGTCAGCAGACACTGAAAACTGGGAGGGTGGGTGAGGTGCTGAGGGGTCTGCAGACAGAGGCTGGCAGGGGCTAGGAAGGGCTGCTCTGGCCTGATGCCCTGCCAGGGTGGGAGGGACCCAAGGGCCACCAGCCCCGCTATGGTGGGGGGCGGGGAGGGGGCGCGCAAGCCCCTGGACATGACACCAAAGGCAGGCTCAGCTGGGGGGTCTCCATCGTTGGCAGGTTGGGCACTCAGCATGGCCATAGCCCGATCAGCCTGGTGAGAGGAACTCATGCCTGTCCTCAGGTCACGCGGTCCTCAAGCTCACTGGGCAAGAAGTGGGGAGCAGGGAAGGCTGACTGCCATCCATAGCAAAGGTCAACTGCCTGCCTGAGAATGGAAAGGCCCTCTGACCAGCGTTCATGTGGACTCATCCCTAGGGGTTCTCACACATACTTCATCAATCTCTTGGTCACCAATTTTCTAACTGTGTTGGTTCCAAGGCCTGACCTCCTAGCCAGTGAGTTGGCCTACCTCCTGGGTTACTGCCAATCCAGGACACTCTTTATGTAATAGATACTGACTGCAGGTCAAGGCCTCAAGCGAGGGCCAGTTCAGGGTTTGACTTTTCAGGGAGAATGGCCAGCCCACGCCGACATGCAGACAGGGATGTCATGTGATGCACTGTGACCGTCCTTCTCTGTGTCCTGGGTTCACTTCCTGCGGCCTTGCACCGAGGGGGCTGACCCTTGAGTGGCAGCTTCATGAGACATCGCAGCCCCCACTTCCAGTAGCCCTGAGCCCCATCTCTTGTTTCTGTCAGCCCGAATGCATGGAGATGGAAGCTCAAGGTCCCAGAGTGGGCCAGACACGAGTGGGGCCTAGGCTGGCCATGGCTTGCTCCTCCCCAAGCTCCCATGTACACTGCACTTGTGGCCCATACAGGATCCTGCGTCCTTGCCAGCTCACAAGTATATCTGCAAGATAACCACAGCTGCCAGGCTTTGGGTTGTACAACAAGAGGGCCTGGACAAGAACCGTTTTTTCTGGATTGGTTCCACGATGCTTTGTCCACAAAGTCAGGACCTACCTTGTTCATAAAGGACTGCCTTTTAAAGTTTTTCTGATACTGGACAATCTCCTAGCCACCCAGATCCCCCTGAGTTCAACACCAAAGGCACTGAAGTGGTCTGCTTGCCCCCAAACACAGTCTTTCTGATTTAGCCTCTAGACGGGGGGTCATTAAGGACCTTTAAGGCTCATTACACGCACTACTCTATGGAAAGGATTTTCCATGCTATGGAAGAGAACCCCACAAAAGAGAGTAGTCGCGGAAATCTAGAAGGATTACACCACTGAAGATGCCAGTGTTGTTCTAGAAAAAGCCGTGAAAACCACGGAGCCTGAAACTCAAATTCCTGCTGGAGAAAACTGTGTCCAGATGTGCATGACTTCATAGGATTTATGACAGAGCCAATCAAGGAAAAATCCTAAGTGAGGTTGTGGATATGGCAAAAAAAAAAAAAAAAAAAGGTGAGGGGTGAAGGGTTTCAAGATCTGGATCCGGGAGAAATTCTGGAGCTAACAGACACCACCCCAGAGGGATGAACAGAAGATGACCTGACGGAGATGAGAACTCCCAGGCCAGGGCGGGACGATGCGGAGGCAGATGCGGAAGCAGCAGTGCCGGCGAACAAAACGACAGGCAACTACGATGATCCTCCAGGCAGGTTCCGATTACTCTACACTGCTTTCCGCTTCTTTTAGGACATGGACGCTCCTATGATACAGGCACAGGGACTAAGTGAACAGTGGAAGGATCGGTGCCATATAGAGGCATTCTAATGGAATGAAACAGCAAAAAAGTCAGGCAGAAACGACACCGCATTTCCATAAAGTTACCCTGCGCTGCGTGGGCTGCCTCCCTTCTGTGTCCTCCAGCCCGGAGACAGCGGGAGCCCCTGTCCCCCTCCTCCTCCTCAGCCTGTTACCGCGAACACGACCAGGAGGAGGCCTTGCATGAGGACCCACTTCCATCTAGTGACTGGTGAATAATCCTCACTCCGGACAGGTAATAAACGCATGTGTGTGTGTCTGTGAGCCTCCTCGTGTGCAAACCTACCCATGGGACGCCACGGCCCGAGGCGCTTCCATCACCATCACCATCACCTGAGGACTCACCCTGCAGCAGGTCGTGGGCAAGACTCATGGAGGTGGACAGCCCATCCCCTACACAGGCATGACCTGAGTCATATTTGACATAAAGTTAATAATGCGTTAGTTTTTTGTTCAATAACTTCTTTTACAACTTGCTTTCAAAGAATTCCATTACCGTGTAGTGCACCTCTCTCTCCAATTGGAGAAACTGCCCATCAGCTGATCTGCCACAGGTAAGTGGTTTTTAAAAAATGTAACAATGTTTCCAGTACTATATTACGGATATGACTGTCACACTGTATGCCATAAACATTTTATAATGATCTTTCATTAGTGTAGAGGTTAGGCTTCTCTGAAGCAATGTGTTGATCACACGTGGCTACCACAGAGCAATCAGAATGCTGAAAGAATCGTTACACCTGTAAACACATATGAATGTATTTGTCACATGACCTTTCAGGTTTAATGTCTAGTGTTAGTGGTTCAATAACATCTATAGTGCTTTGTATCATATAAGACGATACTGACATAGGTACTGACAGCCAACTCATCTTGTAAACAGTCGGCATAAACTTATGGTATAGATAAATACAGTACAGTACCGTAGTGTATGTTCTATTCCTGATGATTTTCTTAATACTGTTTTCTTTTCCCTGCATTACCTCCCTGTAAGAACACAGTATATAACACACAATGTGTGTGAATCAACTGTGTCATTGGTAAGGTTTCCAGTCAACAGAAGGCTGTTAGTAGTGAAGCTCTGAGGAGTCAAAAGCTACACGTGTATTTTTGACTATTGGGGGCAGCTGTGCTTCCCATCCAGGTATCTTTTTAAAAAAATTCTTTTTCTTATGTTCAATTAGCCAACATATACTACATCATTAGTTTTCGATGTGGTGTTCAACGATTCATTAGTTGCATATAACACCCAGTGCTCATCACAACATGTGCCCTCCTTAATACCCGTCACCGGGCTACCCCCTCCCCCCACCCCCCTCCCCTCTGTAACCCTCAGTTTGGTTCCTGGAGTCCAGAGTCTCTCATGGTTTGTCTCCCTCTCTGTTTCCCTCCTTCAGTTTTCCCTCCTTTCTCCTGATGTCCTCCCTGCTGTTCCTTACGTTCCACATATGAGTGAAACCATATGATGATTGTCTTTCTCTGCTTGACTTATTTCACTTGGCGTAATCCCCTCCCGTCGCATCCATGTGGGTGTACAAGTTGGGTATTCATCCTTTCTGATGGCTGAGTAATCTTCCATTGTATATACGGACCACATCTTCTTTATCCATTCGTCTGTTGAAGGGCATCTCGGCTCCTTCCACAGTTTGGCTATTGTGGACGTTGCTGCTATGAACATTGGGGTGCATGTGGCCCTTCTTTTCACTAAAGCTGTATCTTCATGGTAAATAGTCAGTAGTGCAATTGCTGGGTCGTAGGGTAGTTCTCTTTTTAACGTCTTGAGGAACCTCCATACTGTTTTCCAGAGTGGCTGCACCAGCTTGCCTCCCCAACAGTGTTAAGAGGGTTCCCCTTTCTCCACATCCTCACAACATCTGTTGTTTCCTGACTCGTTAGTTTTTGCCATTCTACCTGGTGTGAGGTGGAATCTCATTGTGGTTTTGATTTGGATTTCCCTGATGCCAGGTGATGTTGAACATTTTTTCATGTGTCTCTTAGCCATTTGTATGTCTTCTTTGGAGAAGTGTCTGTTCATGTCATCTGCCCATTTATTGACTGGATTATTTGTTTTTTCGGTGTTGAGTTTGAGAAGTTCTTTATAGATCTTGGATACCAGCCCTTTATCTGTAGTGTCATTTGCAAATATCTTCTCCCATTCCGTGGGTTGCCTCTTAGTTTTGTTGACTGTTTCCTTTGCTGCGCAGAAGCTTTTTATCGTGATGAAGTCCCAATAGTTCATTTTTGCTTTTGTTTCTCTTGCCTTTAGAGACATGTCTTGAAAGAAGTCACTGTGGCCGATGTCGAAGAGGTTACTGCCTATGTTCTCCTCTAGGATTTTGATGGATTCCTGTCTCACACTGAGGTCTTTCATCCATTTTGAGTTTATCTTTCTGTGTGGTGTCAATTGTAAATATCTATGCCCCCAACATGGGAGCAGCCAACTACATAAACCAACTATTAACCAAAATAAAGAATCATATTGATAGTAGTACATTAATAGTAGGAGACTTCAACACTCCACTCTCAGCAATGGACAGATCATCTAAGCAGAAGATCAACAAAGAAACAAAGAGCTTTGAAGGACACACTGGACCAGACGGACTTCATAGATATATACAGAACATTCCATCCTAAAACAACAGAACACTCATTCTTCTCGAGTGCACATGGAACTTTCTCCAGAAGAGACCACATACTGGGTCACAAATCAGGTCTCAACTGATACCAAAAGATGAGATTATTCCCTGCATATTCTCAGACCACAATGCACTGAAATTGGAACTTAACCAGAAGGAAAAGTTTGGAAGGAACGCAAACACTTGGAGGTTAAAAAGCATCCTGCTAAAAAATGAATGGGTCAACCAGGAAATCAAAGAGAAACTTAAACAGTTCATACAAACTAATGAAAATGAAAACACATCGGTTTGGAACCTATGGGATATTGCAACAGCTGTCCTAAGAGGGAAATACATAGCCATCCAGGCCTCTCTAAAAAGGTAGAAAAATCCCAAATGCACAAGCTAACCTTACACCTAAAGGATCTGGAGAAAGAACAGCAAATAAATCCTAAACCAAGCAGGGGAAGAGAAATAATAAAAGATTAGAGCAGAAATCCATCTGGGTATCTTGAGCAGCTTTTCAGAGGAAAGGAGCTGACCTCATGTAGCCACATCCTCACCACTGGGCGGCAGCAGAGCTCCACGATCCTACCGCAGGGCTTCCAAGAAACCTCTCTGGACCCTCAAACTGGCACAGTGTGTTTCTGTGACCCACCCAGCCCCAGCCCATTTGTGTGGTTCAAGTTTTACGGGCATGCAGCCACGCCCTCCCACTCACTGTGGTCCGAGGCTGGTTTTTGCGTATGTTCAGGCTGCAAAGGCAGAGTGCAGTGGGTGCCACAAAGATTGCATGGCCCACAAAACTGAACCAGTTCTCACGGAAGCGGAGCACGTACTGATCCGGCTCTGATTCACACCTGCAGGGTCTCCAAGTGTCCTGGCAACACGCAATCTCCCTCTGTCCTGACGACCAGCCATGCACGGCCAAGCAGCGTCCTGTCTGCAGCAGGTGGGTCCTCACAGCCCCCATGGGTTTCCCGGAGGAGCAGCGGAGGGAGGCGCGGGCTGTGTGTGCCTGAGTCTCAGGGCTGGGGCTCACCCCCCACCCCCTGGCAGGCAGCTTGCTCAGGGCAGCTCTTCACCTGCAGCTCACAGCTAACTGGGACAGGGAGCATTCCCGCCAGAGGAATCGGCAGCTTCTCTACTCCTTTCAGAAAACAAAGTCCCCTGAACCCTGAGTCTCGCCTGAGCTGCCGGGAGCCACCTGGGCCCAAAGACGGAAATCCAGGCCAGCCAGAGGGGCACCCCTGAGCCGGGACGGTGGCGGACGGTGTGGAGAATGTGGTGTAGCTGCTGAGTTGTGTCCTGGGGAAGGGGCACGGGTCGGCCTCTGAGCACTCTTGAGGGCGGCCTGGAGCAGTGACCCCCAGAGGACAGGCCACCTTCCAGGGAAGCACGAGAGTCTTTAGTGGCAGGAAGCAGCACCCGTGACCAGCGCAGCGAGAGCGGTTCCAGATGAGCAGGGCCTGGACTCTCCGAAAAGAGCCAGACATAAATGGGGTGGGCATGCGGAACAGGGCGGAAGGTGGTGGGTGTCCTGCCGGCATTTCCTGAGGTCCCTTCATGGCGGCAATGAGGGACGAACTGGAAGCAGCAGGGCTCAGCGCGGTGTTTTTGTCAACCTGACTGCAGGGGAGACACAATTCCGGGACAGCAAAGGCCAAGGGGCCACATGTGGCCCATGAGGCTAGGTGGGCAGAACTCGGTAACAGGCAGCAAGGCCTGGGGCCAGTGGGGCGCACTGACCCACAGTGCTCTAGGGCCGCCATAAGTGGACTAGGGTTTCCCCAGGATGGAGGCGCCCTTGCCTTGGGCATGCTAAAGAAAACCTGTGAACTGGAAGGAGGCCGACATCACCTACTTCCAAGGAAAGTCAGGATGGTTGGCCCAGACCCTAGGTCCGAGCCACCCACATGGCAGAGCCCACGATGAAGGCAGACACTGCAACAGCCTGCAGCACAGAACAGGTGCGCGCCCAACCCCGATGGACGAAGTGACAGGGCAGTGGGGAAAGAGAATCCCCAGGCCTTCCCGGGCTGCTGGGGACGAGGCCTGAGCTCTCCCCAATTCCAGAGCATGCAAACACCACCACAGACCCCTAGCTGACGTGGCGAGTGGAACCCTGGCCCTTGTGTGTTTCAAGGGTCCCTATACCTGTACACACAGCTAGGGGATGTCGACTTAATCCCTGAAAGCATAATTTGGTGAGATACTTAGTGGCTGCCAGAACCCCCTGTGGTCCCCTGGTCTTGGACATTAAAGTAGAACTTAGGAGTGTAACTCCTGAGGAACTTACCACCCAAGCTGGGGTGGTGTGCAAGAAAAGCCACAGTCGGAGCCATTATGATGGACTTTGGACTTTGGGGTTGCAGGGCGCTAGACCCCAGAGCACCCCTTTCCACGCTCCACCATGAAACCAGACAGACTGTGGCCGGTGAGAGTGGACTGCCGTGGTCCCAGCCAAGTGGCAGCCCCAGTGGCCCTGCTGTGTGGCCTCTACACGTGTTTTAGCAGCTTGTCTGGGACACATCTACCTTGGTCCTGTGAGGACAGAGGATGGACTTCAGTCAGCCTTTCCAGGGAGGACCAGCAGAACACAATCCCTCGGGGCTGCGGTAAGTCCGCTTGCTGGACCGCATGCCCTCTTCAGACACCCTGGCCACGTGTTAACACAGCACAGACATCATGCTGGACCACTTCGTGGCTGGTGCTTCCTAAGTGGACACAGCAAACAGGCAACAGCAAGCTGTCTGGATGCTCTGGAGGCACAGGGGGCAGAGTTGGTGGAAGGTAACTTACAAGGTCTCAGGGGCTTGTGTGTCCGCACCGTGAGTGAGATGGGGCAGCTGTCATGCCAGGACAGCTCCTTTAGGTGAAGGACACACTTCATCGTGTCCCACGAGCGTGCAGAAAAGGGCACGCTTCATGGGGAGCCTGTATGGGTTTTGCCAACCGCCTCTGCTGCCCTTAGGAAAACTGCTCCAACCATGACAGGTGTCCTGGAGGTTACATGTGGGGTACTCTGCAGCCCGACCTATGGCCACATGCCCCCAAAGAGGCTGCTGCAGGAACCAGGGGTGGTTAAGCCAGCTGTGCAGAGGCTCCGGCAAGTCCCACTGACAGCAACACAGTGCAGATGGCTTGGGTGCTGGAGCAAGGCCATGCCTCCTGCAACAGAGAAACTGTCACTCTACAAAGTGGCTCCTGCTCAACTCCTGGGACAAGAAGTGAATATATGACCACGAAGAGCTCCCTGCAGGCATTACCATCCACCACGACCTAAGGCCTGTCACACTTGGCCCTGCACATGCAGAGGGGCAAGGGCTTGAATAAGCTGCGTGGACGGGTGGCCCAGACCCCATGTCACCCTGAACGGGGCTGATGTCTCTGTGTCAACTCCCATGTCAGGACAGCTCCCAGAGTGGAAGTAAACTGGATCAGCTTGTGGGGGGAGGGGAAGACCCTGTGGTGGGAAGACAGGATTCTGACACCAGTTCCGGTGCAGGGCCTCCCACACCAAGCAGCCCCGCAACCCCAGCGGGGTGTCCCACATTCAACTCATTTCTGACACTCTCTACCTGGGCTTAGCCTCCAATCCCACAGGCTAAGGGCTCAGTTATATGAGACTGCTCTTCCCCCACATCGGATGCCAGTTTCAAGTACCACTGTCCCCTGTGCTTCCAACCAACCAGCTATCAGCCGAGGTTCCCATGACCCCAGCCTGTGGTTCAATAAATTTACTAGAGCAGCTCACAGATCTCAAGAGAAACATTTTACTCACTGGATCACCAGCTTATCATAAAAGGGGAGAACTCAGGAACAGCCAGATGAAGATGCGTAGGACCAGGTACGGGGAAGGGCTGAGGGGCTTCCCTGCCCGGTGTGACTCTCCCCACACCTCGTCTTCCCCAACCCACTCCTTTGGGGTTTTTAAGGAGGCTTCATTACAAAAGTCTGATCGATGAACTCACTGGCCATTGGCGATTCATTCAACTTCCAACTCTTCTCCCTTCCCTAGAGCTCAGTGCAGTGGGACTGAAAAGTCCAATCTTGGCTCATGCAATTGGTCCTCCTGGCCACCAGCCCCCAAGCTTAGGTACTTTCCAGAAAGTCATCTAACATAACAAAAGACACCTTTATGCTCTCCTCACTCAGGACCTTCCAAAGTTAAAATCCTTGCTGTTCTGGGCCAGGAATAGGGACGAAGACCAAATATATATTTCTTACCATAAATCACAATGTTCCGGAAGCCTCCCTGGGTGGGGAGAAGGGCCCTGACGTACAGACACACAAATGGCACGGGTGGCAGCAAAGGACTGGGTTTGTCAGCCTGGCACCTGCCACGGTGAGACTGGACAGAGCCCATGGGGACAAGGAGTGTACGTGGACCTCCAGGAGCAGATGCACGTCATGCAGGCTCTGGGGCCCCTGAGAGCCTGGCCGGCTGGGACTCTCACTAGGGCAGGTCTCCCCATTGGCTTCAGTCGCAGCTCCCTCTTCACTCAGCAGAGAGTGCCCTAAGTAATGGATTTTAACTTACCTTTAGCAGGGGTGTGGACAAGGCTTCCATGTCACACAACTCCAGAGGGAGCCGCCCGCACACTCTTTACTCTCCGTGCTACATTGGCTCCCCGTCCAGCTACCGCACCCGTGCGAAGCTGCCCCGGGTCGGCTCATGCTCCGCTTGCTCAGGCAGCTGCTCTGCCCCCATCCAGGCTGTTCTGACTCAGCCTGTCAAGGGTCTGGAGGCGTCATGGTCGCATCACACGGCAGCTTCCCCGCGAGGCACACCCCACTGCCACAGAGCCTCCCTTGGGTGTCAGCCTCACCGTACAGCCACACAGACCCCAGGTCCCTGGAGTGGTCCCCTGTCCACCCTGGAGGGTCCCCGGTGCTCTGCACTGTGGCACACCTCGACACCTATATGCTCCCAGCATGCCTGGTCAGGAAAAAACAATTCTAAATAGCACGTGCTTCTCCCACTTCTCTGAGCCGCAGGACACAGCTCTCCGCAAGCGCCCAGTGCATGAAGCAGTTTGGGGGCACTGCCCTGGCAGATGCCTGAGTGGGACCCAGAGACCCCCTCATGGCCCTGCCACACGTTCTGGAAAGCACCGGGCGAGAGGTCGGGGCCCAGCACCAGCTCTGCCGACTGTGCCCCAGGAGCAGCACTGTCTCTTGTGGCAAACGGGTGGGATTCCACTGCCACGGGTCTTCAGGGAGGGCCCCACGAGGAAAGGGATGAACACATGCTCTGAAACGAGCAGGCACAGCACATGCTCCCGTTCTTTCCCGGCTCATCTCAAAGAAAACATTGCACATCAGTTCAACAAGGAAACGAAACATAATTATTGTAGAAACTGCTTATTGTCTGTCTTTCTTGTTCCCACTAATAAAATCCAAATACACCACACTTTTTAAAATCCTTTTGTGATAATGGTTTCCCTGAAGATGCCGGCAAATTACTCAGTCTAGCCTGGGCCCAGGAGCATTGGCAGGGAGCAGTGTGCCCCTGACCCTGCACCCCTAGGCCTCAGGGCCTTGGTAGCCACACAAAGGGGACATGTGGCCTGAGACCTTGTTCAGCCATCTACAGGTTGAGGGCCTTTCATTCAGTGAGCTGGGATCCAGGGCCAGAACTCGAGGCAGGACAGTGTGACAGGACCCCAGTCTAGAAAGATGGAAGCAGGCTGCAGGGGCCCCTGCAAGGATCCCCCCGGGCCCCCCAGACACCACAGGCTGCAGATGAAAGTCCCCCTTTGTCATCGTCCCCTCTCCCAACGTGGCTCTTCAAGGCTCATCAGGCTCATGGAGCCCGAGGAGATTCAGCTCCCGCCCCTGGATGGCTGCCAACAGGCGTGAGGGTCCTGTGTACGCCCCCGCCCACGGTGCTGTGACTTTGCTGGTGCACGCCTCCGCCCCCTCCCCGGCCGTGACACCCACCTGCTCCCAACTTCTCAAATCCAGTCACACTCAGAAGACCTCTTGTCTGTCTCTATCTTCACTTTAAAAATCGTTTCTCACACTGCAGTCCCTGAAGGCACACAGCCTCCGAAGCTCAGTATGACCACTGGTGTGCCCCTGTTCCTTGTGACGGCACTACGGAGCTCACCAGCAGTGTGAATCCCAACAGACCTGCTCTCTCCTAAGTCCTGTCAGAAGAAAACAGACTTCAGTACACGTGACACGCTTCTTGAGGAAGAACCAGCCACACTCGGCTCCCATGTGACGTCACTCAGGCCAGGAAAGCCCTGGGACTGTCACCCAGACCCTCCACGAGGGTGCCAGTCCTTGATTCCCGGCCAGGCTGAACACAGACACACGCGCTGACACGGCATGCCTCATCCGGACTGGAGAACACACACAGACGGGAACAGAAGCCCTGTCCCCCAGCTCACAGGAAAGAAACTCTTCCCTACATGACCTCCTGGTACATGCTGCCCCCCCGACCCCAAACACCAAGGGGAGTGTGAGGTCTTGACTGTTAACCCAGAATGGCTGGTGGGGAACACTGCCCCCTAGACTCCATTCTGTCTGCCGTGCCCCTGCCCTACTGCCCAGGTGATCAGAACGGACCAGCTGTCTCCGGCAGCCACGTGCTGAGCTCGAAGACAGGTGCATCCCTGCCGCCCAGGCTGCAGGTGACAAGAGTCTATCGAGCAGACCCTGAATGAAAGAGCATCAAACTACGCGAGATCTGAAGCTGGTCAGAGGGCGTGGGTGAGCCACTGCCTGGACGTGCAGGGGCTCAGAGCGCTGCACAGACGTCCGCCTCAATACAATCCCCAGCTCATGTTCCTCTTCAAGCCTCAGGGGCTCAGGAGAATCCCCTGGAGGACCAGGACTGGCTTTCTTTCTTGTCCTGTTCAAAGTGGCAATGAGAGATGAGCAAGTGCTGCGCGACTTGAGGCCATCCCTAACTCGTGGGGATGCGCACTCTCCTAACCCCCTGTGAGGACAGGCGCAGAGCACCCATGGGCCCCAACGGGGCACGACCCGCTTTCCCTCCAAAGACAGATGCTGCTTCACCAGCACAGGGGGCATGTGCACCCAACAGATCAGCGCAGGGCCCTGGAGCCCCTTCCAGCCGGCAGCACGTGGCTTCTGCCCACCTCGCCTCCCACAGATGGCAGGCAGACTCTGCACAGGACACAAAGAACAACTTCCTGAAGCCACAAGAGTATTCAACAGCAGGCAAGTCCCTTGAAGAAGGGACCTACACTGGGCAAACTCCCCAATTTTTTGTGGCTTTCACCCTAAGAGCAGTTGACACTCCAGGAGAAAGTCCCCACCCTCACTGGCTTGACCAAGGACAACAGCCGCTGGAAAGTGAGAGGAAATCCTGGAAAGGAGAGAACCAAGGGGGAGAGTCCCAAATTCTGTTCATATGTTCATATGCTCTGCCCAAATATGAGGAGGGGTCCTGGACTGCACGTGTGCAAGGCTACAGGGTGGTGGTGGTCCTGGATTGCGTGTGTGCAAGGTTACAAAGGGCGGGGTCCTAGATTGCACGTGTGCAAGGCTACGGGGGGGGGAGTGGTCTTAGATTGCACATGTGTGCAAGGCTAAAAGGTGGTGGTGGTCCTGGATTGCACGTGTGCAAGGCTACGGGGGGTTCCTGGATTGCATGTGTGCAAGGCTATGGGGGGGGTTCCTAGATTGCACGTGTGCAAGGCTATGGGGGGGCAGTGGTCTTAGATTGCACATGTGTGCAAGGCTAAAAGGTGGTGGTGGTCCTGGATTGCACGTGTGCAAGGCTACAGGGGGTTCCTGGATTGCATGTGTGCAAGGCTATGGGGGGGTTCCTGGACTGCACGTGTGCAAGGCTACGGGGGGGTTCCTAGATTGCACGTGTGCAAGGCTACGGGGGGTTCCTGGATTGCACGTGTGCAAGGCTACGGGGGGTTCCTGGATTGCACGTGTGCAAGGCTACAGGGGGTTCCTGGATTGCATGTGTGCAAGGCTATGGGGGGTTCCTGGACTGCACGTGTGCAAGGCTACGGGGGGGTTTCCTAGATTGCACGTGTGCAAGGCTACGGGGGGTTCCTGGATTGCACGTGTGCAAGGCTACGGGGGGGTTCCTGGATTGCACGTGTGCAAGGCTACAGGGGTTTCCTGGATTGCACGTGTGCAAGGCTACGGGGGGGGGTTTCCTAGATTGCACGTGTGCAAGGCTAAACAGGTTCCAGCTGCAGCCACCACAGGAGGCTCAGGGTTCACAATGTGATGCCCGCAAGGGGGCCTGCCTTGGTTAAAAGAAAGTCACCTCCTACAGTTAGGGGAAATGTGACTGCTATGGACTCAATTGCACCCCCCCACCATAGTTCAAATGTTGGAGCCCTAACCCCCAGAGTGACTGCATTTGGAGATGGGGCCTCTCAGGAGGAGATGACGGTTAAATGAGGTCAGAGGGTGGGGCCCTGATTGGATGGGATTAGTGTCCCTGGAAGAGGAAACACTGGAGAGCCCACTCTGCCCCCACCGGCCCTCCTGCCCCTCTGTCTCACCGCCTCTGTGTCTCTCCCCACAGGAACGCACTGAGCAAAAGCCGTGTGAGGACACAGGGAGGAGACAGATGTCTGTGAGTCGGGAGGGGAGGCCTCACCGAAAACCAACCCCGCTGACACCTGCATCGCTGACGTCCAGCCTCCAGAACTGTGGGAGAATACGTGTCTGTGGTTTCAGCGGCCCAGGCTGCAGAGGTTTCTTACAGCAGCCCAGGAGCCTGAGACAGTGGCAGAACTCAGAGTCCTTACAACAGAACATCAAAATATTCGGAAATCTAACAAAAATTACCCAGCATACAAAGAAACAGGGGGAAAAAATAGAATTGACACATACTGACTCCCAAGTGGCCACATGTTGAAATAAACAGACCGGGTTTTGGAAAAGCTGTTATAACTAAGCTAAGGAGGGTGAAGAAAACATTCATGGAAGGAATAAAAATATAGCAAAACTCAACAAAGACACAGAATTTTAAAAAGAACCCTATTGGCTTTCTATGGCTACTGTAACGAATTGCCACAGGCCAAAGACAAGACTCAAAGTGGCCGAAGCAGAGCTTGTTCTCTCACAGCCCTGAAAGCCAGAAGTCCACAGTCGGTGCTCCTGGGCCCACGTCACGGTGGCGACAGGACCACGGTCTCTCCGGAGGGCCCAGGGAACCTCCGGCCCTTTGCTCTTCAGCTTCCGGCGGCTGCGCCACTCCTTCTCACCCCTCTCTGCCCTGTCCTCACGTGGCCTTCTCTGCGTGTGAGCAAATCTGCCTCTGCGTCCTCCTAGAAGGACCATGGTGACTGCGAGTCGGACCCATGGGGAGCACAACTCCCACGCTCACGTGGCGTAGTGAAAACACCTCAAGGTGGGGAAGGCACTACACGGCGCCTGCCTTTCCCTGCCCATCAGTGGACCTAATCAGCCCCAATCCAGCAGCAACAGGGCAGGTTTCTGGGGGTGGAGCAGGGAGCCGAACAGCAACGACAGGGGAGGAGGTGACGAGGGACAGGGGTGGGGCAGGGGCAAGTGGTGCTGTCCTGTGCTGGTCCTCGTCCAGGCCAGAGGAGCTCTGTGTGGAGCTGCACGCCAGCCCCACCTGGACCGTTGCGCCAGGGTCTCATGACGAGATACCCAATGTGCAGGAGACAAGCAACCAAAAGCTCATCAGATCCAAACCAGGAAAATCTCCACTTGAATAAGAAAAGATAATCCATAATGAATCGTTGAACACTACATCAAAAACTAATGGTGAACTCTATGTTGGCTAACTGAACATAATAAAAAAAAAAAAAGATAATCCACTGAAGCTAGCACTAAAACGACACAGATGTTGGAATGATCTGACAGGGATTTTAAAGCAGCCATAATAAAAATGCTTCAGTGAGCAACGACTACATGCTTAAAAAAAATGGGAAAAAAAAAAAAAAGATCTCAGCAAAGAAATAGAAGGTAAAAAGAAGAACCAGATGGGAAATGTAAACTCTACAAAGGCGAGAGTAAAGTGATCTGAATGGAGATAAAGCCTCTATTATTTACTCAAACTAGTAAATATTGACACCATATGATGGTAAGTTACCACGTTAATATGTACAGCATAATACCTAAAGGAACCACTTAAAAAATCTGTACAAAGACATACATACACTGAAAAACAGTATAGATAAATCAAATGGGATTCTAACAAAATGGTCGAGTAACCCAAAAGGAGGCAGAAGGAGTAAACAGAAAACAAAACTAGAGAGAACAAACACACTACAAACAATAAAATGACAGCTTTAAGTCCTAACAAAGCAAAATTATCATGTTATGATATAAATTAATAGAGACTGGCAGAATGGATTAAAGAAAAAATATGTCCCAACTACATGCTGTCTAAGGTAAACATTATAATAAAAAAAAAATCAGGAATGGCTACATTAATACCAGATACAGCAGACTTCTGAGAACAGAAAATAATAAGCAAAGACAAAGAAGGAAAATAAATATAAAAAATAAAATAATAAAATAAAAATAATGATTTTTAAAAAGTCTCTCCATCAAAAAGCAAGCAATCCTAAATTTGTGTGGGCCAAAGACAGACACAAAATTCATGAAGCAAAAACTGATAGAATTAACGAGGAAACAGACAAATCCAAAATTCTATTTGGAGACTTTAACACTCTTCTCTCAACAAATGGTAGAACAGGCAGACAGAAAATCACCAGCAACCTAGAAGAATTTAACACCATCCATCAAAATGCAGTGTCTGACATTAGCAGAACTCTAGTGAATAACAGCAGGGCATACATTCTTTATAAGCAAGGAATATTCTCCAAGATAGACTGTATCCTGGTCCATGAAATTAATATCAACAAATTTAAAAGAATTAAAATCACACAGAATGCATTTTCTGATTACAACTAAGCTAGAAATCAATAACAAATAAAAATAGGAATGTCTTTAAACAATGTAAAATTTAACAACACACTTGTAATTCATGAGCCAAAGAGGAAACCTCAAGTGAAATCTGAAATATACATGGAACTGAATGAAAATGAAAATAACAATATATCCAAATGTGTGGCATGCAGCTAAAGGAGCACTGAGAAGAAAATTTTAGGACTAAATGCTTAAATTATAAAAGACAAATGGCCTCAAATCTGTACACTAAGATCCCACGTTGAGAAACTAGAGAAAGAAGAGCAAACCAACCCCAAATCAAAGAGAAGGGTTGAAATAGTAACTATAAAAGTAGAAATCAATGAAATTAGAAACAGAAAAACAATAGAGAAAATAAATGAAACAAAAAGCTGGTTCTCTGAAAAGCTCAATGAAACTGACAAACCTCTAGCTAGACTGACAAAAATGTTTAAGGAAATTAATGCCAATTCTACACAATCTGTTCCAGACAAAAGAAGACAAGGGAACTCCATCTAGCTCAATTCAAGAGGCTAATATTACCCTCATAACAAACTCAACACAAAAAGAGAACCACAGGCCAATATTCTTCATGGACATGGATGTAAAAATTCTCAACAAAATACAAGTGAATGTAATCTGGCAATATGTAAATAAAAACAGACACCACGACAATGCAGTTATACCAGGGATGCAAAACTGTTCCAATACTCAAAAATCAATCAATGTAATCCATCACATTAATAGGTTAAAGAAAAAAAATCACGATTATAACAATTCATGTATGAGAAGCATTTGACAAAATTCAATACCCATTCATGATAAAAAAAAAACCTCTCAGCCAACTAAGAGAACTTCAACTTAATCAAGATCATCTACAAAACACTTAAACATCATACTTAATGGTGAAAGACTCAATGGCTTCTCCCCCAGATGAAGAGCAAGGCAAGATGTCCATCCATACTTATCTCTTACTCAACACAGCAATGTAGCCCCAGCCAATGCAGTAAAGCAAGAAAAGAAAATAAAAGGCATACAGATTGGAAAAGAAGAAATCAAACTGTCCCTATCGGAAGATGACAGGATAGTCTAAATAGAAAATCCCAAGGAATCTACAAAACGTCTCTTAGAGGGCGCCTGGGTGGCTCAGTTGGTTAAGCCACTGCCTTCGGTTCAGGTCATGATCCCAGAGTTCTGGGATCGAGTCCCACATCAGGCTCCCGGCTCAGTGGGGAGCCTGCTTCTCCCTCTGACCTTCTCCCCTCTCATGCTGTTTCTCTCTCTCTCTCTCTCTCTCTCTCAAAAAAATAAATAAAATCTTTAAAAAAAAAAAGTCTCTTAGAACCACTAACTGAGTTATAAATGTCACAGCATACAAGATCAACGTATAAAAGTCAGTTGTATTTCTACAGACAAGCAATGAACACATGGAAACAAAAATACACCATTTATAATCACTTAAAAAAATAAAATACTTTGATGTAAATCTAACAAACACATACAGTACTTACATGCTGAAATCTATAAAACACTGATGAAACAAATCAAAGAGCTAAGCAGTGTAGGGACACATCACGATCGAGGAATGGAAGAGGCAACACAGCCAAGACGCCAGTCCTCCCCAAACAGAGAGTAAGTTGAATGCATTTCCTACCAAATTCCCAACAATATTTTTCAGATATGGATAAGACAATTCTAACATGTATACGGAAAGCCAAAGAAACTAGAATCATTAAAATAATTTTTAAAAAAACGAAGTAGAAGAAATCACACTGATTTTAAGACTTACTATATAGCTGTAGTCATCAGGACAGTATGAAATTGCCAGAGGGATAAGCACCCAGATCAATGGGACAGAAGAACGGAGAACCCAGAGATAGACCCAATTAACAGTCAACTGATTTTGGACAAAGGTGCAAAACCAGGGGCGCCTGGGTGGCTCATCTGTCTTTGGCTCAGGTCATGACCTCGGGGTCCTGGGATCAAGCCCCGAGAGGGGCTCCCTGCTGAGCAGAGGTCTGCTTCTCCCTCTGCCCCTCCCCACTGCTCATGCTCTCTCTCTCTCATTCATGCTCTCTCGCTTAAATATTAAAATCTTTTTTTTAAAAGGTGCAAAACCAATGAAATGGAGGAAGGACAGTCTTTTCAACAAATGACGGTCGAGGAATATGGACATTCATAGGCAAATAAGTAAATAAACCTAGAACTATACCTCACTCATGAGCAGAAATTGACTCAAGAAAACAAAGGAGGAAATCTTCAGGTCCCAGGGCTTGGTGAAGAATTACCAGATGTGATACTGAACGCCCAGCCAGCGGCCAGTCAACCACAGTCATGAAAATGAGCTGTCTTGAATGTCTACCACTCGAGGCTGCAGAGAGCAACCATATGAGTCAAGAACTGGCCAAGCAATGAGACATTATTTGGTGCTTTAAATTGCTAACTCTGGGGGTGATTTTTTACACAGCAATAGGTAACTGGACAGTTCCTTCTCTCCGTCAGTGGTTATTTCTGATGTTTGGGGTCACATCAGACTCCCAGTCGGGCTCTGTATCATCTGCCCCTGCCTGTCTTCTCCTGTCACCCGTTTTCCTGAATCCTGCTCTTCAACCTGTCCGAACCATGACATGCTCACCAAGCACAGTCTGAGTCTCCACTTCTGGGGACCGCAGACCTGCTCCCGTACACGCACACGTCACTGCTTCCAACCCCCACCTCTTCTGCACCCCGCCCCTTTTCCTTTGCTGCTTCTCCCCAGATGAATACATCTCCCTCCCCCACTGGCAATGGGCTTGACGATGCCTGGCCATTGGAATGCCGGCTGACACGGGGAAAGCAGGGGTTTCATCACATTCCTGGGTGTGAGATCCCCTCCTGCTTCTGCCGACGTCCCATGGAGAACATGCCTCAGGCAGCTGCTGGGACAGGAGAACGAGGCTGAGACCCTGGCCAGGCCAGCTTGCAAACACACGACCTTCCCGCTGCCAGCCACTGCCGTTGTCAGGTGCTCTGTTACGCAGTAAAACCTGACTGACAGACTTTGCTTAAGTTATGGCTTCAGCTTAAAAATCTTTCAAAACACAGCTGGGTTCCCACCACCTCTGTAAAGCCATCCCATATTTTCCAAGATATTAAAGTGCTCTCCCACCTCTGAGTTATCGTGGCAAAGTAAACAAGCTGCTCCTTTGGCACACCCACGTGGGGAGACTTGAAGGGGGCAGTGCAGTGAAATGAGCATCCCGTTTAAAGGACTTGTAATAACAGCAAATAGTCCTGCTCCATGCCAGGCACTGTGCTAAGCACTTCATACATGTTCATCCTTCATATCATCTGAAACTGCAGCCCAGGGAGATGAAGCGATTTGCCTTAAGGTTAAGTGGCTGCCACATGCCAGCAGAGCCGGGAAGCATGTGCAGACAGCCTGGCTGTCATCTGCTGCTTCCTCTGCCGCTGCCCACTCCTCCCACCTCCCTCTCAACACTCTGCTCCCAGGAGCACCTGGCGGCTCCTCCTTCCCCACCTGTGCTGCAGAAGAGCACGGAAGGCCCCCCCACCTCCAGCCCCTAGACACCCCTGGCCTGTGATCAATCCTCTTTAAGGTCCTGTGTTTGTCTCCGGTCTGGGCATCTGATTTCGGCAACCAACCAGAACTTGAAAGTGGACGGGATGTAGTTAACAATTGAGAAAAAAAACAAAAGACGAGAGAAACAAAAACCAGATTCCATGACTCAATCTACCTTAACAGAAATTCCTCAGAGGAAGCAAGTGTGAATCAGAAGCAATAATGACAGAGAGTCAAACAAGGATGGTTATTTCATACTGATATAAAGAACTTGTTTCCACAAAAGGGCAGGCATTAAAGTATGCAAGGCCAAATGTATTCAAAATAAAAGGAAAAATTAACATAACATTGCTAGCCTAACAAGCCACTGTGTTTCCAGCAACGTGACACACAATCTTCAAAGTGTGCAAGTGCACTGTCTTGAGTTCAGCTTAGTGTCACCTCATGCCTCCTTTTCTCTTCTGGGATCTGTGACAGTTTGGACTATTATTCCCCACTTCACCCTCCAGCCGCCTGCCAAATAACACAATGCAGGGTGGGGCTCCAGGTACTAGGGTGCCCTCCTGCACCTCCCATCCGGGCCTAGTTGTGTGACTTGTTGGGGACAGTGGGGCCTTAATGGGCAGAGGCAGCACACAGGCCCCAAGCGTTCCTGCCCAGGCGGTGCACCCTGTGTTCCCCTGTCACCTGCAAGACAGAGGCATGCCGCCACCCCTTCAGCCTGGCCCACAATGAAGGCAAAGGACAGATCCGAACAAGAGGCCAGTCTGTGTGCCATGAAATTTAGATATCACGCTATTTCACCAATAAATTCTTCAGTATACATTTAACCTAGAAACAGTTTTCATAACTACCATGTAATTCTCACATATAACAAAATCAAGAAAAATTCTTTAACGTCACCTAACACCCAGATGCCATTCAAACTTCCAATTGCCTCAAAGCTGTCTTTCTACAGTTGCTCTGTTTAACAATAGTCCAAATAAACTTTACAGAATGACTTTTCTCTAATAATATTCTGTAACTGCCCTTTCTTTCTACATGTATTTTATGTGGAATGCACAAGTTGTCTGTCTTAGAATCTTCCCAATTCTGCATCTGGCCGACTGCCAGCTCATGATATTTTCACAGGTCCTCTAGCCTTGAATGTCTGCAAACTGGCAGTCAGCTCCGGAGGCTTGTTGGGGCCACGGGCTCAATCCTCCCCCTCCCACAGCTGATGCTGTGGACTTGCAGGATCCGAGCACAAGGCAGAGCTGACCGTGGACTGTCCCACTGTCCTCGCGTGATGCTGAGGTTTACAGGCAGCCACGGTGCTGTCAGCCTCACGGCTCCACTGTCACTCCCTGTGAACTTTTCAGCTCATGGGGTAGCAGGCACTGATCCATGTCTAGATCCTGTATGTCATCGGGGGTTCCAAAACGGTGGTTTTATAATTCTGTACTTCTTTCTATAACAATTAGCTTCTACAAGTAAGAACTTTACTTCAGCCACTGTTTGATATACTGTCTGCAATACAGTCCCCATAGGAAAGGAAGGATGCATGCTGGATTTTCCACTATTATTTACTGATGATTGAAACACAAAGTAGATTTATCTTAACAATGTCCAGAGAAGGACTCACTTCTGTTCTTGTTCTTCAGATCTGTTATGACTCATGGATTGTTATGAGTTTGCTGTCTCTCACTGCACAGTAGTACCTATTACTTTTCATGTTCAACATGTCACATCTCTGGCACCCAGAGCCTGTCAAGGTGGACCATGCCTGACTTTGAAATTTCCTCCTTAGTCCTGATAGCTTCCTTACTTGTAGTCAAAACCAGAGGTTACAGGCTCATCTTGCACATTTCCTTGAGTATATAAGAAACCATTTCTCCAGGGAACCTATCCTTTTAGTAAAATAAAATAGTACCTAGAGACCATAATCAGGGGTGTTTATAACTACTATTTTATGACTTCTCCTAGAACTTTTCCCATTAGTTGTGCTAGAATACATTTTTAAAAGTAGATCTTATGGTCCATCCAGATAATGGGAGAATATTCAGCGCTAAAAAGAAATGAGTTATCACGCCATGAGAAGACATGGGGGGACCTTGAATGCATATTACTAAGTGACAGAAGCCAATCTGAAAAGGCTGCATACTATAGTATTGCAGACCATAAACAAATCCAATAATTTAGGAAGACTGAAATCACACAGGGTATATCTGTGGCCACAAGAGAATTAAACTAAAAATCGATAACAAAAAGAAATCCTGAACTCTCCAAATAGGTGAAAATTAAACAACACATTCTACATAACTTACAGGTCAAAGAAAAAAATTGTACGAGAAGTCAGAAATATTTTGGTAATTAAACAATGAGAAATACCACCTGTCCGAATCTGCGAGGTGCAGCCCTAAAGCAGAGCTTAGAAGTATATCATATTAAAAAAGAAGGAAAGTCTATAGAATCAGTGATATAAGCTCCTACCTTAAGAATCTAGAAAAAGTAGAGCAAATTAAGTCCAAAGTAAGTAGAAGGCAGGTGCGGCAGGCAGAGTAACCCCGAGCCTGGTCCCTGGAGCCTGTGGATGTGTGGCCTGGCAGGGCAAAGGGCTTGGCAGACATGACAAAGATCAGCCTGGAGATGGGGGAGGTCACCTGGGTTATCTGGGTGTGTGCAGGATGACCACATGAGTTCTGTCAGACGGAGAGCCTTGCCAAGAGGAGTTAGAGTGGAGAGTGATGGTGAGGAAGGCTTGGACACAGGCAGGCGGGGCTGAGGTGGAAGACAGAGGAAAGGGCTGTGAGTTGGGATGAGAAGCCTCTGGAAACTGGAAAAGGCAAGGAAACAGGTTCTCCCACATCCTGCAGAAAGAAATACAGGCCTACGACCATCTAACTGCAGCCCAGTGAGACCATGCTGGGATTCTGCCCCACAGAACTGCAAGATGATAACTCTGTGTTGTTTTCAGCCACTCAGTTGGTGGTAACATTTTAGGGCAGCTATAGGAAACAAATACAGCTGGAAATAATATATACATACAGGAGTCGATGAAAACATAGACAAACAATAAAGAAAAATAAAATAAAGTTAGTAATCTGTAAATATGTAAACAAATGGAAAACCCATAGATGAAGAGAAAAAGAAAGAAAACAAAAATCTGGAATAACAAATATGAAAGATCAGCTGTTTGAACAAATCCTACAGATACTAAAATGATGGTGTGGGATTATTATGATGAACAACTTCAGGCTAACATATATATCAGCTTAGATGAACTGGACCAATTTGGAGCCATAATGCTTAAAAAGGGCATAAACCCTATGGATGTTGAAAAGATTGAGTCTGTTGTCAAACACCTTCCCATCAAGAAGGCTCCAGGCACTGGGAAATTCCGGCATATGTACTAACACCAATCTCACACAAACTCCTCTAAAAAGCAGAGGAAGAGGAAGTCATCCCAAAGTCACTGTACAAGGCAAGCATAACTGATTTTTAAGTCTAACAAAGATAAAAATGAAAACTGCAGCCCGCTCTTGTGACTACAGGTATAAAACTCCTCACCAAAATATTAGCAAAAAAAAAAAAAAAAAAAATCCAAGAATTGAGGCCAAAGAGGGTTTACACCAGGAATAGTTTAACATTTGCAAAATATATCAATGTAATTTACCACGTTAACAGGGTAAAGCAGAAAATGATCATTTCAATTGATGCAGGAAAAATCATTTGGCAACCTTCCATACTATGCATGCTAAAAATCTTCAACAAATGTATCTTTTTCTATTAAGCTAAAAACCTTGTTTTCTGATGACATCAGTCTGATTACTGACTTGCTTGATCCCTCAGCACATAGGTTGTGACACTTAGGGCTGCGCCACAATCAGGGGAATCCACGGTAAGAGCTAATGACAAACACAGGGCTATCATCATCAGGAAGGCGGACACTGGAGGTGAGCCCTGCATTCACCCTGCTTGCACCCTGATTCTAAAATCAGGGTGTTTTCTAGGCTGGCGTGCAGAGATTGTATTTAGGGCCTGCTTAAGTCAGCTCTGGAGAAGGAACCCTAAAAACCTGTGTGAAATATTCCTCCTGTCTTTAGTGAATCCTTAACTGTGTCTGCATAAAATGAGACTCTGGGACTCAGGGAAAGTCACCAGGTGGCAAGGGTCACACTGCTGGTTCAGGGGGAGCCAGTGTGGAGAGCTGGATGGAGAGACCCCGGCCAATAAGCAGGCCAGGCTTTCTGCTGTGGTCATACAAAGGCAACTGGGAGGGAGGGCCATGGTCTGGGATTCAGGCAAAATGGAAACAGATCTGTCCTAACAGAACTTGAGTCCTGAGAGGGTCCAGGTGACCCACTTGCCATTTCTGTCCCCGCCAGAGCACAGGGGACCCATGGCGAGCCCTGCAGTGCTTCCCCCCACCCCATGATGCCCAGCCACTGCCCAGAGTGCCCAGCAGGGCAGCAAGAGGAGGCCAGGCAAAGGAGACAAAGCAGTGGGCAGGAGTGTGCGGAGGTGGGCCAGACGACCAGGTCAGCAGACAGAGACCTCAAAGTGGCTGTGACGACGTGACAGAAAGCAGAGGAAATGGGAGACAAAATGAACATGGACTACCTCAATGAAGAATGAAAGTTTAAAGAAAAATTCCAATATATGAAAGAAGAAACTCAACATGTGGACATGGCAGAAGCTCAGGTTAGTGACCTTGAAAGGTGGTCGACAGAAAAGGTCCAAATGGAGCACAGAGAGGGAAGATGGTGAGGAAAACATAAAACCCCAGAAAAGGGCCTAAGATGGGAGCAGATCGAAAGGATCTGCCCAAATATAAAGGCCAGTTTGAAAGCAACAGTGACCATATTATTACCAACAGTCTACGGAGCTATGGGACAGAGCGGTGCTGCCATGTGGACGGTCACTTGCAGTGATTTATCTGTCCCGTTTGGTTGCATCACCAACTTGACATTTATACATTTAAACTAATTAATTTCCATATATTTTCAATAGTTAGGACTTACTTTCTCATTTTTTTTCTTGATTTAAGTGTTTGCTACCCAGAATCTTTACATGATTCTGTGGTCAAAATTATATAAAATTTTCAATCATAGAAATCTTCCCATTTCTGGGGCGCCGGGGTGGCTCAGTTGGTTAGGCGACTGACTCTTGATTTCGGCTCAGGTCATGATCTCAGGGTCTTGAGATTGAGCCCGGCATCAGATTCCATGCTCAGCGTGGAGTCTGCTTGTCCCCTCTGCTCCTCCCCCTGCTCTCTCGCTCATAAAAATAAAATCTTATAAAAAAAAAAAGAATTCTTCCCTTTTCTGTCCCCCTTTGGTACCTTCTTTCCAATATAAGTAACAGAAGTAACAGAAAACTAGTTTCTGGTATACTCTTCCATTGTTTCTTTTAGAAAATATAAGTGAGTACGTCAGGTACACACACATTTGTCTACGTAGAAATCCACCTTTTCATACCATACGCTGTCTGTACCTTGCTTGTTTTCTTTTTTACTTGCTGTGTGCTGGAGATCACTCTAAGTCAGGATATGGAAACGCCCCACCTCCCGTGTCTTGTCTACAGCTGCACAGCCCTCCACGGTACAAACTTACCCCAATTTATTCAGCCTACGCATGAAGACATGGATCATTATGCATCTGCTGCTGCTCATAGAATGCTACCATTGGTACCTCTGTGCACACCTCATTTCTGATTGTTTGCCACTGGGGCTCTGGGATAGACTCCCAGAAACAGGACTGCTGGGTCAAAGGGTAAACGCCAGTAAAGTTTTTCTAGATGTTGACAAACTCCCCCCATAAAAACAGTCTCAGCTTGGGCTGCTGCAACAAAACAGCACAGCCTGGGGGGCTTAAACAACAGAGCTTGACTCCCTCCCAGTCCTGGAGGCAGGCGGGGCGAGGCCCAGGCGTGGGCAGGGCTGGCTCCCCCCAAGGCCTCTCTCCTGGGCGGGCAGGCGTCGCTCTCCTGGGTCGTCCCGTGGCCATCCCTCTGCGCGTACACGGCTGGTGTGTGTCCAACTCTCCTCTTCTTAAAGGACACCAGTCAGATTGGATTAGGGGCCCTTCTGGCCTCGTTTTAACTTAATCACCTCATTAGAGACTATCTCCAAACAAGGCCGCACTTGGAGATGGGAGAGGGAGGGGACTTGGCCCTCAACATGAGTTCGGGGGACACCACTCAGCCTAGTACTGCACTAGGTCTCCACGGCAGCCGTGCCGGGTACGAGGGCCTGGCCCCTCTCATACATAACCCGAGCACCCCTAACCTTTATTTAGGTGTGTCTTCCTGAAGTGTCACCGTTGGTTTTTCAGATCAATCTAAGAACCTCTGCTCTGAAATTGGAGAGTTTCATGATTTCCATTTATTATCAGTAGTTATCTAATTAATCCTACTTGCCAACTTTTTGTAACATAATTTGCAGTTTTCTTAGTTACTGTTTTTGTTCATATGAGACGTATTTTCACTCATATCAGGGGTACACTACTGAGCTAGGTCCTGAATATTTTATCTTCTTCAATAACTTGGAAGATACTCTCTCTCTTTCTAACCCATTTCTAATAGGACCTAAACTTGACACAGGATCTTTTTGCCCTCGTCATCAAGAATCAGAAAAAAAAGAAAATTTTATCACGTGTGTCCACTGGTCAGCTAGCACTCACTGCTTTAACTAAGCCCTTGAGTCCGGACACTTTAATGACCATAGTGACTACTTTGTGACTAATAGTAGCCACAGGACCTGTTGATCTGAGAGCCAGAAAGACCTGGGGGGGCCCCACACCACCCCCGGAAGCTGATCTCTCAGGAGACAGTGCACGGTCATTCCCAAACCTCCCCCAAGTCTCACTCAGCCATGCAGCCCATCCAGGTCCACATGCCAGCCTCCCTGTGCGGCCCGCACTCCTCAGTGTGGCTGTGCCCGCTGCTGGGCTGGGGCAGGGGCTGGCAGAGGGGACTGCAGGAGTGTGGCAGGACCACCGCCTTAAAGCAGCCCACCACGGGGGCCGGCCGTAGCACCGTTCTTGGTGGCACAGGGCCTTGGCCGGGAAACGGCAGACAGGGAGTCCCATGAACACAGTCCTTGGGTCCCCGCAGACAGCCACCAGAAGGGCCTGACTCTAGAGGGGACCAGCAAGGATGGCAGAGAGAGGACGGCCCCTGTCCCTCAGGGCCACCTGGGGCCACTCTGGCCCCTGAGTCACCAGAAGCTCCATTTCTGGAAAGTGCCACAAATGTGTGTGAGTGGCAAGCTGGCCCAGGGAAGCTTTGGGGAGGGAAGGTTTGCACAGGGCACGGCCGGTCTGGGATGGTTAGGGTTGAGTGTGGGGGGCAACCTGAGGCCAAAGCTGTCCTACCTGGTGTCCCACACCTCACCATTTGACAGCCGACTAGCTTGGGGCGCCGAGATCTCAAGGAAAGAAGGGCGTGCGGGCAGGGGTGCAGAGCCAAGGGGAGACAGACAGATCTCAAGGAAAGAAGGGCGTGCGGGCAGGGGTGCAGAGCCAAGGGGAGACAGACAGATCTCAAGGAAAGAAGGGCGTGCGGGCAGGGGTACAGAGCCAAGGGGAGACAGACAGATCTCAAGGAAAGAAGGGCGTGCGGGCAGGGGTCCAGAGCCAAGGGGAGACAGACAGATCTCAAGGAAAGAAGGGCGTGCGGGCAGGGGTCCAGAGCCAAGGGGAGACAGACAGATCTCAAGGAAAGAAGGGCGTGCGGGCAGGGGTGCAGAGCCAAGGGGAGACAGACAGATCTCAAGGAAAGAAGGGCGTGCGGGCAGGGGTGCAGAGCCAAGGGGAGACAGACAGATCTCAAGGAAAGAAGGGCGTGCGGGCAGGGGTGCAGAGCCAAGGGGAGACAGACAGATCTCAAGGAAAGAAGGGCGTGCGGGCAGGGGTGCAGAGCCAAGGGGAGACAGACAGATCTCAAGGAAAGAAGGGCGTGCGGGCAGGGGTGCAGAGCCAAGGGGAGACAGACAGATCTCAAGGAAAGAAGGGCGTGCGGGCAGGGGTGCAGAGCCAAGGGGAGACAGACAGATCTCAAGGAAAGAAGGGCGTGCGGGCAGGGGTGCAGAGCCAAGGGGAGACAGACAGATCTCAAGGAAAGAAGGGCGTGCGGGCAGGGGTACAGAGCCAAGGGGAGACAGACAGATCTCAAGGAAAGAAGGGCGTGCGGGCAGGGGTACAGAGCCAAGGGGAGACAGACAGATCTCAAGGAAAGAAGGGCGTGCGGGCAGGGGTACAGAGCCAAGGGGAGACAGACAGATCTCAAGGAAAGAAGGGCGTGCGGGCAGGGGTGCAGAGCCAAGGGGAGACAGACAGATCTCAAGGAAAGAAGGGCATGCGGGCAGGGGTGCAGAGCCAAGGGGAGACAGACAGATCTCAAGGAAAGAAGGGCATGCGGGCAGGGGTACAGAGCCAAGGGGAGACAGACAGAGGACAGGAGGGAGGGAGAGGCAAGAACACGGGAAAAAAACAACGAGCCCACCAACCACAGGGCAGCAGAGCCGGGAATCGACCCCTGACAGACGGCACGGAGGTCCCCAGATGGCACCCTGGCAGCAGGTTCCCCACAACAACTGCACGGAGTGCACACGTCCTTTCAGGCTCAGTGCCCCGCTGGCTGGCTGCGCCCAGGGGACAGCGCCCATGGGACTGTCCTCCCGGGGGAGGACCACAGAGCTTGGGGGCCCGGGCCCTGGAGATGTAAGTCCTGAAGCGTGGCTGAACTTCCTCGCTGGAGCTCTCACTCGACATCTTCTGATGGCCAAGTGACAAGGAGGCCTGCGGCTACCATCCCCCTCCCGGACACGGGTAGGCCACTCGCAAGCCCGCCCACACGCCCCGGGTGCCCCTGATGGTGAGGGCTACGCGGCCTGGGAACAGGGGCGTGCTCAGAGCCATGGTCGCCATGGAGGCAGACAGGAAAGAAAGCGGCCACCTTCTCGTCTTTAAGCCTGTCCTTAGATGAAACCAAGAAAGACTCTGTAAGTAGCTGTCATGTGAAACCAACATCAAGGGCACGTTATGCACTGACTGGTCCCACTGCTCGTGTTCCAGATCACGCCGTCATGCCCTGTTGACACGTGCACATCTAATTCTTCATTTTATGTCAGGTGCATTTAGACACCCAGGCCTGCGTAGATGGGGCATTTCTGAATCTCCGCAGGGGAACCTGTTCACATATGTCTCCTTGTGCTTACATACCCGCTTTTTCTCTTGTGTATTCTGGGGAGTGGGGCCGCTGGGTCACAGGGATATGGCAGCCCCCCACCTCCCTGGACACTGCCAGGCTGCTATCCCAGTTGGAGGCCCGGTCTGCCCCCACCCCCCCACCCCCCGCTGTGTCCAGGAGCCCTCAGTATCTTCAACCCAAATTTGCCAGTGAAGCCATGACCTCCCTATTCTACTCGGCTCGCCAGGGGCTGAGGAAGGCTGGCCATTTTCAAAATGTGGTGACTGGCCAGGCAGACTCCTGCTCTGTGGCTCTGCAGCATTCTCGTGCTCTTATGTGGTGCTGGGCCAAGTCTGCACCCACACTTCCAAACTTCACCTGTGCATTGCTTCTCTTTGCTGAAGAATAAATCACCATGACTTAGGGCTAAAAGCTACGCCCCCCTTAGTTCACAGGGGGAAACTGGTTCTCTAGGGAGAAACACAGGGAAACTGGTTCTCTAGGGAGAAAGGCTCACAAAGGCAAGTGGCAGCCTGCTGCATCCCCCCGGAGCTGGGGCCCTCTTCCAGGCTCACTCAGGCTGTGGCTCAGGGCAATTCTGTGTGGCTGTAGGACTGATGTCCCAGTTCCCTCTCTGGCTGTCAGGTGAGGGCTGTTCTCAACTCCCAGAGGCCGCTGCATTCCCTGGTGCAGCACCACAATGGAAAATCTCCCTCTCGAATCTTCTCATGCTTCTAATCTTGGTCTTCCTCTAGCTCCAACTTCTAGATCCAGACTTAAAGGGCTCATGTGATTAGGTCAGGTCCATCTAGATCATCTTCCTTCTGATTCACTCAAAGCCAACTGATGAGAAGCCTTAACTACATCTACAAAATCCCTTTGCCAGGTCACGTAAGAATCAGGGGGCCATGTCCCATGTCCCACCCACTCTAAAGGAAGAAGTTAAGCAAGGTTTGCCTACCAGTGAAAATTTGGGGGGCCATCCTAGAATTCTGCCCACCACAAGTGGTCACCTGACTTTTGTTAGGTTCTCCAGTAAGGGGTCTGGAGAGAGAGATGCAGAGGCAGAAGGGCAGGCAGGATTTCCTCCTCTGGCTCATCAGTGGGGCAGTAGGAGGAGGGAGCCGGGGCAGGGGCAGCTCCTTTTCTAAAAGTCAAGTGGAATGAGGCCGGCTGTCCAGGAGGAGGCAGGCCTGGGGATGGCAGCATCTCCATCAGCGTTGCGGCTTCCAGAGGTGGGCTGCTCTCAGACCCCAAGAGGACATCCCCTAGAGTGTGGGGACTCCTCAGCATATGATCCTGGTCCCTGGGGGGCTGCTCTTCAGACAGCCCTCAACTCCATGGCCTGGGCTAATCCCCATGACTCAGCTGTTCTCAGATTCAGCTCCTTATTCTAAATAGGGACCAGAAAATACCCACCTTTCAGTGTTAGACAAAGTACTCTGTAATTTGCAAAGTGCTATATACAAATGAAGAATTTTCAGCCTTATTTTCCCAGGATAATTCTAGAGTAAGAATAGGAGATAAAAGAAAGGAACAGAGAAAAGTGTGTGGAATGCATTCACTGTATTATTTCTCCCAGCAGGAGTCCTGGGAAATAGTGCCCAGGTCCAATCAAGGCCAGGATTTGCTGATTTGCCTGATTTGCTGGTGGGTTGGGAAGGCAGTCTTGTGCTATGCACTCTGGGAGACTTAGCTTCTCTGACCACTCCCTAGTGCACAGGGCCAGGAGCACGCGGGGAAGGGCCGGTTCTTCCAGCCATGCCCCACCACGGAAATGCCACCCGACCAGCTTTGGTCACCTCTGTACCCTTTTCCACTCTGCCGCCCCGAGGGTGCCCCACCCAGATGGCCCGACCTCGCTGCAGGACACCTGCAGCAGCAGCAGGACAAGGGAGGCTCCAGGAGAAGGAGCTGGCTCTGCGCTTCCATGGGGACTGGCTGGGGAGCCTGACCATGGCATCTTCCCAAGGTCCTGCTCTAGGGGAATGACCCCTACTTTTTGCTGCTCCTGCCCCTCCACTTTCTTCAGATGACTCTTCTCCCCTCGCCCCCACTCTCTGACCCCCAGCAACAACCTCAGTCCCACACAAAGCCTTTCTCATACAAGGAGGTCTCCGGGGTTCTTAGACCCTCTCCTACCTGGGGCACAGTTCCCTCCACCCTTCCCTCTGTCCATTCCAGGTCCCCGGTTGCTGGCTCCAAACCAGGCACACAGAGCAAGGCTGTGTGGCTCCCAGATCCACAGCTTCCTGTCCTCAGCTCATGTTCGCATTTCAACTTCTTGGGAACCGGTGATGTGAGAGCACCTCACTCCCTGCACTCCCTGCACAAAACCAACCCAGGCTTCTCCCTGACCTTCCCTCAGGGCCTCCCATCAGACCTCTCCTGGGGCCTCCCCTCAGGCCTCTCCTCATGACCTCCCTCATAGCCTTTCCTCATGACCTCCCCTCATGGCCTCCCCTTAGGGCTTTCCCTCATGATCTCCCTTTGGACCTCCCCTCAGGGCCTCCCCCTAAGACCTCCCCTCAGGCCTCTCCTCATGACCTCCCCTCAGGCCTCCCCTCATAGCCTCCCCTCAGGCCTCTCCTCATGACCTCCCCTCAGGCCGCCCCTCATAGCCTCCCCTCAGGCCTCTCCTCATGACCTCCCTCATAATCTCCCTCAGGCGTCTCCTCATGGCCTCCCCTCAGGCCTCCCCTCATGACCTCCCCTCAGGCCTCCCCTCAGGCCTCTCCTCATGACCTCCCTCATAATCTCCCTCAGGCGTCTCCTCATGGCCTCCCCTCAGGCCTCCCCTCAGGCCTCTCCTCATGACCTCCCTCATAATCTCCCTCAGGCGTCTCCTCATGACCTCCCCTCAGGCCTCCCCTCATAGCCTCCCCTCAGGCCTCTCCTCATGACCTCCCTCATAATCTCCCTCAGGCGTCTCCTCATGGCCTCCCCTCAGGCCTCCCCTCATGACCTCCCCTCAGGCCTCCCCTCAGGCCTCTCCTCATGACCTCCCTCATAATCTCCCTCAGGCGTCTCCTCATGGCCTCCCCTCAGGCCTCTCCTCATGACCTCCCTCATAATCTCCCTCAGGCCTCCCCTCATGACCTCCCCTTGTGACCACCCCTCAAGGCCTCCCCTCAGACTTCCCTTCAGGAACCCCACTTCTCCCCTAAGTAAAGAGACAAGAAAAAACAACTGCTGTCCTGGGCCAAACTACTCTGAGGGGCAAAAGATAAACAAAATAAATACAAACAGAATAAAAACAAAATACACAAAAATTTTAAAATAGGCAAAATTAAAAATGAGGTCATTTTAAAAACCTGTCCAGCAGCATAAGCAAAAAACACATAACCCCACAGCAGAGTCAGCACACCCAGAAGCAAGGTGAACACTGCTGGCATGGAGACCCCCAGCCGCCCCAGAGGGACTGCTCACACACAGCAAAGGCAGGCAAGCCGCAGGCTGAAGGCACAGTCACCAAAGCATGAGATGAAAAATAAAAATCAGCCTATTTTTTGAAGTCGCTCTGCGAGGGATTTTTAATGACTAGCTCATTTCAGAAGCTAAATAATCACAACAAAAGTTTTCAGAACAAAATATTTTTGTTTTCAAATTATAATTCTGTCTGATGCAGATTTAAGTTTTTAGTCTTTGTTGAAAACAAGGAAAATAGTACAAAGAACTCAGGGACCCAAGAGAAATACTGAAGTATTAACTAAGGGCAGCAAAGACGGCGAACTCTGGCGGCCTTCACACAGGACGGGCCGAGGCCTCCTCCCCGTGCAGCCACGCCCGGTGCCCCTGGGGCTGGCGGGCTCAGGCACCCTCACACCTTTCCTTGCTGGGTTCTCCTATCTCCACCCACACTCGTCAGAAGCCCTGCCCTGGGGCCCCCCGACCCTCACACCCTTCCTGCTCCCACCTCCCTGCAGGCCTCCCCTCCCTCCGAAGCCAGAGGAACACTCCAGACGCACAAATCAGATCTGCCCTTACAGTGCCCAGGCCTCCCAGTGCTCAGGAGAAAGTGCAAATCCTTTGGCCAAGCCCTCCCCTGCCCCTCAATCTGCCCACACCACTCCATCCCCTCCCCACACCCCTGCTGGCTCCAGCCCCACCCCCGGGGCCTCCTCTCAGGGGCCTTGTCCCTTGGCCATCATAGCCCAGGGTCCATATAGACACTTGTGAATGCAGTGATCTTTCATGAATGCTAAGGCAAGAAAAGGCACATGAAGGAAGGTTAAGCCATCAGAGCTATTTTAGGTTTTTGAAATACCATCCTGACCACAGACAACCGGACCTTGGACCCCAAGGGACCAGCAAGCAGGGAATGATGCCAGCTCACCAGCCCCAGCGATGAGGCGATACACCCTCTGCTAGAGCCCGCAGCCTGGACAGGAAGAGCCCCACTGTGGAGCTGTGAGGAGGAGGAGGGCAGCAAGAGCCAAGCAGTGCCTGTGCCCCTGCTGGAAGGCACCCCAAAGAAGGGACCCTCCTCCAGCCACCCAGCTGAGAGGTCCTGCTGGATCATGAAGATGCCCTTACGGAAAAGGAGGGGGAGATCCTAGAGAGCTCCCAGAGGGATGGCCAGCACCACAGGAAACCGACCAGCTCAGTGAGTGTCACTGAGAGACACTGGAGGGAAGCGCACCATGAGAGGCACAAACTAGGTTACTTTTTATAGTGAGATTATTTTAAACTTTGGTAGACGACAGAATGATCGTGTGGGCTTGCATGTTCACATACTGTTTTGCTGTTTCCCCACTGGATTATTTAACCTTGTGTTGCCGGCACAAGCCAAACATCTGCTACATAAGCAATCAGCAAAGGCAGTGATGGGCCCTGAACGGCCACACACTGTCCAGAATCCTTCCAAAGAAAGCTAAGTCAAACGCAGGCAATGAACAAGAAGCCTATGAGCAGAGTGGGTCAAGGGCAGTCTGCTGCAATCAGTCATGGGATAAAAGGTGTGGTTTCGAAGTGAGATTGTAAACAAGTGACTAGACCAGCAAAATGACAGATGTGATCATCTCCCAGGTGATGGGGTGGAGAAGAGCCTGTGCTCTTCTGTGGAATGTGGAGTCTGTTTGTAACCCTGACTGGCCTGATCCCTTCCCCACGGTCACCTTTGCCCCTTTCACAGCGAGAGACCCCCGCAGCCGGTGCGGTGCGGGGCAGAGGAGCCAGATAAGGCCAGGCCAGTGGCCTGGGGCAGCACTGAGGGTCCACACGAGGCTGGACACCACAGATGCATCTGTCCACACACAGGCCTCCAGCAGCAGTTAGATCCAGGCTGAGAGTCCTGCAGGCCGGGTGTGACAAAGAGACAAGGGGGTAAGGAAGGCAATGCTGTGGGCAGATTTGGAGCATGTTCAGGTTCAGGCTCAGGCGAGTGGGCACGGCAACAAGAACGCACCAGTCTGAACGCACTTCTGCAGTCAGCCGCCCCATCTCCCAGAAGGACACGAGGGTGGGGATGGAGGGAAATCAGTTGTCAGGCACAAGGGCCCGGAGAGGTAGACCATGCAGAGAGCACATGGCAGATGGACAGTGTGGCCTGAAGGAAGGGACTCCCTCCTGGGCAGTGGCCTGGGGGCAAGCCCAGGTGGGGGGGCGCAGGGGTGCACCCAGCAGCACGGGCGCAGGGCCACCAGTGAGGACGGCAGGCAGTAGAGAGCAGACGCTGGCTGTGCGGGTGAGGTAGGGGCCTGGCGCGAAGGGGGCCTCAAGGTCACCATCAAGCACTCGTCTCCAGAAGCACTCGTGTCCGTGTGCCCAGGCCTGAGGCCTGTCTCAGAGCACCTCGTGAGCACAGAACGTGCACATCACCCCCTTCACCCTTGGCCGGCTGCGGTGACAGTTCCCCGAGGGTTTGCAGGCTGCCCGTTTCCTCCGTTGCCATGGCCTCCATCTGTACAAGGCGACAACGTCTCCACTTCACAGGGACCCGGTGCGAGGCCGCTGCCGAGATGTGGTCCACTGGGTTCAGAGCCCACGGGCCAGCTCCGTGTCCTCCTCTTAGTGGCCATGAGGGGTGGCGCCTGCCAGGGGCTGGCTCGCTCAGGGTGGAAGCAGAGTGCTCCAAATGAGCAGCAGCTCTGTGCCCGGTGCCCATCTCTCTGTGCCCTTCGCCCTCTGGCCTCCTGGCCACACAGCAGTCGGCGCTGCTTCAACCCACTCACTCTGGGTGCGTGAACCATAAGTCTGCAGAGAACCACGTAGAACCAAGGCTGGTTTACACTTGACAGTGGAGAAGAGTGACCTCGGCCTCTGTGAGGCGCTGCACATGGGGCCAGGCCTTCCACCAGACACCAACCTGGGGCCTCCTGGGCTCAGAAACCCCGATAGGACTCCAAGAGGCTTCTTGTCCTCTTCTCATTACATTTTTTATTATATTCTGAGGCATTTATTTGTTTTAATTAAAATTCCACTTGGAAGGAAGTATTGGGAAACTAAAACAGAGAAAGCCTGGTTCCAACGTCTGGCTCCAGGCGGCTTGCATGGTGATCGCGACGCTGCCCTGGGCCTCAGCTCACTTGCAGATCCCCTATCTGGCGCATCCCAGCCTCACCTCCTCCCAAAGTGTGGCAGGAGATCTGTCTGGAGGAGAAGGGCCATCACATTCTCCACTGAAGAATTTACCGTACTTCTTTGACAACTTTTTATCATGACAATTCCAAACTTCAAGAAAAGATTCATAAATTATTCCCAAGAACTTCTATACATCCTTTCGTTGTTCTGATTGCTCCCACTTTGGTCCACTTGTTCATGTCCCCATTCATTCATTCATTCATTCACTCATTCATCCAGTCATTCTCCTTATTAATCCATACTATCTGAGAGTGATTAGCAACCATACTCCTTGATGGTGAATACTTTAGTGTGTATTTCCTAAAAACAAGGACATCCAGATAACCACAGTATGATGACCAAAACCTGAGCATTTAACATCAATATAACACTATTACCTAATTCCCTGACCACCCACTCACCAGGGCTGGCCACCAGACACACTCTCACTTCATTTATTAAGCCTGTGTGTTTTAACACTTCATAAAAATAACAGAAGAGGGCATTCTAGAGCTGCGAAATTAGAAATGCTATTATAAACCATGCCTCCCTTCTCAGAAGTTCAGGAAAATGAACTTCACGTGAAGTCAAATCCCACACCAAGTGTTTTTAACGACAAAAGAATATAAGAAACAAAATCATGTCCCTGCTGATAATAAACATACACCACAGAGACACACTAACAAAAAAATAATAATCTGATATCTTTAAACTGATTAAAAGACATTAAGATGAGGGAGAAGATGAAAAATCAATCAGAATTAGAAAAACTCAAAAATTAGGTCACAGAACTCAGGAAAGAATCCGGAATAAAAAATTATTTCAAAAAACTACGATGAAATTAGACGACATGCAAGATTGAATAAACAACAGAGGAAAATAGAAGAAAACTTGTAAAAACAAAAAGGAAAACCAAGTGCTGCGGAAGGCAGGTGCACACGGCGGAGCAGAGGGCGCGCGCTCCTCTTCAAGCGAGCGGCACTCAGTGAACATGGAATTCACGGCTGGATTTCATCTGCTGACATTTTATTTATGGTATGCACATCTGTCTTCAGAAGGTAGAGCTACCTATAGATGACTTTAAGATTACTTGCACAATCTGCTGATCTCATAAAGTGACAAGGGGAACTTTTGACTTTTTCTGTGCTATAAAACAATTTATAGACCTTAAAAATTGTATTTCCTTTAGGATGTGTTAGGATGTAGAGGATCGCTCGAGTGGCACATGAGTGAGGATCTCTGAGCACTGTTTTGGTCACTTCCATAGTGACAGGTTATCACATCATATTGAGGCAATTTTGTTTACAATTTTTTCTAGAAGATTATTCATTTTAACTAGATTTTCTAATTTCTTTGCACAGAGGTTTTTTTTTTAAGATTTTATTTATTTGACGGAGAGAGACACAGCGAGAAAGGGAACACAAGCAGGGGGAGTGGGAGAGGGAGAAGCAGGCTTCCCGCGGAGCAGGGAGCCCGATGCGGGGCTCGATCCCAGGACCCCGGGACCATGATCTGAGCCGAAGGCAGACGTTTAACAACTGAGCCACCCAGGCGCCCCTGCACAGAGTTTAAATAGCAGTCTCTGAGAGTTTTAAGAGCTTCCACAAATGCAGTGACATCTACTTTCTGGTTGTCCCAGTTTTAAAGTTTTGCCTTTTTCCCCCTTGAAAGGTGCTAACAGTTTCACTGTTTCATGGTCTTTTTCCAGAATTTATTGCACCAAGGAGCAAGTTTTCTTGCTCTACTGTAGTCATCTCTACCTTCACCTTCACTAATTTTTCCTCTTTGGTCTTAGTTATTTGATAATTCTTTCTCTAACATTTAGAGTCATGGGGCTGGTTCATTTATTTTAAATGGTTTGGTTTCCTGACACCTTCTCCAGAGAATGGCTGGCAGCACCCTTCATGTTTTGACATGTGGTGTCATCTCATCTTCCGTTCTTTGTAAACAGTTTATGCCTTATTTAAAAGCATCCCAAACTCTCCAAGTACATAATGAAGTCTGGGTTATTTTTGGTTATCATCTCATGGGTATTTCCCATTTTTACTGTACTTCGTGATTTCTGCTGTTGAAAAATAAGACTTTCTTTAAAATCAAATACATGCTAAGTCTATTTGTGAATGGTCCTGGTGTGTAGAAAGCAAGGAAGGGAAGGAAGGGGGGAGGGAGGAAATATTCTGTGATAAGAACAGAGATGATAAAGAATGCAATTCACAAATTTTTTGTCTTCTTTCCCAGTACTGGATTCACCCATTTCCTATTCTTAGAAGTTTTTCCTTCATCAATTTTACAGCTATGCATTTATATACATAAAAGTTCACCAATGTATCTTCTTGGAGGCTTGAAACTTATCAAAATTAAGTATCTTTATCCCATTTAATGTGTTTTATTTTTTTCTTGAAAACAACGTTGCCAGGCCTGCTTTCCAGTGATTAGCATTTGCTTAGTACCCTTCCCATTAATACATTTTCTGTTCCTGTCATTTTTAAGACAATCTGAGTTTTGCCTTTTAATACAGAAATTTAACATATATTTGAACAAATCCCTACATAATGTCTTGCCTTACATATTTTCTATGATTTCCAAGTTTTTCCCTTCTATTCTACCTTTTGGTGACTTAGTCAGGTTTTCTTTGTTCCAGAGTTTTTCCTCTACCAGATTTGCAGTTGTCCAATCTGTGCCTTGACTGGTGGCTGCCAGCACATCGTGAGCTTGCTTCAATGTCCATTTACATCACATGGGCTCAGGCAGTGCCCACATACTCCCCTAAAAGACTTAGGGTGTAGGAAACTTGTACTTTTCTCCTTCTTATCACCATATAACTACGTACACAGGAGATTATCCTCAACTATTATTTTAATTCGCATACCAATATGCATCAAAAATTATTTAGAACTATCTACATACAGTCACACTAGATTATCATCATTATAGATGGTTGTCTTTTTTTCACTTTGTCGGTCTTAGGGGTGAGTCTGGTAACCTCTGAGTCCTTGACTATCTGAAAGTACCTTTCCTTTGTCTTTCTACTTGAATCTATCCGGCTAGCTTTAAAAATTCCAGGTTTAGGATCATTGTTCCCAAGTACGTTAAAGATATTGATCTAATTAATTCTAAACTACAAATTGATCATTGAGAAATGCAATGCCAACTGAAAACCAGACCTTGGCTCCTCCTGCTGACAACTTTGGGGTGTTCTTCTATTTGGTGGTATCCTGGAATTTTGCCCAAATGCATCCAGGCAGTGTGGTTTCTCACTTCTCCTGCTCAACACTTACCATCTGATGCATTCTGGGCTCTGAGAAGTGTTCTTTTCCCATTACCTTTCCTCAGCTTTCCCTGTCTCTCCTTTTCAGACTTCTATGAAACAGAAAATGGAACTTCTCAAACTCGCTTCAGTCTCACCTTGCTCTCTCACACACTCCACTTCCCAGTCCCTGAAGTATGCATTCCACAATAGCTCAGGGTCCTCCAGATCTGCATTCCAGAATAGCTCTCAGTACCTAAGGATCTGTGTTCTGGAGTAGCTCTGGGCCCTTTAGGTCTGCATTCTGGAATAATCTTGGCTTATTTGTCCAATCACTTCATTCTTTCTTCACTTCTGTCTGTTCTGTGATTCAAGCCATCCTGATTGTTCTATTTTGACTTTGACTCTCTCAAATCTTTGGTGGTTTCTTTTGAAGGAGGAATGTCTTCTTTTAGGAGGATTCTTCTCTTCGTGCCATTAACTCTTCCCTTGTGCAACTTCTTTTGTCATGTTTGGTGCTTTTGCTGTTGGTTCTCAGATGCATGACAGCTCTTGGCTATGCTCAAAGTTCTGCTTTTAAGAGGCTTGATTTGCCTGCCATGGACGCTAGTTCTGTTTAGTCTGGTCTGCCTCTGGTGCTGAAGGGGTGGGACCTTTGTACTGCACGTGCTGACATCGTGTTTTCTGGAGTAGCTCCCTGTCCCTCTCTGGAGTTGGCGGCTGGCTGGGACACACCACTGGACTGCCGGGCCCAGAGCACACACGTGCAGTGGGAGTCGGGTGCTCACCTCCCTGACCTTGCTGCACACACTGCAGGGGCCGGAGGGCCTGCCTGACCCTGCTCCTCTGAAACTCCTGGTGTCCACGGATCCTGAGCCCAAGTGTCTGCATTCTCATTCTCTGCTTTAGGCCCTTCCACTTGTCTTTGGGATGTTTGATTCCATAAGCATTATCTGTTCCTATCTCTTAATCATCAGTCAAAATCCCTGATCCTTTGACTGCAGTTATCCCTGTTTCCTTTCACGTCATGAATTTGTGTGTTGCTGCGATCTTAAAATCTCTGCCTCTTGGGGGATTCTGGTGCAGAGTGACAGCAGCTGAATACTCTCAGGTAACCATATCCTGCTCCAACCTGCACAAGACTGGTGTGTGGGCTGATTGGCACTGTTTTTAAAAAACAAAAACACAAAAACGCTATTTAGGTTTTCTTTTCACAGCCAGTTGACCAACTACCTAAAGTCTAGAAACGTCCTTTGTAAAGATCTGGTTGATAAAGTTCTTCTCAGTAGCCCCACCCTGGAGCCCTGTGTGTGGCCCCCATCTGCTTCCCAGCCTGGCCCCGGGGAGGGTGGCCTTCCAAGGTGCACGGGGACTGGGCCTGGGGAGAGGAGGGGAGGACGCGCAGCACTCACTCTCTGGCGCCTGGACCGAGGCCGGGCTGTGGCTAGAGGGCGGGCCCTGCCCACCGCTACACCGCACCCGCAGGGTCCTGGCGACCCCGGCCACACCCGCTCCTCCCCCGGCCTCATCAGCTCGCTGGATGTAGGTCTGAGCACCTGCCCTGGGGGAGGTCGAGTCCACAGGGGCACCAGGGCTGGCGGGGTCTGAGGCAGAGCTCACGAGCAGATGGGGCCGGAAATGAAGCGCATTCTCACTTTCAGGAGCAGAGCCTAACCACGCAGTTGCTTTGTATTTACTTAAAACTTACCCTGCAATTTCCCTGTTGTCTGTAATTACCCTGTGTCACCACACAACACTTGCTGTGTAGTCAAATGGTTGGCAGTTACCATGGAAACAAGTACTGTTCCCTAACTTGAAAAAGTAGTTGTATTTTTAAAAAATTTCTTCGTTGTGTTCTACTTTGGTGGAGATTAATTTACAACTGCCACCAGCTGGAAAAGAGCTACCTGCAGTTTCTGCTGTCCCCGCTCCTCCTCCGGACTCTGTCCTTCCCTTTCCCGGGTCACATCCACGCAGTCACCAGCACCTGCTCTTTGCATTTAGCGGCCCCTCTGTCCTACTGGCTTCCTCGCCCTTGCCTGGCAAACACCACAACACCATGAAGGGTAACTGGCAACCACACCTGCCCCGGAGCAGCCACCAGTCCCTGGAGGACAACACAGACTGCTTGGGCTCGCACCTCAGACCGCACGCAGGGCACGCACACAGCACCCTCACACCTCACTTCCCTTGTCTGGCCGTGTTCCCCAATCTCCCAACACTTCTGCACATGGATCTTAAGTTGAACCACAGGCAGCATCTTTTCTTGTAGGTCAGACACGAGGGAATACTGGCAGTTCCTGGGGACAGTGGACGTTTCTCACTGATTCCTTTGTCTCCCAACCTCCTGAGGCTGGTCTGCCCCTCCATGGAGGTGGCCCTCTGTCCCTGGGGCCCACTGCCCTGCCTGCCCACCCCCACAGCTCTGCAGGAGGCTCTGCCCGCACAGAGAGCCCCGGCTTCTCCCACTGCCGAACACAGCTCCCCTTGACCCCTTTTCCCAGGCGCTCCCAAAACCACCCTCGCGGCTCCGCTTCCCCCGACCATGTGCACCCGCTGTGGCGTTTGCCCCCCCGCCCGTCAACACTGGGCGAGCTGCTGGTGACCCTCATGAGTCCCAGCCCTCCCACCCAAGGGCCGCTGAAATCCGGGGTGGCATCGGCCCCGGCTCCCCAGGGCACTGCCCTCTCAGTCCCTTGGCTTGCCCCCTGCAGTCCATCCCAGCCAGTCACGGGCAGGATGCTCCGACCCTGTCCCTGATCCTCTGCTCCCTCCTGGCACTCCCTTGCGCAGGGCTGTCTGCGTGGACTCCACCAGGTCTACACCTCCCGCCGCCCTCCCCCGGCGCGAGGGTAGTCTGGTCACTCTGTGCTCACTAGTGGCCTGAATGTCAGTGGTGCCCCCTGAACCTGCCCAAGAGCCAGCACTCAGGACAACTCCTTTTCGGCCTTCACCGTCCTTCCAGGCTGGCCTCACACCTTGTGATCGCTGCTGCCCAGCCCCATCACCCGTCACTTCCCTCCACACCGGAAGGTCCCCTGGCTCCTACCTTCCACACACACCTCACTGCCTCCCGAGCACCACCTGCCCAGGGCTCAGGCAGCAGCCACCTCCTAACACACCCCTGGCTTCCCACCTCCCACCCCACCCTGGCCTCTCCTCCACCCAGAAGCCAGAATGACCCTACAGAACCCTAATTCTACTCAGGCCTACCCTCTCCCACTCAGAGCTAAGGCTCTCATGATGCCTCAGGCCATCCATCTTAACATCTGCCCCTGCTCACCACGGCCACACTGGCTCCTCGCTGTTCCCTCTGTCTGAAAGGTTCTTCTCCATCTTTCACTCACTCTCACACCTTGACTGAGGGTCACTTTCTCGATGAGGCCAACTCTGATGAGGGCCCTACTGGTCACCAATAACCCCAACTATGCACACCTGTACTCACATACACAATAACCTCCAGTTGGGCACATGCATGTACACACAATAAACCTCGATCACACACGTGTATGTGCACACACACTAACCCCAACCGTTCACACCTGTGTACACACATACACACCGCCCCCAACTGTGCACACCTGTGTACGCACATACACACTGGTGTCCAATTTGGCACATGTGTGTACATATGATAACTCTCAATCACACCCATGTGTATGCACTAGCGCACACACAAATGCACTCGCTCACACCTGCTCTCTCTTCTCCTTTATGCGCAAGGCTCATCACCTTCTGATTTCTTAGATGTGCGCTCTACCTATGATGGCCTTCCCTAGGGAGTGTTTGCTGATGGCTCTGACCCAGTCCAGACCAGGGCCTAGCACAGAGCATGCATTCGTCCTACCTGCTCAATGACTGTTGAATCTGTGACAGCAATTCAATTCTTCCACCCTCATTTAGAATCACTCCTAAAATCCATTCTGATCTGAAGCTCTCATTGCCATCACTCTGTTTCTGACCTGTGAGAACTGAGGGTAGCCAGAGAAAGCGTACACGTTCTCTGTAGATGAAGACTAACAGTCACCACACACTCCAGACTGCATTACTGAAGGAGTAAGTTGTCTCACTACAGAGTACCCTGTTCAGGGAAGTAAACAGACTGAGAAGCCCGTCTGCATCTAGGAGGCCGGTAACACCAGCAGGTGGAGCTCATCCCCATCAGGAGGCCCTCTCCATCCGCCTGAGGCCAAGTGAGGTTAAAGGGAGTCAAGGTGCAATTCAAGGTTAGGAACCTCAAAAGAAATGGTCAAGCAAAGGGAGCAACCAGAAGTGAGGACGAGGCCCCGAGTCCGAGTGAGAGAAGGGAGGGTCAAGATCTGGGCTGAGGTGGGTCAACCAACAGGCACTGAGGTTGGGCGCAGGCAGGGCACAGGTGGGCAAAGCAGGCCAGGAGAGGCAGGGGTCACAGGTGAGTCATCGTCTGGAACGGGACGGGGCCGGGCAGGCAGGTGACCAGCAGGGGTAGACGAGAGAGTACCTGGGAGTGTCTCCTCCTCCCGGCCTGTGGACGCCTGTCCTGCCAGCCCACCTGCTTCCCCGAGGGTGAGGACACTGTCCATCATCTACCAAAAAGCAAGGGAAAAGCGTCACGTTACCAGACAACTCAGGAAGGCCAACATTACGGCATGCTCCCAGATCCTGCTCCACCCCAAATCCTTATCATTCTCACATGCTGGGTTCACAGACACCTCGTACACTTGGAATTTGGTTTGTGTCCATCAGTAATTCAGCAGGTCACAGAGCTGCTCCCTGAGGAGACATCACGTGCCCCTGACTGTGTCCCCGCCCTCCCCCAAGGAAGCCCCTACCCCCCCCACCTCTGCTCTGGTCAACTCAAAGACCTTTACCCTTAACTTGCAGTGAGCATACCCTGAGCTACATCTCAAAGCTTCGATGTTTGGCGTGGCTTTTGACTCACAGTACACTGTCAGAATGGTGTACACACACCCGCACTTAAACTCTGGTGACACTAGGTGCCCTGTGTGCTGTGGGCCCAGCCAAGCATCAGTGTCCACTGTAACGGAGCAGAGCGACTGAGAAGAAGGCCCGCTCGTGCACGGCCATGACCTGCCTAGCAGGTCTTCCCGGGGCTCCAGCTCCATGGGCTGTAATGCCAGTGCCCGCCAGCCCCAACCCACGGGAGAGCGGCCTGGGTCTCAGGTACCTCAATGGGATCCAGGAGGCAGGGAACCACTTCCAGAAAAGTCAGATGAAACTTCAAGATCCAGTCATTTTCCTAATCATACCTAATGAATTATGTTCCAGAAATAACATGCAAAACCTGGTGTACAAACTAGATTACTGGATTACAAAAACACGCGAAGTCTTTAAAAGGACAAGAAACCAACACTTCCTCAAGCACTTCATTATTTCCAAGCATTTCTGCGTTTGCTCTGTTACACCTACTATTTGTCAGACTAGGAAGCAAGTACTGCTATCACCATTTTTACAGAAGATTAATCAGTCTGAGAGAGGGAAAGCGTTGCCAGGGTCCTGCGCCTAAGGCTTCTTATTGGGAAAATCCAGAGCCACTCTCCTGGAATCCACTGGGGGCGCTGCTGGCCCCTCTGGGTCCCGGGCGCTCTCGTGGATGAAGCAGGAGGTATAATTCCTTCAGAGGTATGGGTAAATTTAGGAGGCATTATTTACAGCATTTTAATGACTGTGATTCTGTGTCCCTTCCACGGAGAGGCAGCGATGTTGCCAGAACACTTCCTACTCTGCTGTGCTCTCCAAAGTGGGGGGGGGGGGGGTGTGAGTCACTTCACCTCATGGTTGAGGCTCTAAACTTCTAAGTTGTATGCAAATTCCGTGAGTTTGGAATAGGCCTGCCAATACATGTAGTTTCTTTTATTAACAATAATAACTGTTAACACTCTTCTTGGTCTTGGGTGGTTTTCGTAACTCTTCAAAGCTACAGATATTTAAATATAAAGAGTAAAAATGTAAACAAACAATGAAAAATAAGACTCCTACTATTTCTAAGTTCACAGTCACTGTTACTATTCCTTGGTGGGCCCATCCAGAAATTCTCTGTGCATGTGGGAGGAAAATGCACATGCTTTGTTCCACACCTGGCATATTATTCTTTACATCAATACATCTTGGAATTTTTTTGAATTAGCATGTTCAGAGGTACCTCGGCATGAGAAGTGAAATACTGTACACTTTTAATTTCAGAGAACTTAACCAAAATCTTGTCCATACACGGCTCTGCAAACTATACCCCATGAAATTCATGAGTGCTGTTTCTAGCCAGTATGTATGTGATTCACTCTCAAACATTTGATCTTCAACAAACTGAGAAGTAAAAACATCCCCTCATCAGTTTAACTGTTTAAGACTATAACTGGGAACACTGTCAGTGAGGCTGAGCTCTTTTTTATGTCTACTGAACTCTGTGTGCGCAAAAGACTCCCTTCACGCCCTTTGTCCATCAAGCAGAACTGGTGACTCCCCAAAGGTGCCACGGAACTGCCGTATTTACGCCTTCCTCCAGCACCCCGAGAGCACTGTTATCTAGCTATTTTTAGTTTCTTACTGATGGTCCCCGAACAATGTTCTTCAATCCCTGTGGACTGATGACCTGCTCTCAGAGGGCACGATGCACATGGACGGTGCCCCCATCGCCCCCTCCACCGCGCTCCCTTGTCGAGGTCCGCAATCCTCAAGTGCTGTTTCCCTCACTTCCCGGTACCCCCTGCATCTGGGGGTCGCTACCAGTCTTTCTCTGTCTTTTTACCCTCTGATCCAGTTGTACTATCTGGAGTCTGGCTCTGTCACCATGAGGGTCTTTCAGCAAGGAATTGTGAGAATCATTTTCCCTAAATCCTCACGTGTTTGAAAATGTGTTACTGAGAAATTTCTTTCTTTCCTAAAGATTTTGTATACTTTGCTACACTTCTATCTAGCATGAAAGTTGCTGTGGAAACATCTGAGGCCAGCCCTTATCTCTCCTTTATAAATGATGTAGACATAAATAGAAAAATGGGTAAAAATTGAGAAAAGCGCTTCACAGAGAAGAGATCCAAATGACCATAAGCACATGAAAAGGTACTCGGTCTCATTAGTAATCAAAGATATGCAAACTAAAACCGAAAACACATGTAAGTCTGCACTCACCAGACTGTCTGAAATACAAGAGTCTGGCAATACCTCACCAAGAGCTGGCAAGGACAGGGAGCCGTGGGTGCTGAAACACGCAGGCTATTATTTTGTTCCGAAGCCCTTCTGCCATACGGGAGAAGACGTCTCTGCTAAAGTGTGATGGAAAATTCTCATGTATTCAATCCCAACTGAAGATAACCAAACAATTTTCACAGGTAGGAAAATACATCAAGTAAACAGTGAAAACAAACATCAAAGTAACAACCCGAAGTGAGTAAGCACTGCTGGCATTTGCACAAAATATGATGAGGGGCCGATGGTGCGCCCAGAGGAGGACGGACCTCCAGGGGTGCCGGCTGCAGGAGATCAGTGCACGAAGGTCATTCTTTGGAGGGCACGTTCTTATTTCTGCACTATTTCTTCACCAATTTATAAGCCTTTGAGAAGCTCAGGGCTGTGTGCACTCTGAGTGCATTTACAAACAATAACAGCACAGCAAAACACCATTAGGACAGAAGGACGGCTCGGCCTGAGCATCTTTCAGGACACATGGCAATAGCCTCATAGCGGAACAAAGTGTGACAGGAGATGCCACCTCTGCAGTCTCTCTCACAAGCCGTACACATGCTAACTGTTGGGCATTCGTCCAGATACTGTGGACAATGACAGTAGTTCCGTATTTTCTGTGGAATATGGTGGAAAATATTACGATCAAGAAATTGCTAATAAATTACATCAACGTTCATTTATGGAAATACAAATTAAATCCACAATGAGGTCCCTCTTTGTATGACCCATCATGCCACCCACATATTTTCTTTGGTAAAGTGGATATTCAAATCTTCGGGTCATTTTTAAATTACATTGTCTCTTTAGTGGTGCATTTTAGGAGTTCCTCATACATTCTGAATACTTTGTATTTGCAAATGTTTTCTCTCAGTCTATGGCTTTTCTTTTCTTTCCAGTCTCTTAACAATGTCTTTTGGAGAGCAGAAAATTTTGAAAATTTTAAATTTAATTTAATGAAGTACAATTTATAAATTTCTTCATCTTAGGGGTAATGCTTCTTATATCATAATTAAGAAAATTTTGCCTAATGCAAGGTCACCAAAGAATATTTCATGCTTTCTTCTTGATGTTTGGTAATTTTGAGTTTTAAATTTAGATTTCTGATGTACTTTAATTTTATATATGATGGGAGATATGGATCAAAGGTGGTCTTTTTTTTCCTTCTTGAATCTGAATGTACAATTATTCCAGCACCATTTTTGACAAAACTATCCCCTTTTTCACTAAATTGCCTTGGCACTTTTGTTGAAAATTAATTGACCGTATAGGTATAAGTCTATTTCTGGACTGTCTATTCTTTTTTTTTTTAAAGATTTTATTTATTTATTTGAGAGAGAGAATGAGAGATAGAGAGCACGAGAGGGAAGAGGGTCAGAAGGAGAAGCAGACTCCCCGCTGAGCAGGGAGCCCGATGCGGGACTCAATCCTGGGACTCCAGGATCATGACCTGAGCCGAAAGCAATCGCTTAACCAACTGAGCCACCCAGGTGCCCTATTCTTTTTTTTTTTTTTTAAGATTTTATTTATTTATTTGACAGAGAGAGACACGGCGAGAGAAGGAATACAAGCAGGGGGATCGGGAGAGGGAGAAGCAGGCTTCCCACAGAGCAGGGAGCCCGATGCGGGGCTCCATCCCAGGACCCTGGGATCATGACCCAGGGCAGAAGGCAGACGCTTCACCGACTGAGCCACCGAGGTGCCCCTGGACTGTCTATTCTGATCCATTCATCTACTTGCCTGTCTTAACACCACCACCACACTGTCTTGATTACTATGGCTTGCAATAAGTCATGAAGTCAAATAGTGCTAGTTGTCAAGTTTCTACCAAAACCCCTGCTGGAATTCTGTCTGAGAATCCATTGAACCCATGGATAAATCTGAGGAGAATTAACATCTTAACCATACTGAGTCTCTGAACCACGAGCATGGTTTATTCTCCATTCATTTATGTCTTCAATAATTCCTCTCGGCAATATTTTGCTACTGAAAATAATATTTTTTTCAATTTCTAATTATTTGTGGCTAGTACAGAGAAATACAATAGATTTTTGTAGCTTGTATCCTGTAACCTTGCTAAATTCACCTATTCTAGCTTCCTTTTTTGGATTCCATAGGACACTACACAAACATGTAGACTGAGAATAAAGATGGTTTTACTTCTTCCTTTGCAATTTCAGTGCCTTTAATTCTTATTGAACCTGACAAAACCTTCTGGAAAATATTTAATAGAAGAGATGCGAGCATGTTTCCTTGGCTTCTTCCTGGTTGTAGGGGGAATACGTTCAGTTCTTTACCATTACTGTGATGTTAGCTGTGGGTTCCTTATCTGAGCAGCTTCCTTCTTCTTTATCTGGAATGGGTGTTAGACTTTGTCAACTGCTTTTACTGCCCACATGGAGATGACACTATGTTTTGTTGTCAGTCTGCTCATATGGTAAACCGTACTGATTAGTTTTAGAATGTACAAGATACTTTGCATTCCTGGGATAAATCCCAATTATTTTTTCTATACTTTGTATTCAATTTGCTAAAACTTCGCTAAGTTTTCATTTATGCTCATGGGGAATATTTGTCTACTGTTTTCTTTCCTTCTAATGTTGTTGCCTAGTTTTTGTTTGTTTTTTTTTTTAATTAGGGTCACGTTGGGCTTATAAGCTGAATTAAGAAGTGTTCCCTCCTTTTTCATTTTCTGGAAGAGTTTATATAGAAGTGGCATTATTTCTTCTTTAAATAATCGGTAAAATTTAATAGTAAAGCCTTTTGGGCCTGGAAGTTTTTCCTGGACAAGAAAAAAAAGGTTCTCAATACAAATTCAATTTCTAAACATGCACAGGCCTATTGGGACCATGAATCTCTACTTGAATTAGCTTTGATTCTTTCTTCCAAAAAGTGTATACATCATCTAAGCTATTGAATATGTTGGCATCGGGCTGATCATAGTAGATCCATTTTTTTCCTGTATCTGGCTAAAAGGTTTATCAATTTTATTGATTTTCTTAAAGAACCACCGTTTGCGTTCACCCATTTTCTCCATTGCTATTTCTAGTCTATATGTCACTGATTGCCCACTGCTTCCCTAACTCTGTTTACTTTAACTTGATCTTCTTTTTCTGGTTCCTTAAGGCGAAAACTGAAGTCACCGATTTGAGACATTTCTCCTTGCTAATAAAACGTTCAATGCTATGAGTTTTCCTTATGGTGATTCTTTAGCTGCATCCCAACTTATTTTGATATATTGTGCTTTCATTTTCATTTGTTTCAAAACAGTTCCATTTCTGTTTCGCTTTCTTCTTGAGCCATGGGTTATTTAAAAGTGCATCATTCAGTTTGCAGGTATTTGAGGATTTTCCAGATAACTTTCTCTTAGTAATTTCTAATTTAATTCCATCATGGTCAGAGAGCAGCCTTGATGTGATCTGAAATCCTCTACATCTATTTTATGGCCCATAATAGTCTCTGCGTAGTAAATGCTCTGTGCTCCTGCACATAACTAAACCCTCTCGACCAGCACTCCAGCCCGTGCTCTGACCCTCACACACCTGGTCCTGGACAAGAAGTCTGGAGGGAGGGAAAGCACCTGCAGACTCCGTGAGGCACACCTCTGTAAGTGCCCGCAGCAGGTCCATGAGGCGTCTTTGGAGTGAGTGACTGCCACTGCTTTTCTCTCCTGGGTCAGAAGCAGAAACTCACTGGGAAGATCGTGTATCCTAAAGGGATGTGAGAGAAAATATGATCTCCTCCACAGAAGTTACGACTTCCAGAGAAAACATAAAAATCAGGTCATTTTTGCCTAGGGGGAAGGCCTGATTGCTCCAATATCTGGGGTTTGCACCTGCCTTGATTTAGCTAACATTTGGAAACTAATGGTAATGTTAAGAGGAAAACCTCCTCCTTAGCCTAAAGAGTTCAAGCCTGTCAGGAAGCTAAGTGAATGGGAGGGAAGGAAATTCCAGGGCAAATAAGCCCAAGTCTCTGCTATTTGGTAATTATGCCCATTTGATATATTAAACATAATGACCTCTCTCTCGCATTAAACAACTCTCCTATTTTTTCCTCAAATATGAAACCAAATCCAAATATATTTTATCAGAGGAAATGAATATAGTGAATTTAACTGAACTGTCATCTAAAATATTTCAGATAATCACATGACCCAAGAATTGAATGGGGACCTAGGTTCACCCCATGCCTGACTACCCCTATATCACGTCCGACCCTGGGTCATCCACAAACCCCCTCAACCTCAGCCAGCAGCACGCCGCCTCACGCCTTTCCTGACTGACCTCTGAAGTCTTTCCAGCGTCTTCCGCCCTGAGCCCACTCTGGGATCCCGCTGTCCCCACCACCGCTGCACGTAGTCCCTGTCCCTCTCCCCGCCCACACTCTGCAGGGCTTGAGCCTCTGGGCTGATGACAACCTTCCACATGACTGGCGTGTGGGCCTCTCCCCCTCCTCACTGCTCACTCGGAGACACCGCACTAACAACTGTGGCGGGTCTGAGGGCCGCACTCTTCCAGGGGCACTGGCCCCCTTCATTCGGGACAATATGCTGCTCTGCAAGTGTTCGAAACTGCCACTGACTTCCAGCCACCCTCTACACCACACTGCTGATTAAGCTTAACGTTAACCAGAATCTCCACGTCCTTACTGAACACCCACCATGTGCTTCAAATAGAAGTTGAGTGAATTCACCCACCACGTCATCTATGGAACCCTGTGTGGGATATTAGCCCAGTGTCTTCGCCTCAAGATACATCATCTACTGGACAAGAACATGGGAAAAGCTTCAGGGAACAAAATCCGAAGCCTGGTTCAAGGCAACAAGAACAGCAGTGCTATGAGGAAGGTGCACTTCTGTCCGTGACAGCGGTGCGGACCCCGGGCTGAGCCAGAAGGAAGAC